>NC_092333.1:349154166-349790000 GCF_046630445.1 Rutidosis leptorrhynchoides | reverse complement strand
AGTATTGAGGAAGGAAGAATTGTACGCTAAGTTTTCAAAGTGTGCATTTTGGTTGGAAGAAGTTCAATTCCTCGGTCACATAGTGAACAAAGAAGGTATTAAGGTGGATCCGGCAAAGATAGAAACTGTTGAAAAGTGGGAAACCCCGAAAACTCCGAAACACATACGCCAGTTTTTAGGACTAGCTGGTTACTACAGAAGGTTCATCCAAGACTTTTCCAGAATAGCAAAACCCTTGACTGCATTAACGCATAAAGGGAAGAAATTTGAATGGAATGATGAACAAGAGAAAGCGTTTCAGTTATTGAAGAAAAAGCTAACTACGGCACCTATATTGTCATTGCCTGAAGGGAATGATGATTTTGTGATTTATTGTGACGCATCAAAGCAAGGTCTCGGTTGTGTATTAATGCAACGAAAGAAGGTGATTGCTTATGCGTCTAGACAATTGAAGATTCACGAACAAAATTATACGACGCATGATTTGGAATTAGGCGCGGTTGTTTTTGCATTAAAGACTTGGAGGCACTACTTATATGGGGTCAAAAGTATTATATATACCGACCACAAAAGTCTTCAACACATATTTAATCAGAAACAACTGAATATGAGGCAGCGAAGGTGGATTGAATTATTGAATGATTACGACTTTGAGATTCGTTACCACCCGGGGAAGGCAGATGTGGTAGCCGATGCCTTGAGCAGGAAGGACAGAGAACCCATTCGAGTAAAATCTATGAATATAATGATTCATAATAACCTTACTACTCAAATAAAGGAGGCGCAACAAGGAGTTTTAAAAGAGGGAAATTTAAAGGATGAAATACCCAAAGGATCGGAGAAGCATCTTAATATTCGGGAAGACGGAACCCGGTATAGGGCTGAAAGGATTTGGGTACCAAAATTTGGAGATATGAGAGAAATGGTACTTAGAGAAGCTCATAAAACCAGATACTCAATACATCCTGGAACGGGGAAGATGTACAAGGATCTCAGGAAATATTTTTGGTGGCCGGGTATAAAAGCCGATGTTGCTAAATACGTAGGAGAATGTTTGACGTGTTCTAAGGTCAAAGCTGAGTATCAGAAACCATCAGGTCTACTTCAACAACCCGAAATCCCGGAATGGAAATGGGAAAACATTACCATGGATTTCATCACTAAATTGCCAAGGACTGCAAGTGGTTTTGATACTATTTGGGTAATAGTTGATCCTCTCACCAAATCAGCACATTTCCTGCCAATAAGAGAAGATGACAAGATGGAGAAGTTAGCACGACTGTATTTGAAGGAAGTCGTCTCCAGACATGGAATACCAATCTCTATTATCTCTGATAGGGATGGCAGATTTATTTCAAGATTCTGGCAGACATTACAGCAAGCATTAGGAACTCGTCTAGACATGAGTACTGCCTATCATCCACAAACTGATGGGCAGAGCGAAAGGACGATACAAATGCTTAAAGACATGCTACGAGCATGTGTTATTGATTTCGGAAACAGTTGGGATCGACATCTACCATTAGCAGAATTTTCCTACAACAACAGCTACCATTCAAGCATTAAGATGGCGCCGTTTGAAGCACTTTATGGTAGAAAGTGCAGGTCTCCAATTTGTTGAAGTGAAGTGGGGGATAGACAGATTACGGGTCCGGAGATTATACAAGAAACTATCGAGAAGATCATCCAAATTCAACAACGGTTGAAAACCGCCCAAAGTCGACAAAAGAGCTACGCTGACATTAAAAGAAAAGATATAGAATTTGAAATTGGAGAGATGGTCATGCTTAAAGTTGCACCTTGGAAAGGCGTTGTTCGATTTGGTAAACGAGGGAAATTAAATCCAAGGTATATTGGACCATTCAAGATTATTGATAGTGTCGGACCAGTAGCTTACCGACTTGAGTTACCTCAACAACTTGCGGCTGTACATAACACTTTCCACGTCTCGAATTTGAAGAAATGTTTTGCTAAAGAAGATCTCACTATTTCGTTAGATGAAATCCAAATCAACGAAAAACTCCAATTCATCGAAGAACCCGTCGAAATAATGGATCGTGAGGTTAAAAGACTTAAGCAAAACAAGATACCAATTGTTAAGGTTCGATGGAATGCTCGTAGAGGACCCGAGTTCACCTGGGAGCGTGAAGATCAAATGAAGAAGAAATACCCGCATCTATTTCCAGAAGATTCGTCAACACCTTCAACAGCTTAAAATTTCGGGACGAAATTTATTTAACGGGTAGGTACTGTAGTGACCCGAACTTTTCCATGTTTATATATATTAATTGAGATTGATATTTACATGATTAAATGTTTCCAACATGTTAAGCAATCAAACTTGTTAAGACTTGATTAATTGAAATATGTTTCATATAGACAATTGACCACCCAAGTTGACCGGCGATTCACGAACGTTAAAACTTGTAAAAATGACATGACGATATATATATGGACATACATATGGTTAACATGAGATTATGATAAGTAAGTATCTCCATAAGTATATTAACAATGAGTTATATACATATAAACAAGACTACTAACTTAAGGATTTCGAAACGAGACATATATGTAACGATTATCGTTGTAACGACATTTAAATGTATATATATCATATTAAGATATATTAATATATCATAATATCATGATAATATAATAATTTAACATCTCATTAGATATAATAAACAATGGGTTAACAACATTAATTGAGATCGTTAACTTAAAGGTTTCAAAACAACACTTACATGTAACGACTAACGATGACTTAACAACTCAGTTAAAATGTATATACATGTAGTGTATTTAGATGTATTAAAATACTTTTGGAAGACTTCAAGACATATATCAAAACACTCATACTTAACGAAAATGGTTACAGTTACTTTTCCATTCTTTTCTTTCATCAAGAATTCTAGTCGTATTCTTGCCCGTATTATACACAGCTTCAAAACGTACTTACTATGAGTATATACCAATAGGAACTAGCATGTGATTCCACTCTTGATTATGTCATGTATGACTAATCAATTTTAACTTCTACCATGAGCTAGTCAACTAACTAGAACTCCTTTTAACCCCACTCACCACTCACCAATTACCACTCATCATTCACTCTCTTTCTAATTCTCTCTCAACACACACACACTATTATGAACGTATTTTTCCAGTAGTTAATCATCATCTTCATCAAAAATCACTTCAAGAATCAAGCTATAATCATCATAGGAAGAACACTTCAAGAACACTTCAAAAATCCCTTCAAGTTTACTAATTTACTTCCAAGCTTTCTAATCCATTCCAAGTAATCATCTAAGATCAAGAAACCTTTGTTATATACAGTAGGTTATCTTTCTTATTCAAGGTAATATTCATATTCAAACTTTGATTCAATTTCTATAACTATAAACTATCTTAATTCGAGTAAAAATCTTACTTGAACTTGTTTTTGTGTCATGATCCTACTTCAAGAACTTTCAAGCCATCCAAGATCCTTTGAAGCTAGATCATTTCTTGTCACTTTCAGTAGGTTTACCTACTAAACTTGAGGTAGTAATGATGTTCATAACATCATTCGATTCATATATATAAAACTATCTTATTCGAAGGTTTAAACTCGTAATCACTAGAACATAGTTTAGTTAATTCTAAACTTGTTCGCAAACAAAAGTTAATCCTTCTAACTTGACTTTTAAAATTAACTACACACATGTTCTATATCTATATGATATGCTAACTTAATGATTTAAAACCTGGAAACACGAAAAACACCGTAAAATCGGATTTACGCCGTCGTAGTAACACCGCGGGCTGTTTTGGGTTAGTTAATTAAAAACTATGATAAACTTTGATTTAAAAGTTGTTATTTTGAGAAAATGATTTTTATTATGAACATGAAACTATATCCAAAAATTATGGTTAAACTCAAAGTGGAAGTATGTTTTCTAAAATGGTCATCTAGACGTCGTTCTTTCGACTGAAATGACTACCTTTACAAAAACGACTTGTAACTTATTTTTCCGACTATAAACCTATACTTTTTCTGTTTAGATTCATAAAATAGAGTTCAATATGAAACCATAGCAATTTGATTCACTCAAAACGGATTTAAAATGAAGAAGTTATGGGTAAAACAAGATTGGATAATTTTTCTCATTTTAGCTACGTGAAAATTGGTAACAAATCTATTCCAACAATAACTTAATCAACTTGTATTGTATATTATGTAATCTTGAGATACCATAGACACGTATACAATGTTTCGACCTATCATGTCGACACATCTATATATTTTTCGGAACAACCATAGACACTCTATATGTGAATGTTGGAGTTAGCTATACAGGGTTGAGGTTGATTCCAAAATATATATAGTTTGAGTTGTGATCAATACTGAGATATGTATACACTGGGTCGTGGATTGATTCAAGATAATATTTATCGATTTATTTCTGTACATCTAACTGTGGACAACTAGTTGTAGGTTACTAACGAGGACAGCTGACTTAATAAACTTAAAACATCAAAATATATTAAAAGTGTTGTAAATATATTTTAAACATACTTTGATATATATGTATATATTGTTATAGGTTCGCGAATCAACCAGTGGCCAAGTCTTACTTCCCGACGAAGTAAAAATCTGTGAAAGTGAGTTATAGTCCCACTTTTAAAATCTAATATTTTTGGGATGAGAATACATTGAGGTTTTATAAATGATTTACAAAATAGACACAAGTACGTGAAACTACATTCTATGGTTGAATTATCGAAATCGAATATGCCCCTTTTTATTAAGTCTGGTAATCTAAGAATTAGGGAACAGACACCCTAATTGACGCGAATCCTAAAGATAGATCTATTGGGCCTAACAAACCCCATCCAAAGTACCGGATGCTTTAGTACTTCGAAATTTATATCATATCCGAAGGGTGTCCCGGAATGATGGGGATATTCTTATATATATGCATCTTGTTAATGTCGGTTACCAGGTGTTCACCATATGAATGATTTTTATCTCTATGTATGGGATGTGTATTGAAATATGAAATCTTGTGGTCTATTGTTACGATTTGATACATATAGGTTAAACCTATAATTCACCAACATTTTTGTTGACGTTTAAAGCATGTTTATTCTCAGGTGAATACTAAGAGCTTCTGCTGTTGCATACTAAAATAAGGACAAGATTTGGAGTCCATGTTTGTATGATATTGTGTAAAAACTGCATTCAAGAAACTGATTTCGATGTAACATATTTGTATTGTAAACCATTATGTAATGGTCGTGTGTAAACAGGATATTTTAGATTATCATTATTTGATAATCTACGTAAAGCTTTTTAAACCTTTATTTATGAAATAAAGGTTATGGTTTGTTTTAAAAATGAATGCAGTCTTTGAAAAACGTCTCATATAGAGGTCAAAACCTCGCAACGAAATCAATTAATATGGAACGTTTTTAATCAATAAGAACGGGACATTTCACTTTTCTCCCTCAATTGCTTATTCAATCAAATTCTCCTATTCATACAAGTGCATTTGCAATTAATCAATTCAACCCTTAAAACCTTCAAATTCAACAGCCGATTTAGTTATATTACTGCAAATGGTATCTTCATCTTCTGCTAATACTCCTGGAGGCTTTGTTTCATACATGACGGAAGCAAAACTCCAAACCCTTCAGTAATGGTACCCTCCATTTGCTCAATTTGTTCCTACCGCACCTTCAGCAGTGGACAGAGCTAACGCTCCCCCTAAGGGAATGATCACCATTTATGAGGCCGCCATTTCCCAAGGCAATCTACGCCTTCCACTTACTCAATTTTTTCACAGCGTCTGCGAATATTACAAGATCGCTATTGCTCAGCTTCATCCCAATGCGGTTAATAAGATCGTGTTGTTTGAGATGTACTGCAATTCTATCGACACGCAACCACTGCTTAATGTGTTTCGCTCTTGCAATAGCCTTGTGCCACACGATGCGGGATGGTTCTCATTCCGCAGCAAACTTGGCGTGATGACTTCACTCAAGGACTCCATTGGCAATTGGGGCAGTTCGTTCTTTTTTATCAACGACACCGCACATGTTGATAACGACATACCAAAAAAGTGGTGTACAAATTTTGATGCGACTCTAAACGACAAGGTCACTCCAGATGACCTTGAACGAGACATCCTAAAAAGGATCAAGGGTGCAGGGTTAATCCTACGTGCATACTAAAATGTACCGCTGTACATTGGTAGGGGTTCAATCCAGTGGCCTTGGAGCGACTGCAATGCTCTCTTGATTGACCAAGTGAATAACGGTATATCGCTTAAACTTTTCGCATTAAATTAATATGTAACATACGTTTCCTTTTTTTTTTGTTCTCATAACCTTATGCGTTTTGATTTTGCAGTGATTGATCTTGACCTAGTTATGAGGTCAGCAGATATTAGCAGGATTAGACCTGCTCGTCGCTTAAAAAATGGTGACGGCGAGATTATTTCTATTAATGAGCCAATCATCAATACGCTTACCATTTCTGGTGGTGAAGACCGCGGTAAGCGAAAAGCATCAGAGAGTGCCTCCACCCTCACAAAAGACGCATGCGCACTATATCTGAACAAGAAACGAGTAAGTGATTTTCAATTCGCATTATTTTTATATTGCGATTTTACCATTTTTGCACTGATTTACTGTACTTGCTTATCTCTTTTTAATTGTACTTGCAGACTCCCCAGGTGAGCCCAGACCGCTATACAACATCACCGGGAGTATCCCCGATGACATTTTGGAAGAGCCCGGCAATGAAGATTTAAGCCTTCCTTCTGAAGCTGAAACATCCCATCAAGAAGAAGAAGAAGAAGAAGAAGATGCTGATGAAGCCGCAGAAGCAGAACAAGCCAACCGGTTATACCGCAAACTCTGCAAATTCATCCTCAAAAACACACAAGATGAATACCGCAAACTGACTTTTCCTCAAGCCGAGAGACAGCGACTCCACAATTGCTATAACGTGATTTTCCTAGCCATCGATAACGTTGAGCGCTTCAACGAAATATCCGATGAATATGAAAAGCAGGTTAAAATTGCCAATGCGCAACAAAGGAAAGCGCAAAAACTTGAGGCTCAACTTAAAAAAGCTGCGGAGGAAAACGCGAAACTCAAAAAGAGAGCGGAAAATGCTGAGAATGAATTTGCTCAGCTTGTCAAGTATTTGCCGGAATTCGGCGACAAAGTGATGGATTCTAAACCAGTTACTGAGAAGTTTGGGACATATGTCCAGGCAGCTAAACTCACTACTCGCTGCGAATGGTATGATCTGTTGTGCGAGCTTGGTGATCTTTCTAAACCGCTTCCCTCATACATGGCGGATGAAATATGTGCCACCGACGATGCCCGAGAAGCGTTAGTTAGAGCAAAGAAGGAAGTTGAGAAAATCACCATACCAGCATTGGAAGAGCTAAGTCAACGCGAGGGCGTTACTTTTGTAGATATTAAAGTGTTGGAGCTTTAAATTATCTTAGTTAGATTATAAATATTTACTTCGCAATCATAAATTGCGCTTTTGTAACTCTTCGCGCTCTTTCAGCGCTTATTGTTATTGACATATTTTCGTTTCGCAGTTGCAACTTATCGTATTTATATAGCGCTTTAGTTTATCATGTATCCATAATTCAGACTTGCCCTTTGCAATATCCACATTCGCTATTGTGCACATAACAAACGCGTACTTATGTGAAACAATCTTTTATTCATTATGAATCTTCTAAGTCCGACAAATCGATCCTTAGGCAATTTTAGCATTGCGAAGCATCTAAGTATTGGCAAGATCAAATACTTAGGAAATTTTATCCTTTCGTAACATTCACTGTTTAACACAGGTGGGTAATTTCATCACTTGGTTTTTGACGCATTATTTCACAATATATGTTCGCATTACCATAATTTTAAACAGGCCATGTTTAGCGAAAACTGTAACAACCCAACCCGTTAACCAACCAAAATCGCGAAATAAAAAAAAAAATTGAACAGGGCTGTCCAGATGGGGTGCGCGGCGCGCAGCCCCACCTGTGCGCGGCGCGCACAGGGTCTGGCAGCCCGCTGTCCACTTTTTCCATTTTCTGTAAAAAGATCTCCCACTTTCCGACATTTTTAGACGAAACGCTTTTCACAACATGTTCTAATATGAAAAACTCATACGATTCAATCATAAAATGAGTTTTAAAAAACGGGGCCCACATCGGCCATTTTACGAGTTTTGTTCAAAACATACAAGTACGACCATAAGAGTTTAAATTCCAAACGACACTACGAGCATGGTGTTTGGGGATTAAACTACCTAAATCTCGGTCAAACTCCAAAAGCTATAACATCCAAAAGCGTCCCCTACAAACCAAGCGGGATCTCTAATCCATACGAATGCCCTTACCCTTATCTCCGCCGGAGCCTATAAAAAGATAAACAACGAGAGGGTAAGCAAAGCTTAGTGAGTGCAACAATTATACATACACATATATAACCCATCTATTTGCATTCGCACCCACCAAATACCTCATACGAGAATATAATTCAAATAGCATGCCGTCTTACTCATAATGCCAACAACTCGTACACTATTACAACATCACATTAGCATATACACAACACTATATATATATATATATATATATATATATATATATATATATATATATATATATATATATATATATATATATATATATATATATATATATATATATATATATATATATATATATATAGCATGCTTGTATAACGTTCAACAACATAATATGGTTAACCATAATGCTATGGTGCTACCGGCTCGTGGTTCACACCATACGCATTTGAGTCTCACTCTTTTATAGTGCTACCGGCTCGTGGTTCACACTTTGTTTATAGTGCTACCGGCTCATGGTTCACACTTGTTTATAGTGCTACCGGCTTGTGGTTCACACTTGATGCTACCGGATCGTGGTTCACACTAGTTTATAGTGCTACCGGCTCGTGGTTCACACTTGTTTATAGTGCTACCAGTTCGTGGTTCACACTTGATGCTACCGGCTCGTGGTTCACATCATGATACATCACATACATGCTATGGTACTACCGGCTCGTGGTTCATACCATAACACTCACAAATAAATACGCCATATACATACACGCATAATTATTCCACTCACCTTAACGATTCGGTGACGATTTTAACTTCCGCAAGCCTCAAAGCAAAGTACCTAATACAATAAGTACTCGATTAACACACCGACTAGTTGGGCTAAAAGCCAACAACTTACACATGTGCATTAAATGACTTAAATGCATTAAATGCCTCATTTACATCAAAACCGACCCTAAAGGTCAAAACCACCACATATCACTAAAAGCTAGTGATTTAGGTCTAACAACACTAACTAATACATAATTTGGGTGTTTCATACCCATCTATTTCAATTAGGTCAATTATCACCCATTGGCCACTTTAAGATCAACACACCCATTTCGGGTCATCCACAAACCCACATAACACTCATTTACCAAACATCTAGGTGTGCTAGTAATTAAATAACCAATTTAGGCTCATAAACCCCAATTAACCATTTGAAACCCTAGGTTAGTTACTATTGAGTCTTCATGACTCAATCTTACCCAAGAACACCCAAAGTCACTAAATATGGGTTTTGTGTTGAACACTAACCCAAACCCTAACCCTTAACAAATTAAAATAGGGAAATCAAGGTTAGAACATACCACCACAACCAAAATGTAGCAAAAAGACTAGATGAACAACTTTAATACTTGAGCTTTAACCCGGATCAAGCTTCTTCCTCCTTGATTCAAGCTCTCTCTCAAGAACACTCTTTTCTCTCTAGAATTTGATTTAGGGTTGAAAATAAGGTTGGTGTAGTGTTGAATGTGTTTTCAACCACCACACAACTGGCCTTTACAGCCCCAACTCGTCCACATGTGAAAAGATCACAATACCCTTCAATTGATAGGGACGCCTTACACGGTGTAATAAAAAGTCAAAATGTGTATGGTTGACTAGCCCAAGAATAAAAAGAGAGTTTAAGCTATTCTTTTTTATTTATTTTTTCTTCAAATATATATACTATCTCCATCTAATCACAAATATTCTTATTTCTATTTTAGGATGTTCCAGATGTTCACTTTGTATTTGAACTAATGAGAATGAGTTATTTTAGAGAGAGAAAATTTCTTATTGGTGAAGAATGAAGTTAGTTCCTAAAACTGTGTGCAAAAAATAAAGGGACACTTGTAATGGGACGGAGAGAGTATATATAACACGGGGATCAAAACTACGTCCGTAGTCTAAAAAGTTATTTTTAACATAGAGGTCACTGTGATACGCTTTTAGTTTATGAGGAGTTCATTTAATAATGAGCGTTAAATATTCCGTTAAATACCTTCGCATGTTATGCTCATAGGGTAAAGGGTCATTTTGCTCTATTTCTCCCCCTACATGGCCTCTTTGTCACTCAACTTCTGGCAATTTACATATTTTCAACAAACCTAATATCAAAACTCACACCCAAATCATCCGACAGTACTATTGTGGGAGCTTCTAATTTATTTAGATTTAATGAACATGCTGATGATGAAAGGTCTAAAGAGAAGAGCTCAATGAATATTGATGATGGGAACTTTTGATGATAAACAACATGTGGATTCATTCTTGTTACTTCAATTTGTTAATCAGCAGGTTCCATCAACAAAGTGTTAGGATTTAGGACCCAAACAAGACAGATGATTTATACTAATCACCCCACCTACGAACGACAAACGAATAATTAAAGCATAACGATAAATAAAGATAAACGACACGAGATTTAACGTGATTATATCCCAATTCCAAAATACGGAGAAGAGTTTACTCCACGGGCGCAAACCAGATATTTTTCACTATAAATTTCGTGCACACATTGTATGGGTTACATAGGGTGTTTATACAGGAAAATCTAAACAAGGAAATAACTTAACGAGCAAAAAAAACAATTTTGGAAGTTTCTTCCCGTCAGAACTATTCTCGCAACCGCAGTGAAATTCTGGTGGTCGTAAGTATTGTCTTCTCAGCAAACCCTTTCTCTGATGTGATTCTTGCGACCATAACTCTAAACTCGCGGTCACAAGTTTCACAGATTCATCAAACCTTGTTTAATTCGAACTTCACATTCCAACACAAAGTTCTGTGAACAATTCATGGATGATATCTACAATCGAGAGGATACTTCTAATTCACCAAATGCAGAAATATCATTTCTACAATGGAAAGTGAACTAATCAAAAATGAGGAGTATATTCTTGATACTGAAGAAGAATAAAAGATTCTTATTACACCTTTTCTAGAAGAACAAGCCTATCGAATTTTTAGTGCTGAGAAATCAAGAAACCTGAAACAATAGAAGTGTTGGGTAATCAATCCTAAATCAAGTTATCACTTAATTACGGATTGAGTGCAATAATAAGATGGAGGATGGGATGTTTGATGATTATTTTGGGCCCCGATGATCGTCTTTCACTTTAACAATCAAGTGATCAACCACCCCGACCCGGTCTTGATTGTCAATTAGCATAATTCACCTTAGCACAATGTAGAAATCTCTTGGGCAAAATCACAAGTGAAAATCACAAAGGCTAGAGCAAATGACAGAGAATCAAGAACCGATAAATGAGAGGTCATGCTCTCTATTTATAGTATTCGAAATATCCACGGTCTGCGGACTGCTTAAATATTCGCGGAAACTAAGCGGATTAAACCGCAGTCTTTTATTAAAGCGAAAACATAACCGCTGTACTCATTTTCAGCGAATATTTCATAACTTTGGATTATAGCTCGCGTAATTCTGCTATTGGCTTTTAGCAAATAAAACATACATATACAATGCTATGTATATGATCAAGTCCCCCCAGTTTATTATGATACATTTCGCAAAGCAGATGTATCATGATAAACTCTAAAAATAAAACGTGCTTCCTTAAAATATATTCGCAAGTGATTTTTAATAATTTTTACCACCGAATTATTATCGTTGATTTTATTAAGCTCAACGCATAATTACAACGGTAACTATCGCAAAACTGTCAAATCAGAAACGCTGTAACGGCTAGAAAATTACCGTTTACACGTTGCGGTAATTTTAGCCGTTTAAAAGTCATCATTACTCTTTCGACTTCCTCACCCTGATTTCAATTATAAATAGCTGGAGAACTCGCATTAAAAACTTTACGCTTTTCTCCCTCAATTGCTTATTCAATCAAATTCTCCTATTCATACAAGTGCATTTGCAATTAATCAATTCAACCCTTAAAACCTTCAAATTCAACAACCGATTTAGTTATATTACTACAAATGGCATCTTCATCTTCTGCTAATACTCCTGGAGGCTTTGTTTCATACATGACGGAAGCAAAACTCCAAACCCTTCAGCAATGGTACCCTCCATTTGCTCAATTTGTTCCTACCGCACCATCAGCAGAGGACAGAGCTAACGCTCCCCCTAAGGGAATGATCACCATTTATGAGGCCGCCATTTCCCAAGGCAATCTACGCCTTCCACTTACTCAATTTTTTCGCAGCGTCTGCGAATATTACAAGATCGCTATTGTTCAGCTTCATCCCAATGCTGTGATGACCCGAGAATTTCCGACCAAATTTAAACTTTAATCTTTATATGTTTCAGACATGATAAGCAAAAGTTGTTAAGTTAAATCTCAAGAATTTTAAACTGTGTTCATACATTCCTTAAACCTTTGACTGTTCCCAACGATTCACGAACAATTATATGTAAATGAATATATGTGTAGATATATATATGATAAAATAATAACTGAAAATACATTAATAAAATATTATACGATTTAGTTTCTGTAAGTAAAGATGTAAGATAAGTTTTGACATACAATAAAAAAACTTGATATGTAAAAACATAATTATATATATATAGTAGTTTGAATACATTTATGATTTCGATACATAACTATTACTATATGTATATTGTTAAATGTATAAATAATAAATAATGTATATTATATGAAACATTACAAAACTAATAAGGTATATGTAATTACAAGCTAAAATATAATTATTAACAATATTATTATTACATTTAATACTAAAATAAATATTAATATTAATAGTAATATCAGTATTATTAATATTATTGTATATATATGAAATTTGATACATTTGATTTATGATTATTATTTATTATTATTAAGATTATTATAATTATTAATATTATCATTAATATTAAAACTAGTAGTAAAATTATAATTTTATTTACTATGATTAATATTAGTATTATGATTAGATATTATTATTACTATTATCATTAAGAACTATTATTATTACTATTAGAATTATTAATTATTTTATCATTTAAAATATAGCAATTTTATTATTATTGTTATTAGTATATATTTTTTTAGTATTAATGATATATTATTCATTATTATTATTCCTATTATTATTATTATTATTATTATTATTATTATTATTATTATTATTATTATTATTATTATTATTATTATTATTATTATTATTATTATTATTATTATTATTATTATTATTATTATTATTATTATTATTTATATACTTATTAATAGAATTAATATTATTATACATGTATATATTTATTATAATCAGATACATGTACATATACTTATACCAGATATAATACGTATATATTCAATTACAGATACATATATTTATATATTAAATAAATACAGTATAAACATATATAAATAAATGTATACGTATTATTACTTGAAGAGAATCAAATTAAGTTTCATGTCATTGTCTTAACTGTGTAATTTGTTTGTTGGAGTTAACCAGTCGATCTAATCATCTATATCAAACAAAATCTGTTAGGGGTTTCAATCTGCTTTTTATTTTTTATTTATATAGTACGTACCTGATAAATTACTTTTGTCGACCAAATTGGTGTAAAACACGATCAAATCCTGTTGTATATGATACAAATTGACAGTACAATATCAGCTCTCACATACAAATATCTGTTACAGCCCTTAATTAAATCAAATTCATCAGAAAAGTGAAGAACATTGTCGACTGCCCTGTTCTTGTTATGATTTTCAAACCGTTCGATTTATTAACGAATTTCAAAAAGTAGAAGTGCAGTTTTGTTAGTAATCTTCCAAATAAACTATCTGGAAAGCTTCAAGGTCCACTTTTTCTTATCAAGATCGAATTTTTGAGTCAAAGTCGATTTCTAAAAAGTCAAAATAATTATTCATGGCTAAATTCGAGCTCGATTTAATGTTTTAAATTCGATTGATCATCCAGATAGTTTCTATTAATCATTTATAATCTTTTTCATGTTATAATCAGGGTCTAAAACAGTCTCTAAGTTCGATTTTAATTTTACGATAAACATGTTCTTCAGCGAATTTTTTTTTATTTTTCTTTTATTTTAATTGAGGTAAAACTTTGTAATTGATTTTGTATAAGTTTTAAATCTTAAAAACTAGTTAATAAACTCATTATTTGTTAAAAGAAATCCCTGGTCGAACCAAATTGGAATGAAGATGATGAAGAAAAAGAATTAGGATAGTAACGGGTTAAATATATTCGCCTGGGTCATAAAATCAGATATGTATGAATGGTTCCGTGGTTTGATGAGGGTGTCGGGTTTCAAGAGGTCGCCGGTTCAATTCTGACTTGGGGCAGTTTTTCGTTTTTAATGAGTTTCCTAAGGTAGCTTTTATTCTTATTATTGTTATTATTATTATTATTATTATTCATTTATTATAATTACAATTATTATAATTACTAGTGTTATTATTATCATTATCATTAGCATGATTATAAGTAGTGTAATTGTTATTATTATTATTATTATTATTATTATTGTTATGTTATTATTATTATTTCTATGATTATCATTATTAATTATTATTATTGCTAGCATGTTAGATATTATTAATGACAAAATTATTAATGATACAATTTATGATACTATCATTATTATTACTAGTATTATCATTTATAAACTATTAGTATTATCATTACTAAGATTATTATATTTATTTAAATTATTAGTCTTGTATCATTATTGTTATTATTAATTATTATGATTAAGATTAGGAATATATTAATTATTGTTAATACTAACTCAATATTATGAATATTATTATCACTAAAATAAGTAAAAATTATTATTATCATCATTATTGAGACTAGTATTAATATTATCATTATTATTATAAGTGTTACTAAAAATATAAAGTTTACCATTTCAGTATTAATGATATTATTATGAGTATGATTAGTATTATTATTATTATGAACATAATACGGTTTAATTTCATAAATATTAGTATTATTATCATTTTACAAACAATAGAGTTAATATCATTAACATAAAGTACTATTAATAGGATTATCATTTTTAGTATTTTTAACAGTAAAAATTATTATAATTATAATCAAATACAACTTTTATTCACAAATATTAGTATTATATATTATTATGTATATAAAAATATACTTAAAATTAACATTATATATAAGTATGAATTAATGATATTAACAATCTTTATATAAATTATATATATATATATATATATATATATATATATATATATATATATATATATATATATATATATATATAATATACATAATTGCCATTTATATATATATATATATATATATATATATATATATATATATATATATATATATATATATATATATATATATACAAATCAAATAAGTAGTATATAAAGGTTATAATATATAAAATTGTTTGATTACAATTATATGTATTAATGAATACACAAATGATATAGGTTCGTGAATCCGAGGCCAATCCTGCATTGTTCAATATTGTCATATGTATTTTACTACAAAATACATTAGGTGAGTTTCATTATTCCCTTTTTAAATGCTTTCGCAATATATATTTTTGAGACTGAGAATACATGCGCTGTTTTTTATAAATGTTTTACGAAATAGACACAAGTAATCGAAACTACATTATATGGTTGAATGATCCAAATCGAATATGCCCCATGTTATTAAGTCTGGTAATCTAAGAATTAGGGAACAGACACCCTAATTGACGCGAACTCTAAAGATAGATCTATCGGGCCCAACAAGCCCCATCCAAAGTACCGGATGCTTTAGTACTTCGAAATTTATATCATGTTCGAAGGAGGATCCCGGAGTGATGGGGATATTCTTATATGCATATTGTAAATGTCGGTTACCAGGTGTTCAATCCATATTGATGATTTTTATCTCTATGTATGGGATGTGTATTGAAATATGAAATCTTGTGGTCTATTAAAATAATAGAAATGATTGTTATGATAAACTAATGAACTCACCAACCTTTTGGTTGACACTTTAAAGCATGTTTACTCTCAGGTACGAAAGAAATCTTCCGCTGTGTAATTGTTCATTTTAAAGATATTACTTGGAGTCATTCATGATATATTTCAAAAGACGTTGCATTCGAGTCATTGAGATCATCAAGATTATTATTAAATCAATTATAGTTAGATATATTATAAAATGGTATGCATGCCGTCAACTTTCGTTGTAATGAAAGATTGTCTTTTCAAAAACGAATGCAATGTTTGTAAAATGTATCATATAGAGGTCAAGTACCTCGCGATGTAATCAAATATTGTGAATCGTTTATAATCGATATGGACTTCGTCCGGATGGATTAGGACGGGTCTTGACAGTTGGTATCAGAGCGGTGGTCTTAGCGAACCAGGTCTGCGTTAGTGTGTCTAACTGATAAGTCGTTAGGATGCATTAGTGAGTCTGGACTTCGACCGTGTCTGCATGTCAAAAGTTTTGCTTAACATTTTGTATCGAAACATTACCTGCTTATCATTCCTAGTCTAGACACGTCTTGCTGCATTGATTGCATGAATAGTGTATAGACAAAAATTCATATCTTAGCGTATCTACTAAATCATATCTTATCGTATTTATTACTGTAAACTTTACCTGACGTATCCCATAAATTCCTCCGTAATCTACGAAACTTTTATTCTATATATATATGGATATTCTATGTAATTAGAATACCATCCGATAGCCGAAAATCTTTTCATATCGAAAATCCTTTATCCAATCGTACGAAATGGAATTCGTTACCAGTTCAAGTCACTCTGATTCCGAAATGGAATCCTACTCAAGCTCCGAAAGTAGTGTGACCGGAATGGATCAACCAATCAGTCATCATCTATTCTGGATGAATTGGGGATGGGTTCGTAGCCTCCTCAATCACTGGAGACAAGAAGAAGGCGATCCTTTCCATCCCCCACATTGCCCTCTTGGCGAAGAACCTGAAGCACTTACCGGCGAACCTGTCCGAAACATAATTTTCTCTCTCATTTCTAGAGTATCTCGTCACGATTATATATTATACCAAATTCTAGATTATATTTATCCGCTCGTTTAAACCGACAATCACCCCAGTGTAATAGAAGAAGTCAACGAACTTCGCGCTCGGGTAACGGCTTTAGAGAATATGGTTCGAAGGTTACAAACACCACCAGCAGCACCAGCAGCATAACCAGTACCACCATCATCAACGCCAACAGTACCATTACCACCACCAACAACGACCGCATCGCAAATCTCAACTTCACTATCTGTCACACGAATATCAATGTCATACGCACCATAGATATCAAGGAGTACCAACAACACTGAACGATGAAGTACTAATTTATAACTTCATTGAAGAAATATTCTGCGAAGAATATGTGGGTTCTAAAAGTTTTAGAGATTATTTATTCTAGCTCAAACCGAAAATCAAATGAGTTTAATATCATATTAACTCATTAAATCCATGATTACATCTGAAGAGAATATATATGTAAGTACATTTCCATAAAGATTGTAATTAAAAATTCTTTTGTACAAACAATTAATGGTGAAAATATTTTAACGGGTAGGTAATACCCGAGAAATATTTAGATTTCACATTAATAAGATACACTGTACATTCTTCGAATCTGATTCAACAGTCATTTACTATCCTACTTACATCTACCGATATACGAATCCGTTCACCATAGAATAACCATTTTCATTCAAATTCAATTTCATATTTGGATTTTGACTTACCAGAATCCAACAAGTGGCATAATGAAGAAATAATGAACACAATAAAAATTGATTAGAAACATACTAATTAACAATATGAAATTTTGTTAAGAAACCACGCTAATAAGATCCTAGCTAACTGTTCCTAGCTAACTGATTACATTTTATTTATAGCAGTTTATTTATCGCAATTATCGCAATTTAATTTATCCTCATTTAATTTCTGTTATTTATTTTACGCACTTTAAATATCGGGACACGTATACAAGGTTTTGACATATCATATCGACGCATCTATATATATTATTTGGAATCACCATAGACACTCTATATGCAGTAATGATCGAGTTCTCTATACAGGGTTGAGGTTGATTCTCAAATAATATATATACTTTGAGTTGTGATCGAGTCTGAGACATGTACACGGGTCACGATATTTATTAATTAATTCGAATATTATATATTAAACTATATATGAATTATTGGACTGTTAACTGTGGACTATCTACTGTGGACTAATGACATTGGACGATTAAAATGAATTAAAATATTGATTATAACATATGAAATTAAACATTTTTTCAAGTTTGCCACTTGATCTCATCTTAAACCTCAATTGTATCCTGCTGATTACAATCTGTGTTCAAGCCTTTCATGATTCTTGAAAACACCTCAATCAAGAGGATGAATCAACCGCACTTCATCTACGAGAGAAAAGATTGATGCATACAGTTATGCACCTGATAACACTCGGAACCTGAGTAAATGCTTAAAACGTATCTGTGCTAGCTCTTTTGGCGTTGTTATTACCGAAAATAACTTTGCTATTCATTTTTAAAGTATCAAATTTTGTCACAGCTCCAGCAAGTCAACATCGACTTTTCGTTCGAAACAACCTTATTATAACCTTGATATATATGCGTGCTCTTTTATTGTTACCAGGGAACCTTTTATATTCTACCATATTACCAGCAGACGTACCAGCAACCTCGTTGCTCCTTGATTTAAATATCTCCGACAAATCACTATATTTATCTATTGAAGTCTCATCATGTACTCATCCGCATCGTGTAACGAGAACTGACATACCAATTACTGGGAATCAACAATCAGTACTTTGAAAACTCACAGCATATCTACATCAACAGTTATATGTATAACATTCATCTCTTAGAATTATGATCTTTCATCTGAAATCCTGAAAAGCACTCAGTCTACAAATCAATACTTTGAATGTTGAAAAAGCTGAATGAAGCAGCAGAAACCGTAGACAACCGTAAACGACCTTAATCATCGGAAATTGTTGATAAAGAATAGTATGTTGGAAAAGATCATAAAAGTTGGAACTGGAAAACAGATTTAGCTAACCATGAAGGAGACTCTGAACAAATCACAAGGACTAAACTTGTACATAAAGAATCCTGATGATTCTGTATCTGATGAAATCTTTAGCGAATACCTTGCTTCCGAATCTAAACCCTTACGGATAAATCTTCTTCATCATCCATCGATATTAGAAATTCCAAGATATCATCGTATCTTTCATTATAAAAAAATCCTCCATATATCTGAAGATATTTTCATAACTATTCTTATCTAAAATTATTAATCTCTTCCTGATATCAGTGTTACATCATATAGAAACTGTTAGTTTCTATATTCTGTAAACTTTCGAGCTTAAAATATGAATATTATTGAAGTAATGTTTGGAACTGATGCATGAGTTAGTATAATATAATGACACTTGATCAACGTGATTATATTACAGTAAGTCATGCTGAGTTTCTAAATGGAACATGATGATTCACAGATTATAACGTCATCATGTGCCATGTTACATAACTCTTTCATTCTGCTTAACTTCTAAACATGTCAAGAAAATATATTCTTGATAGTTCTATTCTCAGTGATTCAGGTAATTTGACAAAACAAATCGTGCTACTACCTTTCCTTTCTACCTTGTATATTATGATAATTTGAAACTCCATACCTATGAATTCTGGACCATTACTTGCGAAAAGTAAACAAAATCATGAAGCTCCGAAATAGAAAGGGGGTATAAATCGCAGCAAATAAGAGAGCGCATAACTGTGGATGACAATAATTATAGGAGACATAAGCAGGGACATTGAAATATAAGGGAAGATATAAAACCCAATAACAACACAGAAGTTACAAACCGTGGGTATTAATACGAATAGCAGTATAAAGACACGGTATAATTAAGAATAGTATCCCCCAAGGCAATAGTAGAAGTAAACAGATTTTCTGGTGGGAGTTGGAAAAGAAGAACGATCATTGCGATAGTCAGAATAAGAACAAGGATTAGAATCGGATTAAGCATTATTATAATCTTTTGGTTATATGAACTGAGAAAGAAGGTATAGAAGTGGTGGAAACTAATGAAACGGAAAAGGTAAATTTATAATGGAAATATCAGACAGAGTAATCGAGGCAGATCACCGTATTTAATTATAGAGATCTTAATTCCCTTATTCGCCGAAGAATCAAATCTTTTAGATTTCGAAGATTTTCTTTAAATCCCTTGAATTCCGGAATTCAACCCTCTACGTTAAAAGTTAAGACGCACCTTATTTTATAAATTCAATCGCGACTACGTCAAAAGTTATGGAAAATCTCCATTTCTTCATCTCGAACTTTTGTGATAACTTCATTCATACGCTTCGATTAATCGAATCATTATATCCATATTGCTCAATGATAATAAAACTCTATTTATCAACTCATATTCATCATGAACATTTTTATTGTTAACCATGACCACCTCACTAAAATTTCGGGACGAAATTTCTTTAACGGGTAGGTACTGTGATGACCCGGGAATTTCCGACCAAATTTAAACTTTAATCTTTATATGTTTCCGACATGATAAGCAAAAGTTGTTAAGTTAAATCTCAAGAATTTTAAACTGTGTTCATACATTCCTTAAACCCTTGACTGTTCCCAATGATTCACGAACAATTATATGTAAATGAATATATGTGTAGATATATATATGATAAAATAATAACTGAAAATACATTAATATATTATCCGATTTAGTTTCTGTAAGTAAAGACGTAAGATAAGTTTTGACATACAATAAAAAAACTTGATATGTAAAAACATAATTATATATACATAGTAGTTTGAATACATTTATGATTTCGATACATAACTATTACTATATGTATATTGTTAAATGTATAAATAATAAATAATGTATATTATATGAAACATTACAAAACTAATAAGGTATATGTAATTACAAGCTAAAATATAATTATTAACAATATAATTATTACATTTAATACTAAAATAAATATTAATATTAATAGTAATATCAGTATTATTAATATTATTGTATATATATGAAATTTGATACATTTGATTTATGATTATTATAATTATTAATATTATCATTAATATTAAAACTAGTATTAAAATTATAATTTTATTTACTATGATTAATATTAGTATTATGATTAGATATTATTATTACTATTATCATTAAGAACTATTATTATTACTATTAGAATTATTAATTATTTTATCATTTAAAATATAGCAATTTTATTATTATTGTTATTAGTATATATTTTTTTAGTATTAATGATATATTATTCATTATTATTATTCCTATTACTATTATTATTATTATTATTATTATTATTATTATTATTATTATTATTATTATTATTATTATTATTATTATTATTATTATTATTATTATTATTATTATTATTATTATTATTATTATTATTATTATTTATATACTTATTAATAGAATTAATATTATTATACATGTATATAGTTATTATAATCAGATACATGTACATATACTTATACCAGATATAATACGTATATATTCAATTACAGATACAGATATTTATATATTAAATAAATACAGTATAAACATATATAAATAAATGTATACGTATTATTACTTGAAGAGAATCAAATTAAGTTTCATGTTGTTGTCTTAACTGTGTAATTTGTCTGTTGGAGTTAACCAGTCGATCTAATCATCTATATCAAACAAAATCTGTTAGGGGTTTCAATCAGCTTTTTATTTTTTATATATATAGTACGTACCTGATAAATTACTTTTGTCGACCAAATTGGTGTAAAACACGATCAAATCCTGTTGTATATGATACAAATTGACAGTACAATATCAGCTCTCACATACAAATATCTGTTACAGCCCTTAATTAAATCAAATTCATCAGAAAAGTGAAGAACATTGTCGACTGCCCTGTTCTTGTTATGATTTTCAAACCGTTCGATTTATTAACGAATTTCAAAAAGTAGAAGTGCAGTGTTGTTAGTAATCTTCCAAATAAACTATCTGGAAAGCTTCAAGGTCCACTTTTTCTTATCAAGATCGAATTTTTGAGTCAAAGTCGATTTCTAAAAAGTCAAAATAATTGTTCATGGCTAAATTCGAGCTCGATTTAATGTTTTAAATTTGACTGATCATCCAGATAGTTTCTATTAATCATTTATAATCTTTTTCATGTTATAATCAGGGTCTAAAACAGTCTCTAAGTTCGAGTTTAATTTTATGATAAACATGTTCTTTAGCGAATTTTTTTTTTATTTTTCTTTTATTTTAATTGAGGTAAAACTTTGTAATTGATTTTGTATAAGTTTTAAATCTTAAAAACTAGTTAATAAACTCATTATTTGTTAAAAGAAATCCCTGGTCGAACCAAATTGGAATGAAGATGATGAAGAAAAAGAATCAGGATAGTAACGGGTTAAATATATTCGCCTGGGTCATAAAATCATATATGTATGAATGGTTGATGTTAAAGCTAAGGGGTATAAAATACTATTAAATTTTACAAGGAAATACTATTAAATACGATACAATTTTACACAAGATATTTTTTTATTTATTGAATGGATATACTTAAACCTTGCTACAACACTTATAGGCAGTGTACCTAATCGTACAGTAGTGTAGTTTTTAGTAAGTCCGGTTCGTTCCACAGGGAATCTTTTTCACAAAGCTTAACGCTATATTAGTTTAAATTTATAAAAATACAAATATATATATAAGTAATATTATTATTATAAAGGGGGGTTTTTACCGTTTAATGACCGGTTTGTCGATTTTAAAAACTTTAGTTGCAGTTAAAACAAAATGTAAAATATTAAATAAATAAAAGACTTAATTTAAAGCGTAAAGTAAATAACGATATTGAAATTGCGAATAATAAAAGTGCGATAAAATAAACTTGCGATAATTAAAAAGTACGATAATTAAAAGTGCAATTAAATACAATAACAATAAAAAATATTGCTATAATTAGAAGTGAAATTAAATATAAAATAAAGGAAATTAAATATGAAATAAAAGAATTTTGCTTATTTAAACTTCCGTAATCATGATGTTTGACGTGTTGATTTTAGTTTTATGCCCATGGGTTAATTGTCCTTTGTCCTGGATTATTTAATATGTCCATCTGGTTTTTGTCCATAACAGTCCATCAGTCATAAATATAAAGTGCGAGTGTCCTCGTCAATTTATCCTTATACCCGAAGTCAAATATTCCAACTAATTGGGGACTTAAACTGTAACAAAGTTTTATTACTTTGTTTAATAATTACACCAGGATGTCGACTGAGTGTAACCCAAGGTTTTAATACTTTGTTATCAATTATGCCAAGTGTCCTTGTACATAATTTCACCCCTGTTTTAATAATTCTAGTGACTATTAATCCATTCCCGTGTCCGGTTAAATGAACGATTATTCGTACATATAAATACCCTGCCCATCGTATCCGATCGAGTGTATATGGTTATTTATAGGGACGTTCAATTGTAAATCTTTATATTAAAATTAACAAACTATCATTTAGTTAAACATATATAAAGCCTATTAATAGCCCATAGTCTAATTTCCACAAGTGTCGTTCTTTTGTCCAAACCCCAATTATGGTACAAAGCCCAATTACCCAATTTTAATATTTTTAGCCCAACATCATGATTACTTCGGATTAAATAAGGATAATAATAACTTAGCTATGAGACATTAATGTAAAAAGGTTGAACATAACTTACAATGATTAAAAATAGCGTAGCGTTACACGGACAGAATTTCGACTTACACCCTTACAACATTCGCTAACACACCCTTATTATTATAAATTAAAATTAAAATTAAAATTAAAATTATAATATAAATATAAATATTATACGTTGAATGAGGAGAAGAAAAAGATGTGTTTTGTGTTACACCAAAGCTCGATTTTTATAGGCATGTGGGCTGGAACTGTGCACCATGCGATCGCATGGAGTTTCTTCCTCCAGGCTATGCGATCGCATGGCCAGCTGGGGAGACTCAAAAGTCTTTGTTTTTTTATGCCGACGGTTGTTAAATATAATATAATATATATATTAATTTTAAGAATTAATTATATATTATATTATATTCATGTGCATAGTTGACTTGTAATTTTTAGTCCGTTGCGTCGAGCGTTGAGAGTTGACTCTGGTCCCGATTCTGGATTTTCGAACGTCCTTGCGTACAATTTAATATCTTGTACTTTGCGTTTTGAATCTTGTACTCTTGTAATTTTGAGACGTTTCTTATCAATAATTGGAACCTCATTGATTGTATTTTGTACTTTTGAGCTTTTTGGTCGTTTGCGTCTTCAATTTGTCGAATCTGTCTTTTGTATTCACCTTTTATTATTTAAACGAATATCACTTGTAAATAGAACAGTTGCAACTAAAAGCTTGTCTTTCTTGAGGGATAATGCTATGAAATATATGTTCGTTTTTAGCATTATCAAATATTCCCACACTTGAGCTTTGCTTGTCCTCAAGCAATATAGTCTTGAAATACTAGAATCACTTCTTTATTCTTCACACTTTGTACATCAGTGATTTCAATA
This sequence comes from Rutidosis leptorrhynchoides, assembly GCF_046630445.1. Classification (NCBI taxonomy): domain Eukaryota; kingdom Viridiplantae; phylum Streptophyta; class Magnoliopsida; order Asterales; family Asteraceae; genus Rutidosis; species Rutidosis leptorrhynchoides. The sequence continues at coordinate 349,764,991 of NC_092333.1, read as the reverse complement.
CGGCGGTATAAACAATGGTAGTAACGATATGGTTTACAGTCCACATGACTTATGAAAATTTAGATCCTTTAGGAAATTGGATCTTTATGAAAACATTTGATTTTTTTTGAAAATTAAATCTAGCTTTTACCTTAGATAAGTTTTCCAGAATAACCCTTCACCGGTGTTTGCAAATTCTTTTTGTGGGTTTGGTGGGTTTTGGATTTGAAAATTTTAGCTCAAAACTTATGATTTTGTGTCACCCACTTGCTAACCTTGTATTAGGAAAGCAACACGTCCAGTATACTTGCTCCGTATATTACCTTTCGGTAAACTACCATCCGTTGTAAAGGAAAGCGTTGAACAAGCAACTGTTAAGGCAATGTCCCCTGACATGCTTTTAATTATGGTCTATAACGTGTCGGACGCAATTACTATCCTTGGTAGGAGCAATAGTAAAGCTCACCCTTATGATTTTTCGGTCTGGCACAAGGTCCTGTCTTTGACCATGCTATGCAACCACCGTTCTTACGGTTGACACCCGATTTGGTTCAGGTGACCTAATGGATTCCAGGTGAATTCTTAGGATTTTACGTTCAATGGTAATGAACGCATTGAAAATGGGTTTTCAGAAAACAAATCGGTTTGTAATTTTGATCAAAATATTTTCTCGTTCAAGCTCGAGTTTAGATATCATTGAATTCCATGAGTTTGTAATTCTCAATCTTTAAGGTCAATCTCAAGGATTGAGTAATATCAGGCTTAAAAGCTGATTTTTAATCTTTAAGGAGATTATCGTTTCTGAGGGTCTGATTTATTAGTCTTATCAAGCTAATTTGCATGGTGTCCTCCCCATTTTACAAGACAGATCCTCTCATGGTTAGGATAAGTCTGACCACTTGGCGACCCTGTTTGATGCTGAGGTCCGTGGATTTCCTGCTGATTTTAGAGATGACTTTTCTAGATTTTTCATCAACCTACAGCTGGTCTGGACGACAACTTCATGACCTAAATCAAGAAGCGCGTGTCTTTTTCGAAAGACTTTACTTCATTTTAACGATGGAATTGATTCATCGTGTAGATCCATCTCTTCTTTTCTTTCATCGGGTAAAACAGTTTAGTTTAGTCCAAAGCAAAAGTATCTTCAATTATTTGTTACAGAAGTATGTGACATATGTTTAAGATAACTTGGTAATTTTTCCCACACTTGGCTTTTATTTTCCTTTTTATTGTCCTCTATTCCATTTTAAATGAATTCTAACATTTTGGTTTGTTTCTCAATTTATGTCCTTTCCGAGGTAACAATAATTTCGGTGTTAACACCTAGTTTTATCGTTCATAAATATGTATAAACATGATTTTGAGTTCATTTAATTGAAAATTTTGAAAAATTTTACTAGAATTGGGTAGTCAGTATATAAGACTAGGGCTGTTCTTTATTATCAGAGAGCACTAGATTCTAATACAACTACTACTTTACTAGTATTTCTAATGGTAACCAAGTGTTTAAAGTAAAAAAAATTTAAAAATCCGAAAGAATTTAACCCCTTTCCACACTTAAGATCTTGCAATGCCCTCATTTGCAAGAAATCAGTAACAATTTAAATTATTGAGGGTGATTAGCGTAGAAATGATTAAATTTTACCAAAGTTTCCAAACATATTGGCGTTTGTTTGCTGAATGATAAATGGTGCATATCATTTGTTCATTCCGTCTGTTGTTGCATCACATTTATTTGTCATCTTGTCGTCAAAATTAGTAGCTTTTGCTGAACTTAATGCCAGTCTTTGAAAATGCGCTGTTTTACCTTGTTTTGTACAATTTACAATATACATACATACAAATATAAACATGCATGGCAATTTGAAATGGGACTTAATATCCCACTTTCAAATCCTAAATGTGAAATATTAGTACACAATAATAATAAAAATGATAAAGATTACATAAGTATATTCAATAACATAAGTTTAAACATGAATAAGTAAAAAAGATAAAAACATAAAAATCATATAAATAACCAAATGGAACTAAATCAGTCTGGATATGGGTTCCAGTTCATCTCGTCAGGTGGGTTCCATTGTTGGTTATAGGTGTTTTGATAGGCTTGGCTATAGTCATACCGGTTAAAGGGTGGTCGGATATCGGGGCTGTGTGGCGGAAAATGAGCAGGTCGAGTAGGTACATAGTTATTTGGTATCTGATATGATAGCTGGCTCATGATTTAGTGCTGATGAACTAACCAGCTATCGTGTTGGCATCGCCTATAATCCTCGTATACTCGCTCGGAGTTCCACTGCTCATACATACTATGTCTGGCCGCATTTGTCATTGCTTCCTCATCTATACGAACGTGGACGTTAAGAATAGCATCTCGAAAGACATCCCTAATGTCTTCCGCCTCCTCCATTTCCTCGTCTGAGCCTCTCTCTACCTGAGGATGAGATCCCTCATAGGGTACTGCCTGGTTACGACTTTTCAATACCTTAGCACCCACATAAACTTTCAATCCTAAGGGCTCAACCTGTTCTCTACAAAGCTGTAATGGACCCCCTTGGTTCCTATCAACACCTAAATACTCTCCAATGAGAGTAACAAAAATACCTCCTCCTATTATACTCCCGTCCTGCATTCCCTCTACCATTTTAGATAAATAAAAAGCAACACGGTAAGGGATATTGACAAAGCTTCTAGGATCCCGAATACACTTTAGGTAGAATAAATCATGTAAGGTAATTTTTTCTTTATTGTGACCTCTCTGTGTAATCGAGTTAGCTAAAAATCTATGAATAATACGAAGCTCGGCTCTGTCAATATGTGTATAGGAGTCCTCCTGCTCGTGTAAAAACATCAAAATGTGACATACGCCTCCAAATGGCGTCAGCGTCAAAGTTACTATCTACCCTTTCACCATAATGAATCAAATTTGTACAATCGGGTAATAGCAACTCACCAGGAGTATATATCTGTAAGGCCCTGGCCATGTCCAGCATGGACATTCTGTACATCCTACCGCCAAGGATAAACCTAAGAAATCTTCTATCATCTATTCTAACTATATTTGTATCAAGTGATACAGTACTCATCAACTCAACACACCATTCCTTATATACAGGTCTACGAATGGTGAAAAGACGTTCCCAATCTATAAAAGAAGAACTGCCATACCTTTGTACCAAAAGCTGTCTAACACGGTCAGCTAGATGGACCGTTTCCAAAGGGGCCCAATCGATTACCCTTGGCACCTCTACATTTTTTGTTACCAATTTGAATTTGTTCCTTTGATATGTCTCGTAATCTCTCCATCTCCTATCAAATCTTAGATTAGGATGCAGAGTGTGCTCAGGAATCGTTGGGAATTCTACTGGCGGCCTCATTGGGAATACTATGAATTCATCAACAAACTGTACCGGATCATAATAAGGTATGTGCTGATCAAGCTGTTGTTGTGGTTCTTGTTCTTGTTGCATTTCTGGTTCTGGTGCTGGTGCTGGTCGTCTAGATGATGATGCTTCTGAACCTCCCGTATCGGCTTTCTGCAAAACACATTAAACACAAAATTTGTGCATCCAAATATGCATTAGTGTTAGCAAAATAACAACTTAAAACAATCACTATAACATGTTAAATCAAAATTAAACTTATATACATTTTCACAATTTTTCACAATTCTACACTTTTCAAATAAGCACATATGAAAATGTATACAAAATTCATAAGCATTTAACTCAAATAACATGTCAAAATAGTCATTACTAATAATTAAACAAGTCTCAAATGGCAAATATATCAAATTAATCAAGTTCATGAATTTTAGACTTAAAAAGTCCACTTTAATCTCCAAAAATCATGTTTAGGATCAATGTTTAGATCATTTAACTATCTAAACATGCTACACTACTCAATTTAGCAATAATTCATGACGAAAATTGGCCATAACCTATTTATATCCAAAAGCCCCAAATTGCTCAAGAACACAAACCCTAGATTTTTAAAATTTTGAAGTTTTTGGCTTCAAATCATGTTAAATAGCATCAATATAGGTTAGACATGCATAAAATACTATCAATTTAACACTAATTACACTAGAAATTAACAAAATTGCATTAGGTAAAAAATTGGAATTATCACCAAAACTAGCAAATTTATGAGTTTAGGGGTGTAATTTTTACCATTTTGCTGAAGAATGAGGAATCTAGGCATGATTAGAGCAAGAAAAATGATGAATTACGGTGGAAAAATGATGAAATTTGGTGAAGATTTGAGAGAGTTTCGTGTTTGTGTGTGTGTTGGCGTGAGGAAGACAGACTCGCTGTCTGTATGTATCAGGCCTGGAATTTGCCTCCATACGATCGCATGGAGGGATAGGGTGATTCCCATGCGATCGCATGGGTACCCGGCTACAGTGTTCTGGGCTTTTTTTTTTATATAAAACCTTATAGTTTATAAAACTTATAATTAATTAAATTTTAAAAATTTGTTTTCCTTTAGGAGCGAGGGTGTTTCGAATCGATGTCCTAGTCCGTCCCTCGACAAAATTTTAAAATTTGTCAATTCAAAGCGCGGTTTTAAAAGTAAAGATTTTTGAGTTTTTAATGTTTTTGGCATACTTTAATTCAATAAGATTAAAAATAATGATAATAAAAGTTCTCGTCCCTCCCTTGGGTAAAGCAATTTCGGTTCAACGACCTAGTCTTCAACACACGACGAATTTTAAAAATCATATTTTTAACTTAGCGAAATAAAGTAAATTTTTGTTTTTAAATTCACACAACTTAAATTTAAAATATGCATAAAATTAAAAATTCACATTTTTTTTAAAAATTAAAAATTCACACCAAACTTATATTATATTTTTGTTTTTATACATACAAACTTAAAAATATCAATTGTTCAAATATTTACAATTTTAAATATATTAATTTAAAAAGTTTACAATATTAATTTAAGATTTATATATTAATTTTAAAAACATGGTAAAAATAAAATTAAAAATATTTTTGGTCTTTTATCCCACTTTAATCAATCAAATATTATCAAAAATATGCGCCCCTCTTTTCGGTAAAGTAATTTCGGTTCCATGACCTAATTTAACTCATGAAGAATTTTTGAAATATTTTGGGTTGATTGATTAAAGATATTTATACCTTAAGAATAAACGTTAAATTTCGCAGTGATGTAATAAATTTTTGTATGATATCAATAATTTCAGTCGCCAAACCTAATTTTATTCAATACCAATTTAATACTTTATAGCGAACAAATTAGCGTTTATTATCAAAAGGTTAAAAATAAAAATAAAAAATAAAAACTGTACAGACTTACCTGTGAGATAGTATTCTTAGTTATATGATCTATTCCATTCATAAGATAGTCGGTTTAATTGGTTTTCCATAGCTACATAGGCGTAACCTCGAGCATTCAGTATTTTTTATTCTAAACATATGAACGGTCCGTCTCTGCATAAAGTAACAAATTCGGTATTTGAATAGGTTTGATTATTTGAACATTTACCTCCATGTGACCATTTTCCGCATTTGTGACATCTTTCAAGGTGTCGTGCTCTTCTTTTCGCTGTGGATTTTGATTTTCCTTTACCAAATTGTAACTTATTATCTTCGCATCTGAATTCTTTTCTTACTCCGTCCAATCTTTTTCTGATTACTGATACTAGTTCACTCGGAAGTGTGTCATTATTACATTTAGTGATCAAAGCGTGTAGCATTAGACCATGGTTTGGTTCACAGGCAGTCTTCATTTCGTAAAAACCTAAAAAAATAAAAATTCAGAATGGGGGGAGAAGACTAGTTCTTTAGGGTCTGCTAGGGAAAGACCATTCGGGTTCCATTTTCGAGAACTACACGAAAACAGAAAATCTAACTCTAACAGAAATACATATTATTCTTTAAAGACTTGATTCTCCCCACACTTAGTTAGCTGTGGTATCGAAATTGTGATTAACTTCGTTGTCGACTTCCATCGGATTATCTATGTAATGTTTAACTCTATGACCATTAACTTTAAATTCAATTCCATTTGAATTTATTAATTCTATCGTTCCGTAAGGGAAAACTCTTTTGACTATGAATGGTCCAGACCATCTTGATTTCAATTTTCCAGGAAATAGCTTGAATCGTGAATTGAAAAGAAGAACTCTGTCTCCTTCTTTAAATTCTTTTGAACTTCTGATTCTTTTATCATGCCATTTCTTCGTTCTTTCTTTATAGATTAATGAATTTTTGTATGCTTCATGTCTTAATTCTTCTAATTCGTTTAGTTGACTTAATCGTAGACGTCCAGCTTCATGTAAATCAAGATTACATGTCTTCAAAGCCCAAAATGCTTTGTGTTCAATTTCTACTGGAAGATGACATGCTTTTTCGTAGACGAGTTTAAAAGGTGTGGTTCCAATTGGAGTTTTGTAGGCTGTTCTAAAAGCCCAGAGTGCATCCTCCAATTTAATGGACCATTCCTTCGGATTTGATCCTACGGTTTTCTCTAGAATACGTTTTAAAGCTCGGTTGGTATTTTCAACTTGTCCACTTGTTTGTGGATGATATGCGGTGGAGATTTTATGAGTTACTCCATATCTTTTAAGAACTTTCTCAAGTTGATTATTACAGAAATGAGTTCCCCGATCACTTATTAAAGCTTTCGGTGTTCCAAACCTTGCAAAAAGACGTTTTAAAAAGTTGACTACAACTCGTGCATCGTTAGTTGGGAGAGCTTGTGCTTCCGCCCATTTAGATACAAAATCAATGGCTACGAGAATGTAGAGATTATTATGAGATTTTGGAAATGGACCCATAAAGTCAATACCCCAAATGTCAAATACTTCGCATACTTGAATGACATTTTGTGGCATTTCATCACATTGACTTATTTTTCTGGCCCTTTGACAAGCATCACAGGATTTGCAAAGAAGGTATGCGTCTTTGTAAATTGTAGGCCAATAGAATCCAGCATCATAATCTTTTCTTGCTGTTAGTTGAGGCCCATACTGCCCTCCTGTTGGTCCTGTGTGACAATGGTTTAAAATTTTACTAGCTTCATCTCCGAATACACATCGGCGTATTATTCCATCGGGACAACTTTTAAACAAATGTGGATCTTCCCAGAAATAGTGTTTTATATCACTGAAGAATTTCTTTCGTTTTTGGTACGATAATCCTTTTTCAAGGAATCCACATACTAAGTAGTTTGCATAGTCTGCAAACCTTGGAATTTCAGTATAATCTATCTTCAATAGATATTCATCAGGAAAGTTGTCTTGTATGGCCGATTCATTTAGAACTTCTAATTCGGGATTTTCAAGACGAGAAAGATGATCAGCGGCGAGATTTTCTGCTCCTCTTTTATCTCGGATTTCAATATCGAACTCTTGTAAGAGTAAGATCCAACAGATTAATCTTGGTTTGGCATCTTGTTTCGAAAATAGGTATCTAAGAGCAGAATGGTCGGTATAGACCCCCGTTTTTGCTAGAACGAGATATGAACGAAATTTTTCAAAAGCAAAGACAATAGCAAGGAGTTCTTTTTCAGTAGTTGTATAGTTTGTTTGTGCTCCTTGTAACGTCTTACTAGCATAATATATAGGTTGAAATCGTTTTTCAATCCTTTGTCCTAAAACGGCTCCCATTGCAAAATCACTTGCATCGCACATTAGTTCAAACGATAGATTCCAATTTGGTGTTATCATGATCGGCGCATTAGTAAGTTTCTCTTTAAGAATATTAAAAGATTTGATGCATTCATCTGAAAAGATGAATGGAGCATCCTTTTCTAGGAGTTTATTCATAGGAGTGGCAATTTTAGAAAAATCTTTTATGAAACGTCGGTAAAAACCGGCATGCCCTAGAAAACTCCTAACTCCTCTAACATTGGTGGGATGTGGAAGTTTAGAAATTACATCTACTTTAGCTCTATCCACTTCAATTCCTTCTTTTGAAATTTTATGTCCAAGAACGATGCCTTCTTTAACCATGAAATGGCATTTCTCCCAATTAAGTACTAGATTTGATTGTTTGCATCTAATCAGCATTCGTTCAAGATTAGCTAGACATGATTCAAATGTATCACCGAAGGATGAAAAGTCATCCATGAAAACTTCCATGCATTCTTCTATCATGTCGTGAAAAATCGCCATCATACACCTTTGAAAGGTTGCAGGGGCGTTGCAAAGTCTAAATGGCATGCGTTTGTAAGCAAAAGTACCATAAGGGCACGTGAATGTGGTTTTCTCTTGATCTTCGGGTGCTATTGGAATTTGAAAATATCCGGAAAAACCATCAAGAAAACAATAGTAACTATTTCCGGCTAATCTTTCCAACATTTGATCAATAAAAGGTAAGGGAAAGTGATCTTTTCTGGTGGCGTCATTTAATTTTCTATAATCAATACAAACACGCCATCCTGTTACAGTCCTAGTAGGAATAAGCTCATTTTTCTCATTTGTAATGACAGTCATGCCACCCTTCTTAGGCACGCATTGAACTGGTCTTACCCATGGACTATCAGAAATTGGATAAATTAAACCTGCGTCTAGCAGTTTAATAATTTCTTTTTTAACTACATCTTGCATATTCAGATTTAGTCTTCGTTGGCGTTACACATACGTTTTATGACCTTCTTCCATAAGGATTTTATGTGTGCAATACGAAGGACTTATTCCTTTAATATCATGAATCTTCCATGCAATGGCTGGTTTATGAGCTTTCAACACAGAAATGAGTTGTGATTTCTCATTTTCAGTAAGAGAAGATGATATTATTACAGGTAATTCAGATTCACCATGTAAATAAGCGTATTCTAAATGGTTTGGAAGTGGCTTTAACTCTAATTTCGGAGGTTCTTCTATCGATGATTTGTATCGATATCTGTCTTCTTCTTTTAGCATTTGAATTTCTTCTGTTGTTGGTTCATATCCATTAGCTATAAGTGTAGCTAACATTTTAGCTTTATCAATTGGTTCATTACCTTCTCCTAAAGAACATTCTCCTGTTCCTTGTAATTCTGGAAATTCCTCCAACAATTCTGCATGTGAATCTATAGTTTGAATATAATAACATGTATCATCTGCAGATTGTGGTTGTTGCATTGCTCTATCAACTGAAAAGGTAACACTCTCATCCTCTATACTTAGGGTCAGTTTCTTACCAAACACGTCTATCATTGCTTTAGCCGTGTTTAAGAATGGTCTTCCTAATATGAGAGGAACTTGAGAATCTTCTTCCATGTCCAGAACAACAAAATCTACTGGAAATACTAAAGTACCAACTTTAACTAGCATGTTCTCCATTATCCCTCTAGGATATTTTATTGATCGATCGGCTAGTTGTATACTTATTCTGGTTGGTTTCAATTCTCCAAGGTCTAGTTTAGTGTATAGTGAATACGGCATTAAATTTATACTAGCACCTAAGTCTGCCAATGCTTCCATTGAACTAAGACTACCCAGAAAACATGGAATTGTGAAACTTCCTGGATCAGATAGTTTTTCTGGTATCTTATTCAACAGCACTGCTGAACAATTAGCATTCATAGTAACAGCCGAGAGTTCTTCCATTTTCTTTCTATTTGAGATTAGATCTTTCAAGAATTTAGCATATCTAGGCATTCCTGAAATCACATCAATGAAAGGAAGATTTACATTTATCTGTTTAAACATATCCAAGAATTTGGATTGCTCGGCTTCAAGTTTCTCTTTCTTCATTTTACTCGGGTAAGGAAGTGGTGGTTGGTATGGTTTATCATAAGGTTTAGCCTTAACTGTATTATCTTCATTAACCTTTTCAACTACCGGTTCTTTTTCCTTATCTTGATCAGGTTGTGGTTCTTGTGGAGTAGGAATAGCTTCATCAGAAGTTACAGGTATTTCAGGTGGTTTAAGTGTTGTACCACTTCTTGTGGTAATGGCTTTAGCTGTTTCATTCCGGGGGTTTGCATTTGTATCACTAGGTAAACTTCCCGATTTTCTTTCACCTATTAACCTTGCTAGGTTACTTACTTCTTGTTCCAAGTTTTGAATAGAAGCTTGTTGATTTCTAAATGCTTGAGCATTTTGTTCATTAGTTTGTTTTTGAGATGTGAAAAACTGCGTTTGAGTTTCAACTAGCTTCATCATCATATCTTCTAAATTTGGCTTTTTATCATCGGGTTGTGGTGGTTTGTTTTGAAAATTAGGTCTTTGCTGGTTGTAAGTATTGTTAGATACTTGTTAATTACTAGGACCTTGTTAGTTGTTGTATGCAATATTTCGGTTATAAATCTGATTTTGATTATAGATCGGTCTTGGCGGTTGATAATTATTCTGATAATTATTTCCAGGCCTTTGGTTTATGTATGAAATATTCTCTCTTTGTTCCATTGTTAATTCAATACTGAGACAATCTTTTGTCAAATGTGGTCCTCCACACTGTTCACAACTAATTCGTATTGAGTGGATATCTTTAGTCATCTTTTCCATTCGTCTCTCCACAGCATCTATCTTTGCGGAAATGGAATCTAAGTCATGGCTAGAATCGGCTCTAGCTGCTTTAGATGATCTAACGATATCTTTTTCTTGGTGCCACTCATGTGAGTGGGAAGCAGTGTTATCAATAATTTTGTAAGCATCAGTTTCAGTTTTCTTCATAATGGAACCAACAGCTGCTATATCTATGTCTTTTCTTGTAGTGATGTCGCATCCTTGGTAGAATATTTGTACTATTTGACAGGTGTCTAAACCATGTTGCGGACATCCTCTTAATAACTTTCCAAATCTTGTCCACGCCTCATATAGAGTTTCATTCGGTTTCTGTGTGAACGTAACAATTTCTCCTTGAAGTCTTACGTCTTTAGATGCCGGAAAGAATTGTTTAAGAAATTTTTCAACTAAAACGTCCCATGTATCGATTGCCCCTTTAGTAATGATTCCAACCAATCTTTGGCTTCTCCCTTTAAAGTCCAGGGAAATAACATGAGATATATCTGTTCATCCTCCACTTCTCGGATTTTAAATAGAGTGCAGATCCTATTAAAGTTACGAAGATGTTCATTTGGATCTTCCTTCGGCGCACCACTGAATTGGCATTGATTAGTCACCATGTGTAGAATTTGTCCTTTGATTTCATAATCTGGCGCATTAATGTCTGGATGAGTAATTGCGTGACCTTGGCCAGTGCGTTTAGCTCTCATTCGGTCTTCCATACTTAAAGGTTCCAGATTCTCCATAATTGAATTTGTTGAATCGGAATCACTAGAGGATTCTGATTTAATGGTTCGTTCCTCAACAATCTCTGTTTGAATGATTGGTGGTTCCGGAGGAAAATTTAATGGTTCAGGATCTATGAATCATCCCTGAATATTCTCCGAATTTTCAATTGTGAGGTCGGGTTCAAAAAATGGATTATCGGAAATTTGAATTGGAGTACTTGGTCGACTGGATGACGATTCTAAAGAAAAATCAACGGCGGTAATATTTGCTAGATGTCTTGATCGAGTTACAGGTGGTGAACGTACAAAAGGTGGTGAACGTCTTGCTCGGTGCATACACTGAATATCCTATTAGTTTTTAAAAGGAAAGAAAAATTATATAAGTTATCCAATTAATAGACTTTTCTAATTTTACCCACGTTTCGAATAGCCAAAAGATTCAGCAGAGGGGCAGGATTCATTTGGTCTCAATATAATTGAGTACTGTTTGGCTCCAATAACCCGGTCCACGTACAAATCCAACTATTACTACGAATCAGAAAATTTTGTTGTCTATCAATTTAACCACTTAAAATAAATTTTTGTAATTTTAAGAAATTTAGATAAGAAGTAGAATAAAAATCTATGTCCTAAAACTAGAATGGCGAGAAATAAGAAAGAAAAAGAGCGCGTCGAAAAAGGTCGAAAAAGAAAAGATCGAAAAAATAAGAAAGAAAAAGAGTGACTTATAAAACTTAAAAATACTTGACTAACCCAACCTTATTACTATCACTAACTTAAAATTATAATCGCAAATTGAGATTACTAATTGGAATGATAATTGATACATAGGTAAAAGGCGTCTAAAAATATTAAAGCTTACAAGTAAAACTGTATCCCAAATGGCAATATCTTAAAAAGGAACTAAAACTTAAAAAGGCGTCGCAAAATTCTAAAGCACCTATATCTTAGTCTAAAGAAAGAGCACTTAAGAGATTTTACGGCAAAGCCTAAAAATCTAGAAATAAAAATAAATATGGCAAAAACTATGAATTAAAACTAAATACGAGCGAAAAATACAAAAGTTATGCTAAAACAATTAAAAAAAATAAAATATAAAAATATACTAAAAGTTGTAAAAAGTACAATTTTTATAAAAATATTCTTTTTATATTATTTATTTTATAAAACTATTAATTTTAAAATTTAATTAAACTAATTAAACTAAATATATAAATTAAATCTAAAAACTAATAACTAATTAAATAATAAAACCTGATTAGGGTTTATTAAATAATAATAATAATACCCGTAATTAATGCAGTTTTAGGGTTGCAGTTGGCGTTCAGACACTCTCATGCGATCGCATGAGTTTATGCCTTCGGGCTCATGCGATCGCATGAGCTGAGGTTTTGGGCCAGGTTACGGGCTGCTACAGTAGCAGGCCCGAGTGTTTTTATATATTTTTTTTTCTGTTTTGAATTTTCTGTTTTATATATTTATGTAATATATTTATATAAATTAAATAAAACTTATATTTTTATAAAATAAAGATAAAGAAACTTTTATAGAACTTAAATATTTAACAAACTCTTAAAAATATTTATATTTTTATTTTCTTTTTATATTTTTGAATATTTAAAACGTATTTTTACAAAAGCGTATTTTTTTTAAAAGTAAACTAAAAATAAATTTTTTTTTTCTTTTTAGCGTTGCGCTTCCGGCTTTTAAGCAAGAAAGTTCCCCGGCAGCAGCGCCAAAAATACTTGATGTTAAAGTTAAGGGGTATAAAATACTATTAAATTTTACAAGGAAATACTATTAAATACGATACAATTTTACACAAGATATTTATTTATTTATTGAATGGATATACTTAAACCTTGCTACAATACTTATAGGCAGTGTACCTAATCGTACAGTAGTGTAGTTTTTAGTAAGTCCGGTTCGTTCCACAGGGAATCTTTTTCACAAAGCTTAACGCTATATTAGTTTAAATTTATAAAAATACAAATATATATATAAGTAATATTATTATTATAAAGGGGGGTTTTTACCGTTTAATGACCGGTTTGTCGATTTTAAAAACTTTAGTTGCAGTTAAAACAAAATGTAAAATATTAAATAAATAAAAGACTTAATTTAAAGCGTAAAGTAAATAACGATAATGAAATTGCGAATAATAAAAGTGCGATAAAATAAACTTGCGATAATTAAAAAGTACGATAATTAAAAGTGCAATTAAATACAATAACAATAAATAAAAATGCGATAATTAGAAGTGCAATTAAATATAAAATAAAGGAAATTAAATATGAAATAAAAGAATTATGCTTATTTAAACTTCCGTAATCATGATGTTTGACGTGTTGATTTTAGTTTTATGCCCATGGGTTAATTGTCCTTTGTCCTGGATTATTTAATATGTCCGTCTGGTTTTTGTCCATAATAGTCCATCAGTCATAAATATAAAGTGCGAGTGTCCTCGTCAAATTATCTTTATACTTGAAGTCAAATATTCTAACTAATTGGGGACTTAAACTGTAACAAGGTTTTATTACTTTGTTTAATAATTACACCAGGATGTCGACTGAGTGTAACCCAAGGTTTTAATACTTTGTTATCAATTATGCCAAGTGTCCTTGTACATAATTTCACCCCTGTTTTAATAATTCTAGTGACTATTAATCCATTCCCGTGTCTGGTTAAATGAACGATTATTCGTACATATAAATACCCTGCCCATCGTATCCGATCGAGTGTATATGGTTATTTATAGGGACGTTCAATTGTAAATCTTTATATTAAAATTAACAAACTATCATTTAGTTAAACAAATATAAAGCCCATTAATAGCCCATAGTCTAATTTTCACAAGTGTCGTTCTTTTGTCCAAACCCCAATTATGGTACAAAGCTCAATTACCCAATTTTAATATTTTTAGCCCAACATCATGATTACTTCTGATTAAATAAGCATAATAATAACTTAGCTACGAGACATTAATGTAAAAAGGTTGAACATAACTTACAATGATTAAAAATAGCGTAGCGTTACACGGACAGAATTTCGACTTACACCCTTACAACATTCGCTAACACACCCTTATTATTATAAATTAAAATTAAAATTATAATATAAATATAAATATTATACGTTGAATGAGGATAAGAAAAAGATGTGTTTTGTGTTACACCAAAGCTCGATTTTTATAGGCATGTGGGCTGGAACTGTGCACCATGCGATCGCATGGAGTTTTTTCCTCCAGGCTATGCGATCGCAATGCCAGCTGGGGAGACTCAAAAGTCTTTGTTTTTTTATGCCGACGGTTTTTAAATATAATATAATATATATATTAATTTTAAGAATTAATTATATATTATATTATATTCATGTGCATAGTTGACTTGTAATTTTTAGTCCGTTGCGTCGAGCATTGAGAGTTGACTCTGGTCCCGGTTCCGGATTTTCGAACGTCCTTGCGTACAATTTAACATCTTGTACTTTGCATTTTGAATCTTGTACTCTTGTAATTTTGAGACGTTTCTTATCAATAATTGGAACCTCATTGATTGTATTTTGTACTTTTGAGCTTTTTGGTCGTTTGCGTCTTCAATTCGTCGAATCTGTCTTTTGTATTCACCTTTTATTATTTAAACGAATATCACTTGTAAATAGAACAGTTGCAACTAAAAGCTTGTCTTTCTTGAGGGATAATGCTATGAAATATATGTTCGTTTTTAGCATTATCAATGGTTCCATGGTTTGATGAAGGTGTCGGGTTTCAAGAGGTTGCCGGTTCAATTCTGACTTGGGGCAGTTTTTCGTTTTTAATGAGTTTCCTAAGGTAGCTTTTATTCTTATTATTGTTATTATTATTCTTATTATTCATTTATTATAATTACAATTATTATAATTACTAGTGTTATTATTATCATTATCATTATCATTAGCATGATTATAAGTAGTGTAATTGTTATTATTATTATTATTATTATTGTTATGTTATTATTATTATTTCTATGATTATCATTATTAATTATTATTATTGCTAGCATGTTAGATATTATTAATGACAAAATGATTAATGATACAATTTATGATACTATCATTATTATTACTAGTATTATCATTTATAAACTATTAGTATTATCATTACTAAGATTATTATATTTATTTAAATTATTAGTCTTGTATCATTATTGTTATTATTAATTATTATGATTAAGATTAGGAATATATTAATTATTGTTAATACTAACTCAATATTATGAATATTATTATCACTAAAATAAGTAAAAATTATTATTATCATCATTATTGAGACTAGTATTAATATTATCATTATTATTATAAGTGTTACTAAAAATATAAAGTTTACCATTTCAGTATTAATGATATTATTATGAGTATGATTAGTATTATTATTATTATGAACATAATACGGTTTAATTTCATAAAAATTAGTATTATTATCATTTTACAAACAATAGAGTTAATATCATTAATATAAAGTACTATTAATAGGATTATCATTTTTAGTATTTTTTAACAATAAAAATTATTATAATTATAATCAAATACAACTTTTATTCACAAATATTAATATTATATATTATTATGTATATAAAAATATACTTAAAATTAACATTATATATAAGTATGAATTAATGATATTAACAATCTTTATATAAAATATATATATAATATACATAATAGCCATTTATATATATATATATATATATATATATATATATATATATATATATATATATATATACAAATCAAATAAGTAGTATATAAAGGTTATAATATATAAAATTGTTTGATTACAATTATATGTATTAATGAATACACAAATGATATAGGTTCGTGAATCCTAGGTCAACCCTGCATTGTTCAATATTGTCATATGTATTTTTACTACAAAATACATTAGGTGAGTTTCATTATTCCCTTTTTAAATGCTTTCGCAATATATATTTTTGGGACTGAGAATACATGCGTTGTTTTTTATAAATGTTTTACGAAATAGACACAAGTAATCGAAACTACATTATATGGTTGAATGATTGAAATCGAATATGCCCCTTGTTATTAAGTCTGGTAATCTAAGAATTAGGGAACAGACACCCTAATTGACGCGAACTCTAAAGATAGATCTATCGGGCCCAACAAGCCCCATCCAAAGTATCGGATGCTTTAGTACTTTGAAATTTATATCATGTCCGAAGGAGGATCCCGGAATGATGGGGATATTCTTATATGCATATTGTGAATGTCGGTTACCAGGTGTTCAATCCATATGAATGATTTTTATCTCTATGTATGGGATGTGTATTGAAATATGAAATCTTGTGGTCTATTAAAATAATAGAAATGATTGTTATGATAAACTAATGAACTCACCAACCTTTTGGTTGACACTTTAAAGCATGTTTATTCTCAGGTACGAAAGAAACCTTCCGCTGTGTAATTGCTCATTTTAAAGATATTACTTGGAGTAATTCATGACATATTTCAAAAGACGTTGCATTCGAGTCGTTGAGAACATCAAGATTATTATTAAATCAATTATAGTTAGATATATTATAAAATGGTATGCATGCCGTCAACTTTCGTTGTAATGAAAGATTGTCTTTTCAAAAACGAATGCATTGTTTGTAAAATGTATCATATAGAGGTCAAGTACCTCGCGATGTAATCAACTGTTGTGAATCGTTTATAATCGATATGGACTTCATCCGGATGGATTAGGACGGGTCTTGACAAATGCGGTTAATAAGATCGTGTTGTTTAAGATGTACTGCAATTCTATCGACACGCAACCACTGCTTAATGTGTTTCGCTCTTGCAATAGCCTTACGCCACACGATGCGGGATGGTTCTCATTCCGCAGCAAACTTGGCGTGATGACTTCACCCAAGGACTCCATTGGCAATTGGCGCAGTTCGTTCTTTTTTATCAACGACACCGCACATGTTGATAACGACATACCAAGAAAGTGGTGTACAAATTTTGATGCGACTCTAAACGACAAGGTCACTCCAGATGACCTTGAACGAGACATCCTAAAAAGGATCAAGGGTGCAGGGTTAATCCTACGTGCATACTCAAATGTACCGCTGTACATTGGTAGGGGTTCAATCCAGTGGCCTTGGAGCGACTGCAATGCTCTCTTGATTGACCAAGTGAATAACGATATATCGCTTAAACTTTTCACATTAAATTAATATGTAACATACGTTTCCTTTTTTTTTTTTGTTCTCATAACCTTATGCGTTTTGATTTTGCAGTGATTGATCTTGATCTAGTTATGAGGTCAGCAGATATTAGCAGGATTAGACCTGCTCGTCGCTTAAAAAATGGTGACGGCGAGATTATTTCTATTAATGAGCCAATCATCAATACGCTTACCATTTCTGGTGGTGAAGACTGCGGTAAGCGAAAAGCATCAGAGAGTGCCTCCACCCTCGCAAAAGACGCATGCGCACTATATCTGAACAAGAAACGAGTAAGTGATTTTCAATTCGCATTATTTTTATATTGCGCTTTTACCATTTTTGCACTGATTTACTGTACTTGCTTATCTCTTTTTAATTGTACTTGCAGACTCCCCAGGTTAGCCCAGACCGCTATACAACATCACCGGGAGTATCCCCGAGGACATTTTGGAAGAGCCCGGCAATGAAGATTTAAGCCTTCCTTCTGAAGCTGAAACATCCTATCAAGAAGAAGAAGAAGAAGAAGAAGAAGAAGAAGAAGAAGAAGAAGAAGAAGAAGAAGAAGAAGAAGATGCTGATGAAGCCGCAGAAGCAGAACAAGCCAACCGGTTATACCGCAAACTCTGAAAATTCATCCCCAAAAACACACAAGATGAATACCGCAAACTGACTTTTCCTCAAGCCGAGAGACAGCGACTCCACAATTGCTATAACGCGATTTACCTAGCCATCGATAACGTTGAGCGCTTCAACGAAATATCCGATGAATATGAAAAGCAGGTTAAAATTGCCAATGCGCAATAAAGGAAAGCGCAAAAACTTGAGGCTCAACTTAAAAAAGCTGCGGAGGAAAATGCAAAACTCAAAAAGAGAGCGGAAAATGCTGAGAATGAATTTGCTCAGCTTGTCAAGTATTTGCCGGAATTCGGCGACAAAGTGATGGATTCTAAACCAGTTACTGAGAAGTTTAGGACATATGTCCAGGCAGCTAAACTCACTACTCGCTGCGAATGGTATGATCTATTGTGTGAGCTTGGTGATCTTTCTAAACCGCTTCCCTCAGACATGGCTGATGAAATATGTGCCACCGACGATGCTCGAGAAGCGTTAGTTAGAGCAAAGAAGGAAGTTGAGAAAATCACCATATCAACATTGGAAGAGCTAAGTCAACGCGAGGGCGTTACTTTTGTAGATATTAAAGCATTGGAGCTTTAAATTATCTTAGTTAGATTATAAATATTTACTTCGCAATCATAAATTGCGCTTTTGTAACTCTTCGCGCTCTTTCAGCGCTTATTGTTATTGACATACTTTCGTTTCGCAGTTGCAACTTATTGTATTTATATAGCGCTTTACTTTATCATGTATCCATAATTCAGACTTGCCCTTTGCAATATCCACATTCGCTATTGTGCACATAACAAACGCGTACTTATGCGAAACAATCTTTTATTCATTATGAATCTTCTAAGTCCGAAAAATCGATCCTTAGGCAATTTTAGCATTGCGAAGCATCTAAGTATTGGCAAGATCAAATACTTAGGAAATTTTATCCTTTCGCAACATTCACTGTTTAACACAGGTGGGTAATTTCATCACTTGGTTTTTAACGCATTATTTCACAATATATGTTCGCATTACCATAATTTTAAACAGGCCATGTTTAGCGAAAACTGTAACAACCCAACCCGTTAACCAACCAAAATCGCGAAATAAAAAAAAAATTTGAACAGGGCTATCCAGATGGGGTGCGCGGCGCGCAGCCTGAAATGTCCCGTTCTTATTGATTAAAAACTTTCCATATTAATTGATTTCGTTGCGAGGTTTTTGTAACAACCCGTCCTAATCCTCCCGGACGAATTCTTCAACAGTTGGTCCCATTGCGATGATCGACTCCAAGTAATATCCTTAGTATGAGCTAATGCACAGCGGAAGACTTAATTCGTACCTGAGAATAACATGCTTTAAAAAGTCAACATAAAGTTGGTGAGATATATAGGTTTGATGCTAGCAGCGTTATAACTATGGACCACAAGATTTCATATACATAATACACTCCTCGTGTATGAAAAGTCGTTGAGCACTTGGTAACTATACTTAACATTTAAATCACAGCAGCATATTCTTAAATAAACCCTACACCGTACCAAGTGTAGTAACGAAACGAAGTACTGTGCAACCGTTTAAAACTGGTCGTCCAGCCCGGTTGGGGTTGTCAGGCCCGATAGATCTATCAACAGGATTCGCGTTTACGCTCCTCACGTAAATATTAGCTACCAAGTATAAAGAAATATGCCATGGTACAACTCAACGTAGATTTTATTTTTAATCACTTGTGTCCATAACGTAAATCATTTATAAAAACAGCGCATGTATTCTCAGCCCAAAAATATTTAAAGTTTAAAAGGGACTATATACTCACCATACTGTATTTTGTAGTAAAAATACATATAACATCATTGAACAAATGTAGAGTTGGCCTCGGATTCACGAACCTATATCATTTGTATATTTATTAATATACATAATTGTAATCAAATAATTCCATTATTAATCTTATTATATATTAAGTGTTGTTGTTATATGAAATTTATATTAAACCCTAAATATCATATATGTATATTTTATATCTCAATTTATATGTTATCTATATTTATTTTGTATATATATTTAAAGTAATTAGTATTTATACATATGTTTTTGTATATATTTATATAAAATTAGTATTTTATCAAAAATTAATAATTTATTATATATAAAAAAAATATTCTAATAATAATTAATATGATAATTCTTATAATAAAAATATTACTTTTTAATATTAATAATTATACTTATATTAGTTATGATATGATAATAATAATGATAACCATACTAGTTAATAATAAAAGTAGTAGTAGTAGTAGTAATACTAATAATAATAATAATAATAATAATAATAATAATAATAATAATAATAATAATAATAATAATAATAATAATAATAATAATAATAATAATAATAATAATAATAATAATAATAAGATACTACCTTAAAAGTGTTTAAATGGCTTTCAAAAAGAAATGCCCTTACTTGGATTCGAACCTTCAATCTCTGACTTTACCCATAACACACTTAACCACTCATCAATTCGAATTTATCTGAAATAGTATCACCCTATATTGTATATCATTGTTCTTTCAGTTTCTATTTATTTTCTTCTAAAAAGATAATAAAAGTCGAGGCACAGGTTCGAACCCAGGAACCTTTACTTAATCCTAACACTCTTCACCATCCAAGTACTTCTGTGTTTCTGTTTTAGTTTCACAAACGTACCCATATAATCCGTATATATCTGTCTCTTATCCTTCTTTTCGTTTTTCACCTTTTGTAACCTTCGGTCTCGATTCATCCTCAATAAACAATAATATCAGGATCATGGCCCAACGTCTAACACAAAGAACATGGCAGTAAAAAAATTGGTGCTGTTTGGTTTTTCCACAAGGAGCTCGACAGAAACAGTAAAAAAAAAGAAACGTATGCTTCCACTTATTCGATGTCTTGTACCCCTCAACTTTAATTTAAACCTTATTTACACATCACGTGGGATTTGCCAGATCATCAAGTGCATGTATCTAATCTATTCCATCTATCTTTAATCTCTTTTCTTTATCATCATTTTATTATTATGGTTAGTCTAATTGTCATCATATTTACTTTAAAGAAAAAAAATCGTAACATCATTTTGTGGCCCATTTGTGGTCGGCCATGAATCACCCACCTTGTTATTCCAATATCGGATAAACACAAAAATATTATGTCGGCCAAAAAGAAAATGTCAAGCTCATGGTTCGATTTATTGGAGCACACAAATATGGAAGCAATCAGTTTTGAAGAACTCGAAGGAAATCAGGGAGCAGTAAGGTTTTCGATGGTGATGATGGTGAGGGAAATCAACGAAATCATGGTGGGTGGTTTGTGGGTGTTTTCCGGACAAGAAGAGGAGATGAAAGGGAATAAGTGGTGATTATAAGTTTTTCTTTGGTGGGTGTTTAATCAACGAGGGTAAACAGAAACATGATAGCAGCGACAGTTTTACATGGTTCAATGGAGTCGTAATAGGTATTTTACGGCAACAACAGTAGCAACACTCGTGTTACATATGGGTGATTGTTTCATGGGTTTATGATGACTGCTATCGGTTGAATTGCAAGGAAGACAAACAGTACTTTATTCAACGAGTAACAAAACCCAAGTGAGTTTCGGTTTTGTTTCACCCAACTGAAAGCAGTTAGTGTGGTTTCGAGTAGAGGTTAATTGGTGGTTGTTGTCAATGGTTGTGAAGATGGTGATTTGAAGATGTGAGGTGGTGCTCTGGTTGTAATAGTTTCAAACAGTAAACAGGTTTTGTATAGTGGCAGTTTGGTGTTCGGAGATAAGGTGACGAGTTGGTGGTGGGTTTATGGAACCAATTTCTCGGATAGTGTATTCAAACAAACAATAGAAAATGAAAGTTGATGGTGGTTCACTATGGTGGCCGTGGTGGTTTATGGTGGAAAGAGGGTGATGATGGTTAAGGTCTCAGTGGTGAAGGATTCATGATTGAAGAGGATAGGTTATGGTGTCGGTGGTTCTTTAGTCTCCTCATCATATACATATATATGTATGATATATATAGATGAAGATATTTAATAAAATATATTATAAAGTTTTCAAGGAGTGATACATGTGAAATAGAAACAAAACACGGACCCAATAGTTAAATAGCCTAGTATTTGTTTCTTTCTACGGACAATTTAACCCGAACGGCTATATTGTGTCCATTGCTGAATATTCAACATATGAAAGTGTTCCTAATTCAAAGTAGACCTCTTAAAAGAGTCCTTTAAGTCATATCTTATAATCTCGCTGATGTCTATATTAAATTTATATCGAAACAAAATACGTTCATATAAAGTATTATATATCTAATGCATATAATTATTCGTGAATCACTAGACATGGTAAAAAGGTAATTGATTAACCGAATATAGATTTCAAACTTTCTAGACTCAACATTACAGATTTTGCTTATCGTGTCGGAAACATGTAAAGATTGGGGTTTAAATTTGGTCGGAAATTTCCGGGTCGTTACAGTTTTGACCTCTATATGAGACGTTTTTCAAAGACTGCATTCATTTTAAAACAAACCATAACCTTTATTTCATCAATAAAGGTTTAAAAAGCTTTACGTAGATTATCAAATAATAATAATCTAAAATATCCTGTTTACATGCGACCATTACATAATGGTTTACAATACAAATATGTTACAACGAAATAAGTTTCTTGAATGCAGTTTTTACACAATATCATACAAGCATGGACTCCAAATCTCGTCCTTACTTAAGTATGCGACAGCGGAAGCTCTTAATAATCACCTGAGAATAAACATGCTTAAAACGTCAACAAAAATGTTGGTGAGTTATAGGTTTAACCTATATATATTATCAAATCATAATAATAGACAACAAGATTTCATATTTCAATACACATCCCATACATAGAGATAAAATCATTCATATGGTGCACACCTGGTAACCGACATTAACAAGATGCATATATAAGAATATCCCCCATCATTCCGGGATCCTCCTTCGGACATGATATAAATTTCGAAGTACTAAAACATCCGGTACTTTGGATGGGGTTTGTTAGGCCCAATAGATCTATCTTTAGGATTCGCGTCAATTAGGGTGTCTGTTCCCTAATTCTTAGATTACCAGACTTAATAAAAAGGGGCATATTCGATTTCGATAATTCAACCATAGAATGTAGTTTCACATACTTGTGTCTATTTTATAAATCATTTATAAAACCTGCATGTATTCTCATCCCAAAAATATTAGATTTTAAAAGTGGGACTATAACTCACTTTCACATATTTTTACTTCGTCGGGAAGTAAGACTTGGCCACTGGTCAATTCACGAACCTATAACAAATATGTACATATATATCAAAGTATGTTCAAAATATATTTACAACACTTTTAATACATTTTGATGTTTTAAGTTTATTAAGTCAGTTGTCCTCGTTAGTAACCTATAACTAGTTGTCCACAGTTAGATGTACAGAAATAAATCGATATATATTATCTTGAATCAATCCACGACCCAGTGTATACATATCTCAGTATTGATCACAACTCAAACTATATATATTTTGGAATCAACCTCAACCCTGTATAGCTAACTCCAACATTCACATATAGAGTGTCTATGGTTGTTCCAAAATATATATAGATGTGTCGACATGATAGGTAGAAACATTGTATACGTATCTATGGTATCTCAAGATTACATAATATACAATACAAGTTGATTAAGTTATGGTTGGAATAGATTTGTTACCAATTTTCACGTAGCTAAAATGAGTAGTTTTTACCAATTTTGTTTTGCTCGCCATTTCTTCGTTTCTAATCCGTTTTGAGTGATTTAAGCGGCCACGGTTTTGTATTGAACTTGAATTTATGAAACTAAACATAAAAGGTATAGGTTTATAGTCAGAAATACAAGTTACAAGTCGTTTTTGAAAGAGGTAGTCATTTCCGTCGAAAGAACGACATCTTGATGACTGTTTTGCAAAACATACTTTCACTATGAGTTTAACCATGATTTTTGGATAAGGTTTCATGTTCATAAGAAAAATCATTTTCCCAGAAGTATAGCTTTTAAATCAAAGTTTTTCATAGTTTTTAATTATCCAAACCAAAACAGCCCCCGGTTGTAACTACGACGGCGTAAATCCGGTTTTATGGTGTTTATCGTGTTTCCGGGTTTTAAATCAATAAGTTAGCATATCATATAGATATAAATCATGTGTATAGTTGATTTTAAAAGTGTAGTTAGAAGGATTAACTTTATTTGCGAACAAGTTTAGAATTAACTAAACTATAGTCTAGTGATTACTAGTTTACCACTTCGAATATGATAGCTTTTTATGTATGAATCGAATGATGTTATGAACATCATTACTACCTTAAGTTCCTTGGATAAACCTACTGGAAAAGAGAAAAATGGATCTAGCTTCAACGGATCCTTGGATGGCTCGAAGTTCTTGAAGCAGAATCATGACACGAAAACAAGTTCAAGTAAGATCATCACTTGAAATAAGATTGTTATAGTTATAGAAATTGAACCAAAGCTTGAATATGATTATTACCTTGTATTAGAATGATAACCTACTGTAAGAAACAAAGATTTCTTGAGGTTGGATGATCACCTTACAAGATTGGAAGTGAGCTAGCAAACTTGAAAGTTTTCTTGATTTTATGTAACTAGAACTTGTAGAATTTATGAAGAACACTTAGATCTTGAAGTTAGAACTTGAGAGAGATCAATTAGATGAAGAAAATTGAAGAATGAGAGTGTTTGTAGGTGTTTTTAGTCGTTGGTGTATGGATTAGATATAAAGGATATGTAATTTTGTTTTCATGTAAATAAGTCATGAATGATTACTCATATTTTTGTAATTTTATGAGATATTTCATGCTAGTTGCCAAATGATGGTTCCCACATGTGTTAGGTGACTCACATGGGCTGCTAAGAGCTGATCATTGGAGTGTATATACCAATAGTAAATACATCTAAAAGCTGTGTATTGTACGAGTACGAATACGGGTGCATACGAGTAGAATTGTTGATGAAACTGAACGAGGATGTAATTGTAAGCATTTTTGTTAAGTAGAAGTATTTTGATAAGTGTATTGAAGTCTTTCAAAAGTGTATGAATACATATTAAAACACTACATGTTTATACATTTTAACTGAGTCGTTAAGTCATCGTTAGTCGTTACATGTAAGTGTTGTTTTGAGACCTTTAGGTTAACGATCTTGTTAAATGTTGTTAACCCAAAGTTTATAATATCAAATGAGATTTTAAATTATTATATTATCATGATATTATGATATATTAATATATCTTAATCTGATATATACATTTAAATGTCGTTACAACGATAATCGTTACATATATATCTCGTTTCGAAATCCTTAAGTTAGTAGTCTTGCTTTTACTTATGTAGTTCATTGTTAATACACTTAATGATATATTTAATTATCATATTATCATGTTATATATAATATAAAAATGTATTAATATGCTTCATATATATTTAGTAAGACGTGGTTATAATGATAATCGTTATATGTATCGTTTCGAGTTTCATACGTCAATAGTCTCCTTTTTAAGTATATAACTTATTGTTACTATTTTTAATGAGATACTTGATGATCATTATATCATGTTAAACATATATATTTATTCATTTATGTATCATCATGTCATATACAACTTATATCGTTCGTGAATCATTGGTCAAACTTGGTAATCAGACGTTTACAAAATTTCCGTTTCAATTAACCAAGTCTTAACAAGTTTGATTGCTTAACATGTTGGAAACATTTAATCATGTAAATATAGTTTTCATTAAACATATAATCATAGAAAGGTTCGGAAAAGTTCGGGTCACTACAGGACCTACCCGTTAAATAAATTTCGTCCCGAAATTTTAAGCGATTGGAGGTGTTGGCTCATCTTCTGGAAATAAGTGCGGGTACTTCTTCTTCATCTGATCTTCTCGTTCCCATGTGAACTCAGGTCCTCTACGAGCATTCCATTGAGCCTTAACAATCGGTATCTTGTTTTGTTTAAGTCTCTTAACCTCACGATCCATTATTTCAACGGGTTCTTCAATGAATTGAAGTTTTTCATTGATTTGGATTTCATCCAACGGAATAGTGAGATCTTCTTTAGCAAAACATTTCTTCAAATTCGAGACGTGGAAAGTGTTATGTACAGCCGCGAGTTGTTGAGGTAACTCAAGTCGGTAAGCTACTGGTCCGACACGATCAATAATCTTGAATGGTCCAATATACCTTGGATTTAATTTCCCTCGTTTACCAAATCGAACAACACCTTTCCAAGGTGCAACCTTAAGCATGACAATCTCTCCAATTTCAAATTCTATATCTTTTCTTTTAATGTCGGCGTAGCTCTTTTGTCGACTTTGGGCGGTTTTCAACCGTTGTTGAATTTGGATGATCTTCTCAGTAGTTTCTTTTATTATCTCCGGACCCGTAATCTGTCTATCCCCCACTTCACTCCAACAAATCGGAGACCTGCACTTTCTACCATAAAGTGCTTCAAACAGAGCCATCTCAATGCTTGAATGGTAGCTATTGTTGTAGGAAAATTCTGCTAACGGTAGATGTCGATCCCAACTGTTTCCGAAATCAATAACACATGCTCGTAGCATGTCTTCAAGCATTTGTATCGTCCTTTCACTCTGCCCATCAATTTGTGGATGATATGCAGTACTAATGTCTAGACGAGTTCCTAATGCTTGCTGTAATGTCTGCCAGAATCTTGAAATAAATCTGCCATCCCTATCAGAGATAATAGAGATTGGTATTCCATGTCTAGAGACGACTTCCTTCAAATACAGTCGTGCTAACTTCTCCATCTTGTCATCTTCTCTTATTGGCAGGAAGTGTGCTGATTTGGTGAGACGATTAACTATTACCCAAATAGTATCAAAACCACTTACAGTCCTTGGCAATTTAGTGATGAAATCCATGGTAATGTTTTCCCATTTCCATTCTGGGATTTCGGGTTGTTGAAGTAGACCAGATGGTTTCTGATGCTCCGCTTTGACCTTAGAACACGTCAAACATTCCCCTACGTATTTAGCAACATCGGCTTTCATACCTGGCCACCAAAAATGTTTCTTGAGATCCTTGTACATCTTCCCCGTTCCAGGATGTATTGAGTATCTGGTTTTATGAGCTTCTGTAAGTACCATTTCTCTCATATCTCCAGATTTTGGTACCCAAATCCTTTTAGCCCTATACCAGGTTCCATCTTCCCGAATATTAAGATGCTTCTCTGATCCTTTGGGTATTTCATTCTTTAAATTTCCCTCTTTTAAAACTCCTTGTTACGCCTCCTTTATTTGAGTAGTAAGGTTATTGTGAATCATTATATTCATAGATTTGACTCGAATGGGTTCTCTGTCCTTTCTACTCAAGGCGTCGGCTACCACATTTGCCTTCCCCGGGTGGTAACGAATCTCAAAGTCGTAATAATTCAATAATTCAATCCACCTACGCTGCCTCATGTTCAGTTGTTTCTGATTAAATATGTGTTGAAGACTTTTGTTGTCGGTATATATAATACTTTTGACCCCATATAAGTAGTGCCTCCAAGTCTTTAATGCAAAAACAACCGCGCCTAATTCTAAATCATGCGTCATATAATTTTGCTCGTGAATCTTCAATTGTCTAGACGCATAAGCAATTACCTTCGTTCGTTGCATTAATACACAACCGAGACCTTGCTTTGAGGCGTCACAATATATCACAAAATCATCATTCCCTTCAGGCAATGACAATATAGGTGCCGTAGTTAGCTTTTTCTTCAATAACTGAAACGCCTTTTCTTGTTCATCCTTCCATTCAAATTTCTTCCCTTTATGCGTTAATGCAGTCAAGGGTTTTGCTATTTTGGAGAAATCTTGGATGAATCTTCTGTAGTAACCAGCCAATCCTAAAAATTGACGTATATGCTTCGGAGTTTTTGGG
Organism: Rutidosis leptorrhynchoides; assembly: GCF_046630445.1. Lineage (NCBI taxonomy): Eukaryota > Viridiplantae > Streptophyta > Magnoliopsida > Asterales > Asteraceae > Rutidosis > Rutidosis leptorrhynchoides. Next base: position 349,737,016 of record NC_092333.1, on the reverse strand, counting down.
GTTTCCCACTTTTCAATGGTTTCGATCTTTGCCGGGTCCACCTGGATACCTTCTTTGTTCACTATGTGACCGAGGAATTGAACTTCTTCCAACCAAAATGCACACTTTGAAAACTTAGCGTACAGTTTTTCTTTCCTCAATACTTCTAGCACTTTTCTCAAATGTTCTTCATGCTCTTGATCATTCTTTGAGTAAATAAGTATGTCATCGATGAAAACAATGACAAACTTGTCAAGATATGGCCCACACACTCTGTTCATAAGGTCCATGAACACAGCTGGTGCGTTAGTCAATCCAAACGGCATAACCATAAACTCGTAATGACCATAACACGTCCTAAAAGCAGTTTTTGGAATATCATCCTCCTTTACTAGCATTTGATGATACCCAGAACGTAAATCGATCTTCGAATAAACCGACGAGCCTTGTAGTTGATCAAATAAGTCGTCAATTATCGGCAGTAGATAACGGTTTTTGATGGTAAGTTTGTTCAACTCTCTGTAGTCAATACACAACCTAAATGTACCATCTTTCTTCTTGACAAACAAAACAGGAGCTCCCCATGGTGATGTGCTTGGTCGAATGAAAACACGTTCTAATAGTTCTTGTAGTTGGCTTTGCTGTTCTTTCATCTCGCTGGGTGCGAGTCTGTAAGGAGCACGAGCTATTGGTGCGGCTCCTGGTACAAGATCTATTTGAAATTCAATAGATCGATGTGGAGGTAGTCCCGGTAATTCTTTCAGAAATACATCGGGAAATTCTTTTGCGACAAAAACATCATTGATGCTCTTTTCTTCAGTTTGTACTTTCTCGACATGTGCTAGAACAGCATAGCAACCTTTTCTTATTAGTTTTTGTGCCTTCAAATTACTAATAAGATGTAGCTTCGTGTTGCCCTTTTCTCCGTACACCATTAAGGGTTCTCCTTCTTCTCGTACAATGCGAATTGCATTTTTATTACATACGATCTCTGCTTTCACCTTCTTCAGCCAGTCCATACTAACTATTACATCAATACTCCCTAACTCTACTGGTATCAAATCAATCTTAAATATTTCGCTACCCAGTTTAATTTCTCGATTCCGGCATATATAATCTGCTGAAATTAATTTACCGTTTGCTAATTCGAGTAAAAATTTACTATCCAACGGCGTCAATGGACAACTTAATTTAGCACAAAAATCTCTACTCATATAGCTTCTATCCGCACCCGAATCAAATAAAACGTAAGCATATTTATTGTCAATAAGAAACGTACCCGTAATAAGCTCCGGGTCTTCCTGTGCCTCTGCCGCATTAATATTGAAAACTCTTCAGCGGCCTTGTCCATTCGTGTTCTCCTGGTTAGGGCAATTTCTAATAATGTGGCCCGGTTTTCCACATTTATAACAAACTACATTGGCATAACTTGCTCCGACACTACTTGCTCTACCATTACTCGTTCCGACACCATTTGTTCCTTTCGTTCTGTTAACCCCTGGTCCGTAGACCTCACACTTCGCCGCGCTATGACCATTTCTTTTACACTTGTTGCAAAATTTGGTGCAGAACCCCGAGTGATACTTTTGACACCTTTGGCATAGCTGCTTCTGATTATTTATGTTGTTGCGGTTGTTATTATTGTTGGGATGATTATTGTAGTTGCTGTTGTTGTTGTTGTTGTTGTTGTTGTTGGGACGTTTGTTGTAGTTGCGATTGATGTTGCGATTGTTGGGATAGTTGTTGCGATTATTGTTGTAATTGCTGTTGTTGTTGTATTGGTGATTCTTATCACCGTTTTTCTCCCACTTTCTTTTGACTTGCTTCACATTGGCCTCTTCAGCCGCCTGTTCTTTAATTCTTTCCTCAATCTGGTTCACTAGTTTGTGAGCCATTCTACATGCCTGTTGTATGGAGGCGGGCTCGTGTGAACTTATATCTTCTTGGATTATTTCCGGTAATCCTTTCACAAACGCATCGATCTTCTCTTCCTCATCTTCGAACGCTCCCGGACACAATAGGCACAATTCTGTGAATCGTCTTTCATACGTGGTAATATCAAATCCTTGGGTTCGTAACCCTCTAAGTTCTGTCTTGAGCTTATTGACCTCGGTTCTGGGACGGTACTTCTCGTTCATCAAGTGCTTGAATGCTGACCACAGTAGTGCGTAAGCATCATCTTGTCCCACTTGCTCTAGATAGGTATTCCACCATGTTAACGCAGTACCTGTGAAGGTATGCGTAGCGTACTTCACTTTGTCCTCTTCAGTACACTTACTTATGGAAAACACCAATTCGACCTTCTCGGTCCACCGTTTCAATCCGATCGGTCCTTCGGTTCCATCAAATTCCAAAGCTTTGCAGGCAGTGAATTCTTTGTAGGTGCATCCAACACGATTTCCTGTACTGCTAGATCCAAGGTTATTGTTGGTATGTAGCGCAGCCTGTACTGCGGCTATGTTTGAAGCAAGAAAGGCACGAAATTCCTCTTCGCTCATATTCAAGGTGTGTCGAGTAGTTGGTGCCATTTCCTTCAAAATAGTCAAATGAAACAAGTTAATCATACAAAATATTAAGAGTAATCAATAGTATCTCGTAGCATAATATCAACTCATTTATAAAAGCTTTTTCTTCATATTAGCGTTTTATAAGTTTAAATTCAGGTAGTACCTACCCGTTAAGTTCATACTTAGTAGCTAATATACAATTCAACTACTACAATTCTATATGAAAAACTGATTATAATAATATTTCGCGTTCAAACTTTTACACAATATTTTACAAATTTACAATACCGCTTATTTTACATATAGCATGAAATGTAGCACACAATAAATTTGATACAAGATGGCTGTGAAGATAATTCTAGCTAATACACAAGTCGTTCAGCAAAGGCAATAAAGACACGTAATTCATACGTCCAGAAATAAGTCATGCATTCTGGTTTTACTAGGACTACTTCCCATCCTTGGTCTTGTGGAACATAACCGTTATGGCCGTTGATAAGACAGCGTGTTGTAACGTCGTCAAAGGGACGAGGGTTACGTAATGTCCAACAGTCCTGTAACAATCTAAAAACCTCATTTCTTACCCCAATTACCGACTCCGTCACTTGTGGGAACGTTTTGTTTAATAGTTGTAGCCTGATGTTCTTGTTCTCACTTTGGTGAGAAGCGAACATTACAAACCCGTAAGCATAACATGCTTCTTTATGTTGCATGTTAGCCGCTTTTTCTAAATCACGAAGTCCTATATTCAGATATATTGAGTCAAAATAATTTCTTAACCCGTTGCGTAAAATAGCATTTGGGTTCCCCGCAATATATGCGTCAAAGTAAACACATCGTAACTTATGAATTTCCCAATGTGATATCCCCCATCTTTCGAACGAAAGCCTTTTATAAACCAAGGCATTCTTGGAACGTTCTTCGAATGTCTTACAAACTGATCTCGCCTTAAATAGTTGTGCCGAGGAATTCTGACCGACTCTAGACAAGATTTCATCAATCATGTCTCCGGGTAGGTCTATTAAAATATTGGGTTGTCTATCCATTTTGTGTTTTTATACTGTAAAATAGACAAGAGTTAGATTCATAAAAAAAATACTTATTAATACAAGCAATTTTTACATATATCATAAAGCATAAGCACACTATATTACATATATTACACCACACGAATACAACTATCTTATTCCGACTCGCTCGTTTCTTCTTCTTCGGTTTTGGTTCGTTTTGCCAAGTTTCTAGGGATATATGATGTTCCCCTAATACGAGCCATCGTTTTCCACATTGGTTTAGAAAAACCTGGTGGTTTAGAGGTTCCTGGGTTATTGTCACAACTTAAGAAATATGGGTGTTGACGATACATATAAAGTTCATCGGGTTTGGAATCAAATTTCTCTATTTTTATGCCCTTTCTCTTATTGTTCTCTTTTGCCTTATTAAATTGTGTTGGGGTAATTTCTATAACATCATCGGAATCCTTGTCGGGATCCGATTCATCGGAGAATTGGTAATCCTCCCAATACTTTGCTTCCTTGACGGAAACTCCATTGACCATAATTAACTTTGGTCGGTTGGTTGAGGATTTTCTTCTACTTAACCATTTTATTATTTCCCCCACTAGTTCTATTTCTTCTTCCGGTTCCGATTCTTCTTCCGGTTTCGATTCTTCTTCCGGTTCCGACTCTTCTTCCGGTTCCTCTTCGGGAACTTGTGAATCAGTCCACGAATCATTCCAATTTACATTTGACTCTTCATTATTATTAGGTGAGTCAATGGGACTTGTTCTAGAGGTAGACATCTATCACATAATATCAAACACGTTAAGAGATTAATATATCACATAATATTCACATGTTAAAAATATATAGTTTCCAACAAAATTTGTTAAGCAATCATTTTTCAAGTAAACACGGTCGAAGTCCAGACTCACTAATGCATCCTAACAAACTCGATAAGACACACTAATACAAAATTCTGGTTCTCTAAGACCAACGCTCTGATACCAACTGAAATGTCCCGTTCTTATTGATTAAAAACGTTCCATATTAATTGATTTCGTTGCGAGGTTTTGACCTCTATATGAGACGTTTTTCAAAGACTGCATTCATTTTAAAACAAACCATAACCTTTATTTCATCAATAAAGGTTTAAAAAGCGTTACGTAGATTATCAAATAATAATAATCTAAAATATCCTGTTTACACGCGACCATTACATAATGGTTTACAATACAAATATGTTACAACGAAATAAGTTTCTTGAATGCAGTTTTTACACAATATCATACAAGCATGGACTCCAAATCTCGTCCTTATTTAAGTATGCGACAGCGGAAGCTCTTAATAATCACCTGAGAATAAACATGCTTAAAACGTCAACAAAAATGTTGGAGAGTTATAGGTTTAACCTATATATTATCAAATCATAATAATAGACCACAAGATTTCATATTTCAATACACATCCCATACATAGAGATAAAAATCATTCATATGGTGAACACCTGGTAACCGACATTAACAAGATGCATATATAAGAATATCCCCATCATTCCGGGATCCTCCTTCGGACATGATATAAATTTCGAAGTACTAAAACATCCAGTACTTTGGATGGGGTTTGTTAGACCCAATAGATCTATCTTTAGGATTCGCGTCAATTAGGGTGTCTGTTCCCTAATTCTTAGATTACCAGACTTAATAAAAAGGGGCATATTCGATTCGATAATTCAACCATAGAATGTAGTTTCACATACTTGTGTCTATTTTGTAAATCATTTATAAAACCTGCATTTATTCTCATCCTAAAAATATTAGATTTTAAAAGTGGGACTATAACTCACTTTCACAGATTTTTACTTCGTCGGAAAGTAAGACTTGGCCACTGGTCGATTCACGAACCTATAACAAATATGTACATATATATCAAAGTATGTTCAAAATATATTTACAACACTTTTAATACATTTTGATGTTTTAAGTTTATTAAGTCAGCTGTCCTCGTTAGTAACCTACAACTAGTTGTCCACAGTTAGATGTACAGAAATAAATTGATATATATTATCTTGAATCAATCCACGACCAAGTGTATACATATCTCAGTATTGATCACAACTCAAACTATATATATTTTGGAATCAACCTCAACCCTGTATAGCTAACTCCAACATTCACATATAGAGTATCTATGGTTGTTCTGAAATATATATAGATGTGTTGACATGATAGGTCGAAACATTGTATACATGTCAATGGTATCTCAAGATTACATAATATACAATACAAGTTGACTAAGTTATGGTTGGAATAGATTTGTTACCAATTTTCACGTAGCTAAAATGAGTAGTTTTTACCAATTTTGTTTTGCTCGCCATTTCTTCGTTTCTAATTCGTTTTGAGTGATTTAAGCGGCCACGGTTTCATATTGAACTTGACTTTATGAAACTAAACAGAAAAGGTATAGGTTTATTGTCGGAAATACAAGTTACAAGTCGTTTTTGAAAGAGGTAGTCATTTCCGTCGAAAGAACGACATCTTGATGACTGTTTTGCAAAACATACTTTCACTTTGAGTTTAACCATGATTTTTGGATATGGTTTCATGTTCATAAGAAAAATCATTTTTCCAGAAGTATAGCTTTTAAATCAAAGTTTTTCATAGTTTTTAATTATCCAAACCAAAATAGCCCCCGGTTGTAACTACGACGGCGTAAATTCGGTTTTATGGTGTTTATCGTGTTTTCGGGTTTTAAATCATTAAATTAGCATATCATATAGATATAAATCATGTGTATAGTTGATTTTAAAAGTGTGGTTAGAAGGATTAACTTTATTTGCTAACAAGTTTAGAATTAACTAAACTATATTCTAGTGATTACTAGTTTACCACTTCGAATATGATAGCTTTTTATGTATGAATCGAATGATATTATGAACATCATTACTACCTTAAGTTCCTTGGATAAACCTACTGGAAAAGAGAAAAATGGATCTAGCTTCAACGGATCCTTGGATGGCTCGAAGTTCTTGAAGCAGAATCATGACACGAAAACAAGTTCAAGTAAGATCATCACTTGAAATAAGATTGTTATAGTTATAGAAATTGAACCAAAGTTTGAATATGATTATTACCTTATATTAGAATGATAACCTACTGTAAGAAACAAAGATTTCTTGAGGTTGGATGATCACCTTACAAGATTGGAAGTGAGCTAGCAAACTTGAAAGTAATCTTGATTTTATGTAACTAGAACTTGTAGAATTTATGAAGAACACTTAGAACTTGAAGTTAGAACTTGAGAGAGATCAATTAGATGAAGAAAATTGAAGAATGAAAGTGTTTGTAGGTATTTTTGGTCGTTGGTGTATGGATTAGATATAAAGGATATGTAATTTTGTTTTCATGTAAATAAGTCATGAATGATTACTCATATTTTTGTAATTTTATGAGATATTTCATGCTATTTGCCAAATGATGGTTCCCACATGTGTTAGGTGACTCACATGGGCTGATAAGAGCTGATAATTGGAGTGTATATACCAATAGTACATACATCTAAAAGCTGTGTATTGTACGAGTACGAATACGGGTGCATACGAGTAGAATTGTTGATGAAACTGAACGAGGATGTAATTGTAAGCATTTTTGTTAAGTAGAAGTATTTTGATAAGTGTCTTGAAGTCTTTCAAAAGTTTATGAATACATATTAAAACACTACATGTATATACATTTTAACTGAGTCGTTAAGTCATCGTTAGTCGTTACATGTAAGTGTTGTTTTGAGACCTTTAGGTTAACGATCTTGTTAAATGTTGTTAACCCAAAGTTTATAATATCAAATGAGATTTTAAATTATTATATTATCATGATATTATGATATATTAATATATCTTAATCTGATATATACATTTAAATGTCGTTACAACGATAATCGTTACATATATGTCTCGTTTCGAAATCCTTAAGTTAGTAGTCTTGCTTTTACTTATGTAGTTCATTGTTAATACACTTAATGATATATTTAATTATCATATTATCATGTTATATATAATATAAAAATGTATTAATATGCTTCATATATATTTAGTAAGGCGTGGTTATAACGATAATCGTTATATGTATCGTTTCGAGTTTCATACGTCAATAGTCTCCTTTTTAAGTATATAACTTATTGTTACTATTTTTAATGAGATACTTGATGATCATTATATCATGTTAAACATATATATTTATTCATTTATGTATCATCATGTCATATACAACTTATAGCGTTCGTGAATCATTGGTTAAACTGGGTAATCAGACGTTTACAAAATTTCCATTTCAATTAACCAAGTCTTAACAAGTGATTGCTTAACATGTTGGAAACATTTAATCATGTAAATATAGTTTTCATTAAACATATAATCATAGAAAGGTTCGGAAAAGTTCGGGTCGCTACACAGCCCCACCTGTGCGCGGCGCGCACAGGGTCTGGCAGCCCGCTGTCCACTTTTTCCATTTTCCGTAAAAAGAACTCCCACTTTCTGAAATTTTTAGACGAAACGCTTTTCACAACATGTTCTAATATGAAAAACTCATACGATTCAATCATAAAATGAGTTTTACAAAACGGGGCCCACATCGGCCGTTTTACGAGTTTCGTTCAAAACATACAAGTTCGACCATAAGAGTTTAAATTCCAAACGACATTATGAGCATGGTGTTTGGGGATTAAACTACCCAAATCTCAGTCAAACTCCAAAAGCTATAACATCCAAAAGCGTCCCCTACAAACCAAGCGGGATCTCTAATCCATACGAATACCCTTACCCTTGTCTCCGCCGGAGCCTATAAAAAGATAAACAACGAGAGGGTAAGCAAAGCTTAGTGAGTGCAACAATTATACATACACATATAACCCATCTATTTTCATTCGCACCCACCAAATACCTCATACAAGAATATAATTCAAATAGCATGACGTCTTACTCATAATGCCAACAACTCGTACACTATTACAACATCACATTAGCATATACACAACACAATATATATATATATATATATATATATATATATATATATATATATATATATATATATATATATATATATAGCATGCTTGTATAACGTTCAACAACATAATATGGTTAACCATAACGCTATGGTGCTACCGGCTCGTGGTTCACACCATACGCATTTGAGTCTCACTCTTTTATAGTGCTACCGGCTCGTGGTTCACACTTATTTATAGTGCTACTGGCTCGTGGTTCACACTTGATGCTACCGGATCATGGTTCACACTTGTTTATAGTGCTACCGGCTCGTGGTTCACACTTGTTTATAGTGCTACCAGTTCGTGGTTCACACTTGATGCTGTGGTTCACATCATGATACATCACATACATGCTATGGTACTACCGGCTCGTGGTTCATACCATAACACTCACAAATAAATATGCCATATACATACACGCATAATTATTCCACTCACCTTAATGATTTGGTGACGATTTTAACTTCCGCAAGCCTCAAAGCAAAGTACCTAATACAATAAGTACTCGATTAACACACCAACTAGTTGGGCTAAAAGCCAACAACTTACACATGTGCATTAAATGACTTAAATGCATTAAATGCCTCATTTACATCAAAACCGACCCTAAAGGTCAAAACCACCACATATCACTAAAAGCTAGTAATTTAGGTCTAACAACACTAACTAATACATAATTTGGGTGTTTCATACCCATCTATTTCAATTAGGTCAATTATCACCCATTGGCCACTTTAAGATCAACACACCCATTTCGGGTCATCCACAAACCCACATAACACCCATTTACCAAACATCTAGGTGTGCTAGTAATTAACTAACCAATTTAGGCTCATAAACCCCAATTAACCATTTGAAACCCTAGGTTAGTTACTATTGAGTCTTCATGACTCAATCTTACCCAAGAACACCCAAAGTCACTAAATATGGGTTTTGTGTTCATCACTAACCCAAACCCTAACCCTTAACAAATTAAAATAGGGAAATCAAGGTTAGAACATACCACCACAACCAAAATGTAGCAAAAAGACTAGATGAACAACTTTAATACTTGAGCTTTAACCCGGATCAAGTTTCTTCCTCCTTGATTCAAGCTTTCTCTCTCAAGAACACTCTTTTCTCTCTAGAATTTGATTTGGGGTTGAAAATAAGGTTGGTGTAGTGTTGAATGTGTTTTCAACCACCACACAACTGGCCTTTACAGCCCCAACTCGTCCTCATGTGAAAAGACCACAATACCCTTCATTTATCTTTTAATTAAAAAGTAGAAAACTGTGCACATGGCTAGTGCGCGGCGCACTCCTTAGGTATGCGTGGCGCGCACGAAGGTCTGGACAGTTTCTGACCTCAGTTTCAATACATAATAATACCCGCACTATATGTACCATATTTACACTGTTGGTCAATAATAATTTGGGTCTTACAACTCTCCCCCACTTGAATCGGAGCGCGTCCTCGCGATCTAAGCCGCATGACAAGAGGGAAGATAAACCAACACAAATTCTTCGGGCTCCCACGTAAACTCGGAACCTTTACTACGACGCCATTGAACTTTAAAAGTTCTCTCCTCTTTATTTCTCAATCTTTTGACCTTCTCATCGAGTATAGCAATCGGCTCCTCAATATACTCTAACTTATTGTTTAGCTCAATCTCGTCTAATGGCACCCATGATGAATCATCCGCAAGACATTTACGGAGATGGAAAACATGGAATGTATTATGAATCCCTGCAAGCTCTTCGGGTAATTCCAAATGATACGCGAGTTCACCAACCAGAGCTAAAATTTTAAAAGGACCAATAAACCGAGGAGCTAACTTTCCCCGTTTCAAAACCGAATAACACCTTTCCATGGCGAAACTTTAAGCATCACCATGTCACCTTCTTGGAACTCAATTTGTCGTCTTCGCTTATCGGCATAAGATTTTTGTCTATCTTGGGCCTTTTTCAAATGAGTCTGAATCATATCAATCTTGCTATTCGTCTCTAAAACCAAATCGGTACTCCGGATTTCTCTTTGACCCACTTCGCCCCAACAAATCGGAGTTCGACACCTCCGCCCATAAAGCATCTCGTAAGGTGGCATCCCGATACTAGTATGATAACTATTATTATACGAGAATTCCACCAAAGGCAAATGCTCATCCCAAGTACCACCGAAATCAATAATACATGCCCGTAACATATCCTCCAAAGTTTGATTCCTACGTTCGGTTTGACCGTCAGTTTGAGGATGATACGCCGTGCTCAATTTCAATTGTGTGCCCATATCTTCATGAAACTTTTCTCAAAATCGAGATGTGAAACGAGTGTCTCGATCTGAAATAATAGATATAGGAACTCCATGCCTCGATATCACTTCCTTGATAAATAACTTAGCCAAGGTCTCTGACGATATCGCTTCCCGAATGGGAATAAACAATGCACTTTTCGTCAACCGATCAACTATCACCCAAATTGAATCAAATTGGGTTCTCGCCGTCTTTGGTAATTTTGTAATGAAATCCATGGTAATGTGCTCCCATTTCCACTTTGGGATTTCTAACGGTTGTAACTTACCTTACGGCTTTTGGTGTTCGGCTTTCACTTGCAAACACGTGACGCATTGTTCAACATACTTAACAACATCACGTTTCATGTCCGGCCACCAATACTCTTTCCTCAAATCAAGATACATTTTTGTCGCGTCCGGATGAATATAATACTTTGACTTATTTGCTTCATCAAGTAGCACTCGTCGATGATCACCCATTTTAGGCACCCACACCCTTCCTTCAAAAGATAACAAACCATGCGGACCTAAGGTAATAAACTCCGTTTGTCCCACGATTCGTTCCTCATGCTTATTGTTAACAAAAGCTTCGATTTGAGTCTCGCCAAGCTTTACAAGAAAATCGTTAGTAATAATCATACGTAACAATCCCAATCGTAATGCTGGGTGATGACTCTTTCGACTTAACGCATCCGCGACCACATTCGCCATGCCCGGATGATAAAGTATTTCACAATCATAATCTTTTACCACATCCATTTACCTACGTTGGCGATAATTCAAATCTCGTTGGTTAAAGAGATGTTTCAAACTCTTATGATTCGAATAAATCGTACTCTTGACACCATACAAGTAGTGGCACCAAATTTTCAATGCATGAACAACCGCCGCCAACTCAAGATCATGAGTCGGATATCTCGTCTCGTGTTCCTTTAATTGTCGAGAGGCGTAAGCGATAACTTTTGTAGTGACCTGAACTTTTCCATATTTATATATATTAATTGAATTTGATAATTACATGATTAAGTGTTTCCATCATGTTAAGCAATCAAACTTGTTAAGACGTGATTAATTGAAATAGGTTTCATATAGACAATTGACCACCCAAGTTGACCGGTGATTCGCGGACGTTAAAACTTGTAAAAACTATATGATGACATATATATGGTTATATATATAGTTAACATGATATTATGATGAGTAAGTATCTCATTAGGTATTTTAACAATGTGTTATATACATAAAAATGAGACTATTGAATTAAGAAACTCGAAAATGATATATATAACGATTATCGTTATAAAAATGTCTTACTAAGTACATATGAATCATATTAAGATATTGATACACTTGGTTAATTATGTTAAATGATAAGTAAATATATCATTAAGTGTATTAACAATGAAGTATATATCTAAAAAATAAGACTACTAACTTAATGATTTCGAAACGAGACATATATGTAACGATTATCGTTGTAACGATATTTAACTGTATGTATATCATACTAAGATATATTATATATATCATAATATCATGATAATGTAACAATTTAACATCTCTTTAGATATAATAAACATTGGGTTAACAACATTTAACAAGACCGTTAACCTAAAGGTTTCAAAACAACATATACATGTAACGACTAACGATGACTTAATGACTCAGTTAAAATGTATTTACATGTAGTGTTTTAATATGTATTCATATACTTTTGAAAGACTTCAAGACACTTATCAAAGTACTTCTACTTAACAAAAATGCTTACAATTACATCCTCATTCATTATCATCAACAATTCTACTCGTATGCACTCGTATTTGTACTCATACAATACATATAAATGTATTTACTATTGGTATATACACTCCAATGATCAGCTCTTAGCAGCCCATGTGAGTCACCTAACCATGTGGGAACCATAATTTAACATCTAGTATGAAATATCTCACAAAATAACAAACTAATGGAGCCTATATGACACATGCTAGTTCACGTGAAATGAGAGGTACACAAACACATTCATTTTCAATTTTTATTGAATTAAATTACTCTATCTCAAGTGTTCTTACTTTGTTCTAAGTGTTCTTCATCATCTCCAATAAAATCTAGCTCAATCTAGTTCATAAATCCATACATAAACCAAGTTATAAAACAACTACTCAAGAACACACCAACAACACTTTCAAGTTTGCTAGCTTACTTCCAATCTTGCAAACTCACTTTGAGTGATCATTCAACCTCAAGAAATCTTTCTTATTTACAGTAAGATATCTTTCTAATATAAGATAATACTCATATTCAAACTTTGATTCAATTTCTATAACTTTAACAATCTTATTTCGAGTGGAAATCTTACTTGAACTTGTTTTCGTGTCATGATTTTGCTTCAAGAACTTTCAATCCATCCAAGGATCCTTTGAAGCTAGATCTATTTTTATCATTTCCAGTAGGTTTATCCACAAAACCTGAGATAGTAATGATGTTCATAACATCATTCGATTCATATATATAAAGCTACCTTATTCGAAGGTTTAAACTTGTAATCACTAGAACATAGTTTAGTTAATTCGAAACTTGTTCGCAAACAAAAGTTAATCCTTCTAACTTGACTTTTAAAATCAACTAAACACATGTTCTATATCTATGTGATATGCTAACTTAATGATTTAAAACCTGAAAACACGAAAAACACCGTAAAACCGGATATACGCCGTCGTAGTAACACCGCGGGCTGTTTTGGGTTAGTTATTTAAAAACAATGATAAACTTTGATTTAAAAGTTGTTCTTCTGGGAAAATGATTTTTCTTATGAACATAAAACTATATCCAAAAATCATGGTTAAACTCAAAGTGAAAGTATGTTTTTCAAAATGGTCATCTAGACGTCGTTCTTTCGACTGAAATGACTACCTTTACAAAAATGACTTGTAATCTGTATTTACGACTATAAACTTATACTTTTTCTGTTTAGATTCATAAACTTAAGTTCAATATGAAACCATAGCAACTTGAATCACTCAAAACAGATTTAAAACGAAGAAGTTATGGGTAAAACAAGATTGGATATTTTTACTTGTTTTGGCTACGTGAAAATTGGTAACAAATCTATATTAATCATATCCTAGCTAACTTATATTGTATAATACATATATTCTAATATATTATGTAATCTTGGGATACCATAGATACGTATGCAAATGTTTTGACATATCATATCGACCCATCTATATATATTATTTGGAACAACCATAGACACTCTATATTCAGTAATGTTGGAGTTAGCTATACAGGGTTGAGGTTGATTCCAAAAATATATATAAGCCTGAGATGTGTATACACTGGGTCATGGATTGGGTCAAGATAATATATCAATTTATTTCTGTACATCTAACTATGGACAACTAGTTGTAGGTTACTAACGAGGACAGCTGACTTAATAAACTTAAAACATTAAAGCGTATTAAAAATGTTGTAATTATATTTTGAACATACTTTGATATATATGTACATATTTGTTATAGGTTCGTGAATCGACCAGTGGCCAAGTCTTACTTCCCGATGAAGTAACAATCTGTGAAAGTGAGTTATAGTCCCACTTTCAAAATCTAATATTTTTGGGATGAGAATACATGCAGCTTTATAAATGTTTTACAAAATAGACACAAGTACATGAAACTACTTTCTATGGTTGAACGATCGAAGCCGAATATGCCCCTTTTACTTGGTAACCTAAGAATTAGTAAACCAGTCTACTAATTGACGCGAATTCTAAAGATAGATCTATTGGGCCCAACAAACCCCATCCGTTGTGGCGGATGCTTTAGTACTTCGAGTTTTTATATCATGTCCGATGGATGTCCCGGAATGATGAGGATATTCTTATATGCATCTTGTTAATGTCGGTTACCAGGTGTTCACTATATGAATGATTTTTATCTCTATGTATGGGATGTATATTGAAATATGAAATCTTGTGGTCTATTATTACGATTTGATAAATATATAGGTTAAACCTATAACTCACCAACATTTTTGTTGACGTTTAAAGCATGTTTATTCTCAGGTGATTATTAAGAGCTTTTGCTGTTGCATGCTAATATATGGACAAGATTTGGAGTCAGCATGCTTGTATAATATTGTTTAAAACTGCATTCGAAATTTACTTTGTTGTAACATATTAATATTGTAAACCAATATGTATTGGTAGTGTGTAAGTGTGATATTTTAGATTATCATTTCTGATAATCTAGGTGGTGTCCTTTTAACCTTGTCGATAAAATAAAGGTTATGGTTTATTTTAAAAACGAATGCAGTATTTGAAAAACGTCTCATATAGAGGTCAAAACATCGCAACAAAATCTATTAATATGGAACGTTTATAATCAATATGAACGGGACATTTCAGTTGGTATCCGAGCGTTGGTCTTAGAGAACCAGAAATTTGCATTAGTGTGTCTTATCGAGTTTGTTAGGATACATTAGTGAGTCTGGACTTCGACCGTGTTTTCTCTGAAAACGATTGCTTAACACTTTTGTTGGAAACTATATATATTATTAACATGTAAATATTATGTGATATATTAACATCTTAATGTGTTTGATATCGTGTGATAGATGTCTACCACTAGTACAAATCCCATCGACTCACCTAATAATAATGAAGAGTCGAATCTACTTTGGGAAGATTCACAAATTCCCGAGGAGGAGCCAGAAGAGGAGGAACCGAAAGAAGAAGAGGTTCTGGAGGAAGAAATATTGATACCTACTGTAAATAGATTAAATAAAAGAAAATCCTCAACCAACGGACCAAAGTCAATAATGGTCAATGGTGTTTCCGCCAAGGAAGCAAGATATTGGGAAGATTACCAATTTTCCGATGAATCAGATCCCGATGAGGATTCCGATGATGTTATAGAAATTACCTCGACCCAATTTAATAAAGCAAAAGAAAATAATAAGGGAAAAGGTATAAAAATAGAGAAACCTGATTCCAACCCCGATGAACTTTATATGTATCGGCAACGTCCGTATTTCCTAAATTGTAACAATAACCCGGGAACCTCTAAACCACCAGGTTTTTCTAAACCATTGTTAAAAACGAAGGCTCGTATCAGAGGAACACCATATATCCCTAGAAAATTAGGAAAACGAACCAAGTCCAAAGAAGAAGAAACCAGTGATTCAGATTAGAGGGTTGTAATCATGTTGTGTATTATATGTATTGTAGTATGCTTGTCCTTTTATGTTCTATGTAAAAATTGCTTGTATTGTTTGTTAATTATCTTTTACGAATCTAATCCTTATCTATTTTACAGTATAAAAACAAAATGGACGTTAAGGGTAGACAACCGAATATTTTAAAAGACCTACCAGAGGATATGATTAAGGAAATCTTGACTAGAGTCGGTTAGAATTCATCAGCACATTTAGTTATGGCGAAATTAACTTGTCAAACATTTGAAAGACTTTCCAGAAATGCCTTAGTTTATAAAAGGCTTTCCTTTGATAGGTGGGGTATATCACATTGGGGAGACCGTAAGTTACGCCGTGTTTTCTTTAAAGCGTTAAATGCGGGGAACCCAAATGCAATTTTATGCTACGGGTTAAGAACCTATTTTGACTCAACATATCCCAACATAGGATTTCGTGAGTTAGAAAGAGCTTCTAACATGCAACATAAAGAAGCATGTTATACTTACGGGTTAGTGATGTTCGCTTCTTACCAAAGTGAGAAAAAGAACATCGGATTACAACTTTTAAATAAAACCTTCCCACAAGTGACAGATTCAGTAGTTGGGGTGAGAAACAAGGTTTTTAGATTATTAAGGGGCTGTTGGACATTACGAAACCCTCGTCCTTTTGACGACATTGCAACATGCTGCCTAGCCAATGGTCATAACGGTTACTTTCCACAAGATCAAGGATGGGAAGTCGTCTTAGTAAAACCTGAATGCATGACTCTGGACTTATGAATTACGTGTCTTTATTTCTTTTGCTGAACAACTTGCGTATTAACTAGAATTGCCTTCATAGCTACCGAGTAGCAAAGTTATTATGTGTTATATTTTATCCTATATGTATTATAGCAGTATTGTAAGTTTGTAAAATATTGTATAAAGTTTGAACGCGAAATATTATTGTAATAAGTTTTTCATATAGAATCGTAGTAGTTGAATTGTATAATAGCTGCTAAGTATGAACTTAACGGGTAGGTACTACCCGAATTAAAACTATAAAATGCTAATATGAAGAAAAAGCTTTTATAAATAAGTTCATATTATGCTATGAAATACTATTGACTACTCTTAAATTCTATATGATTAACTCAATTCTTTTGGCTATTTTGAAGGAAATGGCACCGGCGACTCGTCAGAACTTGAACATGAGTGTGGAAGACTTCCGTGTTTTCCTTGCTGCGAACATAGCCGCAGTGCAGGCTGCGATGCAAAATATCAATAACTCTGGATCTAGCAGTGGAACTAATTCCGTAAGAAATCGTGTAGGATGCTCCTACAAAGAATTCACTGCCTGCAAACCTTTGGAATTTGATGGAACCGAAGGACCAATTGGATTAAAATGGTGGACCGAGAAGGTCGAATCGGTGTTTGCCATAAGTAAGTGTACTGAAGAGGACAAAGTTAAGTACGCTACGCATACCTTCACAGGTACGGCGTTAATGTGGTGGAATACCTATCTCGAGCAGGTAGGACAAGATGCTGCTTACACACTACCATGGTCAGCATTCAAGCAATTGATGAACGAGCAGTATCATCCCAGGAACGAGGTCAATAAGCTCAAGGTAGAGCTTAGAGGATTACGAACACAAGGTTTCGATATCACCACGTACGAACGACGATTCACAGAATTGTGCCTATTGTGTCCCAGAACGTGTGAAGACGAAGAAGAGAAGATCAACGCATTTGTAAAAGGGTTACCGGAAAGAATTTAAGAAGATGTTAGTTCACACGAGCCCGCCTCCATACAAAAGGCAAGTCAAATGGCTCACAAATTAGTGAACCAGATCGAAGGAAGGATTAAAGAGCAGGCGACCGAAGAGGCTAACATGAAGCAAGTCAAGAGAAAGTGAGAAGAAACCAATGACAAAAGTCACCAATACAACAACAACAACAACAACAACAACAACAACAACAACAACAACAACAATCACAACCACAATCGCAACAACTATCCCAATAACCGCAACATCAATCGCAACAACAACTTACACAAACGTCCCAATAGCAACTACAATAACCGGCCCAACAACAATAACAACAACAACAACAACAACAACAAAAATAGCAGCAGCAACAATAACAATCCCAACAACAATCTCAATAACAACAATTGCAACAAAAACCAAAAACAGCTATGCCAAAGATGTGAAGAGCATCACCTGGGGTTCTACACGACATTTTGCAACAGGTGTAAAAGAAATGGTCATAGCGTGAAGAAGAGCGAAATCTACGGACCAATGCATAACAGAACTAAAGGAACAAATAATGTCGGAACAAATAATACGGCCATAGTTTGTTTTGGATGTGGAAAACCGGGCCACTTTAGTAGAAATTACCCGAATCAGGGGAATACTAATGGGCAGGGCCGCGGAAGAGTTTTCAATATTAATACAGCAGAAGCGCAGGAAGACCCGAAGCTTTTTATGAAATGTCCCGTTCTTATTGATTAAAAACGTTCCATATTAATTGATTTCGTTGCGAAGTTTTGACCTCTATATGAGACATTTTTCAAAGACTGCATTCATTTTTTAAACAAACCATAACCTTTATTTCATAAATAAAGGTTTAAAAAGCTTTACGTAGATTATCAAATAATGATAATCTAAAATATCCTGTTTACACACGACCATTTCATAATGGTTTACAATACAAATATGTTACATCGAAATCAGTTTCTTGAATGCAGTTTTTACACAATATCATACAAACATGGACTCCAAATCTTGTCCTTATTTTAGTATGCAACAGCGGAAGCTCTTAGTATTCACTTGAGAATAAACATGCTTTAAACGTCAATAAAAATGTTGGTGAGTTATAGGTTTAACCTATATATATCAAATCGTAACAATAGACCACAAGATTTCATATTTCAATACACATCCCATACATAGAGATAAAAATCATTCATATGGTGAACATCTGGTAACCGACATTAACAAGATGCATATATAAGAATATCCCCATCATTCCGGGACACCCTTCGGATATGATATAAATTTCGAAGTACTAAAGCATCTGGTACTTTGGATGGGGTTTGTTAGGCCCAATAGATCTATCTTTAGGATTCGCGTCAATTAGGGTGTCTGTTCCCTAATTCTTAGATTACCAGACTTAATAAAAAGGGGCATATTCGATTTCGATAATTCAACCATAGAATGTAGTTTCACGTACTTGTATCTATTTTGTAAATCATTTATAAAACCTGCATGTATTCTCATCCCAAAAATATTAGATTTTAAAAGTGGGACTATAACTCACTTTCATAGATTTTTACTTCGTCGGGAAGTAAGACTTGGCCACTGATTGATTCACGAACCTATAACAATATATACATATATATCAAAGTATGTTCAAAATATATTTACAACACTTTTAATATATTTTGATGTTTTAAGTTTATTAAGTCAGCTGTCCTCGTTAGTAACCTACAACTAGTTGTCCACAGTTAGATGTACAGAAATAAATCGATAAATATTATCTTGAATCAATCCACGACCCAGTGTATACGTATCTCAGTATTGATCATAACTCAAACTATATATATTTTGGAATCAACCTCAACCCTGTATAGCTAACTCCAACATTCACATATAGAGTGTCTATGGTTGTTCCGAAATATATATAGATGTGTCGACATGATAGGTCGAAACATTGCATACGTGTCTATGGTATCTCAAGATTACATAATATACAATACAAGTTGATTAAGTTATGGTTGGAATAGATTTGTTACCAATTTTCACGTAGCTAAAATGAGAAAAATTATCCAATCTTGTTTTACCCATAACTTCTTCATTTTAAATCCGTTTTGAGTGAATCAAATTGCTATGGTTTCATATTGAACTCTATTTTATGAATCTAAACAGAAAAAGTATAGGTTTATAGTCGGAAAAATAAGTTACAAGTCGTTTTTGTAAAGGTAGTCATTTCAGTCGAAAGAACGACGTCTAGATGACCATTTTAGAAAACATACTTCCACTTTGAGTTTAACCATAATTTTTGGATATAGTTTCATGTTCATAATAAAAATTATTTTATCAGAATAACAACTTTTAAATCAAAGTTTATCATAGTTTTTAATTAACTAACCCAAAACAGCCCGCAGTGTTACTACGACGGCGTAAATCCGGTTTTACGGTGTTTTTCGTGTTTCCAGGTTTTAAATCATTAAGTTAGCATATCATATAGATATAGAACATGTGTTTAGTTGATTTTAAAAGTCAAGTTAGAAGGATTAACTTTTGTTTGCGAACAAGTTTAGAATTAACTAAACTATGTTCTAGTGATTACAAGTTTAAACCTTCGAATAAGATAGCTTTATATGTATGAATCGAACGATGTTATGAACATCATTACTACCTTAAGTTCCTTGGATAAACCCACTGGAAAAGAGAAAAATGGATCAAGCTTCAATAGATCCTTGGATGGCTCGAAGTTCTTGAAGCAGAATCATGACACGAAAACAAGTTCAAGTAAGATCATCACTTGAAATAAGATTGTTATAGTTATAAAAATTGAACCAAAGTTTGAATATGATTATTACCTTGTATTAGAATGATAACCTACTGTAAGAAACAAAGATTTCTTGAGGTTGGATGATCACCTTACAAGATTGGAAGTGAGCTAGCAAACTTGAAAGTATTCTTGATTTTATGTAACTAGAACTTGTAGAATATATGAAGAACACTTAGAACTTGAAGATAGAACTTGAGAGAGATCAATTAGATGAAGAAAATTGAAGAATGAAAGTGTTTGTAGGTGTTTTTGGTCGTTGGTGTATGGATTAGATATAAAAGATATGTAATTTTGTTTTCATGTAAATAAGTCATGAATGATTACTCATATTTTTGTAATTTTATGAGATATTTCATGCTAGTTGCCAAATGATGGTTCCCACATGTCTTAGGTGACTCACATGGGCTGCTAAGAGCTAATCATTGGAGTGTATATACCAATAGTACATACATCTAAAAGCTGTGTATTGTACGAGTACGAATACGGGTGCATACGAGTAGAATTGTTGATGAAACTGAACGAGGATGTAATTGTAAGCATTTTTGTTAAGTAGAAGTATTTTAATAAGTGTATTGAAGTCTTTCAAAAGTGTATAAATACATATTAAAACACTACATGTATATACATTTTAACTGAGTCGTTAAGTCATCGTTAGTCGTTACATGTAAGTGTTGTTTTGAAACCTTTAGGTTAACGATCTTGTTAAATGTTGTTAACTCAATGTTTATAATATCAAATGAGATTTTAAATTATTATATTATCATGATATTATCATGTATGAATATCTCTTAATATGATATATATACATTAAATGTCTTTACAACGATAATCGTTACATATATGTCTCGTTTAAAAATCATTAAGTTAGTAGTCTTATTTTTAAATATGTAGTTCATTGTTAATATACTTAATGATATGTTTACTTATCATAGTATCATGTTAACTATATATATATCCATATATATGTCATCATATAGTTTTTACAAGTTTTAACGTTCGTGAATCACCGGTCAACTTGGGTGGTCAATTGTCTATATGAAACATATTTCAATTAATCAAGTCTTAACAAGTTTGATTGCTTAAAATGTTGGAAACATTTAATCTTGTAAATATCAATCTCAATTAATATATATAAACATGGAAAAGTTCGGGTCACTACAGTACCTACCCGTTAAATAAATTTCGTCCCGAAATTTTAAGATGTTGAAGGTGTTGACGAATCTTCTGGAAATAGATGCGGGTATTTCTTCTTCATCTGATCTTCACGCTCCCAGGTGAACTCGGGTCCTCTACGAGCATTCCATCGAACTTTAACAATTGGTATCTTGTTTTGCTTAAGTCTTTTAACCTCACGATCCATTATTTCGACGGGTTCTTCGATGAATTGAATTTTTTCGTTGATTTGGATTTCATATAATGGAATAGTGAGATCTTCTTTAGCAAAACATTTCTTCAAATTCGAGACGTGGAAAGTGTTATGTACAGCCGCGAGTTGTTGAGGTAACTCAAGTCGGTAAGCTACTGGTCCGACACGATCAATAATCTTGAATGGTCCAATATACCTTGGATTTAATTTCCCTCGTTTACCAAATCGAACAACGCCTTTCCAAGGTGCAACTTTAAGCATGACCATCTCTCCAATTTCAAAATCTATATCTTTTCTTTTAATGTCAGCGTAGCTCTTTTGTCGACTTTGGGCGGTTTTCAACCGTTGTTGAATTTGGATGATCTTCTCGGTAGTTACTTGTATAATCTCCGTACCCGTAATCTGTCTATCCCCCACTTCATTCCAACAAATCAGAGACCTGCACTTTCTACCATAAAGTGCTTCAAACGGCGCCATCTCAATGCTTGAATGGTAGCTGTTGTTGTAGGAAAATTCTGCTAACGGTAGATGTCGATCCCAACTGTTTTCGAAATCAATAACACATGCTCGTAGCATGTCTTCAAGCGTTTGTATTGTCCTTTCACTCTGCCCATCAGTTTATGGATGATAGGCAGTACTCATGTCTAGACCAGTTCCTAATGCTTGCTGTAATGTCTGCCAGAATCTTGAAATAAATCTGCCATCCCTATCAGAGATAATAGAGATTGGTATTCCATGTCTGGAGACGACTTCCTTCAAATACAGTCGTGCTAACTTCTCCATCTTGTCATCTTCTCTTATTGGCAGGAAGTGTGCTGATTTGGTGAGACGATCAACTATTACCCAAATAGTATCAAAACTACTTGCAGTCCTTGGCAATTTAGTGATGAAATCCATGGTAATGTTTTCCCATTTCCATTCCGGGATTTCGGGTTGTTGAAGTAGACCTGATGGTTTCTGATGCTCAGCTTTGACCTTAGAACACGTCAAACATTCTCCTACGTATTTAGCAACATCGGCTTTTATACCCGGCCACCAAAAATATTTCTTGAGATCCTTGTACATCTTCCCCGTTCCAGGATGTATTGAGTATCTGGTTTTATGAGCTTCTATAAGTACCATTTCTCTCATATCTCTGAATATTAAGATGCTTTTCCGATCCTTTGGGTATTTCATCTTTTAAATTTCGTTTTTTTAAAACTCCTTGTTGCACCTCCTTTATTTGAGTAGCAAGGTTATTATGAATTATTATATTCATAGATTTTACTCGAATGGGTTCTCTGTCCTTCCTGCTCAAGGCATCGGCTACCACATTTGCCTTCCCCGGGTGGTAACGAATCTCAAAGTCGTAATTATTCAATAATTCAATCCACCTACACTGCCTCATATTCAGTTGTTTCTGATTAAATATGTGTTGAAGACTTTTGTGGTCGGTATATATAATACTTTTGACCCCATATAAGTAGTGCCTCCAAGTCTTTAATGCAAAAACAACCGCGCCTAATTCCAAAACATGCGTCGTATAATTTTGTTCGTGAATCTTCAATTGTCTAGACGCATAAGCAATCACCTTCGTTCGTTGCATTAATACACAACCGAGACCTTGCTTTGATGCGTCACAATAAATCACAAAATCATCATTCCCTTCAGGCAATGACAATATAGGTGCCGTAGTTAGCTTTTTCTTCAATAACTAAAACGCTTTCTCTTGTTCATCATTCCATTCAAATTTCTTCCCTTTATGCGTTAATGCAGTCAAGGGTTTTGCTATTCTGGAAAAGTCTTGGATGAACCTTCTGTAGTAACCAGCTAGTCCTAAAAACTGGCGTATGTGTTTCGGAGTTTTCGGGGTTTCCCACTTTTCAACAGTTTCTATCTTTGCCGGATCCACCTTAATACCTTCTTTGTTCACTATGTGAACGAGGAATTGAACTTCTTCCAACCAAAATGCACACTTTGAAAACTTAGCGTACAATTCTTCCTTCCTCAATACTTCTAATACCTTTCTCAAATGTTCACCGTGTTCTTGGTCATTCTTTGAGTAAATAAGTATGTCATCAATGAAAACAATGACAAACTTGTCAAGGTATGGTCCACACACTCGGTTCATAAGGTCCATGAACACAGCTGGTGCATTAATTAAACCAAACGGCATGACCATAAACTCGTAATGACCGTAACGTGTTCTGAAAGCAGTCTTTGGAATATCATCTTCTTTCACCCGCATTTGATGATACCTGGAACGTAAGTCAATCTTTGAATAAACAGACGAGCCTTGTAGTTGATCAAATAAGTCATCGATTCTCGGTAGTGGGTAGCGGTTCTTGATGGTAAGTTTGTTCAACTCTCGGTAGTCGATAAACAACCTGAATGTACCATCTTTCT
Source organism: Rutidosis leptorrhynchoides (assembly GCF_046630445.1). Classification (NCBI taxonomy): domain Eukaryota; kingdom Viridiplantae; phylum Streptophyta; class Magnoliopsida; order Asterales; family Asteraceae; genus Rutidosis; species Rutidosis leptorrhynchoides. The sequence goes on along the minus strand of NC_092333.1, from coordinate 349,712,718 downwards.
TCTTGACAAACAAAACAAGAGCTCCCCACGGTGATGTGCTTGGTTGAATGAAACCACGCTCTAAAAGTTCTTGTAATTGGCTTTGCAGTTCTTTCATCTCACTGGGTGCGAGTCTGTAAGGAGCACGAGCTATTGGTGCAGCTCCTGGTACAAGATCTATTTGAAATTCAACGGATCGATGTGGGGGTAATCCCGGTAATTCTTTCGAAAATACATCGGGAAATTCTTTTGCGACGGGAACATCATTGATGCTCTTTTCTTCAGTTTGTACTTTCTCGACGTGTGCTAGAACAGCATAGCAACCTTTTCTTATTAGTTTTTGTGCCTTCAAATTACTAATAAGATGTAGCTTCGTGTTGCCCTTTTCTCCGTACACCATTAAGGGTTTTCCTTTTTCTCGTATAATGCGAATTGCATTTTTGTAACAAACGATCTCTGCTTTCACTTCTTTCAACCAGTCCATACCGATTATCACATCAAAACTCCCTAACTCTACTGGTATCAAGTCAATCTTAAATGTTTCGCTAACCAGTTTAATTTCTCGATTCCGACATATATTATCTGCTGAAATTAATTTACCATTTGCTAATTCGAGTAAAAATTTACTATCCAAAGGTGTCAATGGACAACTTAATTTAGCACAAAAATCTCTACTCATATAGCTTCTATCCGCACCCGAATTAAATAAAACGTAAGCAGATTTATTGTCAATAAGAAACGTACCCGTAACAAGCTTCGGGTCTTCGTGTGCCTCTGCCGAATTAATATTGAAAACTCTTCTGCAGCCTTGTCTATTCGTGTTCTCCTGGTTCGGGCAATTTCTAATAATGTGGCCCGGTTTTCCACATTTATAACAAACTACATTGGCATAACTTGCTCCGACACTACTTGATCCGCCATTACTCGTTCCGACACCATTTGTTCCTTTCGTTCTATTAACCCCTGCTCCGTAGACCTCACACTTCGCCACGCTATGACCATTTCTTTTACACTTGTTGAAAAATTTGGTGCAGAACCCCGAGTGATACTTTTCACACCTTTGGCATAGCTGCTTCTGATTATTGTTGTTGTTGCGGTTATTATTGTTGTTGGGATGATTGTTGTAGTTGCTGTTGTTGTTGTTGTTGTTGTTGTTGTTGTTGTTGTTGTTGTTGTTGTTGTTGTTGTTGGGCCGTTTGTTGTAGTTGCGATTGATGTTGCGATTGTTGGGATAATTGTTGCGATTATTGTTGTAATTGCTGTTGTTATTGTATTGGTGATTCTTATTGAAATGTCCCGTTCTTATTGATTAAAAACGTTCCATATTAATTGATTTCGTTGCGAGGTTTTGACCTCTATATGAGACGTTTTTCAAAGACTGCATTCATTTTTAAACAAACCATAACCTTTATTTCATCAATAAAGGTTTAAAAAGCTTTACGTAGATTATCAAATAATGATAATCTAAAATATCCTGTTTACACACGACCATTACATAATGGTTTACAATACAAATATGTTACAACAAAATAAGTTTCTTGAATGCAGTTTTTACACAATATCATACAAGCATGGACTCCAAATCTTGTCCTTATTTAAGTATGCGACAGCGGAAGCTATTAATAATCACCTGAGAATAAACATGCTTAAAACGTCAACAAAAATGTTGGTGAGTTATAGGTTTAACCTATATATATCAAATCGTAACAATAGACCACAAGATTTCATATTTCAATACACATCCCATACATAGAGATAAAAATCATTCATATGGTGAACACCTGGTAACCGACAATAACAAGATGCATATATAAGAATATCCCCATCATTCCGGGACACCCTTCGGATATGATATAAATTTCGAAGTACTAAAGCATCCGGTACTTTGGATGGGGTTTGTTAGGCCCAATAGATCTATCTTTAGGATTCGCGTCAATTAGGGTGTCTGTTCCCTAATTCTTAGATTACCAGACTTAATAAAAAGGGGCATATTCAATTTCGATAATTCAACCATAGAATGTAGTTTCACGTACTTGTGTCTATTTTGTAAATCATTTATAAAACCTGCATGTATTCTCATCCCAAAAATATTAGATTTTAAAAGTGGGACTATAACTCACTTTCACAGATTTTTACTTCGTCGGGAAGTAAGACTTGGCCACTGTTGATTCACGAACCTATAACAATATATACATATATATTAAAGTATGTTCAAAATATATTTACAACACTTTTAATATATTTTGATGTTTTAAGTTTATTAAGTCAGCTGTCCTCGTTAGTAACCTATAACTAGTTGTCCACAGTTAGATGTACAAAAAATAAATCGATAAATATTATCTTGAATCAATCCACGACCCAGTGTATACGTATCTCAGTATTGATCACAACTTAAACTATATATATTTTGGAATCAACCTCAACCCTGTATAGCTAACTCCAACATTCACATATAGAGTGTCTATGGTTGTTCCGAAATATATATAGATGTGTCGACATGATAGGTCGAAACATTGTATACGTGTCTATGGTATCTCAAGATTACATAATATACAATACAAGTTGATTAAGTTATGGTTGGAATAGATTTGTTACCAATTTTCACGTAGCTAAAATGAGAAAAATTATCCAATCTTGTTTTACCCATAACTTCTTCATTTTAAATCCGTTTTGAGTGAATCAAATTGCTATGGTTTCATATTGAACTCTATTTTATGAATCTAAACAGAAAAAGTATAGGTTTATAGTCGGAAAAATAAGTTACAAGTCGTTTTTGTAAAGGTAGTCATTTCAGTCGAAAGAACGACGTCTAGATGACCATTTTAGAAAACATACTTCCACTTTGAGTTTAACCATAATTTTTGGATATAGTTTCATGTTCATAATAAAAATCATTTTCTCAGAATAACAACTTTTAAATCAAAGTTTATCATAGTTTTTAATTAACTAACCCAAAACAGCCCGCGGTGTTACTACGACGGCGTAAATCCGGTTTTACGGTGTTTTTCGTGTTTCCAGGTTTTAAATCATTAAGTTAGCATATCATATAGATATAGAACATGTATTTAGTTGATTTTAAAAGTCAAGTTAGAAGGATTAACTTTTGTTTGCGAACAAGTTTAGAATTAACTAAACTATGTTCTAGTGATTACAAGTTTAAACCTTCGAATAAGATAGCTTTATATGTATGAATCGAATGATGTTATGAACATCATTACTACCTTAAGTTCCTTGGATGAACCTACTGGAAAAGAGAAAAATGGATCTAGCTTCAATGGATCCTTGGATGGCTCGAAGTTCTTGAAGCAGAATCATGACACGAAAACAAGTTCAAGTAAGATCATCACTTGAAATAAGATTGTTATAGTTATAGAAATTGAACCAAAGTTTGAATATGATTATTACCTTGTATTAGAATGATAACCTACTGTAAGAAACAAAGATTTCTTGAGGTTGGATGATCACCTTACAAGATTGGAAGTGAGCTAGCAAACTTGAAAGTATTCTTGATTTTATGAAACTAGAACTTTTGGAATTTATGAAGAACACTTAGAACTTGAAGATAGAACTTGAGAGAGATCAATTAGATGAAGAAAATTGAAGAATGAAAGTGTTTGTAGGTGTTTTTGGTCGTTGGTGTATGGATTAGATATAAAGGATATGTAATTTTGTTTTCATGTAAATAAGTCATGAATGATTACTCATATTTTTGTAATTTTATGAGATATTTCATGCTAGTTGCCAAATGATGGTTCCCACATGTGTTAGGTGACTCACATGGGCTGCTAAGAGCTGATCATTGGAGTGTATATACCAATAGTACATACATCTAAAAGCTGTGTATTGTACGAGTACGAATACGGGTGCATACGAGTAGAATTGTTGATGAAACTGAACGAGGACGTAATTGTAAGCATTTTTGTTAAGTAGAAGTATTTTGATAAGTGTATTGAAGTCTTTAAAAAGTGTATAAATACATATTAAAACACTACATGTATATACATTTTAACTGAGTCGTTAAGTCATCGTTAGTCGTTACATGTAAGTGTTGTTTTGAAACCTTTAGGTTAACGATCTTGTTAAATGTTGTTAACTCAATGTTTATAATATCAAATGAGATTTTAAATTATTATATTATCATGATATTATCATGTATGAATATCTCTTAATATGATATATATACATTAAATGTCTTTACAACGATAATCGTTACATATATGTCTCGTTTAAAAATCATTAAGTTAGTAGTCTTGTTTTTTTACATATGTAGTTCATTGTTAATATACTTTATGATATCTTTTCTTATCATAGTATCATGTTAACTATATATATATATATCCATATATATGTCATCATATAGTTTTTACAAGTTTTAACGTTCGTGAATCACCGATCAACTTGGGTGGTCAATTGTCTATATGAAACATATTTCAATTAATCAAGTCTTAACAAGTTTGATTGCTTAACATGTTGGAAACATTTAATCATGTAAATATCAATCTCAATTAATATATATAAACATGGAAAAGTTCGGGTCACTACAGTACCTACCCGTTAAATAAATTTCGTCCCGAAATTTTAAGCTGTTGAAGGTGTTGACGAATCTTCTGGAAATAGATGCGGGTATTTCTTCTTCATCTGATCTTCACGCTCCCAGGTGAACTCGGGTCCTCTACGAGCATTCCATCGAACCTTAACAATTGGTATCTTGTTTTGCTTAAGTCTTTTAACCTCACGATCCATTATTTCGACGGGTTCTTCGATGAATTGAAGTTTTTCGTTGATTTGGATTTCATCTAACGGAATAGTGAGATCTTCTTTAGCAAAACATTTCTTTAAATTCGAGACGTGGAAAGTGTTATGTACAGCCGCGAGTTGTTGAGGTAACTCTAGTCGGTAAGCTACTGGTCCGACACGATCAATAATCTTGAATGGTCCAATATACCTTGGATTTAATTTCCCTCGTTTACCAAATCGAACAACGCCTTTCCAAGGTGCAACTTTAAGCATGACCATGTCTCCAATTTCAAATTCTATATCTTTTCTTTTAATGTCAGCGTAGCTCTTTTGTCGACTTTGGGCGGTTTTCAACCGTTGCTGAATTTGGATGATCTTCTCGGTAGTTTCTTGTATAATCTCTGGACCCGTAATCTGTCTATCCCCCACTTCACTCCAACAAATCGGAGACCTGCACTTTCTACCATAAAGTGCTTCAAACGGCGCCATCTCAATGCTTGAATGGTAGCTGTTGTTGTAGGAAAATTCTGCTAACGGTAGATGTCGATCCCAACTGTTTCCGAAATCAATAACACATGCTCGTAGCATGTCTTCAAGCGTTTGTATCGTCCTTTCGCTCTGCCCATCAGTTTGTGGATGATAGGCAGTACTCATGTCTAGACGAGTTCCTAATGCTTGCTGTAATGTCTGCCAGAATCTTGAAATAAATCTGCCATCCCTATCAGAGATAATAGAGATTGGTATTCCATGTCTGGAGACGACTTCCTTCAAATACAGTCGTGCTAACTTCTCCATCTTGTCATCTTCTCTTATTGGTAGGAAGTGTGCTGATTTGGTGAGACGATCAACTATTACCCAAATAGTATCAAAACCACTTGCAGTCCTTGGCAATTTAGTGATGAAATCCATTGTAATGTTTTCCCATTTCCATTCCGGGATTTCGGGTTGTTGAAGTAGACCTGATGGTTTCTGATGCTCAGCTTTGACCTTAGAACACGTCAAACATTCTCCTACGTATTTAGCAACATCGGCTTTCATACCCGGCCACCAAAAATGTTTCTTGAGATCCTTGTACATCTTTCCCGTTCCAGGATGTATTGAGTATCTGGTTTTATGAGCTTCTCTAAGTACCATTTCTCTCATATCTCCAAATTTTGGTACCCAAATCCTTTCAGCCCTATACCGGGTTCCGTCTTCCCGAATATTAAGATGCTTCTCCGATCCCTTGGGTATTTCATCCTTTAAATTTCCCTCTTTTAAAACTCCTTGTTGCGCCTCCTTTATTTGAGTAGTAAGGTTATTATGAATCATTATATTCATAGATTTTACTCGAATGGGTTCTCTGTCCTTCCTGCTCAAGGCATCGGCTACCACATTTGCCCTCCCCGGGTGGTAACGAATCTCAAAGTCGTAATCATTCAATAATTCAATCCACCTACGCTGCCTCATATTCAGTTGTTTCTGATTAAATATGTGTTGAAGACTTTTGTGGTCGGTATATATAATACTTTTGACCCCATATAAGTAGTGCCTCCAAGTCTTTAATGCAAAAACAACCGCGCCTAATTCCAAATCATGCGTCGTATAATTTTGTTCGTGAATCTTCAATTGTCTAGACGCATAAGCAATCACCTTCGTTCGTTGCATTAATACACAACCGAGACCTTGCTTTGATGCGTCACAATAAATCACAAAATCATCATTCCCTTCAGGCAATGACAATATAGGTGCCGTAGTTAGCTTTTTCTTCAATAACTGAAACGCTTTCTCTTGTTCATCATTCCATTCAAATTTCTTCCCTTTATGCGTTAATGCAGTCAAGGGTTTTGCTATTCTGGAAAAGTCTTGGATGAACCTTCTGTAGTAACCAGCTAGTCCTAAAAACTGGCGTATGTGTTTCGGAGTTTTCGGGGTTTCCCACTTTTCAACAGTTTCTATCTTTGCCGGATCCACCTTAATACCTTCTTTGTTCACTATGTGACCGAGGAATTGAACTTCTTCCAACCAAAATGCATACTTTGAAAACTTAGCGTACAATTCTTCCTTCCTCAATACTTCTAACACCTTTCTCAAATGTTCACCGTGTTCTTGGTCATTCTTTGAGTAAATAAGTATGTCATCAATGAAAACAATGACAAACTTGTCAAGGTATGGTCCACACACTCGGTTCATAAGGTCCATGAACACAGCTGGTGCATTAGTTAAACCAAACGGCATGACCATAAACTCGTAATGACCGTAACGTGTTCTGAAAGCAGTCTTTGGAATATCATCTTCTTTCACCCGCATTTGATGATACCCGGAACGTAAGTCAATCTTTGAATAAACAGACGAGCCTTGTAGTTGATCAAATAAGTCGTCGATTCTCGGTAGTGGGTAGCGGTTCTTGATGGTAAGTTTGTTCAACTCTCGGTAGTCGATACACAACCTGAATGTACCATCTTTCTTCTTGACAAACAAAACAGGAGCTCCCCACGGTGATGTGCTTGGTCGAATGAAACCACGCTCTAAAAGTTCTTGTAATTGGCTTTGCAGTTCTTTCATCTCGCTGGGTGCGAGTCTGTAAGGAGCACGAGCTATTGGTGCAGCTCCTGGTACAAGATCTATTTGAAATTCAACGGATCGATGTGGGGGTAATCCCGGTAATTCTTTCGGAAATACATCGGGAAATTCTTTTGCAATGGGAACATCATTGATGCTCTTTTCTTCAGTTTGTACTTTCTCGACGTGTGCTAGAACAGCATAGCAACCTTTTCTTATTAGTTTTTGTGCCTTCAAATTACTAATAAGATGTAGCTTTGTGTTGCCCTTTTCTCCGTACACCATTAAGGGTTTTCCTTTTTCTCGTATAATGCGAATTGCATTTTTGTAACAAACGATCTCCGCTTTCACTTCTTTCAACCAGTCCATACCGATTATCACATCAAAACTCCCTAACTCTACTGGTATCAAATCAATCTTAAATGTTTCGCTAACCAGTTTAATTTCTCGATTCCGACATATATTATCTGCTGAAATTAATTTACCATTTGCTAATTCGAGTAAAAATTTACTATCCAAAGGCGTCAATGGACAACTTAATTTAGCACAAAAATCTCTACTCATATAGCTTCTATCCGCACCCGAATCAAATAAAACGTAAGCAGATTTATTGTCAATAAGAAACGTACCCGTAACAAGCTCCGGGTCTTCCTGTGCCTCTACCGCATTAATATTGAAAACTCTTCCACGGCCTTGTCCATTTGTGTTCTCCTGGTTCGGGCAATTTCTAATAATGTGGCCTGGTTTTCCACATTTATAACAAACTACATTGGCATAACTTGCTCCGACACTACTTGCTCCGCCATTACTCGTTCCGACACCATTTGTTCCTTTCGTTCTATTAACCCCTGGTCCGTAGACCTCACACTTCGCCGCGCTATGACCATTTCTTTTACACTTGTTGCAAAATTTGGTGCAGAACCCCGAGTGATTCTTTTCACACCTTTGGCATAGCTGCTTTTGATTGTTGTTGTTGTTGCGGTTATTATTGTTGTTGGGATGATTGTTGTAGTTGCTGTTGTTGTTGTTGTTGTTGTTGGGCCGTTTGTTGTAGTTGCGATTGATGTTGCGATTGTTGGGATAATTGTTGCGATTATTGTTGTAATTGCTGTTGTTGTTGTATTGGTGATTCTTATCACCGTTTTCCTCCCACTTTCTTTTGACTTGTTTCACATTGGCCTCTTCAGCAGTCTGTTCTTTAATTCTTTCTTCAATCTGGTTCACTAGTTTGTGAGCCATTCTACATGCCTGTTGTATGGAGGCGGGCTCGTGTGAACTTATATCTTCTTGGATTCTTTCCGGTAATCCTTTCACAAACGCGTCGATCTTCTCTTCCTCATCTTCGAATGCTCCCGGACACAATAGGCACAATTCTGTGAATCGTCTTTCGTACGTGGTAATATTAAATCCTTGGGTTCGTAACCCTCTAAGTTCTGTCTTGAGCTTATTGACCTCGGTTCTGGGACGGTACTTCTCGTTCATCAAGTGCTTGAATGCTGACCACGGTAGTGCGTACGCATCATCTTGTCCCACTTGCTCTAGATAGGTATTCCACCATGTTAACGCAGAACCTGTGAAGGTATGCGTAGCGTACTTCACTTTGTCCTCTTCAATACACTTACTTATGGCAAACACCGATTCAACCTTCTCGGTCCACCGTTTCAATCCGATCGGTCCTTCGGTTCCATCAAATTCCAAAGGTTTGCAGGCAGTGAATTCTTTGTAGGTGCATCCTACACGATTTCCTGTACTGCTAGATCCAAGGTTATTGTTGGTATGTAGCGCAGCCTGTACTGCGGCTATGTTTGAAGCTAGAAAAGTACGGAATTCCTCTTCATTCATATTCACGGTGTGTCGAGTAGTCGGTGCCATTTCCTTCAAAATAGTTAAATGGAACAAGTTAATCATACAGAATATTAAGAGTAGTTAATAGTATTTCGTAGCATAATATGAACTCATTTATAAAAGCTTTTTCTTCATATTAGCGTTTTATAAGTTTAAATTCGGGTAGTACCTACCCGTTAAGTTCATACTTAGTAGCTAATATACAATTCAACTACTACAATTCTATATGAAAAACTGATTATAATAATATTTCGCGTTCAAACTTTTATACAATATTTTACAAACTTACAATACCGCTTATTTTACATAAAGCATGAAATATAGCACACAATAACTTTGATACAGTATAGTTGTGAAGACAATTCTAGCTAGTACACAAGTCGTTCAGCAAAGGCAATAAAGACACGTAATTCATACGTCCAGAAACAAGTCATGCATTCTGGTTTTACTAGGACTACTTCCCATCCTTGGTCTTGTGCAACATAACCGTTATGGACGTTGATAAGACGGCGTGTTGTAACGTCATCAAAGGGATGAGGGTTACGTAATGTCCAACAGTCCCGTAATAATCTAAAAACCTCATTTCTTACCCCAATTACCGACTCCGTCACTTGTGGAAACGTTTTGTTTAATAGTTGTAGCCCGATGTTCTTGTTCTCACTTTGGTGAGAAGCGAACATTACTAATCCGTAAGCATAACATGCTTCTTTATGTTGCATGTTAGCCGCTTTTTCTAAATCACGAAGTCCAATATTCGGATATATTGAGTCAAAATAATTTCTTAACCCGTTGCGTAAAATAGCATTTGGGTTCCCCGCAATATATGCGTCAAAGTAAACACATCGTAACTTATGGGTTTCCCAATGTGATATCCCCCATCTTTCAAACGAAAGTCTCTTATAAACCAAGACATTCTTGGAACGTTCTTCGAATGTCTTACAAACTGATCTCGCCTTAAATAGTTGTGCCGAAGAATTCTGGCTGACTCTAGACAAGATTTCATCAATCATGTCTCCGGGTAGGTCTCTTAAAATATTGGGTTGTCTATCCATTTTGTGTTTTTAAACTGTAAAATAGACAAGAGTTAGATTCATAAAAAAAAATACTTATTAATACAAGCAATTTTTACATATATCATAAAGCATAAGAACACTATATTACATATATTACACCACACGAATACAACTATCTTATTCCGACTCGCTCGTTTCTTCTTCTTCGGTTTTGGTTCGTTTTGCCAAGTTTCTAGGGATATATGATGTTCCCCTAATACGAGCCGTCGTTGTCCACATTGGTTTAGAAAAACCTGGTGGTTTAGAGGTTCCCGGGTCATTGTTACAACTTAAGGACTTCGGGGGTTGACGATACATATAAAGTTCATCGGGGTTGGAATTAGATTTCTCTATTTTTATGCCCTTTCCCTTATTATTTTCTTTTGCCTTTTTAAATTCAGTTGGGGTAATTTCTATAACATCATCGGAATTCTCGTCGGAATCCGATTCATCGGAGAATTGGTAATCCTCCCAATATTTTGCTTCCTTGGCGGAAACACCATTGACCATAATTAACTTTGGTCGGTTGGTTGAGGATTTTCTTTTACTTAACCGTTTTATTATTTCCCCCACCGGTTCTATTTCTTCATCCGGTTCCGATTCTTCTTCCGGTTCCGATTCTTCTTCCGGTTCCGACTCTTCTTCCGGTTCCTCTTCGGGAACTTGTGAATCAGTCCACAAATCATTCCAATTTACATTTGACTCTTCATTATTATTAGGTGAGTCAATGGGACTTGTTCTAGAGGTAGACATCTATCACATAATATCAAACACGTTAAGAGATTAATATATCACATAATATTCATATGTTAAAAATATATAGTTTCCAACAAAAATGTTAAGCAATCATTTTTAAAGAAAACACGGTCGAAGTCCAGACTCACTAATGCATCCTAACAAACTCGATAAGACACACTAATGCAAATTTTCTGGTTCTCTAAGACCAACGCTCGGATACCAACTGAAATGTCCCGTTCTTATTGATTAAAAACGTTCCATATTAATTGATTTCGTTGCGAGGTTTTGACCTCTATATGAGACGTTTTTCAAAGACTGCATTCATTTTTAAACAAACCATAACCTTTATTTCATCAATAAAGGTTTAAAAAGCTTTACGTAGATTATCAAATAATGATAATCTAAAATATCCTGTTTACACACGACCATTACATAATGGTTTACAATACAAATATGTTACAACAAAATAAGTTTCTTGAATGCAGTTTTTACACAATATCATACAAGCATGGACTCCAAATCTTGTCCTTATTTAAGTATGCGACAGCGGAAGCTCTTAATAATCACCTGAGAATAAACATGCTTAAAACGTCAACAAAAATGTTGGTGAGTTATAGGTTTAACCTATATATATCAAATCGTAACAATAGACCACAAGATTTCATATTTCAATACACATCCCATACATAGAGATAAAAATCATTCATATGGTGAACACCTGGTAACCGACAATAACAAGATGCATATATAAGAATATCCCCATCATTCCGGGACACCCTTCGGATATGATATAAATTTCGAAGTACTAAAGCATCCGGTACTTTGGATGGGGTTTGTTAGGCCCAATAGATCTATCTTTAGGATTCGCGTCAATTAGGGTGTCTGTTCCCTAATTCTTAGATTACCAGACTTAATAAAAAGGGGCATATTCGATTTCGATAATTCAACCATAGAATGTAGTTTCACGTACTTGTGTCTATTTTGTAAATCATTTATAAAACCTGCATGTATTCTCATCCCAAAAATATTAGATTTTAAAAGTGGGACTATAACTCACTTTCACAGATTTTTACTTCGTCGGGAAGTAAGACTTGGCCACTGTTGATTCACGAACCTATAACAATATATACATATATATTAAAGTATGTTCAAAATATATTTACAACACTTTTAATATATTTTGATGTTTTAAGTTTATTAAGTCAGCTGTCCTCGTTAGTAACCTATAACTAGTTGTCCACAGTTAGATGTACAAAAAATAAATCGATAAATATTATCTTGAATCAATCCACGACCCAGTGTATACGTATCTCAGTATTGATCACAACTCAAACTATATATATTTTGGAATCAACCTCAACCCTGTATAGCTAACTCCAACATTCACATATAGAGTGTCTATGGTTGTTCCGAAATATATATAGATGTGTCGACATGATAGGTCGAAACATTGTATACGTGTCTATGGTATCTCAAGATTACATAATATACAATACAAGTTGATTAAGTTATGGTTGGAATAGATTTGTTACCAATTTTCACGTAGCTAAAATGAGAAAAATTATCCAATCTTGTTTTACCCATAACTTCTTCATTTTAAATCCGTTTTGAGTGAATCAAATTGCTATGGTTTCATATTGAACTCTATTTTATGAATCTAAACAGAAAAAGTATAGGTTTATAGTCGGAAAAATAAGTTACAAGTCGTTTTTGTAAAGGTAGTCATTTCAGTCGAAAGAACGACGTCTAGATGACCATTTTAGAAAACATACTTCCACTTTGAGTTTAACCATAATTTTTGGATATAGTTTCATGTTCATAATAAAAATCATTTTCTCAGAATAACAACTTTTAAATCAAAGTTTATCATAGTTTTTAATTAACTAACCCAAAACAGCCCGCGGTGTTACTACGACGGCGTAAATCCGGTTTTACGGTGTTTTTCGTGTTTCCAGGTTTTAAATCATTAAGTTAGCATATCATATAGATATAGAACATGTGTTTAGTTGATTTTAAAAGTCAAGTTAGAAGGATTAACTTTTGTTTGCGAACAAGTTTAGAATTAACTAAACTATGTTCTAGTGATTACAAGTTTAAACCTTCGAATAAGATAGCTTTATATGTATGAATCGAATGATGTTATGAACATCATTACTACCTTAAGTTCCTTGGATGAACCTACTGGAAAAGAGAAAAATGGATCTAGCTTCAATGGATCCTTGGATGGCTCGAAGTTCTTGAAGCAGAATCATGACACGAAAACAAGTTCAAGTAAGATCATCACTTGAAATAAGATTGTTATAGTTATAGAAATTGAACCAAAGTTTGAATATGATTATTACCTTGTATTAGAATGATAACCTACTGTAAGAAACAAAGATTTCTTGAGGTTGGATGATCACCTTACAAGATTGGAAGTGAGCTAGCAAACTTGAAAGTATTCTTGATTTTATGAAACTAGAACTTTTGGAATTTATGAAGAACACTTAGAACTTGAAGATAGAACTTGAGAGAGATCAATTAGATGAAGAAAATTGAAGAATGAAAGTGTTTGTAGGTGTTTTTGGTCGTTGGTGTATGGATTAGATATAAAGGATATGTAATTTTGTTTTCATGTAAATAAGTCATGAATGATTACTCATATTTTTGTAATTTTATGAGATATTTCATGCTAGTTGCCAAATGATGGTTCCCACATGTGTTAGGTGACTCACATGGGCTGCTAAGAGCTGATCATTGGAGTGTATATACCAATAGTACATACATCTAAAAGCTGTGTATTGTACGAGTACGAATACGGGTGCATACGAGTAGAATTGTTGATGAAACTGAACGAGGACGTAATTGTAAGCATTTTTGTTAAGTAGAAGTATTTTGATAAGTGTATTTAAGTCTTTAAAAAGTGTATAAATACATATTAAAACACTACATGTATATACATTTTAACTGAGTCGTTAAGTCATCGTTAGTCGTTACATGTAAGTGTTGTTTTGAAACCTTTAGGTTAACGATCTTGTTAAATGTTGTTAACTCAATGTTTATAATATCAAATGAGATTTTAAATTATTATATTATCATGATATTATCATGTATGAATATCTCTTAATATGATATATATACATTAAATGTCTTTACAACGATAATCGTTACATATATGTCTCGTTTAAAAATCATTAAGTTAGTAGTCTTGTTTTTTTACATATGTAGTTCATTGTTAATATACTTTATGATATGTTTTCTTATCATAGTATCATGTTAACTATATATATATATCCATATATATGTCATCATATAGTTTTTACAAGTTTTAACGTTCGTGAATCACCGATCAACTTGGGTGGTCAATTGTCTATATGAAACATATTTCAATTAATCAAGTCTTAACAAGTTTGATTGCTTAACATGTTGGAAACATTTAATCATGTAAATATCAATCTCAATTAATATATATAAACATGGAAAAGTTCGGGTCACTACACTTATCACCGTTTTGCTCCCACTTTCTTTTGACTTGCTTCACATTGGCCTCTTCAGCAGTCTGTTCTTTAATTCTTTCTTCAATATGGTTCACTAGTTTGTGAGCCATTCTACATGCCTGTTGTATGGAGGCGGGCTCGTGTGAACTTATATCTTCTTGGATTCTTTCTGGTAATCCTTTCACAAACGCGTCGATCTTCTCTTCCTCATCTTCGAATGCTCCCGGACACAATAGGCACAATTCTGTGAATCGTCTTTCGTACGTGGTAATATCAAATCCTTGGGTTCGTAACCCTCTAAGTTCTGTCTTGAGCTTATTGACCTCGGTTCTGGGACGGTACTTCTCGTTCATCAAGTGCTTGAATGCTGACCACGGTAGTGCGTACGCATCGTCTTGTCCCACTTGCTCTAGATAGGTATTCCACCATGTTAACGCAGAACCTGTGAAGGTATGTGTAGCGTACTTCACTTTGTCCTCTTCAGTACACTTACTTATGGCAAACACTGATTCGACCTTCTCGGTCCACCGTTTCAATCCGATCGGTCCTTCGGTTCCATCAAATTCCAAAGGTTTGCAGGCAGTGAATTCTTTGTAGGTGCATCCTACACGATTTCCTGTACTGCTAGATCCAAGGTTATTGTTGGTATGTAGCGCAGCCTGTACTGCGGCTATGTTTGAAGCTAGAAAAGTACGGAATTCCTCTTCATTCATATTCACGGTGTGTCGAGTAGTCGGTGCCATTTCCTTCAAAATAGTCAAATGGAACAAGTTAATCATACAGAATATTAAGAGTAGTTAATAGTATTTCGTAGCATAATATGAACTCATTTATAAAAGCTTTTTCTTCATATTAGCGTTTTATAAGTTTAAATTCGGGTAGTACCTACCCGTTAAGTTCATACTTAGTAGCTAATATACAATTCAACTACTACAATTCTATATGAAAAACTGATTATAATAATATTTCCCGTTCAAACTTTTATACAATATTTTACAAACTTACAATACCGCTTATTTTACATAAAGCATGAAATATAGCACACAATAACTTTGATACAAGATAGTTGTGAAGATAATTCTAGCTAGTACACAAGTCGTTCAGCAAAGGCAATAAAGACACGTAATTCATACGTCCAGAAACAAGTCATGCATTCTGGTTTTGCTAGGACTACTTCCCATCCTTGGTCTTGTGGAACATAACCGTTATGGCCGTTGATAAGACAGCGTGTTGTAACGTCATCAAAGGGACGAGGGTTACGTAATGTCCAACAGTCCCGTAACAATCTAAAAACCTCATTTCTTACCCCAATTACCGACTCCGTCACTTGTGGGAACGTTTTGTTTAATAGTTGTAGCCCGATGTTCTTGTTATTACTTTGGTGAGAAGGGAACATTACTAATCTGTAAGCATAATGTAACAGACTGAAACCCGAGCTAGTTGTAAGTTGTCTATCTTGCCCTTAGGGTTATGCTTAGTTTTAAGTGCTTTTATTTTAATTATTTTATTGGTGTTATTTTATTAATTGGTTAAGACCAGTTTGTGACAAGGGTCCCAGAACATGTTTGTTTTATTTATTTGGACCTCGTTTGGGTTATCTAATCTTGTGCGAAAGATATCAGATAACTGATAAATACCCGTGTGTTGTGGGGTATGGGATTTAATGCCTATTTAAGAGTGTAAATGGTTTTTTTATTCTCATTTCTAGACATTTCCCAAATTTAGTACGTACCTACTCTTTCATCCTTCACAAATCCTAAATTAATCCAAGCTAGAAATTTGATTGTAAGGCTTTAAGGATTGATTCATATCATCCTTGTGATCATCTAATCAGGTTTGTTTACTTGAATCCTTGCTTTGATTCTTAAATAAATGGGTTTTTTGTGTTCTTGAATAAAAAGTGTGATTTTAAGCTTGAATCTTCATATTTGGTGTTTGTTATGCTTAATTGATGTTAGAAATAGATTGTATATATGTTTAGTAACTTTCTTGTGCTTAAAATTTGGTCAAAAACACTTAGAAATCAAGTTTTTGGAGAAAAAAATCATAAGATCTTCGAAACCCAGTTTGCTACAGTGCCCGAGTTGCTACAGTGTCACTATTTGCTACAGTGTCACTATTTGCTACAGTGTCACTATTTGCTACAGTGTCACTATTTGCTGCAGTGTCGCTATTTGCTACAGTGTCACTATTTGCTACAGTACCGAGTTGCTACAGTACCCGAGTTATTACAGTACCCGAGTTGCTACAGTACCGAGTTGCTACATTGTCACTATTTGCTACAGTACCTTTTATGAAATTGAAACGGGCGTAACTTTCAAAACGTAACTCCGTTTTTGATGAATAAACTATCGTTAGAATCGTAATAAAGAATACTTTTCAATGGTGAACTTTTAAGAACCTAGATCAAACTGTTTTTGGGTCTGAAAAGGAGTTTTAGTGTGTATGTCGTGTTTTGCATGCACCTGTATGCCATTATTGAATGGAGTCATGATGTAGATTCATAAAATTATGAATATATGATGTTATGACCTAGTTTATAGTATGATTTGATTATACTATTGATTGAGATATGTATATTGACTTCGTTGTGTTGTTCTCAGGTGATAAGAACAAGGAAGAAGCTCAGAAGTAAGATAACTGAGCTGTAGCTGGTAATCGGTGAGTGGGTCTATCTCCGGATAGAGTTTAAGTAGCATACCATGCTACTGTGGTTGACTCTTTTACCATGCATAGTGTAGAAATTGCCATGTTAGAATAATATAGTATGCCTGATGTTGTATGTGAATTATGTGTACACTGTGTGAATGGCACCAGTCGGGCCTAGGGAGACTGGGGACTCGAGACCGTGCTTAGGTGAGGTTAGAGTCCGTATGAGGTCAACCGTGCCTAGGGGAGGTTGGGTCCATAGGCTACTGATTGTGAGTATAGTGTGAACGATGCACCCCCTGCATCTGGATAACTATACTGTGAATTGAGTAGCAGGGACTATCGGTAGACTCAGGCCCGATCAGCTGAGAGTCGTGTGCTCGTACAAGCCGCCGATCCTCGTATTGTCTTATTGTATGCTAGTTGGTAGTTAGCAAGTGTTGTTGATGTACATAGCTTGTGTGTGGCTTAAGCTATATCTGTTAGATAGATTCCATTCACTTAGCGGTGCGCTAATCCCCCACATATTCTCCCCTTGCAGGTTTAGGTACTGCTAGTAGGGATGGGTGTTGTTGCAGGAGACATGTTTGACAACCCAACTCTGATGTGGACTTTTGTATAAATAATGTTTTGTAATAACGTAACACCGTTTTGTAAACTTAAACTTAATTACTCAGATTAAGGTAATGACGTGACTTATAGTGTGTTTGCTAATAAAGTCTTCCGCTGTGTATTTAAAAAAAAAAAAAATGGCCGGTGTTACAAGTTGGTATCAGAGCATGGTTTGGTAGCAAATACGTGCGCGTATTTTGTTCCCAAACCCTGAGGCAAGTCAAACATGTCTGTGGGAGTGGGGGCTAAGTGAAAATAGGATATACGTGTGTTAGTTGTGATTGAACTAACTGTTATCCACTAAGCTTTTGTGTGAGCTGTTTTGTAGCACAGCTATGGCTGATAGAAACGCAACTGGCCCATCTAACCCCGGAACATTCAGAGCACCAGAAGAAGGTGTTGAGTCAGATGATGATCAGAGTAGTTACATCATTCAGTTAGAAAGCAAGCTAAAAGAGGCCGAGGACAAAATTAATGAGCTTGAATTGGCGAGGCATTCTGGTAATGATGATACACCACCTGGATTCCCAACCGCGCAATCCCAAACGATACCTAATGTGCCCCAAAACCAGTTTCAGAATCAAATACCTAACCAATATTATATGCCACCACAAAACACCTTTACTTACCAAAATCCCATGATGATGAATCCATATCAAATGCAAATGTTCCATCAACCTTACATGCAACCACCCAAAAGATGTACGTATAAGAACTTCCGTGATTGCAAACCCTCCGAGTTCTCTGGAAGTACTGATCCGACTGTAACTCTCAATTGGTTGCGAGAAGTTGAAAGGGTATTTGAAGCGTGTCAGTGTGAACCCGAGCTGAAGGTAACATATGCTAGTAGACTGTTGAAAGGTAGGGCTATGATTTGGTGGGATTCTTTGATTTCTAGTATATCAAAAGAGCAAGTGAGTATGATCACATGGGAGCAGTTTCATGGGAAGGTGTGTGAACAATATTGTAATCCATTTGATATGAACCGAATCAAGACTGAGTTTCTTGAAATGAAGATGACACCTCAAATGACGATCGATGAGGTAGTAGAGAAGTTTATGGATAAACTGAGGTTTGTACAACAATGGGTGCCAGATGAAGCGTCTCGTATCCAGCATTTTGTTAATATCATTCTGCCTGAGTACAGAACTTTTGTTAGAACAGCTACATCATTGTCTCAAGCTGTTGTGATGGCTAAGATGGTAGAAAGTGATGTTCAGGCTGCCAGAAACAGAATGTTTGGTAATGTGCTACAACAAGGTGGGCAAGTATCTGGTCAATCAGGATCTAAATTCAAGAAGTCTAGTGGGTTTAAATCGAAGGGTAAAAGTGGTCAGAGTAGTACTGGATCTGGATCAGGTAAAGGGAATTGGTGTCACACGTGTCGATCTTCTCACAGTGGTCAGTGTTCTGAGGCTACAAGAAGATGCTTAAAGTGTGGTGTTGTTGGGCATGAGTCTTCAGCATGCCCGTATCCGAATAGTGTGTGTTGGAGTTGTCACAAACCAGGGCATCGTGCAATTAGTTGTCCGTCGAAGAGTGGTAGTTCCGGGGCAGGGTCAGGGGCGCGTTCAGCATCAGCTGGAGGGTCAACTGCCTCGAGTGGGCAGAAGAGGAAGAACCCTCCAACAGCAGAGGCTAGAGCTTTTCAGATGTCGGTGGAAAATGCTGTGGCAACCGACGAAGTAATCACAGCTATGTTTCTAATCAACTCAATACCTGCTCGCGTATTGTTTGATTGTGGTGCCAATAGGTGTTTTATGTCCCTAGATTTCTGTGCTAAGTTGAATTTACCAGCTACTATGTTACCCAAGCCGATTAGTGTAGAAGTAGCTGATGGTAAGACCACACCCGTCACAACCTATGTGACTGGGGTTTGTATAGAGATCGAAGGGAAGTCTTTCCCGGTGACTTGTTTAGTGTTACATATTCCTAGCTTTGATGTAGTACTAGGAATGGATTGGTTGAGCTCGCTTAGGGCTAATATTAAGTGTGATAGGAAAATGATTACCTTTCGTTCGACCGATGGAACCCGTGTTGTGGCCCGAGGGGAGCGGGGAGGGTATAATTTTCTGTTGATAACCATGATGAAAGCGAAAAAGTCGATGGCAAAGGGTTGTGAATCATTTCTTGCATATGTGATTGATGCAAAGAAAGAAAAGAAAACAGTGGCCGATATTCCGATAGTATCAGAATTTCCCGAAGTGTTCCCAGATGAGTTACCAGGTCTGCCGCCGGTAAGGGAAGTTGAATATAAGATTGAATTGGTTCCTGGAACAACTCCAGTTGCAAAAGCTCCATACCGATTAGCGCCGTCTGAAATCCGTGAAATGATGTCACAGATTCAAGAACTATTAGATCGTGGGTTTATCCGACCGAGTTCTTCACCGTGGGGTGCTCCGGTATTGTTTATTAAAAAGAAAGATGGGTCAATGCGTATGTGTATTGATTATCGTGAATTGAACAAAAGAACAGTGAAGAATAAGTATCCGTTACCTCGAATAGACGATTTGTTCGATCAGTTACAGGGTGCTTCATTCTTTTCTAAGATAGACTTACGATCCGGATATCATCAGGTTCGTGTTGCTGAATCAGATATACCGAAAACAGCGTTCAGAACAAGGTATGGTCATTATGAATTTCTTGTCATGCCGTTTGGGTTGACGAATGCGCCAGCAATCTTCATGGATCTAATGAATAGAGTGTGTCGCCCGTTCTTAGATAAGTTTGTGATTGTGTTTATAGATGATATACTGGTGTATTCAAAGACCGAAAGTGAACATGCTGAACATCTGAGACAGGTTTTGAACATGTTGAAACGTGAACAACTATTTGCAAAATTTTCAAAGTGTGAATTTTGGTTACGTGAAGTGCAGTTTTTGGGTCATGTGATTTGTGCCGAGGGTATAAAAGTTGATCCGACAAAGATAGAAGCGGTAATGAATTGGAATTCTCCGAAGACTCCGACTGAGATTAAGAGTTTTCTGGGATTAGCCGGTTATTATCTCAGATTTATCAAGGATTTCTCGAAAATAGCGGGTCCGTTGACTAAGTTGACTCGTAAAGATGTAGCCTTTCGATGGACTGATGAACAGGAAAAGGCTTTTCAGATTTTGAAACAGCTACTGTGTTAGGCACCAGTGTTAGCTTTACCAGAAGGTTCAGACAACTTCGTGGTATACTGTGATGCATCATATGCTGGGTTGGGTTGTGTATTAATGCAAAGAGATAAAGTAATCGCCTACGCCTCGCGACAGTTGAAAGTTCATGAGAAGAATTATCCAGTGCATGATCTTGAAATGGCTGCAGTAGTGTTTGCTTTGAAACTGTGGAGACACTATTTGTATGGAACCCATTGTGTTATATGTACAGATCACAAGAGTTTGCAGTATATCTTCTCACAGAAAGAATTGAATATGCGTCAGAGACGATGGCAAGAGTTGATCAAAGATTACGATTGTGAAATTAAATACCATCCGGGTAAGGCAAATGTGGTTGCAGATGCGCTAAGTCGTAAAAAGTCAAGTGAAAATGTGAAATTTCTTCGTTTGAATATAACTTCAGATTTGATTAACAGTTTAAGAACCATTCAGGCCCGTGCTTTAGAGGACGAACATATTAAATCTGAACAAATGACCAAACGAAAAGTGGACTTAATTGATGACTCACGTGGACTAAAGACCTTAAACAATCGTGTTTGGGTGCCTAAGCTTGGAGATTTGAGGGATTTAATCATGACGGAAGCTCACAAATCCAGATTGACAGTACATCCGGGTAGTAATAAGATGTATCATGATTTGAAAACAGTGTATTGGTGGCCAACAATGAAATCGGATATTGCCCGTTATGTCGAAAAGTGTCATATATGTGCTCAAGTGAAGGCAGAACATCAGAAACCTTATGGTTCGTTACGTCAGTTACAGATTCCAGAGTGGAAATGGGAACATATAACGATGAATTTTGTGACCAAATTACCTCGAACTCAGAAAAGACATGATATGATTTGGGTAATAGTGGATCGTCTAACTAAAAGTGCTCATTTTCTTGCTACTCGTGAAACAGCTTCGTTAAGTGAGTTAGCCGAATTGTATGTGAAAGAAATAGTTAGTCGTCATGGTGTGCCGTTATCCATCGTTTCCGACAGAGATTCCAGATTTGTGTCCAATTTTTGGAATAGTCTTCAACAGAATCTGGGTACACGTGTGAATTTAAGTACAGCATATCATCCACAGACAGACGGACAGAGTGAAAGAACGATACAGACTTTGGAGGATATGTTAAGGGCTTGTGTGTTAGAATATGGTGGTTCGTGGGATACACATTTGCCATTGGTTGAATTCGCGTATAATAATTCATATCATTCGAGCATAGGAATGCCGCCCTATGAAATGTTGTACGGTCGTCGTTGCAGAACTCCGACTTGTTGGTTAGAAGCTGGGGAGAAACAGTTTTCAGGTCCCGAAATTGTTCAAATGACAGCAGAAAAAGTTGCAATTGCGAGAGAAAAGTTGAAAGCCGCTAGAGATAGGCAGAAAATGTATGCTGATCCGCGTAGACGTCCGGTAACCTTTAATGTGGGTGAACGAGTGTATCTAAAAGTTTCGCCGTGGAAAGGGGTTATCAGATTTGGTAAACGTGGTAAGTTAGCACCTAGATTTATTGGTCCGTTTCCGATCAGTGAAGTGTTAAATGATCAGACTGTGGTGTTAGATCTTCCGCCAGAGTTAGCCGGTATTCATAATACATTTAACGTATGTTATCTTCGTAAGTGTAAAGTCGACGATGAAACGCAACTTCTTCCTTTAGAAGATTTAAGGGTCGATTTAAATAAGAAATTGGTGGAAGAGCCGGTTCGTGTAGTTGACCGAAAGGTGACTAAGTTGAGAAATAAAGAGATACCGATGGTGTTGATCGAGTGGAAACACAGTTTAGGTTCGAATCTTACGTGGGAGACAGAAGAGTTGATGAAGGCCCGTTACCCTCATTTGTTTGACCAAGACCAGATTACGAGGACGAAATCTTCTTAAGGGGGGTGGATTTGTAACAGACTGAAACCCGAGCTAGTTGTAAGTTGTCTATCTTGCCCTTAGGGTTATGCTTAGTTTTAAGTGCTTTTATTTTAATTATTTTATTGGTGTTATTTTATTAATTGGTTAAGACCAGTTTGTGACAAGGGTCCCAGAACATGTTTGTTTTATTTATTTGGACCTCGTTTGGGTTATCTAATCTTGTGCGAAAGATATCAGATAACTGATAAATACCCGTGTGTTGTGGGGTATGGGATTTAATGCCTATTTAAGAGTGTAAATGGTTTTTTTATTCTCATTTCTAGACATTTCCCAAATTTAGTACGTACCTACTCTTTCATCCTTCACAAATCCTAAATTAATCCAAGCTAGAAATTTGATTGTAAGGCTTTAAGGATTGATTCATATCATCCTTGTGATCATCTAATCAGGTTTGTTTACTTGAATCCTTGCTTTGATTCTTAAATAAATGGGTTTTTTGTGTTCTTGAATAAAAAGTGTGATTTTAAGCTTGAATCTTCATATTTGGTGTTTGTTATGCTTAATTGATGTTAGAAATAGATTGTATATATGTTTAGTAACTTTCTTGTGCTTAAAATTTGGTCAAAAACACTTAGAAATCAAGTTTTTGGAGAAAAAAATCATAAGATCTTCGAAACCCAGTTTGCTACAGTGCCCGAGTTGCTACAGTGTCACTATTTGCTACAGTGTCACTATTTGCTACAGTGTCACTATTTGCTACAGTGTCACTATTTGCTGCAGTGTCGCTATTTGCTACAGTGTCACTATTTGCTACAGTACCGAGTTGCTACAGTACCCGAGTTATTACAGTACCCGAGTTGCTACAGTACCGAGTTGCTACATTGTCACTATTTGCTACAGTACCTTTTATGAAATTGAAACGGGCGTAACTTTCAAAACGTAACTCCGTTTTTGATGAATAAACTATCGTTAGAATCGTAATAAAGAATACTTTTCAATGGTGAACTTTTAAGAACCTAGATCAAACTGTTTTTGGGTCTGAAAAGGAGTTTTAGTGTGTATGTCGTGTTTTGCATGCACCTGTATGCCATTATTGAATGGAGTCATGATGTAGATTCATAAAATTATGAATATATGATGTTATGACCTAGTTTATAGTATGATTTGATTATACTATTGATTGAGATATGTATATTGACTTCGTTGTGTTGTTCTCAGGTGATAAGAACAAGGAAGAAGCTCAGAAGTAAGATAACTGAGCTGTAGCTGGTAATCGGTGAGTGGGTCTATCTCCGGATAGAGTTTAAGTAGCATACCATGCTACTGTGGTTGACTCTTTTACCATGCATAGTGTAGAAATTGCCATGTTAGAATAATATAGTATGCCTGATGTTGTATGTGAATTATGTGTACACTGTGTGAATGGCACCAGTCGGGCCTAGGGAGACTGGGGACTCGAGACCGTGCTTAGGTGAGGTTAGAGTCCGTATGAGGTCAACCGTGCCTAGGGGAGGTTGGGTCCATAGGCTACTGATTGTGAGTATAGTGTGAACGATGCACCCCCTGCATCTGGATAACTATACTGTGAATTGAGTAGCAGGGACTATCGGTAGACTCAGGCCCGATCAGCTGAGAGTCGTGTGCTCGTACAAGCCGCCGATCCTCGTATTGTCTTATTGTATGCTAGTTGGTAGTTAGCAAGTGTTGTTGATGTACATAGCTTGTGTGTGGCTTAAGCTATATCTGTTAGATAGATTCCATTCACTTAGCGGTGCGCTAATCCCCCACATATTCTCCCCTTGCAGGTTTAGGTACTGCTAGTAGGGATGGGTGTTGTTGCAGGAGACATGTTTGACAACCCAACTCTGATGTGGACTTTTGTATAAATAATGTTTTGTAATAACGTAACACCGTTTTGTAAACTTAAACTTAATTACTCAGATTAAGGTAATGACGTGACTTATAGTGTGTTTGCTAATAAAGTCTTCCGCTGTGTATTTAAAAAAAAAAAAAAATGGCCGGTGTTACACATAACATGCTTCTTTATGTTGCATGTTAGCCACTTTTTCTAAATCACGAAGTCCAATATTCGGATATATTGAGTAAAAATAATTTCTTAACCCATTGCGTAAAATAGCATTTGGGTTCCCCGCAATATATGCGTCAAAGTAAACACATCGTAACTTATGGATTTCCCAATGTGATATCCCCCATCTTTCAAACAAAAGCCTTTTATAAACCAAGGCATTCTTGGAACGTTCTTCGAATGTCTTACAAACTGATCTCGCCTTAAATAGTTGTGCCGAAGAATTCTGACCGACTCTAGACAAGATTTCATCAATCATGTCTCCGGGTAGGTCTCTTAAAATATTGGGTTGTCTATCCATTTTGTGTTTTTATACTGTAAAACAGACAAGAGTTAGATTCATAAAAAAAATACTTATTAATACAAGCAATTTTTACATATATCATAAAGCATAAGCACACTATATTACATATATTACACCACACGAATACAACTATCTTATTCCGACTCGCTTGTTTCTTCTTCTTCGGTTTTGGTTCGTTTTTCCAAGTTTCTAGGGATATATGATGTTCCCCTAATACGAGCCGTCGTTTTCCACATTGGTTTAGAAAAACCTGGTGGTTTAGAGGTTCCCGGGTCATTGTTACAACTTAAGGTCTTCGGGGGTTGACGATACATATAAAGTTCATCGGGGTTGGAATTAGATTTCTCTATTTTTATGCCCTTTCCCTTATTATTTTCTTTTTCCTTTTTAAATTCAGTTGGGGTAATTTCTATAACATCATCGGAATTCTCGTCGGAATCCGATTCATCGGAGAATTGGTAATCCTCCCAATATTTTGCTTCCTTGGCGGAAACACCATTGATCATAATTAACCTTGGTTGGTTGGTTGAGGATTTTCTTTTACTTAAACGTTTTATTATTTCCCCCACCGGTTCTATTTCTTCATCCGGTTCCGATTCTTCTTCCGGTTCCGATTCTTCTTCCGGTTCTGACTCTTCTTCCGGTTCCTCTTCGGGAACTGGTGAATCAGTCCACGAATCATTCTAATTTACATTTGACTCTTCATTATTATTAGGTGGGTCAATGGGACTTGTTCTAGAGGTAGACATCTATCACATAATATTAAACGCGTTAAGAGATTAATATATCACATAATATTCACATGTTAAAAATATATAGTTTCCAACAAAATTTGTTAAGCAATCATTTTTCAAGTAAACACGGTTGAAGTCCAGACTCACTAATGCATCCTAACAAACTCGATAAGACACACTAATGCAAAATTCTGGTTCTCTAAGACCAACGCTCGGATACCAACTGAAATGTCCCGTTCTTATTGATTAAAAACGTTCCATATTAATTGATTTCGTTGCGAGGTTTTGACCTCTATATGAGATGTTTTTCAAAGACTGCATTCATTTTTAAAACAAACCATAACCTTTATTTCATAAATAAAGGTTTAAAAAGCTTTACGTAGATTATCAAATAATGATAATCTAAAATATCCTGTTTACACACGACCATTTCATAATGGTTTACAATACAAATTTGTTACATCGAAATCAGTTTCTTGAATGCAGTTTTTGCACAATATCATACAAACATAGACTCCAAATCTTGTCCTTATTTTAGTATGCAACAGCGGAAGCTCTTAGTATTCACCTGAGAATAAACATGCTTTAAACGTCAATAAAAATGTTGGTGAGTTATAGGTTTAACCTATATATATCAAATCGTAACAATAGACCACAAGATTTCATATTTCAATACACATCCCATACATAAAGATAAAAATCATTCATATGGTGAACACCTGGTAACCAACATTAACAAGATGCATATATAAGAATATCCCCATCATTCCGGGACACCCTTCGGATATGATATAAATTTCGAAGTACTAAAGCATCCGGTACTTTGGATGGTGTTTGTTAGGCCCAATAGATCTATCTTTAGGATTCGCGTCAATTAGGGTGTCTGTTCCCTAATTCTTAGATTACCAGACTTAATAAAAAGGGGCATATTCGATTTCGATAATTCAACCATAGAATGTAGTTTCACGTACTTGTATCTATTTTGTAAATCATTTATAAAACCTGCATATATTCTCATCCCAAAAATATTAGATTTTAAAAGTGGGACTATAACTCACTTTCACAGATGTTTACTTCGTCGGGAAGTAAGACTTGGCCACTGGTTGATTCACGAACCTATAACAATACATACATATATATCAAAGTATGTTCAAAATATATTTACAACACTTTTAATATATTTTGATGTTTTAAGTTTATTAAGTCTGCTGTCCTCGTTAGTAACCTACAACTAGTTGTCCACAGTTAGATGTACAGAAATAAATCGATAAATATTATCTTGAATCAATCCACGACCCAGTGTATACGTATCTCAGTATTGATCACAACTCAAACTATATATATTTTGGAATCAACCTCAACCCTGTATAGCTAACTCCAACATTCACATATAGAGTGTCTATGGTTGTTCCGAAATATATATAGATGTGTCGACATGATAGGTCGAAACATTGTATACGTGTCTATGGTATCTCAAGATTACATAATATACAATACAAGTTGATTAAGTTATGGTTGGAATAGATTTGTTACCAATTTTCACGTAGCTAAAATGAGAAAAATTATCCAATCTTGTTTTACCCATAACTTCTTCATTTTAAATCCGTTTTGAGTGAATCAATTTTCTATGGTTTCATATTGAACTCTATTTTATGAATCTAAACAGAAAAAGTATAGGTTTATAGTCGGAAAAATAAGTTACAAGTCGTTTTTGTAAAGGTAGTCATTTCAGTCGAAAGAACGACGTCTAGATGACCAGTTTAGAAAACATACTTCCACTTTGAGTTTAACCATAATTTTTGGATATAGTTTCATGTTCATAATAAAAATTATTTTCTAAGAATAACAACTTTTAAATCAGAGTTTATCATAGTTTTTAATTAACTAACCCAAAACAGCCCGCGGTGTTACTACAACGGCGTAAATCCGGTTTTACGGTGTTTTTCGTGTTTCCAGGTTTTAAATCATTAAGTTAGAATATCATATAGATATAGAACATGTGTTTAGTTGATTTTAAAATTCAAGTTAGAAAGATTAACTTTTGTTTGCGAACAAGTTTAGAATTAACTAAACTATGTTCTAGTGATTACAAGTTTAAACCTTCGAATAAGATAGATTTATATGTATGAATCGAATGATGTTATGAACATCATTACTACCTTAAGTTCCTTGGATAAACCTACTGGAAAAGAGAAAAATGGATCTAGCTTCAACGGATCCTTGGATGGCTCGAAGTTCTTGAAGCAGAATCATGACACGAAAACATGTTCAAGTAATATCATCACTTGAAATAAGATTGTTATAGTTATAGAAATTGAACCAAAGTTTGAATATGATTATTACCTTGTATTAGAATGATAACCTACTGTAATAAACAAAGATTTCTTGAGGTTGAATGATCACCTTACAAGATTAGAAGTGAGCTAGCAAACTTGAAAGTATTCTTGGTTTTATGTAACTAGAACTTGTAGAATATATGAAGAACACTTAGAACTTGAAGATAGAACTTGAGAGAGATCAATTAGATGAAGAAAATTGAAGAATGAAAGTGTTTTTAGGTGTTTTTGGTCGTTGGTGTATGGATTAGATATAAAGGATATGTAATTTTGTTTTCATGTAAATAAGTCATGAATGATTACTCATATTTTTGTAATTTTATGAGATATTTCATGCTAGTTTCCAAATGATGGTTCCCACATGTGTTAGGTGACTCACATGGGCTAGTAAGAGCTGATCATTGGAGTGTATATACCAATAGTACATACATCTAAAAGCTGTGTATTGTACGAGTACGAATACGGGTGCATACGAGTAGAATTGTTGATGAAACTGAACGAGGATGTAATTGTAAGCGTTTTAGTTAAGTAGAAGTATTTTGATAAGTGTATTGAAGTCTTTCAAAAGTGTATAAATACATATTAAAACACTACATGTATATATATTTTAACTGAGTCGTTAAGTCATCGTTAGTCGTTACATGTAAGTGTTGTTTTGAAACCTTTAGGTTAATGATCTTGTTAAATGTTGTTAACTCAATGTTTATAATATCAAATGAGATTTTAAATTATTATATTATCATGATATTATCATGTATGAATATCTCTTAATATGATATATATACATTAAATGTCTTTACAACGATAATCGTTACATATATGTCTCGTTTAAAAATCATTAAGTTAGTAGTCTTGTTTTTACATATGTAGTTCATTGTTAATATACTTAATGATATGTTTACTTATCATATTATCATGTTAACTATATATATATATATATATCCATATATATGTCATCATATAGTTTTTACAAGTTTTAACGTTCGTGAATCACCGGTCAACTTGGGTGGTCAATTGTCTATATGAAACATATTTCAATTAATCAAGT
This sequence comes from Rutidosis leptorrhynchoides, assembly GCF_046630445.1. Lineage (NCBI taxonomy): Eukaryota > Viridiplantae > Streptophyta > Magnoliopsida > Asterales > Asteraceae > Rutidosis > Rutidosis leptorrhynchoides. The sequence goes on along the minus strand of NC_092333.1, from coordinate 349,683,572 downwards.
CTTAACAAGTTTGATTGCTTAACATGTTGGAAACATTTAATCATGTAAATATCAATCTCAATTAATATATATAAACATGGAAAAGTTCGGGTCACTACATGTTACAGGTACGTTTCTCATTGACAATAAATGTGCTTATGTTTTATTTGATTCGGGTGTGGATAGAAGCTATATGAGTAGAGATTTTTGTGCTAAACTAAGTTGTTCACCGACGCCCTTGGATAGTAAATTTTTACTCGAATTAGCAAACGGTAAATTAATTGCAGCAGATAATATATGTCGGAATCGAGAAATTAAACTGGTTAGTGAAATATTTAAGATTGATTTGATACCAGTAGAGTTAGGGAGTTTTGATGTGATAATCGGTATGGACTGGTTGAAAGAAGTAAAAGTAGAGATCATTTGTTACAAAAATGCAATTCGCATTATACGAGAAAAAGGAAAACCCTTAATGGTGTACGGAGAAAAGAGCAACGCAAAGTTAAATCTTATTAGTAACCTGAAGACACAAAAACTAATAAGAAAAGGTTGCTATGCTATGCTAGCACACGTCGAGAAAGTCAATTCCAAAGAAAAGAACATCAATGATGTTCCCGTCGCAAAAGAATTTCTCGATGTATTTCTGAAAGAATTACCGGGACTACCTCCACACCGATCCGTTGAATTTCAAATAGACCTTGTACCGGGAGCTGCACCAATAGCTCGTGCTCCATACAGACTCACACCTAGTGAAATGAAGGAACTTCATAGCCAATTACAAGAACTTTTAGAGCGTGGTTTTATTCGACCAAGCACATCACCGTGGGGAGCTCCTGTTTTGTTTGTCAAGAAGAAGGATGGTACATTTAGGTTGTGTATCGACTACCGAGAGTTGAACAAACTTACCATCAAGAACCGCTATCCACTACCGAGAATCGATGACTTATTTGATCAACTACAAGTCTCGTCGATTTATTCGAAGATTGATTTACGTTCTGGGTATCATCAAATGCGGGTGAATGAGGATGATATTCCAAAGACTGCTTTTAGGACGCGTTACGGTCATTACGAGTTTATGGTTATGCCGTTTGGATTGACGAACACACCAGCTGTGTTCATGGACCTCATGAACTGAGTGTGTGGGCCATATCTTGACAAGTTTGTCATTGTTTTCAACGATGACATACTTATTTACTCGAAGAATGATCAAGAGCATGAAGAACATTTAAGAAAAGTGCTAGAGTTGCTGAGAAAAGAAAAACTGTACGTTAAGTTTTCAAAGTGTGCATTTTGGTTGGAAGAAGTTCAATTCCACGGTCACATAGTGAACAAAGAAGGTATTCAGGTGGATCCAGCAAAGATTGAAACCATTGAAAAATGGAAAACCATAAAAACTCTGAAGCATATACGCCAATTTTTAGGACTAGCTGGTTACTACAGAAGGTTCATCCAAGATTTTTCCAGAATAGCAAAACCCTTGACTGCATTAACGCATAAAGGGAGAAAATTTGAATGGAAGGATGAACAAGAGAAAGCGTTTCAATTGTTAAAGAAAAAGTTAACAACGGCACCTATATTGTCATTACCTGAAGGAAATGATGATTTTGTGATACATTGTAATGCTTCAAAGCAAGGTATCGGTTGTGTATTAATGCAACGAACGAAGGTAATTTCTTATGCGTCTAGACAATTGAAGATTCACGAGCAGAATTATATGACGCATGATTTGGAATTAGGTGCGGTTGTTTTTGCATTAAAGACTTGGAGGCACTACTTATATGGGGTCAAAAGTATTATATATACCGACCACAAAAGTCTTCAACACGTATTTAATCAGAAACAACTGAACATGAGGCAACGCAGGTGGATTGAATTGTTGAATGATTATGACTTTGAGATTTGTTACCTCCCGGGGAAGGCAAATGTGGTAGCCGACGCTTTGAGTAGAAAGGACAGAGAACCCATTCGAGTAAAAGCTATGAATATAATGTTTCACAATAACCTTACTACTCAAATAAAGGAGGCGCAACAAGGAGTTTTAAAAGAGGTAAATTTAAAGGATGAAATACCCAAAGGATCGGAGAAGCATCTTAATATTTGGGAAGATAGAACCCGGTATAGGGCTGAAAGAATTTGGGTACCAAAATTTGGAGATATGAGAGAAATGGTACTTAGAGAAGCTCATAAAACCATATACTCAATACACCCTGGAACGGGGAAGATGTACAAGGATCTCAAGAAACATTTTTGGTGGCCGGGTATGAAAGCCGATATTGCTAAATACATAGGAGAATGTTTGACGTGTTCTAAGGTCAAAGCAGAGCATCAGAAACCATCAGGTCTACTTCAACAACCCGAAATCCCGGAATGGAAATGGGAAAACATTACCATGGATTTCATCACTAAATTGCCAAGGACTGCCAGTGATTTTGATACTATTTGGGTAATAGTTGATCGTCTCACCAAATCAGCACACTTTCTGCCAATAAGAGAAGATGACAAGATGGAGAAGTTAACACGATTGTATTTGAAGGAAGTCGTCTCCAGACATGGAATACCAATCTCTATTATCTCTGATAGGGATGGCATATTTATTTAAAGATTCTGGCAGACATTACAGCAAGCATTAGGAACTCGTCTAGACATGAGTACTGCTTATCATCCAGAAACTGATGGGCAGAGTGAAAGGATGATACAAACGATTGAAGACATGCTACGAGCATTTGTTATTGATTTCGAAAACAGTTGGGATCGACACATTCTGTTAGCAGAATTTTCCTACAACAATAGCTACCATTCAAGCATTGAGATGACGCCATTTGAAGCAATCTATGGTAGAAAGTGCAGGTCTCCAATTTGTTGGAGTGAAGTGGGGGATAGACAGATTACGGGTCCGGAGATAATACAAGAAACTACCGAGAAGATCATCCAAATTCAACAACGGTTGAAAACCGCCCAAAGTAGACAAAAGAGCTACGCTGACATTAAAAGAAAAGATATAGAATTTGAAATTAGAGAGATGGTCATGCTTAAAGTTGCACCTTGGAAAGGCATTGTTCGATTTGGTAAACGAGGGAAATTAAACCCAAGGTATATTGGACCATTCAAGGTTATTGATCGCGTCAGACCAGTAGCTTACCGACTTGAATTACCTCAACAACTCGTGGCTGTACACAACACTTTCCACGTCTAAAATTTAAAGAAGTGTTTTGCTAAAGAAGATCTTACTATTCCATTAGACGAAATCCAAATCAACGACAAACTTCAATTCATCGAAGAACCCGTCGAAATAATGGATCGTGAGGTTAAAAGACTTAAGCAAAATAAGATACCAATTGTTAAGGTTCGATGGAATGCTCGTAGAGGACCTGAGTTCAGCTGGGAAAGAGAAGATCAGATGAAGAAGAAATACCCGCACTTATTTTCAGAAGATACATCAACACCTCCAACTGCTTAAAATTTGGGGACGAAATTTATTTAACGGGTAGGTACTGTAGTGACCCGAACTTTTCCATATTTATATATATTAATTGAATTTGATAATTACATGATTAAGTGTTTCTAACATGTTAAGAAATCAAACTTGTTAAGACGTGATTAATTGAAATAGGTTTCATATAGACAATTGACCACCCAAGTTGACCGGTGATTCACGAACGTTTAAACTTGTAAAAACTATATGATGACATATATATGGTTATATATATAGTTAACATGATATTATGATGATTAAGTATCTCGTTAGGTATTTTAACAATGTGTTATATACATAAAAATGAGACTATTGAATTAAGAAACTCGAAAATGATATATATAACGATTATCGTTATAACAACGTCTTACTAAGTACATATGAATCATATTAAGATATTGATACACTTGGTTAATTATGTTAAATGATAAGTAAATATATCATTAAGTATATTAACAATGAACTACATATGTAAAAAAAAAGACTACTAACTTAATGATTTCGAAACGAGACATATATAACGATTATCGTTGTAACGATATTTAACTGTATATATATCATATTAAGATATATTATATATCATAATATCATGATAATGTAACAATTTAACATCTCTTTAGATATAATAAACATTGGGTTAACAACATTTAACAAGACCGTTAACCTAAAGGTTTCAAAACAACATATACATGTAACGACTAACGATGACTTAACGACTCAGTTAGAATGTATTTACATGTAGTGTTTTAATATGTATTCATACACTTTTGAAAGACTTCAATAAACTTATCAAAGTACTTCTACTTAATAAAAATTCTTACAATTACATCCTCATTCATTTTCATCAACAATTCTACTCGTATGCACTCGTATTTGTACTCGTACAATACACAGCTTCTAAATGTATTTACTATTGGTATATACACTCCAATGATCAGCTCTTAGCAGCCCATGTGAGTCACCTAACTATGTGGGAACCATCATTTAACATCTAGTATGAAATATCTCACAAAATAACAAACTAATGGAGCCTATATGACACATGCTAGTTCACGTGAAATGAGAGGTACACAAACACATTCATTTTTAATTTTTCTTGAATCAAATTACTCTCTCTCAAGTGTTCTTACTTTTTTCTAAGTGTTCTTCATCATCTTCAACAAAATCTAGCTCAATCTAGTTCATAAATCCATACATAAACCAAGTTATAAAATAACTACTCAAGAACACACCAACAACACTTCCAAGTTTGCTAGCTTACTTCCAATCTTGCAAATCCACTTTGAGTGATCATCCAACCTCAAGAAATCTTTCTTATTTACAGTAAGATATCTTTCTAATATAAGGTAATACTCATATTCAAACTTTGATTCAATTTCTATAACTTTAACAATCTTATTTCGAGTGGAAATCTTACTTGAACTTGTTTTCGTGTCATGATTTTGCTTCAAGAACTTTCAAGCCATCCAAGGATCCTTTGAAGCTAGATCTATTTTTCTCATTTCCAGTAGGTTTATTCACAAAACCAGAGGTAGTAATGATGTTCGTAACATCATTCGATTCATATATATAAAGCTACCTTATTCGAAGGTTTAAACTTGTAATCACCAGAACATAGTTTAGTTAATTCTAAACTTGTTCGCAAACAAAAGTTAATCCTTCTAACTTGACTTTTAAAATCAACTAAACACGTGTTCTATATCTATGTGATATGCTAACTTAATGATTTAAAACCTAAAAACACGAAAAACATCGTAAAACCGGATATACGCTGTCGTAGTAACACCGCGGGCTGTTTTGGGTTAGTTAATTAAAAACAATGATAAACTTTGATTTAAAAGTTATTATTCTGGAAAAATAATTTTTCTTATGAACATGAAACTATATCCAAAAATCATGGTTAAACTCAAAGTGGAAGCATGTTTTTCAAAATGGTCATCTAGACGTCGTTCTTTCGACTGAAATGACTACCTTTACAAAAATGACTTGTAATCTGTATTTCCAACTATAAAATTATACTTTTTATGTTTAGATTCATAAACTTAATTTCAATATGAAACCATAGCAACTTGAATCACTCAAAACGGATTTAAAACGAAGAAGTTATGGATAAAACAAGATTGGATATTTTTACTTGTTGTGGCTACGTGAAAATTGGTTACAAATCTATATTAATCATATCCTAGCTAACTTATATTGTATAATACATATATTCTAATATATTATGTAATCTTGGGATACCATAGACACGTATGCAAATGTTTTGACATATCATATCTACCCATCTATATATATTATTTGGAACAACCATAGACACTCTATATGCAGTAATGTTGGAGTTAGCTATACAGGGTTGAGGTTGATTCCAAAAATATATATACTTTGAGTTGTGATCTAGTCTGAGACGTGTATACACTGGGTCGTAAATTGGGTCAAGACAATATATATCAATTTATTTCTGTACATCTAACTATGGACAACTAGTTGTAGGTTACTAACGAGGACAGCTGACTTAATAAACTTAAAACATTAAAACGTATTAAAAATATTGTAATTATATTTTGAACACCCTTTGATATATATGTACATATTTGTTATAGGTTCGTGAATCGACCAGTGGCCAAGTCTTACTTCCCGACGAAGTAAAAATCTATGAAAGTGAGTTATAGTCCCACTTTCAAAATCTAATATTTTTGGGATGAGAATACATGCAGCTTTATAAATGTTTTACAAAATAGACACAAGTACATGAAACTACTTTCTATGGTTGAACGATCAAAGCCGAATATGCCCCTTTTACTTGGTAACCTAAGAATTAGTAAACTAGTCTACTAATTGACGCGAATTCTAAAGATAGATCTATTGGGCCCAACAAACCCCATCCGTTGTAGCGGATGCTTTAGTACTTCGAGTTTTTATATCATGTCCGATGGATGTCCCGGAATGACGGGGATATTCTTATATGCATCTTGTTAATATCGGTTACCAGGTGTTCACCATATGAATGATTTTTATCTCTATGTATGGGATGTATATTGAAATATGAAATCTTGTGGACTATTATTATGATTTGATAAATATATAGGTTAAACCTATAACTCACTAATATTTTTGTTGACGTTTAAAGCATGTTTATTCTCAGGTGATTATTAAGAGCTTCCGTTGTTGCATGCTAATATATGAACAAGATTTGGAGTCAGCATGCTTGTATAATTGTGACGATCGCTCCAAATCCATATGGATGAACACGTCATTCCTTGATTTCATTGCGAGGTATTTGACCTCTATATGATACGTTTTGTAAATAATGCATTCTTTTGAAAAGGCACACCATAAATGAATATTTAAATCAAAGGTTTTCGACATCTGATGATTTCTACATATAGACAATCACCGTAATATAATAGTTTACAATAGTACTTCCGTTGACAATGCAGTTAATGGTATACCTTACGGTCTACACACATAAAATGAAAGATGTGGAGCTCTGAGTTACGAACGTTTTGGCTTTTGAATCACCTCAATCGGAGTTCGTATGAGAAAGTTATGCCCAAATTAGTGAAGACATGCAAGTTATTGGGCTTTCCCATTAATTAAGCCCAAGAAGCTTCCCACTAGCCCAAAACTTTGCCTATAAATAGAAGAGCTCCCCACCTCATTTGACACGGGAAAAGAGGGGAAGCCATTTCACTTTCTCTCTCACACACTTTCCCTCCACTCTCCACTCTCCACTCTCCATGACTCCGGGTCCCAAATTCTGGGCAGCATACTACTCTTTCTCTAGACTTTCTCTCTCAAGCACGCTTTCTCTCTCTAGACGTCATCCGTCTTCCGCCCAGCTCCAGGCATGACTTCTTCCTCCCAGCTCCAGGCATGACTTCTTCCGCCCAGCTCCAGGCATGACTTCTTCCGCCCAGCTCCAGGCATGACTTCTTCCTCCCAGCTCTAGGCATGACTTCTTCCTCCCAGCTCCAGGCATGACTTCTTCCGCCCAGCTCTAGGCATGACTTCATCCGCCCAGCTCCAAGGCATGACTTTATCCACCCAGCACCAAGGCATGACTTCATCCGCCCAGCAGCAAGTATATAGGCAGAACATATGTAAGCCCTATTTTAAGATTGAATTAAGCCACGCCATGGTTTTAGACCATGATCCGCGTCTGCAGGGATTCGTCCCGAGGGTAAACGTCAATTGGTAAACTACTCCTCACATGGTTCATTCTACCTTGCACTAGTACGTATATACCTACTCTCTAGTAGAGAAATACGTATTAACAAATGGCGCCATCCGATTCTATGACTAGAAGCAAAAAAGTTAGAATACACAATACAGTTGTCTATCATCCGGACTCCGAAAATTGTTACATTCTAACTTATAAAAATTACTCCGTCATCCGTTCTAAAGAATCTCAAGAAGGCAACCAACTTCAAAAGAAGAAAGACAAAAAATAGTCCACATCCGTAGCATTCAAACAAAATTTACCATTCATGATATGGATTACAACAATTTTTTATAGTGTTAAACCCAATTTCACAACACTGACATTCGACATTTGTCATCCGTCAAAAATTTCTCCAACTTCAAGAAAATATTTCTCCAATATTTCACTACATTCTAACTAACAACAATCAATTTGAAATCACAAACCTTAGAGTATTCTTTGAATTGACGTTCAAGATGATCTCAAAACTTAGAAATTTTGAAGCACGACGTATGACGATTAATACCATTTAAAAGCAAAAGTAGCATTGATTATATGAGGATACGTGGAAGCATCTACACCAAGAAAGAAAAAAAAAAGGAGTTGATAAGCTCAAGAGATATATGTGGACATCGCTTACCTTCATCCGTCATCCGAGTTATTGAGTATAAATATTTGTTTTGTTCACACCTCCTGAATAACGCTATGATTGCAACAAATCTGATGGTCTCAAATAATTCACAAAACTACCATCCCATATCCATGAGACCCGTAACAAATATGGTTGTGTCCTTAATGGTGTATCCTATCGTATACACACATAAAAGGCATAATGGTTGCATAAAAGTAGCATCAGGAAGGCTGGAAACAATAGTTTTGTGGAGTTGTCCGTCCAGCGTTCTCCGCTGTGCAGGCTGCTCCGTCAAACGTAAGCCCTGAAGGCCGCCTAGCGCGTAAGCCCTGGCCGGAGAACGCCACCTTCAGCATAAATTTCGGATCACGAATAACAGAACGTATCATCATCTGACATGTGTCCCCGAACAATCTGGTGGATCTGACACTATAAATAGACCCCTTGGGTCGTCATTTTACACAGTTCAGACATTCTGACAACTTTGAGAGCTGAGACTTCACCTCTCTCTCTCTCTCTCTACTTTCTCTCACTAGAAGTCATCCGGCTAGCACTTTTACGCTTTACGGACGACAGATTGATTAAGCCACCCCACAAGTTTCTACACTTGTGTACCGGGTCTGTAGGGATTATTTCCCAAGGGTAAAAATCAATCGGCAACACTCCGCCCTCCTAAAGCTAGATTACTTCTAGTATCTTGTTGACAAACTAAGCCTTACCTCATAAGGAAATAGGTGTTAACAATGGCGCCATCCACAAATGCAAACAACACACGAAACGGAAAAGGAACAAAAACAAGTGAAGCTCCATTTGTACTTGAAGCAGTCAACAATCCATCAATTGATGACATGATAACTGTTGAAGATGTACCCGTTCTGTCACTAGATGGTACGATTGAAGAAACAGTTGCTGAAACTGCAGAAAGGCTTAAACATTTGGCAACTAATTCGGAGAAAAGGCCAGTAATCGAAGAAACGACAACCAAAAGTGCAGAAAGACTTCCAAATTTTGTTACTAATCCATAGCGACGATCATTGATGCAACCACGGTGATGTCCATCATTTATACCTTTTCAGCGGATGGCGAATGGCAAAGACAAGCAAATAATGAAAAGGCAATCTATATCAAAATACAAGTTATCCAGGCTACTCGACAAGCTGGGCAGTCTTATTGATGATTCTGGGGATGATAACGACCTGAGCTATGATAATAATGACTCTGATGATGAAATTGACAAAGATGAGTTCATGTCAGAGAAGCAGGCAGTGTTGCTTTTAAATGACATTCTTAAGCAGACAGCTCCGGCAAAATATAAGCAACGCTTAGCACAGCCCACCGTCCGTGCTGTGGCCGTGGACAATTTCTTTGCCCTCATTACTGGAGAGCAAGCCACCAGCCATGGCAGAATCTACACAGTGTTTCATTGATCGAATTGCTAATTATCCATTGCCCAGAAATCTTGCTATACCAACAATTGGAGTTTATGATGGCACAACGGATCCGGAAGATTTTCTGACTATGTTTGAAGGTGTTATGAGGTTGCAGCATTGGGAGGATGAAACTGCGTGCCATATGTTTCCTATGGTACTGCAGAAAATGGCACGCGAATGGTTTGCTAGTTTGCCACCAAGGAGTATTACCAGTTTTCTTGATTTGAGAGCAAAATTTGTGATGCAATACCAAAATCTTCGGAGCTGTACTCTAACACATCTTGATGCACACGATATCACAATGCATCATAACGAATCTTTGAGCAATTTTATGAAGCGTTATACACTTGAAGCACAGAAGATCCCTGATTGTCCAGAATCACAGCTTGTATCTGGTTTCATTTTCTGTCTGGACCAGCGGCGGTTTAGTGCACTTGTTCATGCATTTACGGTATGACTTGCCAAAAACATTGCATCAGGCGTTGGAGGTTGCACAGAGGCATGTTCGAGCTGGTGAGCGTGGGTTGAACAAGTTTGATACTGGCAGCAGTAGCAAGCCGCACAACGGAGGGCGGTATTTTGACAGAAATCAGAGAAGGAATGATAATTCAAATGGAGGATGGAGAGGAAACAATCACCCTAATGATTTTCACCATAACAGAAGGCCAATAGAAAGACACCCGTTGATAATGGCGCTTACCAAATCTCCGAAAGAGATCCTCTTCACTGAACCAATTCGGACTACTTTCAATGCTCCAGCACCTATGGAGGAAAGGGAGGGTCCAAAGAGTGAGTTGTGGTGCGATTTTCATGAAGCTTGGGGCCATGATACGGACAATTGCAAATCTTTGATGAGAGAAATTATAGCGAAAATCAAGGCAGGAGAGCTGAATCATTTGTTGCCTGGCAAACAGTACAGGAGGAATGATCCTCGCAGGAAATTCGCGTGGCAAAGGAATGATGGTAACAGAGGACGCCGTGGAGAGACAGAAGAGAGCAGCATGGTGGAAGAGATAATCAGAACCAACCGCAGTACGGAGACCGGGTCACAGAGCGTGAGCCAATTCCAGAAGTTGTAATCAGGATGGTTTGGATCAACGACAGTCATTATGAAGAAGGTGAATCATCAAACAGCAATTTGGACAGCTTGAGATATGCTCCAATTATCTTTCAACCAATTCAGAATTGGGCGTTTTCCGTCCAACCAGTGATCATTTCAGCAGAGATAGAAAATAAGTTTGTCAACTGTATCTACACAGATATGGGAAGTGAAGCTGACATCATTTACTGGCATTGCTTGAAGACTTTTCCAAGGCATGTGCAGGGCAGAGCTAGGCAAACGAGGTTGAAAGTTTCTGGATTAACGGGAGCACCGGTAAATGCCATGGGGCAGATTCGTTTGGAAGTTGTTATGGGCACATTCCCATTGTTGAGAACAGAAACAATCAATTTCACAATCATAGATGGCAATTCTCGATTTAATGTCCTTTTTGGAAGGGCAGCGTTGGCTAAATTCGGAGCAATAACATCGACAGCTCATGCAGAGATCAGGTTCCCAACTCCTAACGGAGTATCCGCCATACATTCACAGTATGTGGCACCGGCTAGGGAGAGATCCACATTTGTGAACTTACCAGAAGGCAACGTAAACCGGAGAAAGCATGATCGGTTGTTTAGTGATGATGAGGTTCAGGAGTTTTTCATTCCATAATCAAGTGTGTAGGCCGGATAGCGCTGGGCGCTCGGCGTGTGAAGAAGCAAATCTCAGCATGTTATCAAGAACAAAAGTTTATTATCAGAGCAATTTTTTAGCATTTTTATGATGACATTGTCTTTTACAATCATTGTATTCATGCCAAAATACACATGTTTGGCATTTGAAGAACATACTTTCGCATTATATGAAGAGCAACGTTTATCAATTTACTGTGAACCATTGTGGTTATTTTACAGTGCATATGTTAGCAATTGCATACATCAAACATTCATGGCGTACTAATTAGGCTTGATCCACCTAAATTCATCATCAATCGTTTATGTACTGCACAGTACCGAACAATAAATTTTATATTTTTCTTAAACAAAGTGCTGCCCGTGACAAATGTAAAACATTACATTTATAACCTGCCCATAGAAGGAGTGTATTTTTAAAATACCTCCGATGGCGGAAGCTTTTGTGCCGGCCAGCAAAAGGCACAAGGGATCGGCTAGAAAATGTTTAAAGTTTTACTAGAACGCACCGAGGCATGATACAAAACTCAGATACTTGTCATGACAAACATTATAAAAAACTTACTTCACAGAACGAAGTTCTATATTTTATATAAAAAGGCAAAAATATTTAGCAATTCTTCCTCATATACTTTATGACGGAAGGCGTATGACGGATAAGTCACTAACTCATAACTAATATTTATGTAATATTTCAAAAAATTCTTCCTCATATACTTTATGACGGAAAGCGTATGGCGGAAATATTATTTTGTAATCACTCTTCAAAAATACTTCATAATTATTATTCCTCATTAATTTGATGACGAATGCATATAACAAAGTATGAATATCTTACAGCATGATTAAAAATATAATGTTTACAAAGTGAATTTTTTAAGTGTTGCTCATTCAGCTGAACTTAACACTGTAAAACATCCAAAACCGAATTACCTTAAATAATTATCACAGTGCTTCACTCAGTTTTACAGTGTACAATTGTACATAGCAAATTTATTATATGCTTCAGCGCATCACAGATTTATTCTAAGCATGAAACAACAAAATAATTGAAACAAGTATGTAAGGAGATAGGCTCATCGAAGGCAATGCATATTTATGGAATTCAAAGTTGTCAATGTTTATTACAAACGTCTGCTCATGAAGTGGTTACAAGTTTATGAAAATTGAATATTGAGTACATCCTGAGCAGATGACTCTTCTCTGTTACATACTTCATCGTAAACATTTATCTTCAGATTAATCAATCTGTCTCTGGCTTCTTCAACCTTCTCCAGGGTTCCAAGAGGCATCAGATTTGTAATAGCAGCATGGAGAGACACGTTTGGAGCAAGGCTTCTGGTCAGTTTATCTGTTACATCAGCAATAGCATGGGTGCGTATAGCATCAACGTAATCATTGTAGGGATTTCCCACAAGAGTGGATCCAAGCACCTTCGCTATCACACCTGGTATCCCCTTCTTAAGCTCAGCAAAATTACCCTCGCCTTCCTCTGCCCTCCGGAGAAGCTCAGCGGATTTTTCCCTCTCTGCACTCAGCTGCTTCTCCAGCTCACTTACTTTCACCTGCTCCTCTTCAAGTCTTTTCTTCTCAGCATCCCTTTCCCCTTGCCGAACAACAGCGACATCTTGAGCACTTTTTAGCTCAACTTCTCTAGCCTTTATTATTTTTTGAGCATCACTCAAGGCACGCTCAGCATCAGCAGCCCTCTTACGAGCATTTGCACCTTCAGTTATATCTTTACGGGCTATAGCAAGAATAGACTGCTGATGCTTCTGCAGTTGCAGCACAGAGTCCAGATGATTGGTTAGTAGTACATGAGCTGACATAGTTGATTCCCTGAGTTGATCAGAGCGGAGAGCGGTGAATTGGGGTTTCAGCTCAGGGATAACACAACCCTGTACAAGAAAAAAATTTATGAGTAATTTCAGGCAACTCGCATCAATAAATTACAAGCATATACATGCAGATGGTCTTATCATTCATACCTGAAGAAGAGTTGCAAATTCTTTATCCTTAGTAGCAGGGTTTGCAATGATGGCCTGCAATGCCCTCACATGAGCAGGAAGAGTTGGCTCTTGAACATTGGAGGATGTGATAGTTGGGTTAGTGATATTAGGAGGAGGAGAATGATAAGCAGAGTTGCCTTCCGGCCTATCTTCATGAAATTCAGATTCCTCGAATGGAGTAAAGTTTGGATCAGGAGTTTTCAGGCCCTTCTCTCCTTCACTTTCAAGATTTTCCTCCGGCACCCGTTCACCACCCTCAGTAGCCTTCCCTTGGCTATCATCAGATTCTGCTAAAATCACTAACTAAAACAAATTAGCATTATGAATAAATATAACAGTTAAAAAAAATGTGTGCGAGCAGAATGGGTATACTTCTTCTGCGTTTCTGCCTTTTGCCCTCCTATGTACTCTTCGCCCTTTTAGAGCCTATGCTCTTCTTTCTTGTCTTTTGGGTTGGAGGAGGAGTGGGGTTAGTTTCACCCATGATGTCAACTGAACCTGATGTTTGTTGATCGGCGGTGGTGGTATCCTCCGCTGTCCGTTGAGTGTCTGTTTGTTCAGACCCGGACTCACTATCAGAGTAGCTAACAATTACTCCTTCACCCTTTTCAGCAGCTTTAGCCTCAGCTGCAGCTCTCTCTGCCTCTAGCTCTTCAGCAGTTTTGTCACGAGCAGTGACCTCCACGTCATCATCAAGATCAACGGATAAGAGAGCAGAACGAACCTGCATCACAGAGTTGGCTGCAAAAACATAAACAACAATATAAGCAAATGTGACAAACAATAGACATGCATTTATATACAGTAGGATGATCATATCCCATCCTACCCTGGTTTTTCTCACGGAGTACTGGCACAGAATTGCTCGGCCATTCTTGACTCACTTTGCACAGCACAAGAATTCCCTCATACCTTTCGTATGATCTGGGCGGAAGGCGGGGCTCTTTCAAGCTATTTACTATCCGCTGCTCTGCGGGAGAAATCTTAACACCCTTTCCAACACCAGCATCAATAGCACCCCATTCCTGGACAACGGAGTACTCCTCCGGAATAACAGTCTCATCAACAAAGAAAAATGGACTTTTCCAGTCCTTCAAATTTGAAACTCTATTCGTACCAACAAAATGATTATTTTTCTTACTATCAATAGTAAGCCAGCAGTCACTAATTGTGCGAATTCTAAACAAAGAGATAAAAACTTTAATGCGAGGCTTTATATTAATAGCATTGCAATACATTTCAAAAAGGATGATTTTGTGAAGGCCATGGGGATGCATCTGACTAAGACAGGCCTTATAATATCTAAGAATGTGAAGAAGAAAGTTAGTAAGGGGAACACGGAGGTTGCCGTGGGTAATTTGTAAAGCGTATAAAGTAATTTTTCCCTCAGGAGGGTTGTCAGCAGTTTGTCTGTTGGTGGGAAGAACAGGGTTGTATTGATTGAGATGGCGGAAGGCAATCTTTAAGCCATCTAAATATTCACTTGTCAATGATGAAGCCATCGTGCTAACTTCTGGAATGTCAGCGGTATTTGACGAAGACGGCTTTGCATGTTCTTGGCCAGTACTTAGAGTAGAAGCCATGATAATATAGTAAAAGATACCAACAAGAAGAAAATAGCAGTAAGATGGAGTGTACTGACCTTGGAAAACGGTAAACCTTAAAAAGTTGAAGATTGAAGAACGCGATGAAGCTTTGGGGGAGAAATGTGCTTTTTAGATCTTGGCAAAAGTAAAAAAGTGATGGTAAAAGGGTTATGACGGTTTTTATAGGGGTTCATCGGTGCAATTTTTATGGCCATGATTGAGACACGTGTATGGGTGCGTTTAAACGTAGTGTACGAAATAACACTTTTTACAGCTGGAGGCGCGTGGAGGATCTCAGCCGTAAAAAATTAATCATAACAGCGTCTGTAAAATTCGTCTGCATTTAATGCCTAAAATGTTATCCCTGATGCAAGTGGGCAATGAACGGGCTGGCTTGGCATGCGTTATTAAAAGTTTAACAACTTAATCATTTTTCAAATGATTAAGTCATTAAACCGGGGGGACTTAATGGTGTATCCTATCGTATACACACATAAAAGGCATAATGGTTGCATAAAAGTAGCATCAGGAAGGCTGGAAACAACAGTTTTGTGGAGTTGTCCGTCCAGCGTTCTCCGCTGTGCAGGCTGCTCCGTCATGCGTAAGCCCTGAAGGCCGCCTAGCGCGTAAGCCCTGGCCGGAGAACGCCACCTTCAGCATAAATTTCGGATCACGAATAACAGAACGTATCATCATCTGACACGTGTCCCCGAACAATCTGGTGGATCTGACACTATAAATAGACCCATTGGGTCGTCATTTTGCACAGTTCAGACATTCTGACAACTTTGAGAGCTGATACTTCACCTCTCTCTCTCTACTTTCTCTCACTAGAAGTCATCCGGCTAGCACTTTTATGCTCTATGGACGACAGATTGATTAAGCCACCCCACAAGTTTCTACACTTGTGTACCGGGTCTGCAGGGATTATTTCCCAAGGGTAAAAATTAATCGGCAACACTCCGCCCTCCTAAAGCTAGATTACTTCTAGTATCTTGTTGACACACTAAGCCTTACCTCATAAGGAAATAGGAGTTAACAGTCCTCATTGGTAATTGATTAAGGAGTCATATGATTCAGATCTACATACATATAAATTTAAAGAAGCAAGCCCAAGAGAAATGAAGATATACATGCATGTATTGTTCACTCCGGACACCATCTTCTGATACCACTAAGATGTGTTTAACTCTGCCTATTAGCGATAGTCATGGCTTCAATTTCACGAAGACGTTATGAGTTTTGGGCAACGTTTGTATTTAAAGACGTATTTTGGCCAACTTCGTGATTCAAGTAAGATGTTATTCAAGGCTCAGTATCACAATGAGTAAAGTCCGTACACCGTAGTGTGCATTCAAACTGATGTAAGAATTCTTGATCAAGCTCAATATACATTTGATTCCTGTCACCTATTCAAAATAACTTCAGATACCCAACTACCAGATGCTGATACAACCACTACTTCATCATTAAGAACACATCGAAGTACGTATCAGATAAAGACCATTTATTGACATCCGTTCACAACATTTTGAATAGGCTCTTCCCGTACAGACCCATACATATCCGCAAACCGTCATCCGTCTAGAAAAATAGTTTCGGTGCATGTACATAACTTCATCAAAGAAGATTCAAAGAGCAGCATGGTAACTTGGAAGCAGCCCAATATAGACTTACATTTTTCAAGAGATGGTTGACCGTTTTCCGTTCACCGTACTCCATTTGTAAATATAGTTTGACAAAAGACAATGAAGAAATGTTAAACGGATGACGACAAGAGATAGCAATAATATAAAAATATCACATAAAAGAGTGATTCACCAATAAGAGTCAATATGAAAACGAGTAGTTAGAATTATCACCAACTTGTCAAGAGCATTTGAAGTTAGCAAAACATGCTTTGGGGGTGAAAGTTCAAACTCTAAATTTCAATCCATTTGCCGGACTCCGTTACCCAGCCGCTTCCAAACATCGTCATCCTTTCAGAGTTACTATTTTGAATATTACACATCAAGTTTCTGTACTTCGCATTCACGTTGTCGATGGGTCAAAGATCACTCATAAGTTTAAAAAGGAAGAAGGATGTGCTACTAAACATCCGTTTGAAGATATATTTTGGCAACCGTGGTCCGTTTTTCAGCATGAACTATTATTGAAAATGAAGATTATACATAGACTACGTGGACGTCCTTAGCACCAAGCATTCTATGTGGTTGGAAAATGATTTGGCAAAATAAGTTCTCAAAATTAAAATAGAAGACGACAAAGAACTGAAGATCCCAAACAATTTATATGTTTTATCTTATATCTTCATGCGTTCAATATTACCGTGGTCCGTTCTACGCTAAATATTTAGCAACCTTCGTTCTGTCATCCGTCATCCGGTTTCGAATCAGTGTTTTACTTAAGAAAACTCACGTACTTCAGCGTCTGGTTCGACGGCACATTCAGGCAATTCATCGACGCCTGGGCGGATTCATCCCGTAACACGATAAAGCATATAACATACGAAGATAGGGCTCGAGTATTGAAAGCATTAAATTACACCTTGGTTCATGAAATCCACATGAAGAATTTAAGAAAGCATCACATTACAGTAATAGCAATTCAATTATCATACAATCAAAAGCAAGATTGTGTTGAAGCATCCAAGAACAAAATAAGAGTGTGCCGGATTACAACTTAAAATGATACCTCAGTTTGACATCAAGACTCAAGACCATTACAAGAATATGGTACTAAAGCATAAGTTCTAAACTACAAGACAATATACAACGTTTGAGAAATAGAGTACAAATGAATGCAAGCTATCAAGAACGTGGCTCAACCTTTACCAAGCAATCGGCAACCAGCATATCAATTCACAAAAACAGAAAGGAGATATAAATATGTAGTTCAAACACATCGTTAATAATGAGAGCATCATCAAACTATTGGAAGCTTTGAAGAATGCGTCAGGAACAAGTGTAAACATATACTTTCGTTTGTATACAAAAATGATGGAATAAATATATACTCCAGCAAATTGGTTAGCCGTCGATGTCAAGGTTTCAACAAACGTTTACAATCTGGCATGTTGTAGCAACCGCGTTACGCCTTCCGACGATGCAGCCTAAAGCTAAGCCGGCACTCTATAACATGACGCATCTCAGTTGCAAACAACGAGGCACTTCGAAGAAAAACCGCAATTTAATACGGGTCCGTGACAAAAAAAAATGGCTACATAACGAAAAGTCGTTTCCGGGAGTTTTGCGAGTGCCCGTTATCTCTCACCCGTCAACAAAGACAGTCGTAAATCGTCAATTGTCAATAAGAGAGCCATGATCCGCCACCTGTTGATAAATTTGTCGGTGACATCATTCCAAAACTACGGAGATTTGTAACCCGTTAACAATTGTGTACAAAATGATGAAAAGGCTTACCAAATGGGTCACGTTCAATATGATGGAGATCGTGCTTCCAAAGAGAAGAAGAGAGATGGCGTGATGCAATTCTCGTAAGTCAACCAGCTACAACATTCAGGGCTATTTTATTACTATCAACGTTTCATGACATCACCAGCAAGATGAATTTCAAACAAGTACTTCGTACACCGTGTAGCGAGCTCATATCTGTTCAGCAAACACGTTGCTAGCTAAACATCTAGCTAAACATCGATTAGAACTACAAGGCTCTGTTCTCCATCAAGCGTATCCGAAAATATTCGCGGTCACTTCTGCTATATTTTCGACCATTGCGAATTAAAGCTACACTTGCAAAATGCCCGAACAAGATGACCAACAGAATCCGTTCATCATTCATCGTCCACACTTCTAAAGATCCGTTACAATCTCAAAATATTAACCGTATTTTGTTCATCGTATAGCGGGCGAGAGTTTCCAACACGTAAGAAAATCACATGCTCGCAACTTTTCAAATAGTACATGAGCAATGGTAACTACATGAGAAGACAAAATTGTTGGTCACAAATTTCAAAATTTGACATGAACGTGGAGTGCAATATAGTTTATTAAACTGCAGAAACAAGACTAATGGAACAACTTTTCAGACAATTCAGAAGGGTGTCAGATTTACATATTTCAAAAACTAGCACGAGAAAATAAGGAACATTTGTACATATCAATTTTCTTGCAACAAGTTCAGCAAAAGAGACATATGATTTGTCGGCAAAACAGTGAGCACACAGCACAAAAAGAGTGCAAAAGTACATATCATATAAAAATTAACGGAGCACGGTGGGAGGATTTGCGATTGGAAAGATCTAAACAACATTTTTATGTTTATCAACAATACCCAATATGGATCATCATCGAAAACGCAAACGCAAGGTATAATTTCAAAACTTCAAGCATTATTAGATAAAAGAACATTTTTATAATTGCTATCATTGGAAGGAAGACACATTATAAGTCCATGACAACATTCGTTGGTCCATGGCTCATCGTTATATATTTATGGCCGCATTTGCGTAAGCTCATCACATTATATGCCTACTATTCGCTAAGAATTCAAGATTAAGACCGTGATGGGAAAGATCATATCGAACAGTAAAGGCAAATGATAATGGATTATATATGCTCTCAGCGCAAACCGGAGAAGAACTAAGAGGACTTTGAAAGGCAATAAACTTAAAGAAATTTTATGCGTAGTACTGTATGTTCAGATAACCTGATCAACTATCCAGAACATGAGATACGGTCGTAAACGTAATAATTTCTTTAAAAGTAAGAAATAAAACAATTATTCTTACGGCAAAATATTCATATTTTTATCCGGCCAAGGATTTTTTAGCCCAGGTGTCACATAGCTGTGTGTCATCCCTGCCCTCATAAGAGATATCTAGTCTCGATGGCAGAAGTTCAATCGTAAACAAAAGATTGAAAAGGCAACGGTTTAACCACCGTCACATAGCCGGCAAAGTGATCGTAGTTTAGAACCTACGGAATGTCGACGATAAACAAAATTACAAGAACTAGTTCTTTCGACTTAAAGTCGAGCAAATAAAGCTTTGTCAATAATTCAAAGTACTACTTTTTAAGCCGCACAATACATAAGCGCAAAATACACAATAAACAAGAGCATTGTGGAAATATTAATTTATACCCGTTCAGAGATCTCCAGTTAGAACAAAAATCTAAGACATCAATCAAGCCGCTCTCCGTTATGCGTAAGCCCTGAAGGCAGATTTCTATGCTTAAGCCCTTATACAAATTGTGTGAGCATCACATATGCTACGTCAGTGAAAAGCAAAAGTTTAATCACATAATCTTCGCATGAAGTCAAACAATTATAACATGGCAAATATATACATGGCAAGATTTGCAAATGTTCTAAAACAGACTCCATAATCAAAATCGAGTTATTTGGAGAATCATTATAAAACATATCATTTCAGTGGCAGATAACAGCAACTATATGTTCCTAAGGCAGCAAGGCACTTGATTTCTTTTTTATAGTTTAATGACTTCATTTTTTGGCAAAACTAAAGTCATCAAACTGGGGGGACTTAATGGTATACCTTACGGTCTACACGCATAAAATGAAAGATGTGGAGCTCTGAGTTACGGACGTTTTGACTTTTGAATCACCTCAATCGGAGTTCGTATGAGAAAGTTATGCCCAAATTAGTGAAGACATGCAAGTTATTGGGCTTTCCCATTAATTAAGCCCAAGAAGCTTCCCACTAGCCCAAAACTTTGCCTATAAATAAAAGAGCTCCCCACCTCATTTGACACAGGAAAAGAGGGGAAGCCATTTCACTTTCTCTCTCACACACTTTCCCTCCACTCTCCACTTTCCACTCTCCATGACTCCGGGTCCCAAATTCTGGGCAGCATACTACTCTTTCTCTAGACTTTCTCTCTCATGCACGCTTTCTCTCTCTAGACGTCATCCGTCTTCCGCCCAGCTCCAGGCATGACTTCTTCCTCCCAGCTCCAGGCATGACTTCCTCCGCCCAGCTCCAGGCATGACGTCTTCCGCCCGGCTTCAGGCATGACTTCTTCCTCCCAGCTCCAGGCATGACTTCTTCCGCCCAGCTCTAGGCATGACTTCATCCGCCCAACTCCAAGGCATGACTTTATTAGCCCAGCACCAAGGCATGACTTTATCTGCCCAGCACCAAGTATATAGGCAGAACATATGTAAGCCCTATGTTAAGATTGACTTAAGCCACGCCATGGTTTTAGACCATGATCCGCGTCTGCAGGGATTCGTCCCGAGGGTAAACGTCAATCGGCAAACTACACCTCACATGGTTCATTCTACCTTGCACTAGTACGTATATACCTACTCTCTAGTAGAGAAATACGTATTAACAGCAGTCAAAATAAGATACATGGTGATGATTTGGTGAATGCAACGTTTCCTTGAAAAATATGCCATGTAAGACTCCATGCACATAGCTTGTCTAACATATAAACAAACAGCAAAAGACTTCTAGGAACCTGAGAATAAACATGCTAACAAGTGTCAACACAAAAGTTGGTGAGTTCATAGTTTTAATGTCTTGCATAATCTGTACATAAAGGTGAATCACAAGATTTCAGTTGTTTCATCCGAAACGTTTATCAAAATATTATACAAGATTGAGCACCCTGGTAACTAAACTTAACGTATATATAATTTGTACCCTTTGTATAATCATCTTAATAATACACGCAAACCAACGTGTACGCTTCTCAAATAGCATACGTCCGTTAAAAGGCTAGTGCTCTAGCTCGGACGGGGATATCAAGCCCTATGGATCCATATACTACTACTCGCGCCCACCAGTTCTTATAACTGGCAGTTACTAGTTACCAAAGCTAAGGGATTTTCGGTTTAAACTCAGTGTAGATTTTAGTATGTACTTGTATCCATTGCGTTTAAAATAAATTGCAAGTATTCTCAGCCCAAAAATATAGACTGCAAAAGCAATTAAAAAGGGAGCAAATGAAACTCACCTTAGCAGCATATAAAGTCGTTCACCAAAATGTGACTGAAACTCGGATTACCAAATAACCGTAGATCTCAACCTAGAGAACATATGTTGGTCAATAAATGTCTATTAAGCTAGGTCAGGTCATAGTGTATCACAATCCTAATGCTCGAGATCGACATACAAAAGTTATCCAAAGTTGTTTCAAAAAGTCAATTTTGACAGTTGTTTAACAAAACGAGACGTGTCCTATATAAAGATTCATTTACTCTGCTGGTAATATTCAAAAATCCACTTTATCAATCTTATTAACAAGTTGTTTAAATATCAATTGCAGATTCAAAAGCAATTTCAATTAACGTTAATCATAATTTAGTTGATCATAACTTTTAATTCGTTCACCGAAATTACACGGTTTCTGAATGAAAAGTTATTGATTTTTCTCCAGCTTTCCAATGACATGCATATCATATACCTTTTATCAGTAATATTTGTATTTAATTCGTGATTCATTATAAACTGTTTAACGATGAAATTTAGCATACAAACATATATAAACATATATTTACTCGAGCACTAGACATGGATACACAATTAATATATAAAAGATAAGATATGAATGCTCACGTATCAATATTGTGATTCAATATTGCAGGAAAGTACGTAGACGCAACAGAGATGATAAATACTTGGTTTGATTTGCCAATAATACCCACGTACATTACCCATAACCTCCATAGCTATAATCCATAATTTCCTTAGCTCTATCCCGCTCGAAAACATATTTTGAAAGTGACACGCTCATGACCTCGTCGTAGTATTTTATGTATAAATAATAATACTCATACTACTAATAATAAGATTAATAATAATATTAATCTTTAATAATAATAATAATAATAATAATAATAATAATAATAATAATAATAATAATAATAATAATAATAATAATAATAATAATAATAATAATAATAATAATATAAATATAATAATAAATATAATTAATAATATGTTACGGAGTAATATTGTTATATGTATGTGTAAACTGAGCCACAGATCGAGCAATTTATAGTACTTGGCCTGTCCCTGGTTGCCATGCGATCGCATGGCTTTCCAGGCTTATACCCATGCGATCACATGGGTGAGTTTTACAGCTCACATTGTTTTAACTTTTTGTTTGTCGGCATATTAAATAAATATAAATATAATTTATATAATTTATATAATCAATTATATATTATATTAAATTCACGTGCATAGTTGACTTGTAATTTTTGTTCCGATAAGTCGTACGTCATCACTCGACTTATGTCCCGGTTCCGATTTTTCGAATGTCCCTTCGTACGCTGAGAAAACTTGTATTTTTCGTTTCGTGAGTCGTACCTTTGTCAAAAATTAGACTTAAATTATCCATAAACTATACCACTCTAGATGTAACTTATACATTTGAGTGTTTTGGTCATTTACTTCTATAAATTATCGTCTCGTAGTATATACATATACATATATACATTTTCATTTTGAAATAGTGTTTTACTGTAGCAAAGTTACTGTAGCAAAGTTTTTTTACTGTAGCAAATAGTGATTTTTGAAAACACTGTAGCTTTTCGGGTACTGTAGCAATTCGAAAATACTGTAGCAAATTAGTGTTTTACTGGTTCATCTTAAACGTTTTAGTTAACTTATCTAAATATTAATCGAATCAATAATCGAATGTTAATATCGTTTACTAAAGAACTTGAAATCATATATATATATATATATATATATGTGTGCACATTAAGTTATATATATATTGTTCGTAAATCTTCGAGAACAGTCAAAGAATAATTGATTACATGAATATAGTTCCAAAACTTTCGTGACTCAACATTACAGACTTTGCTTATCGTATCGGAAACGTTATAGATTAAGTTTAAATTTGGTCAGAAATTTCCGAGTCATCACAATAATATTGTTTAAAACTGCATTCGAAATTTACTTTGTTGTAACATATTAATATTGTAAACCAATATGTATTGGTAGTGTGTAAGTGTGATATTTTAGATTATCATTTCTGATAATCTAGGTGGTGTCCTTTTAACCTTGTCGATAAAATAAAGGTTATGGTTTGTTTTAAAAACGAATGCAGTCTTTGAAAAACGTCTCATATAGAGGTCAAAACCTTGCAACGAAATCAATTAATATGGAACGTTTATAATCAATATGAACGGGACATTTCAACTTTACCCCTTTGCATTAGAACACACCCGAGCCCATTTAGAGAAGCATCACAATACACCGTCATGTCTTCCACACCTTCCGGCAACACTAACACCGGAGCTTGACACAATTTCTCTTTTAACAATTGAAAAGCAATTTCTTGCTCGTTCTCCCAATTAAATCTCGCGTTCTTCCTCGTCAATTTCGTCAATGAAGAAGCAATCTTAGAAAAGTCTTGGATAAACCGACGATAATAACCGGCCAATCCGAGAAAACTTCGGATTTCTGTAGGTGTAGTCGGTCGTCTCCAACTCTTCACCGTCTCTATCTTCCCCGGATCTACTTGAATACCGTCTTTGTTCACAGTATGACCAAGGAATTGAACTTCCCTTAGCCAAAATTCACATTTGGAGAATTTAGCATACAACTTCTCCTTCCGCAATGTCTTTAACACACTCCGCAAATGATGTTCATGTTCCTTCATACTCCTCGAATAAACAAGAATGTCGTCAATGAACACAATTACCGACTTGTCCAACATAGGTTGGCACACTCGGTTCATAAGATCCATGAATGCCGCCGGTGCATTCGTAAGACCAAAAGGCATCATCACAAATTCAAAATGCCCATAACGTGTTCGAAAAGCCGTTTTCTCAATATCTTCCTCACGGACCCGCATTTGGTGATAGCCGGACCGTAGGTCAATTTTTGAGAAATACGTTGCACCTTGGAGTTGATCAAACAAATCGTCGATCCGAGGCAATGGATAACGATTCTTGATCGTCACTTTATTCAACTCCTTATAATCGATGCACATCCGCATACTACCATCCTTCTTCTTCACAAATAAAACCTGAGCGCCCCATGGCGAAGCACTCGGTCGAATAAAACCTTTTTCAAGCAACTCTTGGGTTTGATTTAACAACTCTTGCATTTCTGTCGACGCTAAACGATAAGGAGTTTTAGCAATGGGGGTAGCCCCCGGAACCAACTCAATGCGAAATTCAACTTGTCATTCCGTCGGAACACCCGGTAACTCATCCGAAAAAACGTCTTCAAACTCATTTACCACCGGAATTTCATGAATGGGTGGTGCCTCATCACGAGTATCAACAACATGGGCAAGAAAAGCCATGCCACCACTAACAAGGAAACGACGTGTCCGTGCGAAAGTGCATATCGGCACAAGTCTTCTTCGCTTATCGCCATGAATAATTAACTCTCCCCCACTTGGGGTTTTCACACGAATAGATTTTTCATGACATGCAATATTGGCTCTATTATGATCGAGCCAATCCATACCAACCACGATATCAAAATCACCCAAAGTCATCGGGATGAGATCAATTTTAAAGTTTTCAGCGCCAAACACAACATTACAATTTTTACACACATCAACTACTAGCACCGTCTTGCCATCTGCTATTTCAACTTCTACCGGACGACTTAACTTAGCTAACGGTTTATTAAGTTTAGGAACAAATTTTGGTGACACAAACCACAAGTTAGCACCACTATCAAAAAGCATCCTTACCGGATTAGAATTAACCATGAAAGTACCTGAGACAACTTCATTGGATTGCTTGGCTTCGTCATTAGTCATCAAATAATTGCTACCCCTAGCCGTACCCGCCGCCTTCTCTAACTTCTTAACATGATCGGTATTTAAATCGGGACACTCCGGCCTTCAGTGCCCTTCCTTACCACAATTGTAGCAAGTAAGCTTGATCGATGCCTTGGTACAATCACGGTCCATGTATCTTCTTTGATTACAATTATAACACGTGGGTCCGAAAGCCCCGGAAGCACCCTTCTTCACACTATTAACACTTTCAGAACCTTTCTTGTTCTTTTTGTTCGAAAAGTTCGAATGACTCGAACCTTCAAACTTCCTCTTAGAAAAAGAGAAATCACTTCTTTTCGGAACCTCCGGTTCAAATCCCTGAGCTAATTCAAATAACTCTTCAAAAGACTTAGCCATTCCCCGACTAATCTTACCCTTCAACTCATCATTCATGGTACGGTAGAAATCCTTCATCAACTTGTGATCGTCGCCAACATATTCCGGACAAAAACGAGTCTTTGCCAAGAAGGTAGACTTGAGAGTAACCAAGTCCATTGAACCTTGTCGCAAATTGTGCAACTTATCCCGGATTCTATCAAGGTCGAAGAAGTTCGGTATTCTTTGAAGAATTCCTTCTTAAACTCCTCCCACGTCAAGCTCATGCATTGCACTTCACCATATAATTGGATTTTATCATCCCACCACAACTTCGCCTCTTCTCGTAACATGCTAGAACCATACCTCGCCTTCTTCTCGGGAGGACATTCCGCGGTACGAAAAGCTCCCCCAATATCGGAAATCCAACATGTGCTTTTCAACAGATCTCGTACCCCATTAAACATCGGGGGTTGAGCATCCTTGAAATTTTTGTAATGGAAGTCCCGCCTTCCATTCCCACCGTTACCATCACCCCCTTCGCCACGAGGATGAATGTTTCTAGCTTCTAATGCCTCCTCGATCGCGGCATTCATTCGCTCATTAATCATTTCGGTTACTTGCCCATCAACCGATTCTTGAAAAACCTTTCGAACATCGTCAAGAAATTCCATTTTTAGCCTTTTAAAGATGGCCTCAACCTTGGCCGTGAGTTCAACGTCCTCGCTCGTGCCTCCTTCATTGGTATCATGTCCATTTCTCATCTTCATTCTATAAAACGAAGTAAATTAAATAACGAACGAAAAGACATGACACAATATACATGAACACCTCACCGCCCCATCTTGCTCAACAATCGTCTTACATCGCTTGTTCGACACGATTTGAACCCGTAACAATGGTAGCTAATCATTGTTACGCGATCACATCGCATTAACTCGCTAGTACAACATCTATCTCGCTTGATGATTGCAAAACATAACACAAAACAATTAGCGCATAGTTAGTTCACCTAAAACTAGGCACTAACCAATCCCCGGTCCGACCCGTCTCCTACAAGTCCCGCATAACGCACATACACAATAAAGTCTAAGTCTAGGCACCTATCTCAAGTCGCCTAAATCCCTTAGACCATGCTCTGATACCACTTGTAACAACCCAACCCGTTAACCAACCAAAATCGCGAAATAAAAAAAATTTGAACAGGGCTGTCCAGATGGGGTGCGCGGCGCGCAGCCCCACCTATGCGCGGCGCGCACAGGGCCTGGCAGCCCGCTGTCCACTTTTTCCATTTTTCGTAAAACGATCTCCCACTTCCCGACATTTTTAGACGAAACACTTTTCACAACATGTTCTAATATGAAAAACTCATACGATTCAATCATAAAATGAGTTTTACAAAACGGGGCCCACATCGGCCGTTTTATGAGTTTCGTTCAAAACATACAAGTTCAACCATAAGAGTTTAAATTCCAAACGACACTATGAGCATGGTGTTTGGGGATTAAACTACCCAAATCTCGGTCAAACTCCAAAAGCTATAACATCCAAAAGCGTCCCCTACAAACCAAGCGGGATCTCCAATCCATACGAATGCCCTTACCCTTGTCTTCGCCGGAACCTATAAAAAGATAAACAACGAAAGGGTAAGCAAAGCTTAGTGAGTACAACAATTATACATACACATATATAACCCATCTATTTGCATTCGCACCCAACAAATACCTCATACGAGAATATAATTCAAATAGCATGTCGTCTTACTCATAATGCCAACAACTCGTACACTATCACAACATCACATTAGCATATACACAACACATATATATATATATATATATATATATATATATATATATATATATATATATATATATATATATATATATATATATATATATATATATATATAGCATGCTTGTATAACGTTCAACAACATAATATGGTTAACCATAACGCAATGGTGCTACCGGCTCGTGGTTCACACCATACGCATTTGAGTCTCACTCTTTTATAGTGCTACCGGCTCGTGGTTCACACTTTGTTTATAGTGTTATCGGCTCGTGGTTCAAACTTGTTTATAGTGCTACCGGCTCGTGGTTCACACTTGATTCTACCGGCTCGTGGTTCACATTTGGTTATAGTGCTACCGTCTCGGGTTCACACTTGTTTATAGTGCTACCGGCTCGTGGTTCACACTTGTTTATAGTGCTACCGGCTCGTGGTTCACACTTGTTTATAGTGCTACCGGCTCGTGGTTCACACTTGATGCTACCGGCTCGTGGTTCACATCATGATACATCACATACATGCTATGGTACTACCGGCTCGTGGTTCATACCATAACACTCACAAATAAATACGCCATATACATACACGCATAATTATTCCACTCACCTTAACGATTCGGTGATGATTTTAACTTCCGCAAGCCTCAAAGCACAGTACCTAATACAATAAGTACTCGATTAACACACCAAATAGTTGGGCTAAAAGCCAACAACTTACACATGTGCATTAAATGACTTAAATGCATTAAATGCCTCATTTACATCAAAATCGACCCTAAAGGTCAAAACCACCACATATCACTAAAAGCTAGTGATTTAGGTCTAACAACACTAACTAATACATAATTTGGCTGTTTCATACCCATCTATTTCAATTAGGTCAATTATCACCCATTTGACCACTTTAAGATCAACACACCCATTTCGGGTCATCTACAAACCCACATAACACCCATTTACCAAATTTCATGACTCGTCCTAATCCATCTGGACGAGTACATTACATTTGGTTACATCGCGAGGTACTTGACCTCTATATGATACATTTTACAAACATTGCATTCGTTTTTAAAAAAAACAAACTTTCATTACATCGACAGTTGACGGAATGCATACCATTTCATAATATATCCAACTATAATTGACTTAGTTATAATCTTGATGAACTCGACGACTCGAATGCAACGTCTTTTGAAATATGTCATGAATGACTCCAAGTAATATCTCTAAAATGAGCAAATGCACAGTGGAAGATTTCTTTCACACCTGAGAATAAACATGCTTTCAAGTGTCAACCAAAAGGTTGGTGAGTTCATTAGTTTATCATAAACATTCATTTTTTATCATTTTAATAGACCACAAGATTTTCATTTCCATTTCTCATAAATATACATCCCATGCATAGAGACAAAAAATCATTCATATGGATTGAACACCTGGTAACCGACATTAACAAGATGCATATAAGAATATCCCCTATCATTCCGGAAAATCCATCGGACATGATAAAACAACATCGAAGTACTAAAGCATCCGCTACAACGGATGGGGTTTGTTGGGCCCAATAGATCTATCTTTAGGATTCGCGTCAATTAGTAGATCGGTTAATAATTCTTAGGTTACCAAGCAAAAGGAGCATATTCGGCTTCGATCATTCACCCATATAATGTAGTTTCAATTACTTGTGTCTATTTCGTAAAACATTTATAAAAATTGCGCATGTATTCTCAGCCCAAAAATATAAAGGGTAAAAAGGCAAATGAAACTCATAATAATGTATGTTGTAGTAAAAATACATATGACAGTATTGAACAAGTGTAGGGTTGGCCTCAGATTCACGAACCTATATCATTTGTATATATATATATATTAAAACAAATAATCGTAACTGAACCAATTTATTTATTATGTCCTTAATTTATATCTTATGTATATTTAATTTGTGTATATATTCAAAATGGTTAATATTTATATAGTTATATTAATATATCTATATTTGTATACATACTTGTTTAATGTTGTATTTAAAAATTGATAGTTTGTTATTTGTAAGTATTTATATAAATAATACTAGTAGGTTTGATATACATAGTTATGTGAAATTTTAATATAATTATAGTATATATAATAAGTATATTTTATGTACAAAATATTTATCTGCTTAAAATGATATTTTTAATATTAATGGTTTACTAATAATAATAATAATAATAACTTTATTAAAAAAAATATTAATAATAATAATATTAATATTGTTAATAATAATACTAATATTTACAAAAGTGTAACTAATACTATTTTTAATGAAAATAATGATAACTTGCATTATTTTCATAATAATGATAATAATAATGATCCTAATCATAATGATAATAATGATAATAATGATAATACTTATATTAATAGTAATCATAATAATAATAATATTTAGTGATAATACTAGTACTAGTAATGATAATGATATTATTATTAGTGATAATAACAATAATACTAACTAATAATACTTAGTAATGATAATAATAATAAGTTGTAGTATGATAGTTATAATAATACTTAACTTGTCAATAATAATAATAATGTTCATTTTTGTAATTATAATCATAATAATATTAAAAATATAATATTTACTACTTGTATTAGTAACAATACCAATAATAATAATAATGATATTACTAATAATGATAATTATAATAGTAATACTAATCGTATTGATAATAATAATAATAATTCTATTTCTAATATCATAATAACATAACAAAAATGATTTATAACAACAATAATAATAATAATAATAATAATAATAATAATAATAATAATAATAATAATAATAATAATAATAATAATAATAATAATAATAATAATAATAATAATAATAATAATAATAATAATAGTAATAATAGTAATAATAATAATAATTGAAATAAAGAAAATAAAAGTGTATACCATTTGAAAAGTTTTCTAAAAAGAATTGTCCCATTCGAGACTCGAACCCGTGACCTCTCGTTAACCTACCCAACACCCAACCATCCAAGTTGTATTGTCTTTCTATTATTATACGACCCAAATTTAATTATAAACCATGCTGTTTATCTCCTTCTTCTTCAATACTCAACCATACGAATCCAAACTCAACCAAAACTAAATCGTGGATTACAAAATCGATTTAAGACTTAGTATCCAATATATAATCACTTATATGTGATTCATTGCTTTGAAAAAAAAAACAGAAAAAGGCTATTGCTGCTGCTCGTCGTGGTTAAGAAAAAAAAATTGATTAATGATTTGAGGAAGTTTTAGCAAAAGGTTTCAACACAAAACAAGTTTCAAATCACTCTTTAAATCTTTATTCATCCTCAATTGAAACAAAAACATAAGAACGATCTTGAATTTCACGAAGAACAAAAGTGTTGACTTTTTACCTTTAAACTTTGACTCGTGAATTCGACATCAATTTGAGAAATTGGAAACTGAAAACTTGCAGATAGTTTAAGCTATAGATTCCTAACAAGCCTGCATTTTTAGTTTTTGAAAATTCATTCAAAATCGAATTATGGTGAAAAAGTTTTCGTGAATAGGGTAACGAGTGTGTGTTCTATCTTTTATGTTTTTCCTCAACAACTAATAGTGATTGATCATGTATATCGTGCCTGTGAGTAACTAATACAGCGACTAAAAGTGATTGAAATTGGATTGTTGCTATAATTGCTCGACAGAATCCAAACGTGGGTAGGAGAAAAAGAAGAAAAAATTGGAATTAGATAGTGATATAAAAATTACGCGTATATATCTGTTTATAAATATATCTGAAATATCAATTTCTGTAATATAAAATTCTGGTTATATAATAATAAATTTTGTAATATTAATTAATTAATAATATGAGTCTATTAATAAAATCTATTAATATTATTAATACTAGATGTAATAATAATAAGTAATAATAATAATAATAATGAAAATGATAATAATAACATTATTATTGATAATAATAATAATACTATCTAATAAATATAATAAATATATGTAATAATAATATATCAATTTATATCAAATTTCATATTTATATGTGGTGTCTTTAAAATAATAATATTAATAATATAAATGTTGACATTAATATTGAAAGTAAATAATAATATTACTATAGTCATTCTATTTTAACTTGTAATTCCATTTAATTATATTGATATTACATATTATTAATTATTTATTAATTATATAATATTTACAATATCTAATCACATCTATAGAATATTTAATATTATGCATATATATTACAATATTCATACAATATATATATATATATATATATATATATATATATATATATATATATATATATATATATATATATATATATATATATATATATATATATATATATATATATATATCATATTTATTTATATACAGATTCAAATATAATTATTTTGTGTTTTGTTTTACATACTTAGTTTAGATTATATTTTATTGTTTTCAATTATCATATATCTTTACATTTATATATAATATATACATATTTAAGTACAAGCAATTTTTCGTGAATTGTTTGGTATAGTCAAAGGTTTAATACATCTATGTAAACAGTTAAAAGATTTTAAGGCTCGACTTTGCTTATCGTGTCGATTTCATATACAGATTAAGTTTAAATTTGGTCGGAAATTTTCGGGTCGTCACAGTGCCTACCCGTTAAAGAAATCTCGTCCCGAAATTTGAGTGAGGTCGTCATGGCTAACAATAAAAATGTTTTTATGACGAATATTAGTTGATAAATAGAGTTTTATCATTATTGATTAATATAGATAAAATGATTCGATTATGGGAAATGTACGAGTGAAGTTGTTACAAAAGATTGAGATAGAGATTTAACTTTTGACGTAGTCACGGTGGATTTTCGGAATTCAAGGGATTCAAAAGAAAATCTTGGAAATCTATAAGATCTGATTCTTCGAGATTTGAGGAGATTAGGATCTCTTAAATACGATCATCTGTCTCGATTGCTTTGGCTCGTATTTCCACTATAAATAAACTTCTTTCGTTCCATTATTTTCATCATTCCTATACTTTCATTCTTAATTCTTCCTTCTAAAAGATTGTGAAAATGCTAAATCCAGTTCTGATCCTTGATATTTTTCTAATTATCATTTCTGTCATCCTTCTTTTCAATCTTTCACCAGAAAAATCTGTTTACTTCCACTATTACCTTGGGGTGATACTATTCTTAATTCTTCCGTATCTTTATATTGTTATTCGTATTAATATCCACGGCTTGCAACTTCCGTGTTGTTATTGGGCTTTATATTTTCTCTTATATTTCAAAGTCCCTTCTTTGTATTCTATAATCATTGTCATTCATAGTTAATGTTCTATCTTATTTGCTGCGATTTATACCCCGTTTCTATTTTGGAGCTTCGTGCTTTTGTTTTCTTTTCGCAAGTAATGGTCCAGAATTCGTAAGTGTGGAGTTTCGAATGAACTTACTGTTCTAAACAAGGAAGAACATAATAGCACGATTTGATTTGTCAAATTACTAGAATCACTGAGGATAGAACTATCAAGAATATATTTTCTTGATATATTCAGAGGTTGAACAGATTGAACGAGTCTTGTAACATGGCACATGATGATGTTATAGTCTGTGAATCATCACGTGTCATTAGAAACTCAGCATGACTTACTGTAATATAATCACGTTGATCAAGTGTCATTATATTATAATAAGATTATTATTGATAATAATAATAATACTATCTAATAAAGATAATAAATATATGTAATAATAATATATCAATTTATATCAAATTTCATATTTATATGTGGTGTCTTTAAAATAATAATATTGATAATATAAATGTTGACATTAATATTGAAAGTAAATAATAATATTACTATAGTCATTTTATTTTAACTTGTAATTCCATTTAATTATATTGATATTACATATTATTAATTATTTATTAATTATATAATATTTATAATATCTAATCACATATATAGAATATTTAATATTATGCATATATATTACAATATTCATACAATATATATATATATATATATATATATATATATATATATATATATATATATATATATATATATATATATATATATATATATATATATATCATATTTATTTATATACAGATTCAAATATAATTATTTTGTGTTTTGTTCTACATACTTAGTTTAGATTATATTATATTGTTTTCAATTATCATATATCTTTACATTTATATATAATATATACATATTTAAGTAAAAGCAATTTTTCGTGAATCGTTGGGTATAGTCAAAGGTTTAATACATCTATGTAAACAGTTAAAAGATTTTAAGGCTCAACATTACGGACTTTGCTTATCGTGTCGATTTCATATACAGATTAAGTTTAAATTTGGTCGGAAATTTCCGGGTCGTCACACCAAACATCTAGGTGTGCTAGTAATTAACTAACCAATTTAGGCTCATAAACCCCAATTAACCATTTGAAACCCTAGGTTAGTTACTATTGAGTCTTCATAACTCAATCTTACCCAAGAACACCCAAAGTCACCAAATATGGGTTTTGTGTTCATCACTAACCCTAACCCTTAACAAATTAAAATAGGGAAATCAAGGTTAGAACATACCACCACAACCAAAACGTAGCAAAAAAGACTAGATGAACAACTTTAATACTTGAGCTTTAACCCGGATCAAGCTTATTCCTCCTTGATTCAAGCTTTCTCTCTCAAGAACACTCTTCTCTCTCTAGAATTTGATTTGGGGTTGAAAATAAGGTTGGTGTAGTGTTGAATGTGTTTTCAACCACCACACAACTGGCCTTTACAGCCCCAACTCGTCCTCATGTGAAAAGACCACAATACCCTTCATTTATCTTTTAATTAAAAAGCAGAAAACTGTGCAAAGGGCTAGTGCGAGGCGCGCTCCCTTAGGTGTGCACGTCGCGCATGAATGTCAGGACAGTTTTTGACCTCAGTTTCAATACACAATAATACCCACACTATATGTACCATATTTACACTGCTGTACAATAATAATTTGGGTCTTACAAAAACCATGTCATTTGTTAAAAATATCCGCGGAGTTTTAAACACACTTACACAAACATTAATTCAGTGTTATGAAAAACAAGTAATTGTGTTCTGCAAAATAAGCACTACGTGTGGCCACACGCAGCGTTTTTGCTTTGTATAGAAACAATCACAAACACTGAAACTAACTTTGCTTTATTCATTATTTTTTCGCGATACAAATTGCAGAAAATAAAAATAGCATATCAATCATTGATCAAATTTGACTAAGCATTCTGCCACAAGCTTTCTATTACAGATATTTGCATCATTCAGAGTTGACTGAATGCCCCTCAACTCCCCTACTTTAGGTCGCCGTATTCAGGCCACAAAAATGGCTCTACTTCTGCAGAAGTTAGCGTGCCTATTCCCTTATTAGCAGAGAATTTAACCATGCCATGTATTGTAGAAGGGATTGCGCCAAATATGCGCAAAGCAGTGCGCCCAAGAATCATATTGAATCGTGACTGATTTCGCATTATATAAAGATTCAACAAAGCTTGGCGTCTTAGCGTTTCATCTTGATCATCAACTAGCTCAATATGTAATTCTAACTGACCAATAGGCCAAGTTGATTCTCCTGAAAATCCAGCGAGCGAAACCGTAGTAGGTTTCATCAATGCTTTAATGTTTGCAGGCAACTTGCTGAAACATTGCTCGTACATTATGTCTACACTGCTACCAGTGTCAACGTGTACTTTCATAATCACAATACCAGTATTCGCAATGCGGCATGAAACCACCACTGGTTTATCCAAATCTGCACTCAAGTTTGCAGGAGTGAAAGTAATAGCAGGACATTGCCAGCTTGCAATTTGTTCAGATATTTGAAATACTGAAATTTCACCTTGCACTTCTACCACATTAATGACCTGAATTCCGCGTTGATTTTCTTTCTTACTGACCATTTTTACCCCAAGATTCTTCACTGCGGGAGCTTTTCGATCAGCAGCGTTTTGCGGAGCATTAGATTCTGCAGGCAAGATAATCGCATTCATGGTGGTTACAGCACCTTGCGCAATTAAATGTTCTAACTTGCCTTGCTCATATGCCTCTGCGATCAGCTCCGCCAAGTCTCTACAACGATTGGTATCATGACTGTAATCGTCATGGAAAATACAAAACTTGGATTTATCCCGCCTACTATTTTTCGCTAAAGGTTGAGGATCAGGAAAAAACTTAGCAACCCTTTCTTGCAACAGAATTTCCTTAGGCGTTTTTGTTAGCATCTGAATGATATTGAAAGACTCATTATTCCATTTTCGCGAAGAATAACGATCTCGACGGTTGTAACTATGATTATCATTTTGGCCTTGAAATCTATCATTGCGCGGGTAACCGCCGCCGCCATTTCGCCGCGGATATCCAGAACCGCGGTAATTATCGCTATTGCCATCGTGAAAAGAATCATTGTCATCTCGCCAACTTTTATCTTTACCCCACCCACACGCAGGGGTGATAGTGCTATCCTCTCCACCTTGAAGATAGTCGTATGTTTCTTGTTGTACTTTAGCGAAAGTCGGCGGGACATCCCTTCGCAATCTTCGCACAAGTGTCGGATGCCGCTGTGGATTAATAGCATGCAAAAAACCAGAGATTTTTTGATCTTCATTTAAACTTGGTATCTTTTGGCACTCGTAAATGTACCGCGTTAATAATGCGCTCAAGGTTTCCTTGTTGCCTTGTTTAATATCATGACATTCTATATGTGTCTTTTTCTGCGGCAAAAGATTCTGAAACTGCAGCAAAAATTTATCGCGAAGATCAATGAAGCCAAGAATACTGCGAGCTTGCAAGCTATGGAACCATTCCCTAGCGGATCCTTGCAAGACCATAGGAAATACCCTACACGCAACCGGTTCATCCCAATTATAGGTGCTTACCACACCTTCAAATCGCTGTAAAAAGTCCAAGGGGTCAGTTAACCCTGAATAAACTCCCAACGTCGCTGGCACAATAGGCGATGTAACAATTGGATAATCAGAAATATGCTGGACAAACTTGTCTGCAGCAGTGGTAATTTCAGTCGCCTTTTTTGTGCGAGTATCAGTATTGTCCGCGCAAAACTTGGCGATCATATCTTGCAAAAAATTAGGTTGTTCAAACTTATGTTGCATTGACTTAGGCGCAATGCTTCTAAAAGCATCCGCTAAAAAATGTTGAGCATTTTCTCTGCGAACAGCATCAGATGCTTCACCCGCATCCTCATGCCGAGGGAAAGGTGTTGGTGGTCGCCTTCGTTTAACATGTGGAATTTTTACAAATTCCTCTGCATTGTTCGAATCATCAGAAAACTCACTTTCTTCTCTTGGCGCTTTCGCAGTCTTCGAATTATAAACAGAATTTAGAATAACACGTTTATCCGCACCATCGCTATCACTATCGCGATGATCAATGACTAAGCGGTCAGCCTGTGATCCAGAATCATTCAACGGCCATAAGTAAGTTCGCGGTACGCGAGATTCGGGACAATCTTTTCTAGCTTGTTCAATAGCGGTGTCAAGTACTTTGTCTGCTTTTCCAGCCAAAATCCTTAATCGCTTGCCATCAGCGACGGTTTCTTCACGATGTTGCTGAAAATTCCTGCGCGCGACCATTTTTTCAGCAGCAACCTTTAGTTGCGAATCAGCGTTAACAGGATTGCCACTAGGCGCTTTAGCTAGCGATTCTTTCCCTGAACTACCCGCGATAGTATTAACGTTTGCCTGCGTACTACTTGACAAGGCATTTTGCAAATCATTAACCAACGCATCATCATTGACGGAACTTCCTGTTTGTTTCGTGTTAGCTGCCATTTTCAACGATCAAATCAGCTAATACGCTTCAGCGACTTCCTGTAAATCATCGAAACAATACACGATTTAAATTAAACCAAGCAATTGATTGTTTGACAGCACAAAACAAAAAATTTCAAGTTTGATTCGTAAAACGTGTCCCACGGATGGCGCCAATTGATCAATCCTAAATCAAGTTATCACTTAATTACGGATTGAGTGCAATAATAAGATGGAGGATGAGATGTTTGATGATTATTTTGGGCCCCGATGATCGTTTTTCACTTTAACAATCAAGTGATCAACTACCCCGACCCGGTCTTGATTGTCAATTAGCATAATTCACCTTAGCACAATGTAGAAATTTCTTGGGCAAAATCACAAGTGAAAATCACAAAGGCTAGAGCAAATGACAGAGAATCAACAACCCATAAATGAGATGTCATGCTCTCTATTTATAGTATTCGAAATATCCGTAGTCTGCGGACTGCTTAAATATTCGCGGAAACTAAGCGGATTAAACCGCAGTCTTTTATTAAAGCGAAAACATAACCGATGTACTCATTTTCAGCGAATATTTCATAACTTTGGATTATAGCTCACGTAATTCTGCTCTTGGCTTTTAGCAAATAAAACATACATATACAATGCTATGTATATTATCATTGGGTGTCTTCTCATTCTGTAAAAACAAAAGTTCATGGACAATGAAAGTTCCCTCATACCTATTCATTCTTAGCTATTCGTTCTTATGAAAGGGTGCTCTAATTTACCTAACCTATTTGGTCTTAGCTACGTGAATTGATTTCACCCATTTGATGGATAATATGTAACGGAACTCAAATTAACCCCTATATACAAATATATCAAAATAAATGTGTCATCATCTCCTTTATTAAAAGTGTCATCTCTTCGAGATATGTACTTCCCCTTTCAAAGGTGATTTAGCACTTAATACAAACCATCACACCATACACACAATCGGACACAACAATACAGACACATGAATACATACATAGGTGTCTATTAACTAACACCCTACATATAGGTGCAGACAATTTAGTTAATCCGCAGTTGCAAAGATCACCCTTGTAAGCGGAAAAGCACTACCATTTATTATCGTTGAGAAAATCGAGTAAGAGTTGATTAATCTTCTCAGGAAATTGTTCATGAACAAAATGAGAACCTTCAGGCACGTATATAATCTCCAGATTAGACACATATTTTTTGACCGCCCCACTCTTAAGGTATTCCTCCATTTCAGGGAACTTGAACACGTAATCTTTTTCACCCATGATGAACAGTGATGGGACTTCTACTTTTACATCGACTGGATCTTGTGTAGATTTCTGGATGAATGCCCTACAATGTTTCATGATAATCCATTGATTCAGTTTATAATACAATCTTTACCTAATTTGACAAATACAATCTTTGTTATTCAATTAGCAACTTTTATTTATGGAACATTTAAAAATAAAATTACCTGTAAGGAACTTGGAGTGCAGTTTGAAATCCAGACTTTTCATACAAAGCAGCGTAGGTTGAAAGATCGTCCTCTGTGAACCATGACGGTAGAGGAGTCGATGGTTCGACCAAATCCATAATTTCTTGGTTTTCAGGGGCTATGGGAATTTCAGTTTTAGAGAACAAAATGTAAATGTTTCTTATCACTGTTTTAGCATCAAGTCGACCAAAATCAGCTTCAGCCCTTCCAGGTTCCTGATGAATGAATAAAGGAAAATGTTTCCAGTTACCAACATTATATTAGCTCTTGGTAGGAATATTTATTAGTAACACTTAAAAGAAAGTAATGTGTAACTTAATTAATTGTATTAGATTTGTTTTAAGACTGGTTATTGAGTCGACAGCAAGCGTCGATTTATTGGCGACTTGACTGACTCTTAGAGCCTAAATTAAATTCCAGCCAGGATTTAAAACCCATGGAAATTTGATTTTACCATTTTCATGGCATCTCAATTTAATTTTATTTTTTAAAATTTTTTTTCCTACTTATTGGCCGGAGGTCCACTCGGAAGCAATCTCTCTATCCGTCGAATAGAGAGGGATGACTTTCTCTACTTTTGAGAGTTTTGACTCTGGGTGGAGAAATGACTTGTCTTTATTCTCGGATAGGGGAAGGATTGTCTACATCTCACCTCCCCCATACACCACTTATGTGGTATTGGGTTTTGTTGTTGTTGTTGTTTTGGTTACTCTGTATATACAGGCTTTATGCTATTACTTTTGAAGGGGATTCTTCTTTGTGCAATGTAACGTAGGATTTAACTTGGTGAATTAAAGTCAAATGGTTGAGTTTTTCAGATACCAAAATAGATTTGTGACCATAAGCAATATCCATTTTTTCATTAAAATCTAGTATGAGATTGTGAACATTCAAAATTTTAATTAAAACTGCATTCCAGATATCGAACCTTCATTTTTAAGATCAAAGTAGAATAGCCATTCACTGTGTGTTACATACTTAAGTATTAGACAGATTTTCTGATTAATGATGAGTTTTCGATTTAGTAAAATGTTTACATTACTTGTCTATTCTAATTTTTAGTGCAGCTCTCACATGTTAATGCAATATTCGATGAAGTCTTCACAACTAAAGTCTATTATGCAGATATTTATTGTAAATTAACCATAATTTCTGTTTAAGGAAAACCCCAAATTTCTTTCAAGGTAAGAAAACAACAAAAAATAATCTTTTTCTTTTTTTCCTTTATTGTAACCATGGAGTTTCACCCTTGACGGCTTGACCTAAGGTTACAAAACTCGCTATTTGGGGAATACTCGGTCGGGACTTTTTAAGGAGTACTCGGAAACTCGGGGAGTACTCGGATGTTGACCAAGTTTGACTTTAACCGATTTTGACCAAAATTTGACCAATTTTGACCATTTTCCGAGTAATCACGAGTTTTGGCCGATTTTCCCAGTAATTCAGGATTTTGGCCGGTTTTGACTGAATTTTGACGAAGTTTGACCGAGTACTTCCTGAGTCAGAAAAACCGAGTACTCGTGTTTACCTGCCACCTGCGTATGTAGAAACCTTCAGGGAGGGCTTGATAAGTCCTGGTGACACCAGGCCTCATAAATGGCACACCAAGTGTTATAACTCCAGCAACTTTCGCAGGAAATTGAAGAGCAAACATGTAGGCAACCATAGCTCCAAAGTCTTTACCGATCGCAAACACCTAACAAACAGATATTTGTCAGCTTCAATATTTATATAGAAAGTTAATATGTTCAACGATGTTATATATGGCTCCGAACTGATAAAGTGATAATGTGTAATATTTAATCTACAAATAAATCGATTGGTTCTGCCTTCCTAAGCAAAACTGTGCCTAACTTGGCTAATATATACCTCATCCCTCTTGTAGAATAAGTGCAACCATTTATAATTTGATCAAATAGAAGACTGTCTATAGTCTATATTATCTTACTGCACAACTTAACTTCCTATCACCTCAATTCAGAAAAACTGAAATCACTTAACCTACTTTTCATTTTCAACAATCTAATAGCTTTTTGAAATATGCACGTGAGTAGTGACTACAAAGTAATTTTTCACCCATAATGTATTGAACTGAAACCAAATGAAAAGAAAACATTTTGATGAGCTGGCCAAATAATAAAGCTTTTTATTTTAGGTATTGGGAATTCTATTTAAATCTGGGAATTCATATAACGTATCCCTAATCAAACAACATTTACCGATTCAGTTTACGCCGCTTTTATAATAAATTTTTTGCTAATGTGTTACCTTATATGATAGAAGCCAGTTCGAGATGGGTCTTATAAAAAAATAGAGAGAGAAGCAGAGATAGCAACTTTGCCAATTAATATTCTTCTTAATTCTTAATTCATTCAAATGAAAACAAGTACTCCAATTTATACTAGAAAGGGAAACGTGTAAATGCAAACAAAGGAAACTAACAACTAGATGCACTAGCCTATAATAATAATGGAAATATGCAAGGAAGCATTCGTTAGTTTAGTGAAATGTAGATGCCCCACTGATCTTCACACGTACTACTCCTTAAAATGAAAACTAACTCCAAATACGACCCGTATCACTATAACACAGTTACGGCTTATTAAATTATGTCGAAATTTACTTATTTATTAGCCATTATATTATATTATATTTAATGTCCATTAATTCAACCTTATATTTATCTTTCATACATGTAATTAGTTACAAATTTTGATATTTAAGAAAATTACAAGTTTATTAAATGTACCTTAACATGTGCCACATGGCACACATTTTCAAAACTCCAAAAACAATGATATGTTGTTTTGCATTGGTAACCTGAGTGGTGGCACTATTACTGATTCTTCTTATTTTTTGATTAACATTTGCCATTCGACCCGCTTGGCGAACAGACTAATCCCATAAACCGACTAATCCAGGGGTGATCACCTTTCGTGTGGGAGCCAAGAGTCATCGCGGGTGACAAAAGGGTATATTTTTTCCTAGGATTCGAACTAAGGATCTCTAGGTATTGTTACTCTTCGAGACCAAGTTTTACCACTCGACCACCACTCTTATGGTAACCACTATCACAGATTCGATGCTATCTATAGACCTTTAAATTAGCATAGTTTGTGAAGTACGCTAGATTTACGCATAAAGCACGAATATTCGCAACCCACGTCCCAAACATGCACAAACTATCTTAGTTCTCTTTTCCCCCTCTCAAATACCACCGTACGCAAGCATCGGAAATCTCCCCATATGATCCGGTATCACAACCAACTCCGAGAAACAAGAAAGACTTGGAAAGAGTAGTGGGAGCATCACCATTAAATTCTCCATTCAACCCATGATCACATGGTCATATAAAACACCCCATGATCTCGGCTACATGCAGAGAGTAGGCCTTTGGGCTTCATTTGTTATACTTATAAAAAACATATTTAGCAAATGAAAGAAAATAGCCTTTAGTTGTCACAAAAGCATGTAGATAGCTAGAGAGAATTATGCCTCTTACCTTGTAATTCCATTTATACAATTTAAGAGAGAGAAAAAAAAACCATTCCCCATATCACAATTGTTTTTACGTTTTCTTTCTTTATTATGATTAACCTCAAAAACTCAAAAAACAATCTCAATCCTTACGAAGTCGTCGTGTCATTCAAACTCGTAACGGATCACCATACCACCAGGAAACTAAAGGTTAAAAATATGCTAGAAAACTCCACATTATGTAGTATAATGGTACGCCCTACGGTTTGCACGCATAAAAAGGGCATGAAAAACGATATTGAAGACATTTTATGGATAAATATGTTCAGCGTTCTTCGGCAAGAAACATGTTATATATAAAAATTCAGGCAGCCCAGCATTTTGCGTAACTGTAAGCCGCATTTTATGCTTAAGCCATAAAAAACACGTGGATAGCACAAATGCCACGTCAGCATAAAGACAAATCCGATTACACACTTTTCGCATAAATCAGACACGTGTCTCCGAACATTACAGACCTATAA
This sequence comes from Rutidosis leptorrhynchoides, assembly GCF_046630445.1. Taxonomy (NCBI): domain Eukaryota; kingdom Viridiplantae; phylum Streptophyta; class Magnoliopsida; order Asterales; family Asteraceae; genus Rutidosis; species Rutidosis leptorrhynchoides. The sequence continues at coordinate 349,640,334 of NC_092333.1, read as the reverse complement.
ATAGGCCACCTGGGCCATCAGTTTTAACACACTTGTACTTGTGACTGAGAACACACTTTGTCTCTCACACAGTACTTTGTTATTCTACAACTTGAAGACTTAGCCACATAGCGCTAGACGGATCAACTCATAGTTTGGCTCCACAAGATTGACTTATGCCACCCTACAATTTTAGATTATGATCCGGGTCTGCAGGGACTTTGTCCCAAGAGTAATAGTCAATCGGCAATCTACCCTACCACGTTAAGGAGTTCTAGGCTTGCACTGATACTTATAAGCCGTCCGGAAATAGGTATCATCATCGTAGTACAAGTTAGAAGCAATGATATTAAAGCAAATAACAATCACTACTTAACATATAAATCCTCTGATAATCAAACTTTCGCCAACGATGCAAAATGTACAAATTTTTTATGTTCTTATAACACTCCAATTATAACATATAATATAATATATTAATATATTTCTAATATTTAATCTCTAATTTCAAAATGAAGTCCAACTATTATACAAATTCAACATCAATTCATTGAATTCTAATACTAGGATCCGTCGATTTCTACAACTTTCCATATTTCAATACTTAAGAAACCCTAAAACATATGTGTGTGATTGTGAAAAAAAAGACTCATATGTATACGTATAATTTTATATGCAAGTACCTTTTTGGAGATGGAGAGAGAATCTAAGATAGCGGCAGTATCGTTGACCAAGTCAAGGAAGGAGGTGAGTTCGGGTTGAGAGGGGATGTCGGATAGTCCATAACCTCTGTAATCGGGTGCAATTGCTCTGTATCCGGCTTTAGCAACGGCAATCATCTGATGGCGCCACGTGTACCAAATTTCAGGAAATCCATGAAGAAACACCACCGCGGGTGAGGACTCGGATCCTATCTCGGCTACGTGGAGCTTGAGGCCGTCGACTTGGATGTAGTGGTGCTTGATTTCATCCATTATTTGTTTTGGCCAGCCGGTGTGTGTGACTGTGTATGTATAGCCTTATAGGTATGTCCGTAGTAGTATATTATCAGTTGACCGGTTGTATGACATGTAGGGATGGCAATGATGTGGATTCAATCTGAATGATTTAAACTAGTTGTGGAAAGTTGCTTTGCGCCGGGGGCTCCGTTTTGAATGCGAGTTAAAAAAAGTCTTGATCTATTTTGTAAAAAAGAATTTTTTTCGACATCTAACATTGAAGGGTTGTTCCTTTTGTGAAAGTTGCTTCTTTTAGCGTTCGGGTTTTATTTTAAAAAAAAAGTTAGTAAAGTGGGGTTCGATTTGTATTTTAATAAAAGTTAGGAGGTTAAGTTTGTGAAATTTGAAAAAAATATACGTATAAAGTGGGAGTTTGATTTGTATTTTTAATAAAAGTTAGGGGGTTAAGTTTGTGAAAATTGAATATTAGTAAAAAAAAAAAGTTAGTAAAGTGGGGGTTCGATTTATATTTTAATAAAAGTTAGGGGGTTAAGTTTGTGAAATTTGGGAAAAAATATACGTATAAAGTGGGGGTGCGACTTGTTTTTTAATAAGAGTATAAAGTGGATGTCGATTTGTATTTTAATAAAAGTTTGGGGTTAAGTTTGCGAAAAGTTAAAAAATGAATAGTATTATTCATTTCACTTTGTCTTTTAGATATAGGTATATATAATGGATAATAAAATGACATGGGTATGGATACGTAAAAAAGTAGTGGATTCGAAACGAAAATTTTTCATTCATGAATATATCCATTTACTACCCGGAATACAAATATACATATAAATATATCCATTGGCCGCTACTGTTGAGCCCGCTGCTACATCTATCACTGCTGGGCCTGCTAATGTTGAGCCCGCTACTGTTGGCAGAGGCGAAGCCAGGAATACAGAATAGGGGATGCTTATGAACAGTGGCGGAAGCAGTAATTTTTTTTCATCGGGGGCAAAAAAAACCTAGCAATTTTTTTGGGCAAAATATGGAGGTTTTGGAGAAAAAAATGGAGGTTTTTAGGCAAATTATGAAATTTTTGGGGTAAATTTGGAGATTTTTGAGCAAAATTTGATGATTTTGAGCAAAATATGTAGGTTTTGGGGCAAAATTTGATGATTCACGGATGGGGGATGAATTAAGGGATGCTTATGTTTATTTGTTGGGGGATATTTTCAATTAATATACAATTTTTAACACAATATATTTCGCTTATTTGAAGAGTTGGGGATGCAAAGCATCCCTAAATATTCCCCTGTCTCCGCCTCTGACTGTTGGGCAGTCACTGTTGGACCAGAATGAAAAGGGTGGGCAGCTGGGTGGAATTACTGGAACTGTTGGGCCTTCACGCATGAACAGGCAGCCCAATAATGCTGATTTACACTCTAATGGACACACTGAATTTGGTTTCATTAAACTATCTGGTAACGAAGCATCGGATCTAGAGGTTTGTTTTTGTGAGGAAGAATTTGGGAGGCGATTAAGGATTGTGGTAGTTCCAAAGCCCCGGGTGAAAGGACCCACTATAACGACCCTCATTTTTCCATTCTATATTTTTCCAATATTAAATGCCCAAACAATATAATTAAACTTAACGATTAAACTTTAATCAATAATTGTTAAGAGTTAAGAATTATAAAACATAATAATTAACTTTGTGTAATAAACGACAAGTTAATAAAAGATAAAAATAATGAGCTAATAAACTTACGCGAATAAAATATAATACTCTAAAACTTGTAGCCTTTAAACAATTAAATTAGAACTTTTAATGAGGCATTAAGCTAATCTAAAGTACAAGGACTAAAACGAAAAATCTCCAAACTCTTACTTGCTAAACCGTAGCCGAAATTTAAAAAAAAATAAAAATGAAATGCCCAAAATACCCCTCCCAAAATCGGCCCACTTAGCCTCCTCCACCTCCTCATTTAACCTAACTTGTTCTCTAAGCAAAACTTAACCTAAACCTAATTCTAGATCATTCCATATGCATCTATAAATAGGGATCTAAGCTAATGCAAATTTTGTACCAAATCATTCTTACAATTTTTCTCTCTCAAAAAAACAAAATCTCTCCCCCTCTCTCTTGGATTTTTGGCCAAGAACATCACCACCACACCACCACCATCTTCAAGTGATCTTCAAGTGATCTTCAAGTGATCTTCAAGAGATCTTCATCGTGTTCTTTGCGTTCTTCGTGATTTTCAAGTGTGTTCATCGATATTCAAGTGTTTTGATCTTCATCTTCAAGTCATCTTCATCTTTTTCTTGTTAATCTTCATCATCATTCATCAAGGTAAAAACCCTAGATCCAAACTTTTAAATTCTATCTTGTTAATTCATGTTTATGTTCATAATCATATTCATGTTCTTGATCTTATTCATAATCATATTCATATTGTTCATGTAAAAATAAAATAATATATATATATATATATATGCATATATATACACGAAAATAAAATAAAAAAAGATTTTTGTTTGATTTTTAAACGCTAGAAGATTTGATCAAGATTTGTTAATGGTTTAAAAATGGAAACAAGATATACATACCACATATACATATATTTACTATAAAAAATATATATATATACATATATACACGCCTATATATATATATATATATATATATATATATATATATATATATATATATATATATATATATAAAATAAAAACTATATATGTATACATATACACGATACATATATATATATATATATATATATATATATATATTACCTAACCCTAATTTATTAAACGTTAATTTACTAAACCCTAATCATTAGTACTACTTTAGTTAATTAAACCTAATTAATTAATACTACTACTTACTCTTTAATCCCTAATCATTTATTTATTATTAAACCATAATACTACTATTTCTACTGTATAATACTAACACTTATATATTTATACTACTGCTAACACTTATAATATACTACTTATATTATAATACATATAATTACCATAGTCATTCATGTTAGCGTGAAATTACTTGAACGTCGACGCTGCTTAAGGCCTAGGGTGATCCTTGGTACCACTATGGGACGTTTGTGGATTTCGAATGCCAAACTTAGATTTTGGTCGAGAAATCCTGGGCCAACCGGTAACAATTCGTCATTCTAGTGACTCGACGGTGGCATAGATGTTTGGGTATGGTGCACAATATCTGAAATGTCCCGTTCTTATTGATTAAAAACGTTCCATATTAATTGATTTCGTTGCGAGGTTTTGACCTCTATATGAGACGTTTTTCAAAGACTGCATTCATTTTTAAAACAAACCATAACCTTTATTTCATAAATAAAGGTTTAAAAAGCTTTACGTAGATTATCAAATAATGATAATCTAAAATATCCTGTTTACACACGACCATTACATAATGGTTTACAATACAAATATGTTACATCGAAATCAGTTTCTTGAATGCAGTTTTTACACAATATCATACAAACATGGACTCCAAATCTTGTCCTTATTTTAGTATGCATCAGCGGAAGCTCTTAATATTCACCTGAGAATAAACATGCTTTAAACGTCAACAAAATGTTGGTGAGTTATAGCTTTAACCTATATATATCAAATCATAACAATAGACCACAAGATTTCATATTTCAATACACATCCCATACATAGAGATAAAAATCATTCATATGGTGAACACCTGGTAACCGACATTAACAAGATGCATATATAAGAATATCCCCATCATTCTGGGACACCCTTCGGATATGATATAAATTTCGAAGTACTAAAGCATCCGGTACTTTGGATGGGGCTTGTTGGGCCCGATAGATCTATCTTTAGGATTCGCGTCAATTAGGGTGTCTGTTCCCTAATTCTTAGATTACCAGACTTAATATAAAGGGGCATATTCGATTTCGATAATTCAACCATAGAATGTAGTTTCACGTACTTGTGTCTATTTTGTAAATCATTTATAAAACCTGCATGTATTCTCATCCCAAAAATATTAGATTTTAAAAGTGGGACTATAACTCACTTTCACAGATTTTTACTTCGTCGGGAAGTAAGACTTGGCCACTGGTTGATTCACGAACCTATAACAATATATACATATATATCAAAGTATGTTCAAAATATATTTACAACACTTTTAATATATTTTGATGTTTTAAGTTTATTAAGTCAGCTGTCCTCGTTAGTAACCTACAACTAGTTGTCCACAATTAGATGTACAGAAATAAATCGATAAATATTATCTTGAATCAATCCACGACCCAGTGTATACGTATCTCAGTATTGATCACAACTCAAACTATATATATTTTGGAATCAACCTCAACCCTGTATAGCTAACTCCAACATTCACATATAGAGTGTCTATGGTTGTTCCGAAATATATATAGATGTGTCGACATGATAGGTCGAAACATTGTATACGTGTCTATGGTATCTCAAGATTACATAATATACAATACAAGTTGATTAAGTTATGGTTGGAATAGATTTGTTACCAATTTTCACGTAGCTAAAATGAGAAAAATTATCCAATCTTGTTTTACCCATAACTTCTTCATTTTAAATCCGTTTTGAGTGAATCCAATTGCTATGGTTTCATATTGAACTCTATTTTATGAATCTAAACAGAAAAAGTATAGGTTTATAGTCGGAAAAATAAGTTACAATTCGTTTTTGTAAAGGTAGTCATTTCAGTCGAAAGAACGACGTCTAGATGACCATTTTAGAAAACATACTTCCACTTTGAGTTTAACCATAATTTTTGGATATAGTTTCATGTTCATAATAAAAATCATCTTCTCAGAATAACAACTTTTAAATCAAAGTTTATCATAGTTTTTAATTAACTAACCCAAAACAGCCCGCGGTGTTACTACGACGGCGTAAATCCGGTTTTACGGTGTTTTTCGTGTTTCCAGGTTTTAAATCATTAAGTTAGCATATCATATAGATATAGAACATGTGTTTAGTTGATTTTAAAAGTCAAGTTAGAAGGATTAACTTTTGTTTGCGAACAAGTTTAGAATTAACTAAACTATGTTCTAGTGATTACAAGTTTAAACCTTCGAATAAGATAGCTTTATATGTATGAATCGAATGATGTTATGAACATCATTACTACCTTAAGTTCCTTGGATAAACCTACTGGAAAAGATAAAAATGGATCTAGCTTCAACGGATCCTTGGATGGCTCGAAGTTCTTGAAGCAGAATCATGACACGAAAACAAGTTCAAGTAAGATCATCACTTGAAATAAGATTGTTATAGTTATAGAAATTGAACCAAAGTTTGAATATGATTATTACCTTGTATTAGAATGATAACCTACTGTAAGAAACAAAGATTTCTTGAGGTTGGATGATCACCTTAAAAGATTGGAAGTGAGCTAGCAAACTTGAAAGTATTCTTGATTTTATGAAACTAGAACTTTTAGAATTTATGAAGAACACTTAGAACTTGAAGATAGAACTTGAGAGAGATCAATTAGATGAAGAAAATTGAAGAATGAAAGTTTTTGTAGGTGTTTTTGGTCGTTGGTGTATGGATTAGATATAAAGGATATGTAATTTTGTTTTCATGTAAATAAGTCATGAATGATTACTCATATTTTTGTAATTTTATGAGATATTTCATGCTAGTTGCCAAATGATGGTTTCCACATGTGTTAGGTGACTCACATGGGCTGCTAAGAGCTGATCATTGGAGTGTATATACCAATAGTACATACATCTAAAAGCTGTGTATTGTACGAGTACGAATACGAGTGCATACGAGTAGAATTGTTGATGAAACTGAACGAGGATGTAATTGTAAGCATTTTTGTTAAGTAGAAGTATTTTGATAAGTGTCTTGAAGTCTTTCAAAAGTGTATGAATACATATTAAAAAACTACATGTATATACATTTTAACTGAGTCGTTAAGTCATCGTTAGTCGTTACATGTAAATGTTGTTTTGAAACCTTTAGGTTAACGATCTTGTTGAATATTGTTAACCCATTGTTTATTATAACAAATGAGATGTTAAATTATTATATTATCATGATATTATGATATATAATATATCTTAGTATGATGTATATACAGTTAAATGTCGTTACAACGATAATCGTTACATATATGTCTCGTTTCGAAATCATTAAGTTAGTAGTCTTATTTTTACATATGTATTTCATTGTTAATACACTTAATAATATATTTACTTATCATTTAACATAATTAACCAAGTGTATCAATATCTTAATATGATTCATATGTACCTAGTAAGACGTTGTTATAACGATAATCGTTATATATATCGTTTTCGAGTTTCTTAAATTAATAGTCTCATTTTTATGTATATAACTCATTGTTAAAATACCTAATGAGATACATACTTATAATAAAAACATGTTAACTATATATATAACTGTAACGACCCGACCAAAACCGTTATTGACGGCGCCGTTAACTTAGGTCCCGTTGCGTGGTCGTAGTCCCTATATGAGACTCGTTTGACCAAAATTATGTCGCAATCATTTGAAACGTACAAGACTTGCAAAGTTTAGTTTACAAACAATTCGACAACAAGTTTAAGATTACAAAAATTGTAAAGTATAAATGAAATAACTTGCGACATAATATAAGTTGAAAATCACAGTTGCTATAAATAGCGTAAGTATGTATGCTTTAAGGTTTAATCCAAAAGTGCTATCACTAGCGTATGAAATATATGCTTGACCTCAAGCAAGAAATCAAAGTGTGCGGAAGCATGTATCAAGTAGCCGAGTATGAACATGAGAAACATATAGAAAACTGTCAACGAAAAACGTTGGTGAAATCATAGATGTATTTGTAAACGTTGTTTTTGAACCACAAGATTTAGTATTCCCATAGTTGATTATCAAAATCGTTTGCATTCCAAAAGTATTGTTCGCGAGCACCCAATTATCAAGACTTAACGTTTCCTTCCATAGAACCCCATCACAATAGTGTTAGAACATACACTGTTTCTCGAAAATATATTTCATCCGTAGACGGTAGCGAACCGTCCGTAATGAGGGTTTGTCAAACCCGTATGGCCACACAATATAAGTTCTCGCTTACACCCTGCAAGTGTAACTAATGATAATCGAATTGAGGATTTTTGTTCTAACTCGCTGTGGAATGTTTGTTTTCCTTGTACTTGTGTTCAAAGTATAAAAGTAAGTAGTACAAAATGTAACAAAGTATATATTTCTCAGCCCACAATTTAAAAGTAATAAAAGTTGTTGAAAAGGTGGGACTATGATCTCACCTCGAGTGCACGAGTATAAAAGTACTTCACAAAGTAACGTATGCATGAAAGTTGCTTAGCCTTGACCTAAACAAGTAAGTTGTGTCAATTAACCGGTTACGACACAAAGTCGGGTGAAATGTGTTCAATTAGTCCTATGGCTCGTTACGACTCGATTAAATATAGCATGTGAATCACGTTGCCAAGTTTCATGCGAGAATCAAGTATAAAAGCATGTTAGAACGATTGCATAAAAGTTTGGTTAAGTTTGACTAAAAGTCAAACTTGGTCAAAGTCAACGAAAAGTCAACGCGTTCGGGTCGGGTCCCGAACTATTTTTCTATGCTAGTTATTCATATATAAGCATATTAGAACAAGTTTCATGTGAATCGGAGGTCGATAGCTAGTCAAACATTTCGCGTGAAAAGTGACAAAGTGAGCAGAATTCTGGCCAGGCCAATCCGCGCGCCGCGCGGGGATGGGGCGCGCCGCGCCACCATCTGGGCAGACACTTTTCTGTTTTTCAAAGTATGCACGAGCTAAAACCAAATAACCACATCTTATGATCCGCAAACAATTAGAACATGTATCTTATATCATCGGAAAGGTAATTTGACGAGGAAAACACCTAGACACATTTCATCAAGAAATTCAACACTTACAATAACCCAAAACCGCATTAAACGTTCATAATCAAAGTTTCAAGTTTGTAAAACGCATTTCATGATTCGGGCAACCAATTTACATGTATGATATGCCGTTTTGAAGGTAATAACGCATACATTGCAACTAGACGCATATTCCAAGTTTCAATAAACATTTATTACGTCAAAATCACTAGCCACGTTATCGTTTCAAAATCAATTTCGACACAAATGAGACTTATGATTCACTAATCAAACGCTAGCATACATCACACCATTTCGAAGCTATTTACGCATACAATTTAACTACTTAACTAGCATACATTCAAACAAGTGTCTCAACTAGCATTCAACCGCATCAAGTTCCTACCAAAACGATAATCGATTCACCAAAAACACATTTCATGTTATTGAGCTAGTTTTTCATCATCCAACATATCAAAACGAAGCTAATGAAGTAACTAACACTTTTAACACATACACTTTATCTTATAACATCATTTGAGCAACCAAAACTCAAGATTAAGCTAGACCCATTTGGGTGTTCATGTCATATTTTCGAAACACGAAGAACGAGCATACAAATTACATACACGACATCCCTACGAGCCATAGACACTAATTAACCACTTGACAAGTCTAAAAACGAATTTAACAAGTTAGGGTTTCATGAGAAATTCTTACCCCATGCCATGAGACTAGTATCAAATCGAAGAGGATGAAACGAGGATTCCAAAAGTACAATTTGTTTTGATGTTTGATTCCTTGCTTGAATTTGGATGATGATTGAAGATGATGAAGAATTTAGGATGGGAGTTCTTGGTTGAGAGAAAAGAAGAAAGAAAAGAAATGAGGGGATAATGGTGGGAGGTGGTGACTAGTTGTTCCAATTTGGCCAAGTGACAAGATTTGTCCCTCAAGTTTCAAAGCGGGTGCAGGAATTAACCAAACGAATATTTTTAAAACGCTCGAGTAAACGGGTGATGTCAAAATTAAATAGCGGAAATATAATGAAAGTTACTCACGGAAACTATTAATTTAAATACGAAAGATTATGTTTTAAAAAAAAGACGGTGTTAAAATTAAATTTAACGGAAAAACGCGGGATGTTACATTATCCACACCTCAAAAGAAATTTCGTCCCGAAATTTAGTTGGAAGTAGTAGTTGTTGAATCTTCCTCGAGATCTTACGTTGCCGATTCTACGAGTGAGGGAGAAGTACGTCCTAGGGTATTTCAACGAATTTTGACGGTCGGGATCATATGTTGTTTTAAGGTTTGGCTTCACGATTTATGGTTTCGACCGGTCCTCCTAGGAAGTGAGGGTTATCGTCGATAGTGAGTTCATCAAAGGAGATAACAAGTTCTCGTTTCGCAAAACACGTCTTTGAGTTGATACATCGAATGTAGGATAAACGGAGACCCAAAATGAGTCGGAAAAGTCTAAACGGCTAGCGACGGGTCCAAAACACCCCAAGAATTTAAAGGATCAAAATATCGCGGATTTAGCTTCCTACGTTTTCCCGAAACGGATTGCACCTTTCCAAGGTGCGACTCTTAACGTGACGCGGTTTTCCACGTGGAATTTAAAATGTTTACGTCTAACATCGGCGTAGCTCTTGGTGATTACGAGTCGCGTTGGGTCTTGCTTGAATATGAATAAATCCTCTCGATTGCTCATGAATAAGCTCGGCCCCGGTGAATTGATCATCGTTTACTTGGTTTCGACAAGAAGGAGGATGATGTTTCCGGTCACATGTGGTTTCAAAAGGAGTGACGTTAAAACTCGAATGAAAATCATTGTAGTACGAGGATTCGGTTTAAGGAAAATACTTTTCTCAAGTAAATTTGAAGTTGGTAATACAAACTTGTATTATGGTTTCCAAGGTTTAAATCGCATGTTTGTTCGGTCCGTCGGGTTGTGGATGGTACGCGGTACTCATGTCTAAATGCGGTCCCGAGGCTTTTTGTAAGGTACTCCAAAATCTAGAAATGAAACGAGGATCTCGATCCGAAACGGGGTACATTTCCCTAAGGCATATTGAACAAGTTTGCTAGGAATTGAAAACGTTAGCTAGGACAAGTTTCTCAAGAAAATTCGCGTCGCGGAAGATTTATCGGTTTCCAAAAACGTTCGTCGGGGCAAGTTCTTATCGGGTTTTGAAAACGATTGTTAGGACTATCCACCCTCGCGGCGAATACTTGTATGACGTGAAGAGTCGCTCTCCATTGAGAATTTATAATAAGGACCTCCTGAACCGGAAGTACGAGGGTGATGCAAGAGAAGTTTCCGCCCCGATGTGAGCATAACGAGTAAATTGTAGTTAGTCAATAAGACTGCGCGAGGACGAGCTAGTATACCCGTGTGACATACGGTTGAAGTCGAATGGAATCGGTAATTCATTCGGAAGCATAAATATAATTTGACAATAACTGAAGGTGTGTCCCCGGTATGGTTGTTATAAATATTCTCGGAGTTTTCGGATGTCCAAACCTGAAAAGATGAAGTCATGTACATGGCACATGGTGGTGTTTAGGTTGATCGAGTCTAACCACCATCACGCGTCACTAGAACTTTGGTATGTCTTACCGTAATATAACCACGTTGATCGAGTGTCGTTATATTACGCTAACTCATACCTCCATTCCCACATCACTCTATGGATTCAAGTTCGTGTAATCGTGAAGTTTAAAATAAACAAAGTGTAACAACGTCTCTAACGTGACTCGTATTGAATCGAAAGAATTAGTGCAACTATAAAGAAGCGTTCCCCGAGGGAAGTGTATAAATGATTGTTCACGGCAATGTGGTTCGAGTCAGACAATAAGGTATTCAGGTATGAAAAGAGTAACGAGTCATGATAACGAGTAGCACACAACCGTAGTGATAAATGTTGATGACGATACTCACCTAGAGTAGTGATGGTAGTAACACCAAAAAGTAGATAGTAAGAAACACTAGTGGGAAACCGAGAGTAAGTTGAAACGGTGGCAAATAACAATCCGGGAGACAGAGTTCCCGAACGAGTGTGACTAATGAAGTCGTCGTCATCCATACGTGTATGAATCATGAATTTACGTGTGTTACCAAAAAGTGGCGGAATACGAGTTCGTATGATGAAGGTTGGGTATCATTAAAAAGTTTGCCTAAGAATGATTCAAGTATAATGCACAAGTAGTCAAGTAAGTGCTATCTATAGCAAATGTATGTCAGAATGCAATGGCTAACTATCCGGTTGTAGTCTAGACTCACTAATGCGTCCTAACGACTCTGTTAGACACACTAATGCACGTCCTAGTTCCCTACAACCAACGCTCTGATACCACTTGTAACGACCCGACCAAAACCGTTATTGACGGCGCCGTTAACTTAGGTCCCGTTGCGTGGTCGTAGTCCCTATATGAGACTCGTTTGACCAAAATTATGTCGCATTCATTTGAAACGTACAAGACTTGCAAAGTTTAGTTTACAAACAATTCGACAACAAGTTTAAGATTACAAAAATTGTAAAGTATAAATGAAATAACTTGCGACATAATATAAGTTGAAAATCACAGTTGCTATAAATAGCGTAAGTATGTATGCTTTAAGGTTTAATCCAAAAGTGCTATCACTAGCGTATGAAATATATGCTTGACCTCAAGCAAGAAATCAAAGTGTGCGGAAGCATGTATCAAGTAGCCGAGTATGAACCTGAGAAACATATAGAAAACTGTCAACGAAAAACGTTGGTGAAATCATAGATGTATTTGTAAACGTTGTTTTTGAACCACAAGATTTAGTATTCCCATAGTTGATTATCAAAATCGTTTGCATTCCAAAAGCATTGTTCGCGAGCACCCAATTATCAAGACTTAACGTTTCCTTCCATAGAACCCCATCACAATAGTGTTAGAACATACACTGTTTCTCGAAAATATATTTCATCCGTAGACGGTAGCGAACCGTCCGTAATGAGGGTTTGTCAAACCCGTATGGCCACACAATATAAGTTCTCGCTTACACCCTGCAAGTGTAACTAATGATAATCGAATTGAGGATTTTTGTTCTAACTCGCTGTGGAATGTTTGTTTTCCTTGTACTTGTGTTCAAAGTATAAAAGTAAGTAGTACAAAATGTAACAAAGTATATATTTCTCAGCCCACAATTTAAAAGTAATAAAAGTTGTTGAAAAGGTGGGACTATGATCTCACCTCGAGTGCACGAGTATAAAAGTACTTCACAAAGTAACGTATGCATGAAAGTTGCTTAGCCTTGACCTAAACAAGTAAGTTGTGTCAATTAACCGGTTACGACACAAAGTCGGGTGAAATGTGTTCAATTAGTCCTATGGCTCGTTACGACTCGATTAAATATAGCATGTGAATCACGTTGCCAAGTTTCATGCGAGAATCAAGTATAAAAGCATGTTAGAACGATTGCATAAAAGTTTGGTTAAGTTTGACTAAAAGTCAAACTTGGTCAAAGTCAACGAAAAGTCAACGCGTTCGGGTCGGGTCCCGAACTATTTTTCTATGCTAGTTATTCATATATAAGCATATTAGAACAAGTTTCATGTGAATCGGAGGTCGATAGCTAGTCAAACATTTCGCGTGAAAAGTGACAAAGTGAGCAGAATTCTGGCCAGGCCAATCCGCGCGCCGCGCGGGGATGGGGCGCGCCGCGCCACCATCTGGGCAGACACTTTTCTGTTTTTCAAAGTATGCACGAGCTAAAACCAAATAACCACATCTTATGATCCGCAAACAATTAGAACATGTATCTTATATCATCGGAAAGGTAATTTGACGAGGAAAACACCTAGACACATTTCATCAAGAAATTCAACACTTACAACAACCCAAAACCGCATTAAACGTTCATAATCAAAGTTTCAAGTTTGTAAAACGCATTTCATGATTCGGGCAACCAATTTACATGTATGATATGCCGTTTTGAAGGTAATAACGCATACATTGCAACTAGACGCATATTCCAAGTTTCAATAAACATTTATTACGTCAAAATCACTAGCCACGTTATCGTTTCAAAATCAATTTCGACACAAATGAGACTTATGATTCACTAATCAAACGCTAGCATACATCACACCATTTCGAAGCTATTTACGCATACAATTTAACTAGTTAACTAGCATACATTCAAACAAGTGTCTCAACTAGCATTCAACCGCATCAAGTTCCTACCAAAACGATAATCGATTCACCAAAAACACATTTCATGTTATTGAGCTAGTTTTTCATCATCCAACATATCAAAACGAAGCTAATGAAGTAACTAACACTTTTAACACATACACTTTATCTTATAACATCATTTGAGCAACCAAAACTCAAGATTAAGCTAGACCCATTTGGGTGTTCATGTCATATTTTCGAAACACGAAGAACGAGCATACAAATTACATACACGACATCCCTACGAGCCATAGACACTAATTAACCACTTGACAAGTCTAAAAACGAATTTAACAAGTTAGGGTTTCATGAGAAATTCTTACCCCATGCCATGAGACTAGTATCAAATCGAAGAGGATGAAACGAGGATTCCAAAAGTACAATTTGTTTTGATGTTTGATTCCTTGCTTGAATTTGGATGATGATTGAAGATGATGAAGAATTTAGGATGGGAGTTCTTGGTTGAGAGAAAAGAAGAAAGAAAAGAAATGAGGGGATAATGGTGGGAGGTGGTGACTAGTTGTTCCAATTTGGCCAAGTGACAAGATTTGTCCCTCAAGTTTCAAAGCGGGTGCGGGAATTAACCAAACGAATATTTTTAAAACGCTCGAGTAAACGGGTGATGTCAAAATTAAATAGCGGAAATATAATGAACGTTACTCACGGAAACTATTAATTTAAATACGAAAGATTATGTTTTAAAAAAAAGACGGTGTTAAAATTAAATTTAACGGAAAAACGCGGGATGTTACAATAACCATATATATGTCATTGTATAGTTTTTACAAGTTTTAACGTTCGTGAATCACCGGTCAACTTGGGTGGTCAATTGTCTATATGAAACATATTTCAATTAATCAAGTCTTAACAAGTTTGATTGCTTAACATGTTGGAAACATTTAATCATGTAAATATCAATCTCAATTAATATATATAAACATGGAAAAGTTCGGGTCACTACAGTACCTACCCGTTAAATAAATTTCGTCCCGAAATTTTAAGCTGTTGAAGGTGTTGACGAATCTTCTGGAAATAGATGCGGGTATTTCTTCTTCATCTGATCTTCATGCTCCCAGGTGAACTCGGGTCCTCTACGAGCATTCCATCGAACCTTAACAATTGGTATCTTGTTTTGCTTAAGTCTTTTAACCTCATGATCCATTATTTCGACGGGTTCTTCGATGAATTGAAGTTTTTCGTTGATTTGGATTTCATCTAACGGAATAGTGAGATCTTCTTTAGCAAAACATTTCTTCAAATTCGAGACGTGGAAAGTGTTATGTACAGCCGCGAGTTGTTGAGGTAACTCAAGTCGGTAAGCTACTGGTCCGACACGATCAATAATCTTGAATGGTCCAATATACCTTGGATTTAATTTCCCTCGTTTACCAAATCGAACAACGCCTTTCCAAGGTGCAACTTTAAGCATGACCATCTCTCCAATTTCAAATTCTATATCTTTTCTTTTAATGCCGGCGTAGCTCTTTTGTCGACTTTGGGCGGTTTTCAACCGTTGTTGAATTTGGATGATCTTCTCGGTAGTTTCTTGTATTATCTCCGGACCCGTAATCTGTCTATCCCCCACTTCACTCCAACAAATTGGAGACCTGCACTTTCTACCATAAAGTGCTTCAAACGGCGCCATCTCAATGCTTGAATGGTAGCTGTTGTTGTAGGAAAATTCTGCTAACGGTAGATGTCGATCCCAACTGTTTCCGAAATCAATAACACATGCTCGTAGCATGTCTTCAAGCGTTTGTATTGTCCTTTCGCTCTGCCCATCAGTTTGTGGATGATAGGCAGTACTCATGTCTAGACGAGTTCCTAATGCTTGCTGTAATGTCTGCCAGAATCTTGAAATAAATCTGCCATCCCTATCAGAGATAATAGAGATTGGTATTCCATGTCTGGAGACGACTTCCTTCAAATACAGTCGTGCTAACTTCTCCATCTTGTCATCTTCTCTTATTGGCAGGAAGTGTGCTGATTTGGTGAGACGATCAACTATTATCCAAATAGTATCAAAACCACTTGCAGTCCTTGGCAATTTAGTGATGAAATCCATGGTAATGTTTTCCCATTTCCATTCCGGGATTTCGGGTTGTTGAAGTAGACCTGATGGTTTCTGATGCTCAGCTTTGACCTTAGAACATGTCAAACATTCTCCTATGTATTTAGCAATATCGGCTTTCATACCCGGCCACCAAAAATGTTTCTTGAGATCCTTGTACATCTTCCCCGTTCCAGGATGTATTGAGTATCTGGTTTTATGAGCTTCTCTAAGTACCATTTCTCTCATATCTCCAAATTTTGGTACCCAAATCCTTTCAGCCCTATACCGGGTTCCGTCTTCCTGAATATTAAGATGCTTCTCCGATCCTTTGGGTATTTCATCCTTTAAATTTCCCTCTTTTAAAACTCCTTGTTGCGCCTCCTTTATTTGAGTAGTAAGGTTATTATGAATCATTATATTCATAGGTTTTACTCGAATGGGTTCTCTGTCCTTCCTGCTCAAGGCATCGGCTACCACATTTGCCTTTCCCGGGTGGTAACGAATCTCAAAGTCGTAATTATTCAACAATTCAATCCACCTACGCTGCCTCATATTCAGTTGTTTCTGATTAAATATGTGTTGAAGACTTTTGTGGTCGGTATATATAATACTTTTGACCCCATATAAGTAGTGCCTCCAAGTCTTTAATGCAAAAACAACCGCTCCTAATTCCAAATCATGCGTCGTATAATTTTGTTCATGAATCTTCAATTGTCTAGACGCATAAGCAATCACCTTCGTTCGTTGCATTAATACACAACCGAGACCTTGCTTTGATACGTCACAATAAATCACAAAATCATCATTCCCTTCAGGCAATGACAATATAGGTGCCGTAGTTAGCTTTTTCTTCAATAACTGAAACGCTTTCTCTTGTTCATCATTCCATTCAAATTTCTTCCCTTTATGCGTTAATGCAGTCAAGGGTTTTGCTATTCTGGAAAAATCTTGGTTGAACCTTCTGTAGTAACCAGCTAGTCCTAAAAACTGGCGTATATGTTTCGGAGTTTTCGGGGTTTCCCACTTTTCAACAGTTTCTATCTTTGCCGGATCCACCTTAATACCTTCTTTGTTCACTATGTGACCGAGGAATTGAACTTCTTCCAACCAAAATGCACACTTTGAAAACTTAGCGTACAATTCTTCCTTCCTCAATACTTCTAACACCTTTCTCAAATGTTCACCGTGTTCTTGGTCATTCTTTGAGTAAATAAGTATGTCATCAATGAAAACAATGACAAACTTGTCAAGGTATGGTCCACACACTCGGTTCATAAGGTCCATGAACACAGCTGGTGCATTAGTTAAACCAAACGGCATGACCATAAACTCGTAATGACCGTAACGTGTTCTGAAAGTAGTCTTTGGAATATCATCTTCTTTCACCCGCATTTGATGATACCCGGAACGTAAGTCAATCTTTGAATAAACAGACGAGCCTTGTAGTTGATCAAATAAGTCATCGATTCTCGGTAGTGGGTAGCGGTTCTTGATGGTAAGTTTGTTCAACTCTCGGTAGTCGATACACAACCTGAATGTACCATCTTTCTTCTTGACAAACAAAACAGGAGCTCCCCACGGTGATGTGCTTGGTCGAATGAAACCACGCTCTAAAAGTTCTTGTAATTGGCTTTGAAGTTCTTTCATCTCGCTGGGTGCGAGTCTGTAAGGAGCACGAGCTATTGGTGCAGCTCCTGGTACAAGATCTATTTGAAATTCAACAGATCGATGTGGGGGTAATCCCGGTAATTCTTTCGGAAATACATCGGGAAATTCTTTTGCAATGGGAACATCATTGATGCTCTTTTCTTCAGTTTATACTTTCTCGACGTGTGCTAGAACAGCATAGCAACCTTTTCTTATTTGTTTTTGTGCCTTCAAATTACTAATAAGATGTAGCTTCGTGTTGCCCTTTTCTCCGTACACCATTAAGGGTTTTCATTTTTCTCGTATAATGCGAATTGCATTTTTGTAACAGACGATCTCTGCTTTCACTTCTTTCAACCAGTCCATACCGATTATCACATCAAAACTCCCTAACTCTACTGGTATCAAATCAATCTTAAATGTTTCGCTAACCAGTTTAATTTCTCGATTCCGACATATATTATCTGCTGAAATTAATTTACCATTTGCTAATTCGAGTAAAAATTTACTATCCAAAGGCGTCAATGGACAACTTAATTTAGCACAAAAATCTCTACTCATATAGCTTCTATCCGCACCCGAATCAAATAAAACGTAAGCAGATTTATTGTCAATAAGAAACGTACCCGTAACAAGCTCCGGGTCTTCCTGTGCCTCTGCCGCATTAATATTGAAAACTCTTCCGCGGCCTTGTCCATTCGTGTTCTCCTGGTTCGGGCAATTTCTAATAATGTGGCCCGGTTTTCCACATTTATAACAAACTACATTGGCATAACTTGCTCCGACACTACTTGCTCCGCCATTACTCGTTCCGACACCATTTGTTCCTTTCGTTCTATTAACCCCTGGTCCATAGACCTCACACTTCGCCGCGCTATGACCATTTCTTTTACACTTGTTGCAAAATTTGGTGCAGAACCCCGAGTGATACTTTTCACACCTTTGGCATAGCTGCTTCTGATTGTTGTTGTTGTTGTTGTTGTTGTTGTTGGGCCGTTTGTTGTAGTTGCGATTGATGTTGCGATTGTTGGGATAATTGTTGCGATTATTGTTGTAATTGCTGTTGTTGTATTGGTGATTCTTATCACCGTTTTCCTCCCACTTTCTTTTGACTTGCTTCACATTGGCCTCTTCAGCAGTCTGTTCTTTAATTCTTTCTTCAATTTGGTTCACTAGTTTGTGAGCCATTCTACATGCCTGTTGTATAGAGGCGGGCTCGTGTGAACTTATATCTTCTTGGATTCTTTCCGGTAATCCTTTCACAAATGCGTCGATCTTCTCTTCCTCATCTTCGAATGCTCCCGGACACAATAGGCACAATTCTGTGAATCGTCTTTCGTACGTGGTAATATCAAATCCTTGGGTTCGTAACCCTCTAAGTTCTGTCTTTAGCTTATTGACCTCGGTTCTGGGACGGTACTTCTCGTTCATCAAGTGCTTGAATGCTGACCACGGTAGTGCGTACGCATCGTCTTGTCCCACTTGCTCTAAATAGGTATTCCACCATGTTAACGCAGAACCTGTGAAGGTATGCGTAGCGTACTTCACTTTGTCCTCTTCAGTACACTTACTTATGGCAAACACCGATTCGACCTTCTCGGTCCACCGTTTCAATCCGATCGGTCCTTCGGTTCCATCAAATTCCAAAGGTTTGCAGGCAGTGAATTCTTTGTAGGTGCATCCTACACGATTTCCTGTACTGCTAGATCCAAGGTTATTGTTGGTATGTAGCGCAGCCTGTACTGCGGCTATGTTTGAAGCTAGAAAAGTACGGAATTCCTCTTCATTCATATTCACGGTGTGTCGAGTAGTCGGTGCCATTTCCTTCAAAATAGTCAAATGGAACAAGTTAATCATACATAATATTAAGAGTAGTTAATAGTATTTCGTAGCATAATATGAACTCATTTATAAAAGCTTTTTCTTCATATTAGCATTTTATAAGTTTAAATTCGGGTAGTACCTACCCGTTAAGTTCATACTTAGTAGCTAATATACAATTCAACTACTACAATTCTATATAAAAAACTGATTATAATAATATTTCGCGTTCAAACTTTTATACAATATTTTACAAACTTACAATACCGCTTATTTTACATAAAGCATGAAATATAGCACACAATAACTTTGATACAAGATAGTTGTGAAGATAATTCTAGCTAGTACACAAGTCGTTCAGCAAAGGCAATAAAGACACGTAATTCATACGTCCAGAAACAAGTCATGCATTCTGGTTTTACTAGGACTACTTCCCATCCTTGGTCTTGTGGAACATAACCGTTATGGCCGTTGATAAGACAGCGTGTTGTAACGTCGTCAAAAGGACGAGGGTTACGTAATGTCCAACAGTCCCGTAACAATCTAAAAACCTCATTTCTTACCCCAATTACCGACTCCGTCACTTGTGGAAACGTTTTGTTTAATAGTTGTAGCCCGATGTTCTTGTTCTCACTTTGGTGAGAAGCGAACATTACTAATCCGTAAGCATAACATGCTTCTTTATGTTGCATGTTAGCCGCTTTTTCTAAATCACGAAGTCCAATATTCGGATATATTGAGTCAAAATAATTTCTTAACCCGTTGCGTAAAATAGCATTTGGGTTCCCCGCAATATATGCGTCAAAGTAAACACATCGTAACTTATGGGTTTCCCAATGTGATATCCCCCATCTTTCAAACAAAAGTCTCTTATAAACCAAGACATTCTTGGAACGTTCTTCGAATGTCTTACAAACTGATCTCGCCTTAAATAGTTGTGCCGAGGAATTCTGGCCGACTCTAGACAAGATTTCATCAATCATGTCTCCGGGTAGGTCTCTTAAAATATTGGGTTGTCTATCCATTTTGTGTTTTTAAACTGTAAAATAGACAAGAGTTAGATTCATAAAAAAATACTTATTAATACAAGCAATTTTTACATATATCATAAAGCATAAGAACACTATATTACATATATTACACCACACGAATACAACTATCTTACTCCGACTCGCTCATTTCTTCTTCTTCGGTTTTGGTTCGTTTTGCCAAGTTTATAGGGATATATGATGTTCCCCTAATACTAACTGTCGTTGTCCACATTGGTTTAGAAAAACCTGGTGGTTTAGAGGTTCCCGGGTCATTGTTACAACTTAAGGACTTCGGGGGTTGACGATACATATAAAGTTCATCGGGGTTGGAATTAGATTTCTCTATTTTTATGCCCTTTCTCTTATTATTTTCTTTTGCCTTTTTAAATTCAGTTGGGGTAATTTCTATAACATCATCGGAATTCTCGTCGGAATCCGATTCATCGGAGAATTGGTAATCCTCCCAATATTTTGCTTCCTTGGCGGAAACACCATTGACTATAATTAACCTTGGTCGGTTGGTTGAGGATTTTCTTTTACTTAACCGTTTTATTATTTCCCCCACCGGTTCTATTTCTTCATCCGGTTCCGATTCTTCTTCCGGTTCCGATTCTTCTTCCGGTTCCGACTCTTCTTCCGGTTCCTCTTCGGGAACTTATGAATCAGTCCACGAATCATTCCAATTTACATTTGACTCTTCATTATTATTAGGTGAGTCAATGGGACTTGTTCTAGAGGTAGACATCTATCACATAATGTCAAACACGTTAAGAGATTAATATATCACATAATATTCATATGTTAAAAATATATAGTTTCCAACAAAAATGTTAAGCAATCATTTTTAAAGAAAACACGGTCGAAGTCCAGACTCACTAATGCATCCTAACAAACTCGATAAGACACACTAATGCAAATTTTCTGGTTCTCTAAGACCAATGCTCGGATACCAACTGAAATGTCCCGTTCTTATTGATTAAAAATGTTCCATATTAATTGATTTCGTTGCGAGGTTTTGACCTCTATATGAGACGTTTTTCAAAGACTGCATTCATTTTTAAAACAAACCATAACCTTTATTTCATAAATAAAGGTTTAAAAAGCTTTACGTAGATTATCAAATAATGATAATCTAAAATATCCTGTTTACACAAGACCATTACATAATGGTTTACAATACAAATATGTTACATCGAAATCAGTTTCTTGAATGCAGTTTTTACACAATATCATACAAACATGGACTCCAAATCTTGTCCTTATTTTAGTATGCAACAGCGGAAGCTCTTAATATTCACCTGAGAATAAACATGCTTTAAACGTCAACAAAATGTTGGTGAGTTATAGGTTTAACCTATATATATCAAATCATAACAATAGACCACAAGATTTCATATTTCAATACACATCCCATACATAGAGATAAAAATCATTCATATGGTGAACACCTGGTAACCGACATTAACAAGATGCATATATAAGAATATCCCCATCATTCCGGGACACCCTTCGGATATGATATAAATTTCGAAGTACTAAAGCATCCGGTACTTTGGATGGGGCTTGTTGGGCCCGATAGATCTATCTTTAGGATTCGCGTCAATTAGGGTGTCTGTTCCCTAATTCTTAGATTACCAGACTTAATATAAAGGGGCATATTCGATTTCGATAATTCAACCATAGAATGTAGTTTCACGTACTTGTGTCTATTTTGTAAATCATTTATAAAACCTGCATGTATTCTCATCCCAAAAATATTAGATTTTAAAAGTGGGACTATAACTCACTTTCACAGATTTTTACTTCGTCAGGAAGTAAGACTTGGCCACTGGTTGATTCACGAACCTATAACAATATATACATATATATCAAAGTATGTTCAAAATATATTTACAACACTTTTAATATATTTTGATGTTTTAAGTTTATTAAGTCAGCTGTCCTCGTTAGTAACCTACAACTAGTTGTCCACAATTAGATGTACAGAAATAAATCGATAAATATTATCTTGAATCAATCCATGACCCAGTGTATACGTATCTCAGTATTGATCACAACTCAAACTATATATATTTTGGAATCAACCTCAACCCTGTATAGCTAACTCCAACATTCACATATAGAGTGTCTATGGTTGTTCCGAAATATATATAGATGTGTCGACATGATAGGTCAAAACATTGTATACGTGTCTATGGTATCTCAAGATTACATAATATACAATACAAGTTGATTAAGTTATGGTTGGAATAGATTTGTTACCAATTTTCACGTAGCTAAAATGAGAAAAATTATCCAATCTTGTTTTACCCATAACTTCTTCATTTTAAATCCGTTTTGAGTGAATCCAATTGCTATGGTTTCATATTGAACTCAATTTTATGAATCTAAACAGAAAAAGTATAGGTTTATAGTCGGAAAAATAAGTTACAAGTCGTTTTTGTAAAGGTAGTCATTTCAGTCGAAAGAACGACGTCTAGATGACCATTTTAGAAAACATACTTCCACTTTGAGTTTAACCATAATTTTTGGATATAGTTTCATGTTCATAATAAAAATCATCTTCTCAGAATAACAACTTTTAAATCAAAGTTTATCATAGTTTTTAATTAACTAACCCAAAACAGCCCGCGGTGTTACTACGACGGCGTAAATCCGGTTTTACGGTGTTTTTCGTGTTTCCAGGTTTTAAATCATTAAATTAGTATATCATATAGATATAGAACATGTGTTTAGTTGATTTTAAAAGTCAAGTTAGAAGGATTAACTTTTGTTTGCGAACAAGTTTAGAATTAACTAAACTATGTTCTAGTGATTACAAGTTTAAACCTTCGAATAAGATAGCTTTATATGTATGAATCGAATGATGTTATGAACATCATTACTACCTTAAGTTCCTTGGATAAACCTACTGGAAAAGAGAAAAATGGATCTAGCTTCAACGGATCCTTGGATGGCTCGAAGTTCTTGAAGCAGAATCATGACACGAAAACAAGTTCAAGTAAGATCATCACTTGAAATAAGATTGTTATAGTTATAGAAATTGAACCAAAGTTTGAATATGATTATTACCTTGTATTAGAATGATAACCTACTGTAAGAAACAAAGATTTCTTGTGGTTGGATGATCACCTTAAAAGATTGGAAGTGAGCTAGCAAACTTGAAAGTATTCTTGATTTTATGAAACTAGAACTTTTGGAATTTATGAAGAACACTTAGAACTTGAAGATAGAACTTGAGAGAGATCAATTAGATGAAGAAAATTGAAGAATGAAAGTGTTTGTAGGTGTTTTTGGTCGTTGGTGTATGGATTAGATATAAAGGATATGTAATTTTGTTTTCATGTAAATAAGTCATGAATGATTACTCATATTTTTGTAATTTTATGAGATATTTCATGCTAGTTGCCAAATGATGGTTCCCACATGTGTTAGGTGACTCACATGGGCTGCTAAGAGCTGATCATTGGAGTGTATATACCAATAGTACATACATCTAAAAGCTGTGTATTGTACGAGTACGAATACGAGTGCATACGAGTAGAATTGTTGATGAAACTGAACGAGGATGTAATTGTAAGCATTTTTGTTAAGTAGAAGTATTTTGATAAGTGTCTTGAAGTCTTTCAAAAGTGTATGAATACATATTAAAAAACTACATGTATATACATTTTAACTGAGTCGTTAAGTCATCGTTAGTCGTTACATGTAAATGTTGTTTTGAAACCTTTAGGTTAACGATCTTGTTGAATATTGTTAACCCATTGTTTATTATAACAAATGAGATGTTAAATTATTATATTATCATGATATTATGATATATAATATATCTTAGTATGATGTATATACAGTTAAATGTCGTTACAACGATAATCGTTACATATATGTCTCGTTTCGAAATCATTAAGTTAGTAGTCTTATTTTTACATATGTATTTCATTGTTAATACACTTAATAATATATTTACTTATCATTTAACATAATTAACCAATTGTATCAATATCTTAATATGATTCATATGTACCTAGTAAGACGTTGTTATAACGATAATCGTTATATATATCGTTTTCGAGTTTCTTAAATTAATAGTCTCATTTTTATGTATATAACTCATTGTTAAAATACCTAATGAGATACATACTTATAATAAAAACATGTTAACTATATATATAACCATATATATGTCATTGTATAGTTTTTACAAGTTTTAACGTTCGTGAATCACCGGTCAACTTGGGTGGTCAATTGTCTATATGAAACATATTTCAATTAATCAAGTCTTAACAAGTTTGATTGCTTAACATGTTGGAAACATTTAATCATGTAAATATCAATCTCAATTAATATATATAAACATGGAAAAGTTCGGGTCACTACAATATCAACCCGACTATAGTAATCAAACACTTAGTTACTTTCACACTTAATAAGTGGTAGACTTATTAAGGACAACTCACTAGTTTTCAACACTAACTTACTATAAATGGAAACTTTCTAAATGTGGAAACTATCTAAACATGGAAACTTACTAAAAGAGGAAACTTACTAAAAGTGGAAAACTTTCTAGACATGGCAACTTTCTAAATATGGAAACTTTCTAAAAATGGAAACTTACTAAGGATAGAAACTTAGCAAAACGAACTATACTTAAGTACATACATACTTAAACTTAACTTAAACTCGGGCAAAACATCTAAACTATTCTTAATGTCATTAGGTTGACATTTGGCTCACGATCATCCAACTCATTTATCTTTCTCTTTCAAGGAATAACTCTCTCATCTGCTTACTAAGGTGAATTCATAGCCCCTCTTACTATTGCGCAATTTATTTAACTTACTTGGGGTGAGACACATACTACTTTTACTATTTACAATTTAGACACAAGTACCAACTGTAAACTATGCTATACCCGGCTATGTCCGACAAAGTCCCTACAGTGATATTTTTAATTGCTCGTTAAATGCATTCTTAATTATTAGGGATAGGCCTATCGAGAGTAACGTCCTCGATATAATTGAATAAGTCTTTGTATTACTTATTAATGAAATTAAACTGACAAGTATAGATACAACATGTCATTGGGGCAAACTTTGAACGTTTAGTCTAAATATCACGAATTGGCATAACTTTTTGATCCCTGCGAGATCAACTTTTAAGATCTTTGTGATCTTCTGTGACAACTAAAGATCTGTGTGATCTACTTTATAAACAAAAATCTTGTGGTCTAAAAACAACGATAACTACTTTTGTTAAACCTATGATTTCACTCAACCTTTTTAGTTGACACTTTAGCATGTTTGTCTCAGGTGATGATTGATCAAGCTTACTATTTATGTGATGCTACTTGGACATAGGATCTCAAGAACTATCGCATTTTTTATTCTTGCATTTGAAACATTTACATCATTGTAATTTAAATTCTTGTAACGACATTCTATTTTCTCCCGCTGCGTTATCAATAAAGTTTATTTTTATCATATAGAATTGTTCTCGTATTATAATATGTTGGTTTATTTGATATTAGTGACGTTTTCTTCCAGACCCTATCTGGAGGACGTCATAGAATGGTATCAGAGCATAACCAGACTGTTATAGAGAACCAGGATTGCATCTTTATGTGTGCCTTACTTGTTAGCTAGGGTGCCTTAGCAATCTAGGAAACTATAACCTTTCCTGCCTTAGACTTTAAAGCACTTAGGATTGCCTTGTAATCTTAAAACATATGCTTTACAATCTTATCTTAAAACTGATCGAAATCTCTTTTCTAATGTTAGGATGTCTAATTTTCATCAAGCGGACAAAATGACTCTTTTCGAGCCAACCGAAAAAGATACTGAAAGGTCTTCCACTGAAGGACCAGTCCAAAGCCCACCTTATGGCTTTGGTGGTCCTCCCTCACCAAATTATAGCCCAAATACTATTCTAAATTCACATGGGTCTCCTGAATACTATCCAACCCCGAGAAATAAGGACAAGAGGAAACGTCTTGAAGAAACTGGCCCGTCAAAGAAAAGATCCCGATCTCCTTCCTACGACGAAGTTGATGCCAAGTACAAGATCATGAATCTGCAAAAAATTACCGATGGCCTAATTCGCCATATTGCAAGGATCGATGTTCAAATGAAGGAAAAAGATCTAGCAATCAAGAAGCTCATGGAGGAAAATGCTGAACTAAAGAAAGAGATAAAGTTGGTGAAATATGAAAGTGATAGAAATACCCGATGGGGGAAGCAATCTCTCTCCTACCTAAGAGAAGATGTTGACCTTAGATTGAAGATGGAGGAAAACCGCGTGAATAATCAACTTTATATGAGGGACTACAAGTACCATGTAATCAACGATGGTGTTTCTAATCTTTATGATAATCTCGAGTTTCTGCATGAGAAATAAAAGGCGAAGAATGAGAAAGTTGAGAAGTTTATGAAGAAGGTTGAGGACGAAAAGAAGGAATATGAAGACTACTTCAATCTTAATATTTTCTAGTTATTTTTTTTTTCAATTTCCTATCTATGTAAAGGCTATGCCTTAAACTATTTTTATTTCCGAATCGTGTAATAAAAAGGCTTGTTTAATGCCTCGTTCTTAATAATATAAAGTGTTTCGTTTATCTTTATCCCGCTTAAAAATTTTCAAACTTATGACCTATCAGATTTATCAAACTTCTATACACCCTTATGTAGTGAAGAATCATGGTTCGTCCAACCGCACCAACCCTTACCACGATGTTTCATAACTTTCTCGTTTGACCACGTCCATTTCATAACTTTCACAACTTCCATAACTTTCAAAGATATGAAAGTTGACCAAGTCAATAAAGACTGCAACTTAAAACTAGTCAACCATAACTTGACAAGTTCGTAACTGTTTTCATGGATGACATTTCGATCTTCTCCAAGAGTTACAAAGGACGTGAGCAACATTTGCAAATTCATTCTTGAACTCTTAAGAAAAACAACACTACGCAAACTTTTCCAAGTGAAAGTCTTGGCTTAAAACCGACATATTTTCAATCCAGCTAAGATTACTGCTATCCTTAACATACTATATTGGAAATCATCATTGATCACATATCCTGACCTCATGGGGTGATATTGAAATGGAAATATGAATTAGTGAAATATAATGACGGTGGCCAACGTGATTATATTACGATAATTCGTAGAAATATTCCAATATCATGACGTATGAAATAGAAAGTGAATCAAAGAAAACTCTCAAGCTATCTGTTCAAAAACCCAAATGCAAGGGCATGAAAGGAGAAAAATGATCATCTTGATATTTAGTAGATACGAAGAACTCATTCTAATCAAACTATATATCTATCTCATACTCATTTAACAAACTTTCATGTACCATAAAAGTTGTAAACAATCGAATCTTGAAATTTTACATTCATGTATCCTAAATGGATATCTCATGATTATTGATACTTAATCATCACTTGTTATATCCAAATCCTCTCTGTTATTACACTTTCGGTGTAAATTTTCATATGACTTTCAAAAACCCAAGTCATTTGAACCCTCGAACGTCGGTATTACAAACACCATGTCCAATATCACATTATCTATGTCGAGATGATAAATATCTCATATGCATAATCTTTTGAAGGATGGAACCTCCATACGTGTATCGTTTTGACTATCATAGTTAAGAAACTTCTGTACTCGTACATCTACTTATAACAGACTACTTGGCACCATGCAAGTAATGGTGTCATACTCAAACAATAATCGATCATTGTCAACTCGAAAATCAAAGGTGAAATACACTATCTCAAGTTGTGGTTTGAGCTAAACTCATCACATCTGAAAAACTGCTGTAACAATTGAAATGATTCCATCATACTTTAACGTATCCTCCTCTCAGGTCAACTAAGGTTGAATTCAAACGATCAGTACATAGTTGAAAGTTACTGCTTTAGCACTTAATACTTGTCTATGCGACTGCCAGATTATACATGCCGAGTTCTCTAACTCTCACTATCACTCGAACGATTCAAAGTTGCAAATCTTATTTGAAGTTCTTTCATACATAACTCTAAATCCGAGGGATTTACTCATTTGATGATAATCAAATTATCTTCCTTCTTACTTTAATGTTAACATTTTGAGTCCAATAACTCATGCCCTGATAAAAGTCAATTCATTAGTTTTCACTACCTTGAAACACTTATTACACAATTATCCTCCGGAATTTTTAAAATCTTAAATCAATTTTTCTCAAACAAATAAACTCTTAAATACAAGTACCCCGTTTTCCAAAGATTTCTTACACGAGTCTTTATTTTCAAACTATCTCGGAATTTATAAAAATGATTTTTCACTTATGCGATTTATAAAATCTTATACATAAATTTAACTTTACGTACTTTGACTAGTACATGTCAAATTATATTTTCGCTTCTACAAATTTCCACTTTGATTAAATCAGAATTACTTTACAAAATTTTACGTAACCCTAGTTTTACTATGAACATCATTTTGTCACCTCCTCTAAAATTACTTTCACTAATTATATAAACACTTTCGCATTTTTATCAATTTACCTTTGATTTATCAAATTAAACATTCTTTTAATCAACTCTTTTTCGTAATGTTCAAATTATCTCACGTAAAATAATACGTGTTGTACATAACTCAAGTCTTACTAATAGCTTCGCTTCTTTTATATTGACACATCAAACGTCACAACTTTTCAAAAATTACTTTGGCTTATTGTTTTTCGTATTGCTCTCCAATGTGTTTGGATCACCTTCATTCTCATTCTCCGTGCAAGAACAAAACTTATCTCCCTACAAACATCATCTCTTCCTTGCTGTGTTAGGCATTAAGAAGTTTCTACTTCCCGTATTTCACGGCTAAAACATAACGCTCTCGTAAACATCAATTCTACGATCTTTTAAACAAGGAAGCAGAGGTTCCTTCATCTTATAAACAATGATTCACATTCGCATCTACATTTAAACTCATAAGTAAATAATAGGCTGACTCGCCATTTGTGCGAAAACGACTTTCTTACTCTGAAGGAGTTACCTTGAACATTTATGAAGATACTCTAAACATTTCTTCCTTCATGGATTGCAACTAGATGTTATTCTAAGTTCTCATGTATACTGAACGATGTCTTTCATTTAATCGCTCATATTATCCTGAGGTCAATGAATCCTCAACTAACATCTTATTTGTCTATTAGACATCTCTTGAAAACTAAAGGTATTATGGTTACCTTTCAAAACTTGAAGTTGCTACTATCTCTAACAAACACCAGCCATACATCAAACTACATAACTGAAATCTCTACGTACTTCATTCTATTTTATCTGCCCTACTATAATGGCATGAGCACTCAAGACTTTAATGAGCTCAACGACATATTTAATGCTAGTATAGCATCATCTTTCCTTTTAAAGGAAAACTAGTCAAAACGACACTCTTGTTATTCCTTGGAAAAACTCCGCATTTAATGCACTTTGTAAACGACCTATTAAGGTTAAGAATCATGAGATCAAACGTGTAAACAAAACAATATACTTATTGTTAACACTCATTGGAATTCACGAAAGGGCCCCGACTGTACCAGGGAACGTGAAAATCAAACTCTATTGTTAAAATCCGTTGGGATTCGCATAAAAGCCCCTAATATACATGGGGATGCAAAGACCAAATGATACGGAAATACTTCCATCTCTTCTCAACTGCTGATGCATCCGAGAAGTCTACCTAAAACTTCGGGACGAAGTTTCTAATAACGGGGAGGTACTATAACGACCCTCATTTTTCCATTCTATATTTTTCCAATATTAAATGCCCAAACAATATAATTAAACTTAACGATTAAACTTTAATCAATAATAGTTAAGAGTTAAGAATTATAAAACATAATAATTAGCTTTGTGTAATAAACGACAAGTTAATAAAAGATAAAAATAATGAGCTAATAAACTTACGCGAATAAAATATAATACTCCAAAACTTGTAGCCTTTAAACAATTAAATTAGAACCTTTAATGAGCCATTAAGCTAATCTAAAGTACAAGGACTAAAACAAAAAATCTCCAAACTCTTACTTGCTAAACCCTAGCCAAAATTTTAATAAAAAAATAAATGAATTGCCCAAAATACCCTTCCCAAAATCGGCCCACTTAGCCTCCTCCACCTCCTCATTTAACCTAACT
The DNA here is from genome assembly GCF_046630445.1 of Rutidosis leptorrhynchoides. Classification (NCBI taxonomy): domain Eukaryota; kingdom Viridiplantae; phylum Streptophyta; class Magnoliopsida; order Asterales; family Asteraceae; genus Rutidosis; species Rutidosis leptorrhynchoides. The sequence continues at coordinate 349,609,574 of NC_092333.1, read as the reverse complement.
TGTTCTCTAAGCAAAACTTAACCTAAACATAATTCTAGATCATTCCATATGCATCTATAAATAGGGACCTAAGCTAATGCAAATTTTGTACCAAATCATTCTTACAATCTTTTCTCTCAAAAACACAAAATCTCTCCCCCTCTCTCTTGGATTTTCGACCAAGAACATCACCACCACACCACCACCATCTTCAAGTGATCTTCAAGTAATCTTCAAGAGATCTTCATCTTGTTCTTCACGTTCTTCGTGATTTTCAAGTGTGTTCATCAATATTCAAGTGTTTTGATCTTCATCTTCAAGTCATCTTCATCCTTTTCTTGTTAATCTTCATCATCATTCATCAAGGTAAAAACCCTAGATCCAAACTTTTAAATTCTATCTTGTTAATTCATGTTTATGTTCATAATCATATTCATGTTCTTGATCTTATTCATAATCATATCCATATTGTTCATGTAAAAATAAAATAAAATATATATATGCATATATATACACGAAAATATATATAAAAAAAAGATTTTTGTTTGATCTTTAAACCCTAGAAGATTTGATCAAGATTTGTTAATGGTTTAAAAATGGAAACAAGATATACATACCACATATACATATATTTACTATAAAAATATATATTTATATATATATATATATATACATATATACACGCCTATATATATATAAAAAATAAAAATTATATATGTATACATATACACGATACATATATATATATATATATATATATATATATATATATATATATATACTAATTTATTAAACCTTAATTTACTAAACCCTAATCATTAGTACTACTTTAGTTAATTAAACCTAATTAATTAATACTACTACTTACTCCTTAAACCCTAATCATTTATTTATTATTAAACCATAATACTACTATTTCTACTGTATAATACTAACGCTTGTATATTTATACTACTACTAACACTTATAATATACTACTTATATTATAATACATATAATTACCATAGTCATTCATGTTAGCGTGAAATTACTTGAACGTCGACGCTGCTTAAGGCCTAGGGTGATCCTTGGTACCACTATGGGATGCTTGTGGATTTCGAATGCCAAACTTAGATTTTGGTCGAGAAATCCTGGGCTAACCGGTAATAATTCGTCATTCTAGTGACTCGGCGGTGGCATAGATATTTGGGTATGGTGCACAATATCAACCCGACTATAGTAATCAAACACTTAGTTACTTTCACACTTAATAAGTGGTAGACTTATTAAGGACAACTCACTAGTGTTCAACACTAACTTACTATAAATGGAAACTTTCTAAATGTGGAGACTATCTAAACATGGAAACTTACTAAAAGAAGAAACTTACTAAAAGTGGAAAACTTTCTAGACATGGCAACTTTCTAAATATGGAAACTTTCTAAAAATGGAAACTTGCTAAGGATAGAAACTTAGCAAAACGAACTATACTTAAGTACATACATACTTAAACTTAACTTAAACTCGGGCAAAACATCTAACCTATTCTTAATGTCATTAGGTTGACATTCGGCTCACGATCATCCAACTCATTTATCTTTCTTTTTCAAGGAATAACTCTCTCATCGGCTTACTAAGGTGAATTCATAGCCCCTCTTACTATTGCGCAATTTATTTAACTTACTTGGGGTGAGACACATGCTACTTTTACTATTTACAATTTAGACACAAGTACCAGCTGTAAAACTATGCTATACCCGGCTATGTTCGACAAAGTCCCTACAGTGATATTTTTAATTGCTCGTTAAGTGTATTCTTAATTATTAGGGGTAGGCTTATCGAGAGTAAAGTGCCCGATACAATTGACTAAGTCTTTGTATTACTTAATAATGAAATTAAACTGAATAGTATAGACATAACTTGTCATTGGTGCAAACTTTGAACGTTTAGTCTAAATATCATGAATTGGCATAACTTTTTGATCCCTGCGAGATCAACTTTTAAGAACTTTGTGATCTTCTGTGACAACTAAAGATCTGTGTGATCTACTTTATAAACAAAAATCTTGTGGTCTAAAAACAACAATAACTACTTTTGTTAAACCTATGATTTCACACAACCTTTTTGGTTGACACTTTAGCATGTTTGTCTCAAGTGATGATTGATCAAGCTTACTACTTATGTGATGCTACTTGGACGTAGGATCTCAAGAACTATCGCATTTATTATTCTTGCATTTGAAATATTTACATCATTATAATTTAAATTCTTGTAACGACATTCTATTTTCTCCCGCTGCGTTATCAATAAAGTTTATTTTTATCATATAGAATTGTTCTCGTATTATAATATGTTGGTTTATTTGATATTAGTGATGTTTTCTTCCAGACCCTATCTGGAGAAAGTCACAGTTCATACTGATTATAAACGATTCACAATAGTTGATTTCATTACGAGGTACTTGACCTCTATATGATACATTTTACAAACATTGCATTCGTTTTTTTAAAAGACAAACTTCCATTACATCGAAAGTTGACAGATATGCGTATCCTTTCATAATATATCCAAACTATGAATGACTTAATATTAATCTTGATGAACTCAACGAATCGAATGCAACATCTTTTGAAATATGTCATGAATGACTCCAAGTAATATCTCTAAAATGTTCAAATGCACAGCGAAAGATTTCTTTCAAACCTGAGAATAATCATGCTTAAAAGTGTCAACCAAAAGGTTGGTGAGTTCATTAGTTTATCATCAATATTCATTTCCATCATTTTAATAGACCACAAGATTTCAGATATTTAATTGTACACGTAACCCGAGTACATAATAATACACGTAACCCGCGAATTAAAAATTATTCATATGGTGAACACCTGGTAACTGACATTAACAAATGCATCTAGAATATTCCCAAATATACAAGTGCACTCATCTGTATATATAATCGAAGTACTAAAGCATCCGTAACTCGGATGGGGGTTGTTAGGCCCAATAGATCTATCTTTAGGATTCGCGTCAATTAGGGGGTCTGCTCCCTAATTCTTAGTCTACCAAGCTAAAAGGGTGATATCCGGTATAATAATTCAACCATAGAATGTAGTTTCAGTACTTGTGTCTATTTCGTAAAACAGTTATAAAAGCAGCGCATGTATTCTCAGTCCCAAAATATATATTGCAAAAGCATTTAAAAAGGGAGCAAATGAAACTCACAATACGATATTTTGTAGTAAAAATATGCATACAACGGAACTGAACAATGCAAAGTTGGCCTCGGATTCACGAACCTATATCAAGTATATATATTAACACATATATTCACATAATTCCTCCTACATAATATTTATATATTAAGTGTTGTAGTTATATAAATATATACTTTATTTATATTTTATATCTTCAGTTATATTTTATATATAATTATTTTGTAAATAATCAATATTCCTACATATAGTTATATTACAATATATATATATATATATATATATATATATATATATATATATATATATATATATATATATATATATATATATATATATATTTGTAGTTGATTTTATATAAAAAAAATTTAGTAATTTGCTATATGTAATATTTATATAATAATGTTATTATGTTTGTAGTAATAATAATAATACTGTAATAATAATAATACTAATGATAATAATAGTGATAATAAAAATAATGTAAATAAATTTATATATAAAAATCATGTTAATGAAAATAATAATAATGATAGTAAGAATGATAATAATAATGATAGTTATAATTTTAACTAAAATGTTAATTTTAATGTTAATGATAATAACAATAACATTAATAATAATAATAATAATAATAATAATAATAATAATAATAATAATAATAATAATAATAATAATAATAATAATAATACTAATAATAATAATAATAATAGTAATAGTAATAATAATAATAATAATAATAATAATAATAATAATAATAATAATAATAATAATAATAATAATAATAATAATAATAATAATAATAATAATGAAAACTACCTTAAAAAGCTTTTCCAAACTAAATGCCCCAGACCGGGCTCTAACCTGAGACCTCCCACTTAACAGACACAACACCAAACCAACTGTTCTACTCGATCATTTCTGTTTTAACATCACGATCATCACTTAATAACCTTATCGTTTCATGAATCATTTTCATTATCATACACATATCATTATCATTATCATTCCCGATCATCATTTACATTTCCTATTAATATCATCCATTATTCACCAACATCCTAATCCATACGTATGATCATCAATTAACCGTTATCATTTGTGGATATTTGAATTCGTCACTAGCGTTTATATTAGGCTCAAAGATACCTCGGCCCAACAGAAAACTATGTTAGATCTCGGTCCAACAGGAAGTGTAAGTTAGCCTTTGGCCCAACAGAAAATGTAGGGTGGGATCTCGTGAAATAAACAGCTGGAAGTGGGGTTCGATCCTAATCATAAACTTTATCCAAATAAAAAAAAGGCGTCCCTTTAATGGTTCCATTGGTCAGCCATTACCTTTATTAATATCACACATGTAATATCGTGTAATCTTAATTTAACAGGTGGAAGCAAATGGCAAAAATGGTGTGGTATATGTTTTCATCATTCTTGGTATCATCGAAAATAGCAGTGGTTGGTCTGGGGGTTCACGGAAAGAGAGAAACCAAGAGAGAGCAACCGTATTCAAATGAGAGTGAACATAGCAGCAAGATATTGGTTCGAAAGAGTAAACAGATGCAGCAGTAGGTTTGGACATCATTCAATCGAAACAGTAATAGTAATATTAACAAGAAGGGTTTCGATTTTTTGGGCTGGAAAATCAAGAAGAAACCATAGTAACCTCGAGCTGCAACTGATCACTAATGGTAGCAGTAGGTTGTACGTGATATATGGTGAATGTTTTGGTGGTTCTTGGTCAAAAAGTGACCCGAATGGTGATGATGATGGTGGTGCGTGGAGGTTAAAATGGAGGTTGATTATTCTTGATGATGGCGATTTTCAAAGTGTGATGGTTATGGGTTCTTAACCGAAACAGTAATGATCGATATGGGTTCTTTGTTTCTGGATTTGGTAACGATGAGAAGTAACAACAAGTTGGTGGTTAACAAGAGTGATTATCGACGGCTTTCTAACAGGAGAGTGACGAGAGAGATATAGAGAGAGAGAGAGAGAGAGAGAGGTGGCGGTTTACATCTGGAACTCGATTAGAATTAGTAGTAGAAACACATTAGAATTGTAGGGAGTCCTTGAACCTGTTTTGGTGGCGTTCAAACAGTAGGAAACCTGCTGTTGCAGGTGGTGATAATGATAGGAAAAAAAATATCACGAGGGTGGTGATGTATGGTTGTTGTTTGGCGTCAACAGTAAAAGAAAAGAAGGGATGGTGTTCGGGTTGTTCAAAGTAGTACCAACAGTGAACCGTTGTAGGTTATAGTGATCGATAATTGGGTTTTGTAGTTGCAACAGGTGATCAAAAGTGGTTATTTTGGGTTGATGATCGTAATAGTAAAGAGAAAAAAACTAGTAGCAGCGAACATGGGTGGTGACGTTGGGCTTTTGTCAAACTGAACCAGAAACAGAAATGGGACAATAAGTAACGAAGTAGCAGTGATGGTGGTTTGTATGGTCTTCGGCCCACACATGATCCGTATAGCAGCAATGGTATCGAATAAAACATGGACATAGCAACAGCCTTCGATCTACATTCGTTAGGGTTTGTGAGCAGTTTTCGATGTTTGTTACTAATGGTGTTAAGGTAGTGATGGCGATTCAAGGTGGTGAGAGTGGCTCGAGGGTGGCCGGTTTGAATGAAGGTTATAGATTCTCAAAAGTGGTATGATCAAATAGAAAGAATTATGGTGTTTGTTGCTATGTATGTGTGTTTTCCAATCGAATGCAAATGTGTACGTAAATATAAAATGTGAATGAAAAAGGGAAACAGTATATGTAAATGATAAAGGAAAAACAGTATTCTAAGTCTTCATTCATTCAGTTCCACAAATTTAATATAATATAAAAATAATAATAATATCTTAAACATAAGAAACGTGTGTAATTAAATACTTAGCAGCCTCCTCTTTAACTCTTGTGCCGACAGTTTTCACGGACTGCTAAATCGTACTCCGTTATTAAATTTGTGCCGGATAAAAATGTCTAGAAAAATCTCAAATTTTTGGACTAACTATATTTATTTATTTTGGTCATTATGGTATAAAATTCGTTCATTAACTATTAAATAAAAATTACATTAATTATTCACTCCCAACCCCAAGTAAAATATAAAAAGTTTTTAAAATTCAACAAATGGTTCCTAATTATATTTTTAATAAGCCTAAAATTTATAGAACTTATTTTCGTATCACCGTTTATTTATTTTAAAATTACATAAGTTTGAATTTAACTTGCTTAATATCAATCGAAACATCAAACGAGTATTACAATCATTTAATATCTATTTTTAATATACTTTATTTATATATATAGATATATTTTAAATAATAATTATTATAATATCCTATTTTTATTTTATTAAATTTTTAATTACAACAACATATAATATTTCAAATTATATTTTGAATTATTATTTATATACACATACACACATGTCTATTTACAATTAATTGTTCATGAATCGTCGAGAGCAGTCGAAGGTCAATTGAATATATGAAACAGTTCAAACTTTTTGAGACTCAACCTTACAGACTTTGCTTATCGTGTCGGAAACATATAAAGATTAAGTTTAAATTTGGTCAGAAATTTCCGGGTCGTCACAGTACCTACCCGTTAAAGAAATTTTGTCCCAAAATATGAATGTGGTCATCATGGTTAACAATAAAAATGTTTTTATGACGAATATGAGTTGATAAATAGGGTTTTATCATCATTAAGTAATATGGATAAAACAATTCAATTTTTCGAAGAGTACGAATGAAGCTATCACAAAAGAGTTAAATGACAAAATAAAGATTTGTCTTAACTGGTGACGTAGTCACGGTTGATTTCCGGAATTCAAGGGATTTAAAGAAAATCTTCGAAATCTAAAAGATTTGATTCTTCGGCGAATAAGGAAATTAAGATCTCTATAATTAAATACGGTGATCTGCCTTGATTACTCTGTCTGATATTTCTATTATAAATTAACTTTTTCCGTTCCATTATTTTCACCATTCCTATACTTTCTTTCTTAGTTCATATATCCAAAAGATTGTGAAAATGCTTAATCCAGTTCTAATCCTTAATATTTTCCTAATTATCATTTCTGTCATCCTTCTTTTCAATCTTCCACCAAAAAAAATCTGTTTACTTCTACTATTTCCTTGGGGTGATAATATTCTTAATTCTACCGTGTCTTTATATTGCTATTCGTATTAACATCCACGGTTTGTAACCTCCGTGTTGTTATTGGGCTTTATATTTTCTCTTATATTTTGGATCTCTTTGCCTTTTTATTCTATTCTCGACCTCTAGTAAGGCAAGTAATGGTCTAGAATTTGTAGGTATAGAATTTCGAATGACTATAATATTTTAAGCAGAGAGGAATGTATTAGCACGATTTGATTTGTCAAATTAATAGAATATTCGGGAAAGATAGAACTATCAGGAAGATATGTTCTCGATATGTTTGGAGATTAGGTAGAATATAAGAGTCGTGTAACATGGCACATGATGATGTTATGATCTGTGAATCATCACGTTTCATTAGAAACTCAGCATGACTTACTGTAATATAATCACGTTGATCAAGTGTCATTATATTATAATAACTCATGCTTCAGTTCCCAACACTACTTCAATATCATTCCTATTTTAAGTTCAAATTTCTCAGAATTTAGAAACTAAAACAGTCTCCTTTCTTATGTAACACTGATTTTGCGAAGAGATAAATGATTTCAGATAAGAATAGTTATGAAAATATCTTCATAAATATTGAGGATATTTATAATGAAAGATACGATAATATCTTAGAATTTCTATTATCAATGGATAATGATGAAAACTTGTCCGTAAAATGTAGAGTCATGAGCAAGGTATTAATAACTTCAGCAGACACTGAGTCATTTGGATTCTTTGGAGGCATGTTTATTCTTTGTGATTTATCTACAGCCTCCTTTTTGACTGTTAAGATCGTTTACAGTTTTAACTGCTTCATTCAGCTTTTTCAAAATTCCGAGTATTGAATCATAGACTGGGTGCTTTTCAGAATTTCAGAATGGAAGATCATAATTTTAACAGATAAATGTTATATGTATACATATAACTGTTGATGTAGAAACACTGTGAGATTCAAAATACTGATTGTTGATTCCCAATAATTGGTATGGCAGTTCTCGTTACAAGATGCAGATGAGTATTTGATAGGGTTTTAATGAACAAATATAATGGTCTTTCGGAGAGACTTAAGCCAGTGAGTAATGAAGTTGCTGGTAAGTTTACTGTTAATTTGGTGGGATATAAACGGTTCCCCGGTAACGATGATTGTAATAACTCGTCCTAATCCATCTGGACGAATACATTATATTTGGTTACATCGCGAGGTACTTGACCTCTATATGATATATTTTACAAATACTGCATTCGTTTTTAAAAGACAAACTTTCATTACAATGAAAGTTGACGGCATGCATACCATTTCATAATACATCCAATTATAGTTGACTTAATAATAATCTTGATGAACTCAACGACTCGAATGCAACGTCTTTTGAAATACGTCATGAATGACTCCAAGTAATATCTCTAAAATGAGCAAATGCACAGCGGAAGATTTCTTTCATACCTGAGAATAAACATGCTTTAAAGTGTCAACCAAAAGGTTGGTGAGTTCATTAGTTTATCATAAACAATCAATTCCATTAAATTAATAGACCACAAGATTTTCATTTCATTTCTCATAAATATCATGCATCTGCATAAAAATCATTCATATGGATTGAACACCTGGTAACCGACATTAACAAATGCATCTAGGATATCCCCAAATATACAGGTACACTCATCTGTATATAAAATCGAAGTACTAAAGCATCCATAACCTGGATAGGGTTTATTAGGCCCAATAGATCTATCTTTAGGATTCGCGTCAATTTGGGGGATTGTTCCCAACTTCTTAGGCTACCAAGCTAAAAAAGGGTGATATCCGGTATAATAATCCAACCATAGAATGTAGTTTCCAGTACTTGTGTCTATTTCGTAAAACAATTATAAAAGTAGCGCATGTATTCTCAGTCCCAAAAAAATATATTGCAAAAGCATTTAAAAAGGGAGCAAATGAAACTCACTATACTGTATTTTGTAGTAAAAATACATATGACGACATTGAACAAATATAATGGTAATCGAATAAATTTATGTTTTATTAGTGAATTAATTGTTATTTTAATTATGTGTTTCATTAATAACCTAATAAATTACATTTATTAATATTTATTATAAAAATATTATTATAGTTATGTCATATGTAGTAAATATGGTTTTATATAACTAATAGTTATTTGATAAAATAATATTGATAAAAAGTTGTTTCATTCTATAATAATAGTAATAGTTATAATAATAAAAATGATAATTTTATAAAAATGATACTTTTAACAATAATGAATACTAATAATAATAACTATAAAAAAATAATGATTTTACTAATAATAATAATAATAATAATAATAATAATAATTGTGTTAATGATACTGATAATTATATTCTTAATATTAGTAATAACCCAATAACAATAATAATTAATAATAATAATAATAATAATAATAATAATAATAATAATAATAATAATAATAATAATAATAATAACAATAATAATAATAGAATGAGTATCTACCTTCAAGCTTTTAAAAAAAATGTCTCAGGTCGGGCTCGAACCCGTAACCTCTCGCTTAAACACAAACACTCCTCACCACTTAACTGTCCGTTCGTTCTAGTATTATTTACCAAGTTTAAATATTTACCACTCCTAGATTGCCAACACTTCATTATCATTATAATCCTAATCATTTCATCCCATCATCATCTTACTAACATCATTTTAATTATCCTCATCATTCTGTAATTATCATGTTAATTCCTTATTATCAACAATGGATCATCATCATTTATATTGTGATAATCTCCATCTTAATTCGTCATCCTCTATACAACGTTCATCATCAATACCCGATATCATCAAAACCATCTTCATAAAAACCTAACCCTCAACGATTTATTCATCATCATGAATCTCGCTATCGATCCATCTATCAACTATACCATCATCACAATCATCCATCTTCATCATTAATAGTTATCATCATCATCTTCGCAATCACCATCTTAATACCATCACTAAAAGATCATAACATCATCATCATTTAATCATCATCACCTTCGTAAACTATCTTCAATCTTTCTTATAAACAAACAGCTCGATCATGTATATATTACGAAATCCATTTTATGCTTAACTCTCTTCTTGGCCCAAAGGAAAAGATTAGGTTTCGGCCCAATATAAAGATTCATAAGCCTAACATATTGCTGGGTTTCGGTGTAACGACCCGGATTTTCCGATCGTTTTATACTTATGAGATTAATATTTACATAAAATAAACCTTACCAATATGATAAGCAATCCAAACTATTGAGACTTATGTTTTTGAAAAGAGTTTCACACAACGTTTGACCTTCCAATTTGACCGATGATATCACGAGATATATAACACACGATAATTATACGATTATGTATATGTACATATCTATACATATTTAACATGATTTAAGGATGGTTTAACATTTCATTGTGAACTAACAACAATGAGTTATAAGTATACTTTGAGACCACAAACTTAAGTTTTCAAAACGATAACTATATGTAACGTTCTTTGACATATATACTTACAATCTATAATGTGTTGGTGATCTATGTCACCAATATGATTTAAGTGTAATGGGATTAATTTGTAACCGAAATAATCTTGATAAATATCGAAAAAGTTTGGGGAAGTGTGGAGTGCACACTTGTTTGAACTTATCTTGATTATGAAGGGGGTTCGGGGGCAGCGCCCCCGATAAGCGGGGTCCAAGGGGTGGCAACCCCTGGCGGGGTCCAAGGGGCAGAGCCCCTGGCTGGGGTCGAGCTGAATTCTTGTTCCGATTCCTCAAAATTTCTACAAGTATATCTAGGGTATATGTAACCGTATCATACCCAGCTTCTATACGTATTTACTATTGGTATATACCAACAATAAACTTCAATGATCAGCCACTAGACATGATGTTACATGTGGGAACCAGCCATTTAACCTCATGTGTGACTTTTGTGCAAGAAAACAAACTAAATCTCCTATATATCCATCCCATAATCATGCTATTTTGCACACACACACATACAATTTCATTTCCAATTTTCTTTCAAGTTAATTCACTCCCTAATCTCTCTTCATTTACCTACTCAAGAACGTATCAATATAGTCATCCGATTTCAAGGAGATTACTTCCAATCTTTCAATCCCACTCCACCACTCTTTTGATTCCAAGATTTTTCTTACCTTTTCCAGTAGCTTTGTCCAAGTAACTTGAGGTAGTAACCTTATTCATAACCTTATTCGATTCATATTTATATAGCTATCTTATTTTGTGTTGTAAAATTTTAACAACAAGAACATAGTTTGAGTGATTTCAAACTTGTTTGCAAACTAAATAGATCCTTCTAATTTGATTTTTAAAAACACTTCAAGACCTGTAATATATCATATTATGACAAAATCGGATTAATTATATCTTGGCTAATTAACATAATATTTAATATATATTTACTTATGATTTGATTTTATATATTTCAGGACCACCCGTAAACAACACGAGAAGATTAATCATAAGACCTCATGATTGTACGCAACACGTCATTTGACAACACGGTACTTTATGTACGCAACACGTCACTTGACAACATGGTACCATGGGTCGAGATTAATTCTGATCAATACGAATACGATGGGGTCTTTATTTATTTTATTTAAGCAACTAATTGTGGACCACTAACATCGGACTGCTAACTACGGACTAAGAAAATATTAAAAGTATATATATATATATATATATATATATATATATATATATATATATATATATATATATATATATATATATAACGATTACTTGAAAAGAAAATATGTTGATATATTATATATATGGTTAGGTTTGTGATATCAATCGGAGACCAAGTCGTGTTTATTACCTTCAAGGCAAAAGTGAGTATATAGTCCCACTTTTAAACTCTAAATATTTCGGGATGAGAATACATGCATTTTATGATTTATGTTATGAACACAAGTGATTAAAAATATATATTCTACGTTGAGTTGTACCACTGGCATACTTCCCTGTAGCTTGGTAACTATTATTTACATGAGGTATTGTAAACGCGAATCCTGTTGATAGATCTATCGGGCCTGACAACCCCAACCGGACTGGACGACCAGTATTCAACGGTTGCACAGTACTTCGTTTCGGTGACTACACTTGGTACGGTGTAGTAAGATTTCATAATAAAGGGAATATGTGACGTTGATTAAATATTAAGTATGGTTATCAAGTGCTCAACAACTTAGAATATTTTTATTAAAACGTTTATATATGAAATCTTGTGGTCTATATTTATAACGCTGCCAGCATTAAACCTATATCTCACCAACTTTATGTTGACGTTTTAAGCATGTTTATTCTCAGGTGATAACTAAAAGCTTCCACTGCAACATGTTGAATTTAAGCAAGATCTTGAGTATGCATATTTGTTTCAAAAATAAAACTGCATATCGGAGGATTTGTAATGTAAAATATATTGGAAGTCGTATTGTTATTATCACATGTAAAGTTTGTAAGTCTAAGATTATCGCTAAACGATAATCATTATTAAGTTGTTTAAACCTTGTATTTGTAATAAAAGCTATGGTTTGTATTGTAAAAACGAATGCAGTTTTTGAAAATGTCGCATATAGAGGTCAATACCTCGCGATGAAATCATATGTTATTGTAATCGTCCTTATGGTTAAGGTCGGGTTATGACATTCGGTTGCCAGATTCATAGAAAACATAAACGATTACTTTTCATTTGTTTAGCTATTGGCATGTATTTTATTTTTATTCCTTCCCACTATATCCCACTAGCAAGAAGAATAATTGAGAGTGGGTAACACTTGATTAAAACTGTCAGCCACATATAAAAATATAAAGCCATCTTGTTCGCTTGCTACTTTTGTAATCTAATAGGTTAAAAAAAATATCACGAGTGGTAGTAGAAGTGGAGTGGTGAGTTCAAGGTGGTAACCGGTATTAGAAGAAGGGCGACAAGTGATGGTTGGTGTCAAACAATAAAAAAAATGGTGGTGACCTCTTCCATGCTAGTTTAATGGTGGTGGTTTGAGTGTGGGAGGTTGATAGTGGTTATCACAGTGGTTGAAGGTGGTCGGTTAATACTCAAGAGGGTGGTGGTGCTAGAGTGTTTTCATGGTTACAAAGAAAAGAGGAAGGGAAAAAAATATATGCAGCAGTCGCAAGAAAAAAAAAATAGTTTTGTGGTGAGTGATACATGATGACATTGGGTTGTGAAGGTGGTGAATCTCTTTGGTCAATACTACAGCGAAAAGAAGGAAAAATAACGAGGGTTGTGGTGATGGCGGATGGAGCTTTCAAACAACAACAATTCGAGTGGTTGTGGTGACGGTTGTAGACGGTGATGGTGGGTTGTAGCCGTGATTCTTCGGTTCTTAGAACTGAAGGTGGTTAAGCGTTTGTATGATTTAAACATGAACAAAATAGAAGCGAAGATAGCAGTGGGATATTACAAGTTAAAGGTGGATATGTATAAGCAATATATATATATATATATATATATATATATATATATATATATATATATATATATATATATATCTATATATATATATATATATATATATATATATATATATATATATATATATATATATATATATATATGTATCATAATATTTCAGTTTTTTTATTTCTACCATTGCAGTAATGGTTAACATTATATGTATAAGTTGAAATCGAATAATTGAAGCTGTAAAGATGATACGACCCGTTTGTTTGTATTGAGAATGGATTTGAACGTGTAACAAGAAATCAGACAAGAATATTGATCAGGCAAGAAATAAGGGAAAATATCAAAATTGAGGTGGATTGCTAACAGATTTTGGATTATGTCTGTGATTGATTCTTAATTGGTACGATCTATTAGGCAGAAAACATTTTCCTACAGCATTGAAAACGATTTGAAACAGAATACGCTGCTTTCTGTGTATATATAAGTATATACGGTTTTTAGATATTTATATATATATATATATATATCTGTAAATGTAATTATATAACTATATCTGTATTTTGTGTATGTATTTCATATAATGTATCTATTTAATTAGTATATATATATATATATATATATATATATATCAGTATATGTATCTGCATTCATATATCGTATATGTATATATATCTGATTTTTATATATATCCATTTATATATATTTGTTTATATGTATATATAATTTAAATCTGATTAATATTAATAATTATCAATGTATTAATGATAATAATATTATTAACATTTATATTAATACTAATTACTAATATTAATAATAATAAATGATAATATAAATTAATAATAATAATATCATTACTAAATATAATAGATTATATATTTCAAATAAAAATACAATTAATAATTTTAATAATACTAATATAATAATAATACTAATTATAATAATACTAATATCATTAATAATAACCATAATATTAATAATAATTCTATATCAATTTATATATATCAAATTCGTATCTATAGATTATATATTTAAATAACACTAGTCTTGATATTAATGTTGAAAGTAATAACAATATTATTATAACAACTATATTTTTACTTATAATTACATTTAATAAATATTATAATGTAATAATTCTTAATAACAATCATATATATATATATATATATATATATATATATATATATATATATATATATATATATAGATAATAATATTATATATATATATATATATATATATATATATATATATATATATATATATATATATATATATATATCCATTTTATTATTAACTTAATTATTCTATTTATTATTTTACCTTTTTAATTCTATTTGATAAAAAGAGTTTTGTATTAAATAACTATATATATATATATATATATATATATATATATATATATATATATTTACTTTCATATTATATATATCTACATAATTATTTACACAATTGTTCGTGAATCATCGGGAGTAGTCAAATGTTAACTGAATATATAAAATAGTTCAAAAATTGTAAGACTCAACGTTACAGACTTTGCTTATCATGTCGAAATCATATGAGATTTAAGTTTAAATTTGGTCGGAAATTTTCGGGTCATCACAGTACCTACCCGTTAAAGAAATTTCATCCTGAAATTTGAGTGAGGTGGTCATGGCTAACAATAAAAATGTTTTCATGACGAATATGAGTTGGTGAATAGAGTTTTATCATCATCGAGTAATATGGATAAAATAATTTGATTATTTGAAGAGTACGAGTGAAACTATCGCAAAAGAGTGAAATGAGTAAATGAAGGTTCGACTTAACCTGTGACGTAGTCACGGTTGATTTTCGGAATTCAGATAGTTTAGAGAAAATCTTCATAATAAGATTTGATTCTCCGGTAATTAAGGAAATATGATCTTCTTTGGTTAAATGAGATAATCTGTTTTGATTGCTCTTGTCGGATATTTCACTATAAATCTACTCTTCATTTCCTTTATACTTTGGAGTTCCATACTTTTATTTTCCCTTCCCGACTTTAAGTCAAGCGAATAATGGTCCATAATTCGTAGGTATGAAGTTTCGAATGAACATGGCTAATGTTCTAAGAGATAAATTGTAATAGCACGATCTTGATTGTTTAAATTACCAGAATTCAAGAGAAAAGATAGAACTATCAGGAAAATATGTTCTCGATATGTTTGGAGATTTGGTAGAATGTAAGCGTCGTGTAACATGGCACATGATGACGTTAAAATCTGTGAATCATCACATTTCATTAGAAACTCATCATGACTTACTGTAATATAATCACGTTGATCAAGTGTCATTATATTATACTAACTCATGCTTCAATTTCCAACACTTCTTTAAAAACATTCATATTTTAAGCTCGAAGGTTTACAGAATATAGAAACTAAACAGTTTCCTTTATGATGTAATACAGATAGCGTGAAGAAACAATTGATTTCAGATAAGAATAGTTATGAAAATATCTTCAGAAATATCGAGGATATTTATAATGAAGGATTCGATTATATTTTAGAATTTCTAATATCGATGGATGATGATGAAGATTTGTCCGCAAGAGTTTAGAGTTAGGAGCAAGGTATTCGTTAGTAACTTCAACAGATACTGGATCATTTGAATTCTTTAAAGGCAGGTTTAGTCTTTGTGATTTGTTCACGGCCTCCTTCATGGTTTGCTAAATCCGTTTTCCAGTTCCAACTTTTCTGAGCTTTACCAACATACTATTCTTTATTATCAACATCTGACGGTTAAGGTCGTTTACGGTTGTCTACAGTTTCTGCTGCTTCATTCAGCTTTTTCAAAATTGGGAGTATTGATTCGTAGACTGGGTGCCTTTTTAGAATTTCAGAATTGAAGATCATAATTCTAAGAGATAAATGTTATATGTATACATATAACTGTTGATGTAGACATGCTACGAGATTTCAAAATACTGATTGCTGATTCTCGGTAATTGGTATGGCAATTCTCGTTACAAGGTGCGGATGAGTATATGATAGGGTTTCGATGAATATAACAATTTTTCGAAAATCAAAGATCAATAAAGTTATTAGTAATTTACGGCTAATGTGGTGGAATATAAATGGTTCCCCGGTAATGAAGGCGAAAAGACAACGTATATATCATGGTTATAATAAGGCTAATCCGACTGAAAAGTCGAAGTTGACTTGCTGGAGCTGTGACAAAACTGACTATCTCGAACAGGAGTTGCAAGATTATTTTCGGTAATAATAACGCTAAAGGAATTAGCACAGCTACCTGTTAAACGTTTACTCAGTTTCAAGAGTTTTTCAGGTGCATAACTATATGCATGAATCTTTCCTTACGTAGATGAAGTGCGGTTGGTTCATCCTCTCGATTGAGGTGTTTTCAAGAATCTTGAAAGGTTTAGACGTAGATTGTAATCGTCAAGATACAAATGAGGTTTAAGATGAAATCAAATGGCAAACTTGAAGATATGTTTAGTTTCATATGTTAAAATCAATATTTTAATTCATTTTAATTGTCCAATGTTAGTAGTCCACAGTTATTAGTCCTCAGTTAGTAATTATAATATTCGAATTAATTAATACGTATCGTGACCCATTGTATACATGTCTCAGACTCGATCACAACTCAAAGTATATATATTATTTAAGAATAAACCTCAACCCTTATAGCTAACTCGATTTATTACCTCATATAGAGTGTCTATGGTTATTCCAAATAATATATATAGATGCGTCGATATGATATGCCAAAAACTTGTATACGTGTCTCGATATTTAAAATGCGTAAATAACAGTATTTAAATGACGATAAATAAAGTGCGTAAAATAAATAACAGAAATTAAATGACGATAAATAAAATTGCGAGAATTAAATTTGCGATAAATAAAATTGCGAGAATTAACAGTTAGCTAGGAACAGTTAGCGAGGATTTTGTTAGCGTGGATTCTTAACAAAATTTCTCATAGTTAATTTGTTTGTTTCTAACAAATTTTATTTTTGTCCAATGTTTTCTTCATTATGCCACTTGTTGGATTCTGATAGATCAAAATTCAAATATGAAATTGAACGAAAATGGTTATTCTGTGATGAACGGATTCGTATATCTGTGGATGTAAGTAGGATAGTAAATGACCGTTGAATCAGATTCGAAGAATGTACAGTGTAACTTATTAATGTGAAATCTAAATATTCCTCGGGTATTGCCTACCCGTTAAAATATTTTCACCATTAACAGTTTGTACAAAAGAATTTTTAATTACAATCTTTATGAAAACATATATACATATATATTTTCTTCAGATGTAATCATAGGTTTAATGAGTCAATATGATATTAATCTCATTTGATTTACCGTTAGAACTAGAATATATAATCTATAAAACATTAAAAATTACATAATTGTCATGTAGAACAAAGATAATTGATGTAGAACGATACGTAGTATGATGATTATAATCGAGGTACAGAATGAGATGTTGAGGCGTGTGTTATTGATGGTACGGGTGCTGTTACTGATGGTACTGTTGGTGTCGGTGATGTTGCTGAAGCTGGTATGTTTTGCACCATATTTTCCAAGGCTACAACTCGGGCGCGAAGTTCGTTGACTTCTTTCATTATTCCGGGATGATTGTCGGTCGGAATGAGCGGATGAATAAGGTTTAGAATTGTGGATAGAATATAGTCGTGTCGAGCTACTCTGGAAATGAGGCTAAAAATGGTGTTTCGGATAGGTTCGCCGGTAAGTGCTTCAGGTTCATCGCCAAGAGGGCAATATGGTGGATGGAATGGATCACCTTCTTCTTGTCTCCAATAATTAAGTAGGCTACGAACCCATCTCCAATTCATCCAGAATAGATGATGGTTAATCGGATGGTTCATTCTGGTCACACTGTTTTCGGAGCTCGAGTGAAATTCTTTATCGGAATCAGAGGAACTTGAACTAGTGGCGAATTCCATTTCGTACGATTGAATAAAGGATTTTTCGATATGAAATGATTTTCGAATATTGGATGATATTCTAACTACATAGAATATATATATATATATATATATATATATATATATATATATATATATATATATATATATATATATATATATATATATAGTACTAAAGATTTCGTAGACTACGAAGGAATTTACAGCATATGTCAGGCAAGTCTACAGTAAAAGATACGCTAAGATATGTATTTTGTCTATACACTATTCATGCAATCAATGCAGTAAGATGTGTCTAGACTAAGAATGATAAGCAGGTAATTTCCTAAGGATGATAAGCAGGTAATTTTCAACACGAAATGATAAGAAAAACTTTTAACATGCAGACACGGTCGAAGTCCGGACCCACTAATGCATCTAAACAACTATCAGTTAGACACACTAATGCAAGACCTGGTTCGCTAAGACCACCGCTCTGATACCACCTGTAAATAAAGTGGGAACGCATCCCACTCAGTGCCTTCCCAGCTAACTGCCTGATGACCACTGAGCGTACCTCAGACACTAATTTTAAGGCCCTGCCTCTCGGCAAAACCAACCATATTCGGACCGCGAGGAGTAAGAGCCAATGCTTCGTCACATGTAACACTGTGAGAACCCCCTCTACGATTAAGCCGACGATACAGCTTAAACCAGCTCTGATACCACCTGTAATAACCCGTCCTAATCCATCTGGATGAATACATTACATTTGGTTACATCGTGAGGTACTTGACCTCTATATGATACATTTTACAAACATTGCATTCATTTTTAAAAGACAAACTTTCTTTACAATGAAAGTTGACGACATGCATACCATTTTATAATACATCCAACTATAATTGACTTAATAATAATCTTAATGAACTCAACGACTCGAATGCAACGTCTTTTGAAATATGTCATGATTGACTCCAAGTAATATCTCTAAAATGAGCAAATGCACAATAGAAAATTTCTTTCATACCTGAGAATAAACATGCTTTAAAGTGTTAACCAAAAGGTTGGTGAGTTCATTAGTTTATCATAAACAATCAATTCCATTAAATTAATAGACCACAAGATTTTCATTTCATTTCTCATAAATATCATGCATCTGCATAAAAATCATTCATATGGATTGAACACCTGGTAACCGACATTAACAAATGCATCTAGAATATCCCCAAATATACAGGTACACTCATCTGTATATAAAATCGAAGTACTAAAGCATCCATAACCTGGATGGGGTTTGTTAGGCCCAATAAATCTATCTATAGGATTCGCATCAATTTGGGGTTCTATTCCCAAATTCTTAGGCTACCAAGCTAAAAAAGAGTGATATCCGGTATAATAATCCAACCATAGAATGTAGTTTCAAGTACTTGTGTCTATTTCGTAAAACAGTTATAAAAGTAGCGCATGTATTCTCAGTCCCAAAAATATATATTGCAAAAGCATTTAAAAAGGGAGCAAATGAAACTCACTATACTGTATTTTGTAGTAAAAATACATATGACGATATTGAACAAGTGCAGGGTTGACCTCAGATTCACGAATTTATATCATTTATATATATTAACACATATAATGGTAATCGAATAAATTTATGTTTTATTAGTGAATTAATTGTTATTTTAATTATGTGTTTCATTAATAACCTAATGAATTACATTTATTAATATTTATTATAAAAATATTATTATAGTTATGTCATATGTAGTAAATATGGTTTTATATAACTAATAGTTATTTGATAAAATAATATTGATAAAAAGTTGTTTCATTATATAATAATTGTAATAGTTATAATAATAAAAATGATAATTTTATAAAAATGATACTTTTAACAATAATGAATACTAATAATAATAACTATAAAAATAATAATGATTTTACTAATAATAATAATAATTGTGTTAATGATACTGATAATTATATTCTTAATATTAGTAATAACCTAATAACAATAATAATTAATAATAACAATAATATTAATAATAATAATAATAATAATAATAATAATAATAATAATTATAATAATAATAATAATAATAATAATTATAATTATAATTATAATAACAATAATAATAATAATAATAATAATAATAATAATAATAATAATAATAATAATAATAATAATAATAATAATAATAATAATAATAATAATAGAATGAGTATCTACCTTCAAGCTTTTTAAAAAAATGTCTCAGGTCTGGCTCGAACCCGCAACCTCTCGCTTAAACACAAACACTCCTCACCACTTAACTGTCCGTTCGTTCTAGTATTATTTAGCACGTTTAAATATTTACCACTCCTAAATTGCCAACACTTCATTATCATTATAATCCTAATCATTTCATCCCATCATCATCATCTTACTAACATCATTTTAATTATCCTCATCATTCTGTAATTATCATGTTAATTCCTTATTATCAACAATGGATCATCATCATTTATATTGTGATAATCTCCATCTTAATTCGTCATCCTCTATACAACGTTCATCATCAATACCCGATATCATCAAAACCATCTTCATAAAAACCTAACCCTCAACGATTTATTCATCATCATCAATCTCGCTATCGATCCATCTATCAACTATACCATCATCACAATCGTCCATCTTCATCATTAATAGTTATCATCATCATCTTCGCAATCGCCATCTTAATACCATCACTAAAAGATCATAACATTATAATCATTTAATCATCATCACCTTCGTAAACTATCCTCAATCTTTCTTATAAACAAACAGCTCGATCATGTATATATTACGAAATCCATTTTATGCTTAACTCTCTTCTTGGCCCAAAGGAAAAGATTAGGTTTCGGCCCAATATAAAGATTCATAGGCCCAACATATTGCTGGGTTTCGGTCGCCAGATTCATAGAATACATAAACGATTACTTTTCATTTGTTTAGCTATTGGAATGTATTTTATTTTTATTCTTTCCCACTATATCCCACTAGCAAGAAGAATAATTGAGAGTGGGTAACACTCGATTAAAACTGTCGGCCACATACAAAAATATAAAGCCATCTTGTTCTCTTGCTTCTTTTGTAATCTAATAGGTTAAACAAAAAAAAATATCACGAGTGGTAGTAGAAGTGGAGTGGTGAGTTCAAGGTGGTAACCGGTATTAGAAGAAGGGCGACAAGTGATGGTTGGTGTCAAACAATAAAAAGAATTGGTGGTGACCTCTTCCATGCTAGTTTAATGGTAGTGGTTTAAGTGTGGGAGGTTGAAAGTGGTTATCACAGTGGTTGAAGGTGGTCGATTAATACTCAAGAGGGTGGTGGTGCTCGAGTGTTTTCCTGGTTACAAAGAAAAGAGGAAGGGAAAAAAATATATGCAGCAGTCGCAAGAAAAAAAATAGTTTTGTGGTGAGTAATACATGACGACATTGGGTTATGAAGGTGGTGAATCTCTTTGGTCAATACTACAGTGAAAAGAAGGAAAAATAACGAGGGTTATGGTGATGGTGGATGGAGCTTTCAAACAACAACAATTCGAGTGGTTGTGGTGATGGTGGGTTGTAGCCGTGATTCTTCGGTTCTTAGAACCGATGGTGGTTAAGCGTTTGTATGATTTAAACAAGAACAAAATAGAAGCGAAGATAGCAGTGGGATATTACAAGTTAAAGGTGGATATGTGTAAGCAATATATATATATATATATATATATATATATATATATATATATATATATATATATATATATATATATATATATGTATATGTATCATAATATTTCAGTTTTTTTATTTCTACCATTGCAGTAATGGTTAACATTATATGTATAAGTTGAAATCGAATAATTGAAGTTGTAAAGATGATACGACCCGTTTGTTTGTATTGAGAATAGATTTGGACATGTAACAAGAAATCAGACAAGAATATTGATCAGGCAGGAAATAAGGGAAAATATCAAAATTGAGGTGGATTGCTAACAAATTTTGGATTATGTCTGTGATTGATTCTTGATTGGTACGATCTATTAGGCAGAAAACAATTTCCTACAGCATTGAAAACGATTTGAAATAGAATACGCTGCTTTCTGTGTATATATAAGTATATACGGTTTTTAGATATTTATATATATATCTTTACATGTAATTATATAACTATATCTGTATTTTGTGTATGTATTTCGTATAATGTATCTGTTTAATTAGTATATATATATCAGTATATGTATCTGCATTCATATATCGTATATGTATATATAAGTATTTATATATATCTGATTTTTATATATATCCATTTATATATATTTGTTTATATGTATATATAATTTAAATCTGATTAATATTAATAATTATCAATGTATTAATGATAATAATATTATTAACATTTATATTAATACTAATATTAATAACAATAAATGATAATATAAAATAATAATAATAATATCATTACTAAATATAATAGATTATATATTTCAAATAAAAATACAATTAATAATTTTAATAATACTAATAATAATAATACTAATATAGTAATAATACTAATTATAATAATACTAATATCATTAATAATAACCATAATATTAATAATAATTCTATATCAATTTATATATATCAAATTCGTATCTATAGATTATATATTTAAATAACACTAGTCTTGATATTAATGTTGAAAGTAATAACAATATTATTATAACAACTATATTTTTACTTATAATTACATTTAATAAATATTATAATGTAATAATTCTTAATAACAATCATATATATATATATATATATATATATATATATATATATATATATATATATATATATATATATCCATTTTATTATTAACTTAATTGTTCTATTTATTATTTTACCTTTTTAATTCTATTTGATAAAAAGAGTTTTGTATTAAACAAAAATATGATATATATATATATATATATATATATATATATATATATATATATATATATATATATAAAATATATATGTATATATATATATAATATATATGTATTTACTTTTATATTATATATATCTACATAATTATTTACACAATTGTTCGTGAATCGTCGGGAGTAGTCAAAGGTTAACTGAATATATAAAATAGTTCAAAAATTTTAAGACTCGACGTTACAGACTTTGCTTATCATGTCGAAAGCATATGAGATTTAAGTTTAAATTTGGTCGGAAATTTTCGGGTCGTCACAATGATGAAAGGAAAACTTATATATCAAGGTTATAATAAGGCTAATCTGAATGAAAGTCGAAGTTGATTTACTGGAGCTGTGATAAAATTGGCTAAATTGGAATGGGATTGTAAAGTTATTTTCGGTAATAACAACGCCAAGGGAGCTATCACAGATATGTGTTAAACGTTTACTTAAGTTCCGAGTGTTTTCAGGTGCATAACTATATGCATAAATCTTTCTTTCCGTAGATGAGATGCAGTTGGTTCATCCTATCGATTGAGGTGTTTTCAAGAATCATAAAAGGTTTGAATGCAAATTGTAATCACCAAGATACAAATGGGGTTTAAGATGAAATCAAGTGGCAAACTTGAAGAAATGTTTAGTTTCATATGTTATAATCAATATTTTAATTCATTTTAATTGTCCAATGTTAGTAGTCCACAGTTAATAGTCCACAATTAGTAATTTAATACATTATATATAGTTTAATATATAATATTCGAATTAATTAATACGTATCGTGAACCACTGTATACCTGTCTCAGACTTGATCACAACTCAAAGTATATATATTATTTCAGAATCAACCTTAACCCTGTATAGCTAACTCGATCATTACCGCATATAAAGTGTCTATGGTTATTCTAAATAATATATATAGATGCGTCGATATGATATGTCAAACATTGTATATGCGTCCTGACGATATTTAAAGTGCGTAAAGTAAATAATAGAAATTAAATGACGATAAATAAAATTGCGAGAATTAAAATTGCGATAAATAAATTACGAATTGCGATAATTAAAATATAATAAGGAATTAGAAACAGTTAGCTAGGATATTGTTAGCGCGGATTCTTAACAAAATTTCTCATAGTTAATTAGTTTGTTTCTAACAAATTTTTATTTTCGTCCAATGTTTTATTCATTATGCCACTTGTTGGATTCTGGTAAGTCAAAATCCAAATATGAAATTGAATGAAAATGGTTATTTTGTGGTGAACGGATTCGTATATCTGTGGATGTAAGTAGGATAGTAAATGACTGTTAAATCAGATTCGAAGAATGTACAATGTAACTTATTAATGTGAAATCTAAATGTTCCTCGGGTATTGCCTACCCGTTAAAATATTTTCACCATTAATAGTTTGTACAAAAGAATTCTTAATTACAATCTTTATGAAAACATATATACATATATATTTTCTTCATATGTAATACAGATTTAATGAGTTTATATCATATTAAGCTCATTTGACTTTCGACTGGAACTAGAATAAAAAATCTCTAAGACTTTAGAGATTACATAATCGCTACCGAATGTTTCTCCAATGATGTTATAGATTAATACTTCATCGGTTGTTGTTGTTGGTACTCCTTGGTATCTAAGGTGTGTATGACGTTGATGCTCGAGATACAGATTGTGATGTTGAATCATGGGATGTGGAAGTTGTGGATGGTGGTACTGGTTATGTTGCTGGTGTTGTCGCTGATGCTTGTAATCTTTGCACCATATTCTCCAAAGTTACTACCCGAGCGCGAAGCTCATTGACTTCTTCTATTACACCGGGATGATTGTCGGTTTGGACGAGTGGATGAATAAGATCTAGAATCTGAGATAGTATATAATAGTGACGGGATACTCTGGAAATGAGAGAGAAAATGGTGTTTCAGACAGGTTCGCCGATAAGTGTTTCAGTTCCTTCGCCAAGAGGGAAATGTGGTGGATGGAAGGGATCACCTTCTTCTTGTCTCCAATGACTCAGTAAACTACGAACCCATCCCCAATTCATCCAGAATAGATGATGGCTTATTGGTTAATCCATTCTGGTCACACTGCTTTCAGAGCTCGAGTGAATCTCCATATTGGAATCCGAGGGACTTGAACTAGTGGCGAGTTCCATTTTGTACGATTGAATAAAGGATTTTTCGATATGAAATGATTTTCGGCTATCGGATGATATTCTAATTACATAGAATGTCTATATATATAGAACAAAAGATTTCGTGGATTACGGAGGAATTTACAGAATATGACAGGCAATGTTTACAGTAACAGATACGCTAAAATATGATTTAACAGATACGCTAAGATATGAATTTTGTCTATACACTATTCATGCAATCAATGCAGTAAGGTGTGTCTAGACTAAGAATGATAAGCATGTAATTTTCGACAAGAAAATGATAAGCCAAACTTTTTGACATGCAGACCAGGTTCAAGTCCAGACTTATTAATATATCCTAACAACTACTAGGCCGAAGTCCAAACTCATTAATGCATCCTAACAACTAATAGTTAGACACACTAATGCAAGACCTGGTTCGCTATGACCACCGCTCTGATACCAACCGAAAGGTCCCGTTCATACTGATTATAAACGATTCACAATAGTTGATTTCATTGTGAGGTACTTGACCTCTATATGATACATTTTACAAACATTGCATTCGTTTTTTTAAAAGACAAACTTCCATTACATCAAAAGTTGACAGATATGCATATCCTTTCATAATATATCCAAACTATGAATGACTTAATATTAATCTTGATGAACTCAACGACTCGAATGCAACATCTTTTGAAATATGTCATGAATGACTCCAAGTAATATCTCTAAAATGAGCAAATGCACAGCGGAAGATTTCTTTCAAACCTGAGAATAAACATGCTTAAGAGTGTAAACCAAAAGGTTGGTGAGTTCATTAGTTTATCATCAATATTCATTTCCATCATTTTAATAGACCACAAGATTTCAGATATTTAATTGTACACGTAACCCGAGTACATAATAATACGCGTAACCCGCGAATTAAAAATCATTCATATGGTGAACACCTGGTAACCGACATTAACAAATGCATCTAGAATATCCCCAAATATACAGTTACGCTCATCTGTATATATAATCGAAGTACTAAAGCATCCGTAACCCGGATAGGGTTTGTTAGGCCCAATAGATCTATCTTTAGGATTCGCGTCAATTAGGGGGTCTGTTCCCTAATTCTTAGGCTACCAAGCTAAAAGGGTGATATCCGGTATAATAATTCAAGCATAGAATGTAGTTTCAGTACTTGTGTCTATTTCGTAAAACAGTTATAAAAGCAGCGCATGTATTCTTAGTCCCAAAATATATATTGCAAAAGCATTTAAAAAGGGAGCAAATGAAACTCACAATACGATATTTTGTAGTAAAAATATGCATACGACGGAACTGAACAATGCAAAGTTGGCCTCGAATTCACGAACCTATATCAAGTATATATATTAACACATATAATCACATAATTCTCCTACATAATATTTATATATTAAGTGTTGTAGTTATATAAATATATACTTTATTTATATTTTATATCTTCAGTTATATTTTATATATAATTATTTTGTAAATAATCAATATTCCTCCATATAGTTATATTACAATATATATATATATATATATATATATATATATATATATATATATATATATATATATATATATATATATGTGTGTGTGTGTGTGTGTGTGACAATCGCTCCAAATCCATATGGACAAACACGTCATTCATCGATTTCATTGCGAGGTATTTGACCTCTATATGATACATTTTGTAAACATTGCATTCTTTTGAAAAGGCACATCATAAATGAATATTTAAATCAAAGGTTTTTGACATCTGATGATTTCTACATATATACAATCACCGTAAATAATAGTTTACAATAGTACTTCCGTTGACAATGCAGTCAAAATAAGATACATGGTGATGATTTGGTGAATGCAACGTTTCCTTGAAAAATATGCCATGTATGACTCCATGCACATAGCTTGTCTAACATATAAGCAAACAGCGGAAGACTTCTAGGAAACCTGAGAATAAACATGCTAACAAGTGTCAACACAAAGGTTGGTGAGTTCATAGTTTTAGTGTTTCGCATAATCTATATATAAAAGTGGATCACAAGATTTCAGTTGTTTCATCCAGAAACGTTTATCAAAAGTTTGTCAATAGATTCTACGTAACAGAGCACCCTGGTAACTAAGCTTTAACGTTATAATGATAAATACCCCATTCATTTTAATACACGCAAACCAACGTGTCCTAAACTCAAATAACACACGTCTGTTAAAAGGCTAACGCTCTAGCTCGGACGGGGATGTCAAGCCCTATGGATCCATATACTATTATTCGCACCCACCAGTCCATATCCTATGTACTGGCAGTTACTAGTTACCAAAGCTAAGGGATTTTCAGTTCAAACTCAGTGTAGAATTAAGTATGTACTTGTATCCATTGCGTTTAAAATAAATTTCATGTATTCTCAGCCCAAAAATATATATTGCAAAAGCAATTAAAAAGGGAGCAATGAAACTCACCTTAACAGCATATAAAGTTGTTCACTAAAATGTGATCGAAACTCGGATTACCAATTAATCGTAGATCTCAACCTAGAGAACATATGTTGGTCAATAAATGTCTATCAAGCTAGGTCAAGTCATAGTGTATCACAATCCTAATGCTCGAGATCGACATATAATAGTTATCCAAAGTCGTTTCAAAAAGTCAATTTTGACAATAGTTCAATAAAACGAGACGTGCCTTATATAAGGATTCATTTACTCGGTTGGTAATATTTAAAAGTTCACTTTATCAATCTCGTAAACAAGTTGTTTAAATCTTAATTGCAGATTCAAAAGCAATTTCAATTAACGTCAATCATAATTCAGTTCATCATATCTTTTAATCCGTTCATCGAAACTATTCGATATCTAAATGAAAAGTTATTGATTTTTCGCCAGCTTTCCAAAAACATGTATATCATATACCTTTTACCAGTAATATATGTATTTAATTAGTGATTCATTATAAACTGTTTAACGACGAAATTTAGCATACAAGCATATATAAATATATATACTCGAGCACTAGACATGGATACATAATTAATATATAAAAGATAAGATATGAGTGCTTACGTATCAGTATTGAGATTCAATATTGTAGGAAAGTACGTAGATGTAACGGAGATGATAAACACTAGGTTTGATTCACAAATATACTCCCGAACATTACCCATAACCTCCTTGGCAATAACCCATAATTTCCTTAGCTCTATCCCGCTTGCAAACCATTTTGAAAATAACCCACTCATGACCTCGTCGTAGTATTTTATGTATAATACATAATTAATAATACTAATAATAAGATTAATAATAATATTAATCTTAATAATATAAATAATAATAATAATAATAATAATAATAATAATAATAATAATAAAATAAATTAAATAAATATTACGGAGTAATAATACTAGTGAAAGAGAGATAGATTCAGCTGAGCCACAAATCGCGCAATTTATAGAACCTTTTCTGAAAAAGTACCCCATGCGATCGCATGGAATTTGTGCTTCAAGGCCATGCGATCGCATGGCCCTCTGATCCAGCTCACAAACTTTTAACTTTTTGTTTGTCGATATAATTTTATATAATATATATAATATATTTAATTTATATAATTAATTATATATTATATTAAATTTACATGTATAGTTGACTTGTAATTTTTGTTCCGATAAGTCATACGTCATCACTCGACTTATGTCCCGGTTCTGGTTTTTCAAATGTCCTTTCGTATACTGATAAAACTTGTATTTTACATTTCGTGTCACGTACCTTTGTCAAAATATATCCTTAAATTATCCCTAAACTATACCACTCAAAGTATATCTTAAACTTTCGAGTATTTTGATCATTTACTTCTATAAATCATCGTCTTGCTATTTGTTAATATATATATAATAACAATTCGTTTTTATGACCAAGTTAATATTATATTTTATCGTATTGTTAAATATATATTTTAAATATTAATAAACACGTTTTAAAATACATATCGCAAGTTATTTGTGACGACCCGGGAAATTCCGACCAAATTTAAACTTAATCTTTACATAATTCCGACACGATAAACAAAGTCTGTAATGTTGAGTCTCGAATTATTATTTTTTTGAACATATGTTTATGTATACATTTGACTTTGACTATTCTCGACGATTCATGAACAGTTGTGTGCAAATAAATATGTATATATATGGTATAAATATAAATATAAGAATATATATATAATAATTTAAATTAGAAATGTATACTCTATGTAATTGAAATATAAAATGTAAAATGGTACTTAGATTAAATAAGCTATTGTTAATATAAAATAGATATATATAACTTGTTATATCTTAATTGCTATTCATATAATTATCGGATATTATTATTACCCTTATCATTAACAGTCATTATTAGTGTTAATAATATTATTATTATTATCATTTATTATTATTATAATTGTAATTATTTATTATTAATATTTGTATCATTAATATTATTATAACATATAATACATAGATATAAAAATTTAAACATGTAAATTTATATTACTAGTATTGTTATTAAAAGATATCATTAAGAATCATTATTAGTAAAAATTATTAAGATTATCATAATTATTTTTTTATTGATGTAACCTATTAGTAACATTATTTATACTACCCATTTATTAATTGTAATATCATCATTATATCTATAATTATTTAATAATAAAAATTTATATCAATTAACATGAATATATAAATAAAAACGAATCCAATGCTATACCTAATTCATTTATCTATTTTATTTTTTTTTGGTTTTCTTCTCTGCCCATGAGTTACCAGTGGACTTCCAACCACAACCAAACAAAATTTTTGTTAATTGATATTGCTAATTCCTTCAATCAAGTGATATATACCCAGCTAGACACTCGTAAAAAGGGGAGACAGAAATATTTACATTTATTTTTTTTTTGTAATCGGCACCTCTGTGTGCTACACTTTTTGGCAGTTATCAAAATCTGGAAATGCAGTTTTGTTAGGAATGGTACACTTAAACTTTCTTCAAAATATCATATTACAATTCGTGATATCAAGCTTGAATTTCAAGTCAAAGTTTTAGAAGTCAAAAGTCAAACAATTGTTCTTGAGGAAATTCGAACTCATTTTGATGATTCAAATCCAATTGAAGATTCCGTTAGATTCTATAAACAATTTGCAAACAAATTTGTGTTATAACAATTTCCTAAAACTCAATAAAAATCGAAATCATTTTTTTTTTTGTTCTAGCTGCGACAGCAGCGGCCATTATTGGCACTTGTTTTTTTTATTTTTTTGTGGTATTGTTTCGTTGATTTGTTTCAAGTAATATAACATTTAACATTTAGTGATTATCATTATGATTGAAGCATCAAATAAATTTTTTTTTTCTTCTCTACTAGCGACGAGCCAGGGGGACTGTTTTTTTTTTAAAAAATTTTTTTTTAAACCAATTGATCACATAAGTGTATATATGTTATATATTAAGTCCTAATTTGATCATGTAATTCACAGATATAATTTAGTTTGAGTTTGATTTGATTTAATTTCATTGAGGGAGATGATGAACACAGTAAAGGGGTTAAATAAAATTGGTTGAGATTGATTTCAGAAAAACATAATAGAGCAGATGGTTTGGGTGCATGTTAGGGGAATGGGAGGTTGCGAGTTCAAATCCCTGCTGTGCCATTTTTTAGAAAAAGAACCAAAATTTCCTTGTTGGGCCGAAGTGTTTAATTGTTGGACTTTCAAATTGGGCCGAGTTATAACGATGGGTTATATAGATTTAGGAGGGGAAAATAAATAGAAAAGCTAAGATGGAGGCAGGGTTGAACGTATTTGCATATAAGCGGGAGGTCGAGGGTTCGAGCCCGAGCCTGGGCATTAGCTGCAATCTTTTTCCTTGGAAAAGTCTTGTGAGGTAGTTTTCCTATCAAAGTTTTTATTATGATTATTATTAATATCATTATTATTAGAATTATAATTATTATTAACAATTTCATTATCATTGTTATTATTATTAGTATGATTATTATTATTATGATTATTATAACACTTATTATTGTTATTATGATTATAACTAAGAATATTGTTATTATGATAATTATTATTACAATTTTAGTAATTATACTTATCATTAATATTGTTATTACTAACATTATTTTCAATATCAAGTATTATTATTATTTAGTATTATTGTTATTATTATTATTATCATTATTGATTAGTAATATGGTATTGTTCAATAGTACCAATATTATTATTATTAACATGGCTATTAAAAATTAGTATCATTAATATAGTTTATATAAATGTCACTACTAGCATTATTATTAAGTAGTATTATTCTTAATATCATCAGAAGTATTATTATAAATTATTAATATTCTCGTAAATATTAACATTATTATCATTTTCAGAACCATTATTAGTAACATAAGTAGATTAGGAATATTACAATCATTATTATTTTTTTATATAATTAATCGTATTAACTTAGTATAAATAGAATTGCGGTGTTGTTAAACAAATTTATATATATATATAAATAAAATTTATATATATATAAATAAAAAGGTATTTAATACATATAACATCACGAAATTTATATTTTTGTATACAAAAATGAATATAAGAAACATATATATTAATAATATAAAAAGAATATAATTAATAAATTTATATATATATAATTGTTCGATTACGACTATGTATATTAATAAATATACAAATGTTATAGGTTCGTGAATCCAAGGCCAACCCTGCATTGTTCAAAGTCGTCATATGTATTTTTACTACAAAATACTGTATTGTGAGTTTCATTTACTCCCCTTTTACTCTTTACATTTTTGGGGCTGAGAATACATGCAAATGTTTTATTTACTGTTTTACAATAATTATATGTGTGAGTTTCATTTACCTTTTCACCCTTTCTATTTTTGGGCTGAGAATACATGCGCAATTTTTATAAATGTTTTACGAAATAGACACAATTAATCGAAACTACATTATATGGTTAAATTATCGAAATCGAATATGCCCCTTGTTATTGTAGAGACCTGTCCTAATCCATCCGGACGAAGTCCATATCAATTACAAACGATTCACAACAGTTGATTACATCGCGAGGTAATTGACCTCTATATGATAAATTTTACAAACATTGCATTCGTTTTTAAAAGACAAACTTTCGTTACATCGACAGTTGACAGGCATGTAAAGCATTTCATAATATATCCAAATATAATTGACTTAATAATAATCTTGATGAACTCGACTCGAATGCAACATCTTTTGAAATATGTCATGAATGACTCCAAGTAATATCTCTAATATGAGCAAATGCACAGCGGAAGATTTCTTTCGTACCTGAGAATAAACATGCTTTAAAGTGTCAACCAAAAGGTTGGTGAGTTCATTAGTTTATCATAAAGAATCATTTCATAATTTTAATAGACCACAAGATTTCATACTTCCATTTCTCATAATCATACGTCCCATGCATAGAGACAAAAATATCATTCATATGGATTGA
This sequence comes from Rutidosis leptorrhynchoides, assembly GCF_046630445.1. Classification (NCBI taxonomy): domain Eukaryota; kingdom Viridiplantae; phylum Streptophyta; class Magnoliopsida; order Asterales; family Asteraceae; genus Rutidosis; species Rutidosis leptorrhynchoides. The sequence continues at coordinate 349,576,198 of NC_092333.1, read as the reverse complement.
ACACCTGGTAACCGACATTCACAATATGCATATAAGAATATCCCCATCATTCCGGGATCCTCCTTCGGACATGATATAAATTTCGAAGTACTAAAGCATCCGGTACTTTGGATGGGGCTTGTTAGGCCCGATAGATCTATCTTTAGAGTTCGCGTCAATTAGGGTGTCTGTTCCCTAATTCTTAGATTACCAGACTAAATAAAAAGGGGCATATTCAGTTTCGATCATTCAACCATAGAACGTAATTTCGATTACTTGTGTCTATTTCGTAAAACAGTTATAAAAGTTGCGCATGTATTCTCAGCCCAAAAATATAAAGGATAAAAAGGTAAATGAAACTCACAATACTGTATTTTGTAGTAAAAATACATATGACGACATTGAACAATGCAGGGTTGGCCTAGGATTCACGAACCTATATCAAGTATTAACACATTATAGTATAAATCAATTAAGTTTATATATTTGTTATGTATTAATTATTCTTATAATATATTATGATACTTATTTGATATTTAATTAATGTTATATCAATAATATTAGTTGAAACATAATTTTATGTAATATTAGTATATTTTATGTAATAATATATTTACATATATATCTTTTGTTTTGTAAAATTAATAATTGTAGAAATACCTAAGGATAATAATAATAATATTAATAATAATAATAATTTTTAAAAGTATAAAACTACCTTAGGAGTCAGTTTTAAAAAAATTACACCAAGCCGGGCTCGAACCCGAGACCTCTCGCTCACTCATCAACACCCTTAACCATTCCTCCATTTCAGTTTTTCTGATTTATAATACAAACCCAAATACTTATCTATTACATGTTTCAACCCACTTCATCTTCTTCACCAAAATCTAAACAATCAAACAACTTCATTCTTAATAGTCAATCATCAAAATGGTTTTAAGACTTCTAAACAAACATGAAAAAAAAATAAAAATGTGTTCATGATATAAAAAAAAAGAAAAAAAAAAACAAAAAAATCCTACTGCTTGCTAGTAGCCAAGAAAAAAAAATGTGTTTTCAATTTTGAGTTCGTTTTGGACAATCTTTACAACATGAAACATGTTTCAAATCATTCCTAAAAACTATTGAAATCTTCAATTGAACTTAAAACATCAAAACAAGCTCTAATTTCTCCAAGAACAAAACAGTTGACTTTTGACAATTTAACTTTGACTCGCAAATTCGAATTCGTTATCAAGAATTGGAACTTGAGATTTTGCAGGAAGTTTAAGTAAATGATTCCTAACAACTCTACATTTTTAGTTTTTGAAATTTGTTTCGAATTCACGTTAGTGTATATCACTGTGAAGAACTCAAGAACTCAAAAATTGATTTTTAGATTAAGAGTGTTATAGGTTATGATTACAACATGAATTGTGTTTCAAATCATTCTTATAATCTTTATGGATCATCAAATTAACTGGAGATATCAAAACAAACTCAAATTTGATTCAAGAACACTTAGTTGACTTTGAAAACTAAAACTTTGACTCTCTAATTAGAAATTAATAGAAAGAATTGAGGATTGAAAACTTACAGATAGTTTAGATAGACGATTCCTAACATGACTGCATTATTACATTTTGAAAATTTGTTCTAAATCAAAATATGGTGAAAAAGATGAATGTACAGAGTGTCGAGCTTATTTTCTGGGTTTTCTTTGTTTTCAACTCAAATTGCAGTTTGTAACTTATATAGAGTGATTAGGTACATGATTTAACAGTTAAATTGATTTCCAATTGATTTGTGAAGTAGACTTGTAACAAACTGGAGACATGAAGTACGTAAATTATTTTCATGTGAAGAAAAAGAAAAAAAATTGATAGTTACTTCTAACAGAATGGGATTCTCTATTTTTATTTTTAATAAATATTAATAGTAAATACCCTAATAATATTAATAATAATTCTAATAAAATAACTAAATAATATCATAAAAATGATAATAAATAAAAATAAGAATTCGTTTAAATCATAAATAAATTTTAATCTTAATTATCTTGTACATTATTTTACATTTTCAATTCAAATGATTATTTTGTATTTTATTAATACAACTTAATATGTACTCTTATATTTATATATGTATATTTATTTACACACAATTGTTCGTGAATCGTCGGAAATAGTCACAGGTTAAATGAATCTATATAAATAGTTCAAACATTTCGAGACTCAACATTACAGGCTTTGCTTATTGTGTTGGAACATATAAAGATTAAGTTTTAATTTGGTCGGAAATTTCCGGGTCGTCACAGTTATTAAGTCTGGTAATCTAAGAATTAGGGAACAGACACCCTAATTGACGCGAATCCTAAAGATAGATCTATGGGTCCAACGAACCCCATCCAAAGTACCGGATGCTTTAGTACTTCGAAATTTATATCATGTCCGAAGGAGGATCCCGGAATGATAGGGGATATTCTTATATGCATCTAGTTAATGTCGGTTACCAGGTATTCAATCCATATGAATGATATTTTTGTCTCTATGCATGGGACGTTTATTTATGAGAATTGGGAATATGAAATCTTGTGGTCTATTAAAATTATGAAATGATTAATTATGATAAACTAATGAACTCACCAACCTTTTTGGTTGACACTTGAAAGCATGTTTATTCTCAGGTACGAAAGAAATCTTCCGCTGTGCATTTGCTCATTTTAGAGATATTACTTGGAGTCATTCATGACGTATTTCAATAGACGTTGCATTCGAGTCCTTGCGTTCATCAAGATTATTATTAAGTCAATTTTAGTTAGATTTATTATGAAATGATATGCATGTCGTCAACTTCCGATGTAATGAAAGATTGTCTTTTCAAAAATGAATGCAATGTTTGTAAAATGTATCATATAGAGGTCAAGTACCTCGCGATGTAATCAACTGTTGTGAATCATTTATAATCGATATGGACTTCGTCCGGATGGATTAGGACGGGTCTCTACATTATTCATATATCTAATTCCAACAGTTGATATTCCTTACTATTGTATGTGTCCAAATTACATTATTTAAACAAACACTTTACCATTTATTCCGAATACCGTTAAGAATGAATGATTTCCCAAATCAACGTGGACCTTACAACAGAGACCCGTAATAATATCATAATCCTTAAGGGACTCAATAATTATCTTTTAATTCAATCGTTTGGCATAATCTTTTAACTCTGTATCTAAATATATCAATCAGATAATCAAACCAATAAGTTTAATGTACAGTATCATATACTCAACACTTTGTTACGTTTTCAAGTTATGGTATATATATGTATCTATTTGCATATAATTGTTCACGAATTGTTGAGAACAATCGAAAGGTAATTGAATAGTTCAAAAATTTTGAGATTCAACTTTACAGACTTTGCTTATCGTGTCGGAAACGTTAAAGATTAAGTTTAAATTTGGTCAGAAATTTTCGGGTCATCACAGTACCTCCCCGTTAAAGAAATTTCGTCCCAAAATTTGAGTGAGGTCGTCATGGTTAACAATAAAAATGTTTTCATGATGAATATGAGTTGATAAATAGAATTTTTATTACCGTTGAATAATATGGATAAAACAATCCAATTACTCGAAGCATATGAGAGAAGTTATCGTAAAATAGTGAATTGAAGGAATAGAGATTTGCCTTAACTATTGACGTAGTAACGATTGATTTCCGAAATTTAAGGAATAGAAAATCTTCATTATCTAAATAAGATTTGATTCTTTGGAATTTGCGGAAATTAGGATTTTCTTTGATTAAATGCGTAATCTGCCTCGATTGCTATGTCTGATATTTTGCTATAAATTAAACACTTCCGTTTCATTATTTTCACCACTCCTATATCTTCTTCTTCATTTCATACTTCCAAAATATTGTGAAATGCTTCATCCAGTTCTGATTCTTGATATACTCCTAACTTTCATATCTGTCATTCTTTTTTTCCATCTGCCGCCAGAAGAATCTATTCACTTCTACTATACTCTTGGTTTTAAAGTGTTTTTAGTCCTCCCTTGTATTTATATTGCTATATTCATCGATATATACGGTTTATAATCTCTGGGTGGTTGTTGGGTTTTATATCTTTCCCTATATTTCGATGTCTCTGCTTCTGTCTTTCCATAATCGTTGACATCCACAGTTAATACTCTCTCCAATTTACTGTGATTTATACTTCCATTAATATTTTGAAGCTTCATGCTTTTGTTTTCTCTTCCCGACTTTAAGTCAAACGAATAATAGTCCAGAATTCGTAGATATGAATTTCGGAATGAACATAATTAATGTTCAAAGAAGGAAATTGTGATGACACGATCTTGATTTGTCAAATTACCAGAATATCCGGAAAAATAGAACTATAAAGAAGATATGTTCTTAATATGTTTGGAGATGAGGTAGAATGTAAGAGTCGTGTAACATGGCACATGATGACAATATGGTCTGTGAACCATCACGTTCCATTTAGAAACTCAGCATGACTTACTGTAATATAATCACGTTGATCAAGTGTCATTATATTATACTAACTCATGATTCAATTCCCAACATTACTTCAAAACATCCATTTTTTCGAATTTTTCGGATTTTAGAAACTAAAATAGTTTCTTTTATGATGTAACACAGATATCGCAAAGAGAAAATTGATTTCCGATAAGAATGATTATGGAATTATCTCCAGAAATATGGAGGATATTTATAATGAAAGATACGATGATATCTTAGAATTTCTAATATCAGAGGATGATGAAGAATATTGTCCGCAGGGGTTTAGATTCGGAAGCAAGGTATTCGCTAAGGATTCAGCAGACACTGAATCATTTAGATTCTTTGAAGGCAGGTTCAGTCTTTGTGATTTATCCACAGCCTCCTTCATACTTTGCTCAATCCGTTTTCCAGTTCCAAACCTTCAATTTTTCTCAGTTTTACCACCATACTATTCTTTATCATCAAACTTTTGACTGTTAAGGTCGTTTACAGTTTTTGCTGCTTCATCAACATTTTTTTTCCAAATTTCGGAGAACTAGTTTCGTATTTTGGGGTGTTTTTCAGAAACTTCACATTCGAAGTATGTAAGTCCATGAGGTAGACGTTATATGTACACATATAACTGTTGGCGTAGACGTGCTACAAGATTTCAAAATACTGATTTCTAATTCCCGATAATTCGTATGGCAATTCTCGTTACACGATGCAAATGAGTAAATGATAGGGTTTCAATGAGTATTAGGATTTTTCGAAAGGTCAAAGATCAATGAAGTTGTTGGTAAATTTACTGCTAATGTGGTGGGACATAAAAGGTTCCCCAGTAACAAAACGTATATATCAAGGTTACATTAAGGCTTAAACTGAAAAGTTGAAGTTGACTGGTTGGAAGTGTGATAAAACTGGATACTTTGAAAAGGGATTGCAAGGTTATTTTCGGTAAAAACAACGCTAAAGGATCTTTCATAGTTTTGAAGTCAAAGTATAGCTTTGAAAGATGTAGAGATCTAAGAATGATGTTATCGATTCAGAGTTATGACTTGGATTCTGATCCGTCAATATCAGAATATGTAATTGAATTTTTATGAAAAAGATTGTATATCGTTGTGAGTATTGTTAATAATTTTTGAATCAAAGTTGAAGAATGTACAGTGTAACATATTAATTGCAAACTTAAATATTTCCCGGATATTACCTACCCGTTAAAAAAAATTTACAATTAATACTTTGTACAAAGAATTTTCATTATAGTCTTTATGAAAATATCTGTATGTATATTTTCTTCAGATGTAATACAGATTTAATGAGTTAATATCATATTAAGCTCATTTGATTTTCGGCTTGACTTAGAAATGATTAATCTCTAAAACATTAAAGATTACATAATCTTTGCGGAGTTTTTCACTAATGAAATCAATACTTCATTATTTATTCTTATTGATATTCTTCGGTGAAGGATGTTGGTGTTTGTGGAATTTTTGTGAACCTTACAAGGCACAGATGATGTTTTCTGGAAAGTTTCGAATACATCGAAAATGAAAATGTAAAATCAATTATGTAATTGAATAATACTCCTGGTTTATTATGAAATGAAATTCATTGAGTTGAAACAGAGATTGTAGTTAACGATGGTTAAGTCGTTAACGAAGGATGTACATCATAGTATATTAGTAATATGAACTAACCGAGTAGTACCTACCAGTTAAGATTCACACGTAATAGCTTAGTACGAAAAGATTTATTTTGATTTCAAAATTCATATATATCAAATATGCATAAAATTTCTTCAGGGGAAATGAGTTAATACTTCATCGGTTATTGTTGCTGGTATTTCTTGGTAATTACAGTGCGTATGACGTTGATGCTCGTGGAACAGATTGTAAAGTTGAGGTTTGCGATGCGGATGTTGTTGGTGGAGGTAATGGTACTGTTGGTGTTGTTGTCGGTGGTACTGTTGATGCCGGTGATGCTGCTGGTGCTTGTAACCTTTACACCATATTCTCCAAAGCCACTACCCAAGCACGAAGCTCGTTGACTTCTTCTACTACACCGGGATGATTGGCGGTTCGGACGAGCGGATGAATAAGATCCAGAATTTGAGATAGTATATGGTCATAATGAGGTACTCTGGAAATGAGAGAGAAAATGGTGTCTCGAACAGGTTCGCTGGTAAGTGCTTCAGGTTCTTCGCCAAGAGGGCAATGTGGTGGATGGAAGGGATCGCCTTCATCTTGTCTCCAATAATTAAGTAAGTTACGAACCCATACCCAATTCATCCAAAATAGATGATGGCTAATTGGTTGATCCATTCCAGTTACACTGTCTTCGGAATTCAGGTGAATATCCATATCGGAATAGCTGTCAGAGTTTAAGGAATTTGAACTAGATACAGGATCCATCTTGTATAATTAGGGAGATGTTTTTTTGATATGAATTAGATTATAGAATTTAGTTTGGTATTCTTCAATACATAATTTACATATGTATATATAATACCAAATTCCATAAATCACGGAGAAATTTTCGGAAGATGTCAGGAAAATTTTACAGTAACAGATACGCTAAGATATAAATTTTGTCTATACACTATTCATGCAATCAATGCAGTAAAACGTGTCTAGACTATGAATGATAAGCAGGTAATTTCTGACAAGAAATGGTAAGCAAAACTTTTAACATGCAGACACGGTCGAAGTCCATACTTACTAATGCATCCTAACAACTATTAGTTAGACACACTCATGCAACATCTGGTTTACTAGGACCAACGCTCTGATACCAACTGTGACAATCGCTTCAAATCCATATGGACAAACACGTCATTCATCAATTTCTTTGCAAGGTATTTGACCTCTATATGATACGTTTTGTAAACATTGCATTCTTTTGAAAAGGCACACCATAAATGAATATTTAAATCAAAGGTTTTTGACATCTGATGATTTCTACATATAGACAATCACCGTAAATAATAGTTTACAATAGTACTTCCGTTGACAATGCAGTCAAAATAAGATACATGGTGATGATTTGGTGAATGCAACGTTTCCTTGAAAAATATGCCATGTATGACTCCATGCACATAGCTTGTCTAACATATAAGCAAACAACGGAAGACTTCTAGGAAACCTGAGAATAAATATGCTAACAAGTGTCAACACAAAGGTTGGTGAGTTCATAGTTTTAGTGTTTCGCATAATCTGTATATAAAAGTGGATCACAAGATTTCAGTTGTTTCATCCAGAAACGTTTATCAAAAGTTTGTCAATAGATTCTACGTAATAGAGCACCCTGGTAACTAAGCTTTAACGTTATAATGATATATACCCCATTCGTTTTAATACACGCAAACCAACGTGTCCTAAACTCAAATAACACATGTCCGTTAAAAGGCTAGCGCTCTAGCTTGGACGGGGATGTCAAGCCCTATGGATCCATATACTGTTATTCGCGTCCACCAGTCCATATCCTATGTACTGGCAGTTACTAGTTACCAAAGCTAAGGGATTTTCGGTTCAAACTCAGTGTAGAATTAAGTATGTACTTGTATTCATTGCGTTTAAAATAAATTGCATGTATTCTCAGCCCAAAAATATATATTGCAAAAGCAATTAAAAAGGGAGCAATGAAACTCACCTTAGCAGCATATAAAGTTGTTCACTAAAATGTGACCGAAACTCGGATTACCAATTAATTGTAGATCTCAACCTAGAGAACATATGTTGGTCAATAAATGTCTATCAAGCTAGGTCAAGTCATAGTGTATCACAATCCTAATGCTCGAGATCGACATATAATAGTTATCCAAAGTCGTTTCAAAAAGTCAATTTTGACAATATTTCAACAAAACGAGACGTGCCTTATATAAGGATTCATTTACTCGGTTGGTAATATTTAAAAGTTCACTTTATCAATCTCATAAACAAGTTGTTTAAATCTTAATTGCAGATTCAAAAGCAATTTCAATTAACGTCAATCATAATTCAGTTGATCATATCTTTTAATCCGTTCATCGAAACTATTCGATATCTAAATGAAAAGTTATTGATTTTTCGCCAGCTTTCCAAAAACATGTATATCATATACCTTTTACCAGTAATATATGTATTTAATTAGTGATTCATTATAAACTGTTTAACGATGAAATTTAGCATACAAGCATATATAAATATATATACTCGAGCACTAGACATGGATACATAATTAATATATAAAAGATAAGATATGAGTACTTACATATCAGTATTGAGATTCAATATTGTAGAAAAGTACGTAGACATAACGGAGATGATAAATACTAGGTTTGATTCACAAATATACCCCCGAACATTACCCATAACCTCCTTGGCAATAACCCATAATTTCCTTAGCTCTATCCCGCTTGAAAACCATTTTGAAAATAACCCACTCATGACCTCGTCGTAGTATTTTATGTATAATACATAATTAATAATACTAATAATAATAAGATTAATAATAATATTAATCTTAATAATATAAATAATAATAATAATAATAAAATAAATTAAATAAATATTACGGAGTAATAATACTAGAGAAAGAGAGATAGATTCAGCTGAACCACAAATCGCACAATTTATAGAACCTTTTCTGAAAAAGTACCCCATGCGATCGCATGGGATTTGTGCTTCAAGGCCATGCGATCGCATGGCCCTCTGATCTAGCTCACAAACTTTTAACTTTTTATTTGTCGACATAATTTTATATAATATATATAATATATTTAATTTATATAATTAATTATATATTATATTAAATTCACATGTATAGTTGACTTGTAATTTTTGTTCCGATAAGTCGTACGTCATCACTCGACTTATGTCCCGGTTCCGGTTTTTCAAATGTCCTTTCGTACGCTGAGAAAACTTGTATTTTACATTTCGTGTCACGTACCTTTGTCAAAATATATCCTTAAATTATCCCTAAACTATACCACTCAAAGTATATCTTAAACTTTCGAGTATTTTGATCATTTACTTCTATAAATCATCGTATCGCTATTTGTTAATATATATATAATAACAATTCGTTTTTATGACCAAGTTAATATTATATTTTATCGTATTGTTAAATATGTATTTTCAATATTAATAAACACGTTTTAAAATACATATCGCAAGTTATTCATATATCTAATTCCAACAGTTGATATTCCTTATTATTGTATGTGTCCAAATTACATTATTTAAACAAACACTTTACCATTTATTCCGAATACCGTTAAGAATGAATGATTTCCCAAATCAACGTGGACCTTACAACAGAGACCCGTAATAATATCATAATCCTTAAGGGACTCAATAATTATCTTTTAATTCAATCGTTTGGCATAATCTTTTAACTCTATATCTAAATATATCAATCAGATAATCAAACCAATAAGTTTAATGTACAGTATCATATACTCAACACTTTGTTATGTTTTCAAGTTATGGTATATATATGTATCTATTTACATATAATTGTTCACGAATCGTTGAGAACAATCGAAAGGTAATTGAATAGTTCAAAAATTTTGAGATTCAACTTTACAGACTTTGCTTATCGTATCGGAAACGTTAAAGATTAAGTTTAAATTTGGTCAGAAATTTTCGGGTCATCACAATATATTTGTAGTTGATTTTATATAAAAAAAATTAGTAATTTCCTATATGTAATATTTATATAATAATGTTATTATGTTTGTAGTAATAGTAATAATACTGTAATAATAATACTAATGATAATAATAGTGATAATAAAAATAATGTAAATAAATTTATATATAAATATCATGTTAATGAAAATAATAATAATGATAGTAATAATGGTAATAATAATGATAGTTATAATTTTAATTAAAATGTTAATTTTAATGTTAATGATAATAACAATAACATTAATAATAATAATAATAATAATAGTAATAATAATAATAATAATAATAATAATAATAATAATAATAATAATAATAATAATAATAATAATAATAATAATAATAATAATAATAATAATAATAATAATAATAATAATAATAATAATAATAATAATAATAATAATGAAAACTACCTTAAAAAGCTTTTCCAAACCAAATGCCCCAGACCGGGCTCGAACCTGAGACCTCCCACTTAACAGACACAACACCAAACCAACTGTTCTACTCGATCATTTCTGTTTTAACATCACGATCATCACTTAATAACCTTATCGTTTCATGAATCATTTTCATCATCATACACATATCATTATCATTATCATTCCCGATCATCATTTACATTTCCTATTAATATCATCCATTATTCACCAACATCCTAATCCATACGTATCATCATTGAAAGGACCCATTCATATACATTATAAACGATTCACAATAGTTGATTACATCACGAGGTATTTGACCTCTATATGATACATTTTACAGACATTGCATTCGTTTTTAAAAGACAAACTTTCTTTACACCGAAAGTTGACAGTATGCATACCATTTCATAATACATTCAACTATAATTAACTTAACAATAATCTTGATGAACTCAATGACTCGAATGCAACGTCTTTCGAAATATGCCATGAATGACTCCAAATAATATCCTTAAAATGAGCTAATGCACAGCGAAAGATTTCTTTAATACCTGAGAATAAACATGCTTTAAAGTGTCAACCAAAAGGTTGGTGGGTTTATTATTTTATCATAAACAATCATTTTTCATCATTTTAATAGACTACAAGATTTCCAGATATATAATTGTACACGTAACCCGAGTACAAAATAACAAGCGTAACTTGCGAATTAAAAATCCATCTCATATCAGGCATTTCGCATAAACTGCATAGAGATAAAAATCATTCATATGGTGAACACCTGGTAACCGACATTAACAGAACGCGTCTAGAATATTCCCATCATTCCAGGACTCTCATCGGACATGATAAAATCGAAGTACTAAAGCATCCGTAACCCGGATGGGGTTTGTTAGGCCCAATAGATCTATTTTTAGGATTCACGTCAATTAGGGTGTCTGTTCCCTAATTCTTAGATTACTAGACTAAAACGGGTACCATATAATGTAGTTTCGATTACTTGTGTCTATTTCGTAAAACATTCATAGAAACAGCGCATGTATTCTCAGTCCCAAAAATATATATATAAATGGAGTAATGAAACTCACAATACTGTATTTCGTAGTAAAAATACATATGACGTCATTGACCAAGTGCAAGGTTGGGCTCGGATTCACGAACCTATATTAAGTATATATATTTATATAATGGTCAATATCCGTCTAACAATTTAGGTCAAGTCATAGTGTATCACAATCCTAATGCTCGAGATTATCATGCAAAAGTTAACATAAGTCAATTTGACCCAAAATGATTTTCAAAATTTATACACGTTTATTATATAACTTAAATGTAATTGTTTTATATATTTAAATATATTTATTAGATTTTATTATGGTAAATAATAGAAGTCATTTATTAAAAAAAATTATATCAATTTTTATATATGATAAAATATACTTTTATATATCTTAAGTAGTAAAATTTATAAAGTTCACTTAATATCGTAAAAATATAGTGATATGTATTATTAATGTAACTATATTACGTGTGGTAAAAATATCTTTGTACCACATATTTATTTGATAAAATAATATCAATAATAACAATAATAAGTAAAAGTTGTATTATTTTGTAATAATAATAATAATTATTATTCTACTAATAATAATAACATTATTTATATTTATTAAAGAGGATATTAATTATGATAAGATGATAACTCTAATCATGATAATCTTAATAATAATAACGATACTTTTTAATATTAACAGTGATAATAATAATATTTTATAAAGATAATACTTCTATTAAAATTAATAATACTAAGATGATAATAATAATGATATCTTATAATAACAATGATATTTCTATTAAAAATGATAGGTTTAATAAAAATGATGGTTTTAATATTAATGATACTATAAATAATAATAATGATAAAAATAATAAGAACGATAATTTTATCTAAATCAATATCTTACAATATTTTAATTTCGTCATGATACTTATACTCATAATTTCCTAATCGATTTGTTTAATGGTTTTTAGTCGTCTTTTATATCGCGTTCATATCAATGATAATAATAGTAATCATAATAATTAGGTGTTACTAATATTAGTTTTAATTATAATAATACTAATGATAATAAATATTATGATAATATTAATGATAATACCAATTATAAATTTAACAATAATAACAATAGTAATAATAATAATGATAATACATTTAATTGATATTGATAATAATAATAATAATAATAATAATAATAATAATAATAATAATAATAATAATAATAATAATAATAATAATAATAATAATAATAATAATAATAATAATAATAATAATAATGATGATGATAATAATTAGATAAAAACTATAACGACGATAATAACGACGATAATAATAATCATTTTTAATAATAATACAAAAATTCAATTGACTATAACTTCTAATCCGTTCATAGAAACCATTCGATATCTAAATGAAAAGTTCTTAATTTTTTGCTAGCTATCCAACGACATGCATATCTTATACCTTATCTCAACCGCATGTGTAACTAATTCAGGATTCAACATATCCTATCTAACGACAATATCAACAATACATGCATGCATAATCCTATATATTCGAGCACTAGTCAGGGATACACTATTAATATATATAAAAGTTAAGTTATGAGTACTCACGTATCAATATTGAGATTCAATATTGCAAGAAAGATACGTAGACGTAACGGAGATGATAAACACTAAATTGACCTCACGAGCATACCCATGAACCATACACATCACCTTCATAGCTATAACCCATAATTTCCTTAGCCCTATCCTACTCATAAAATCCATTTTTGAAATAACCCACTCAAGACCTTGTCGTAGTATTTTATGTATAATAATACTAATAATAATACTAATACTACTAATAATAATATTAGAATTAATAATAATAATATTAATCTTAATAATATTAATAATATAAATAATTTATATATGTGTATAAAGACCGAGAGAGAGATGGAGTGACTTTTGAATTTAGACGAGCTATTTAAAGAACATATCTTGTACCTACCCCCCCCCCCCATTTACAGTTCAAAGTTTTCATTTTACTCTACCAACATCTATATGATTAATATTATATATAAATATATATTTAATCTATATAATTAATTATATCTAATATTATATTCACGTGCATAGTTGACTTATAATTTTTGTTCCTATGACTTGTACATTGTCACTTGACTCATGTGTCGGTTCCGGTTTCTTGAACGCATATTCGTACGCTTAGAAAACTAATACTTTATGTTTTGTGTAACGTACCTTTATATATAACAAGGCTCAAATCAATGAATAACTATCCCACTCAAAGTGTAACTTAATCTTTTGAGTGTTTTGGTCATTTGCTTCTATAAATTAATGTCTCGTTGTTTATTAAAATATATTATTTTAAAATCAAACGTTTTATGACAAGGTTAATATTATATTTTGTCACTTTGTAAAATATAAATATTTAAAAATATAAACTTATACTTATTGTATGTAATAGAAATATTTATGTAATAATATCATATTTAGTTTTTCAAAACTAATTATATTTCAATGTTCGTTTTAAATTCGTTTAGAAAATATTATAACACGTAACGTTTACTCTTTAAAACTTAATTTGAGATAATCCATTTATGCGCCAACGTTTATTTTTAATATCTTACTAGTTTTAAAATACATTTTTATTTCTCGTTATATCTATCTATATCCTATTGAATCACGGACCGTTGTTATGGATAATTTGTCAAAAGGTTTCTAGAAAGATTCTGAAATTCAGGATAACGTTAAAACCTTTATCCTTATCATAATGACTCAGTAACAATTTGTCAAAAATTATTCTAGATATTTCTAAAGTTGTATTTGTTTTTAAAGAAGACGTGACACTCTAATAGTTATATATATTTCCTAAGATTTATAACAATAAAAGATAATGATAAAAAAATCTTCTTCTTGATATATTGTAAAATGTATTAATCTTTCGAAATATTATCATAGTACATTTTATATCTTTAAAAACAAAACTTATATGTACTATATAGCATAAAACTTTTAATTAGTTTTTATATACATACTCAACTTACATTATAAAACGTTTTAATATTAGACTTCTTTTAGAGTGAAAATGTTTTCGTACGTTTGAAACTAAATCAAATATCTATTATAAAGTTTATTTTTCTAAAACTAATTATATTTAGATCACATAATCTATTACTAGAACCTATGTTTACTTCAAATCCTCAAAAGTTTGTATTAACTTGTTTAATAACAATCAAGTGTTACTATATCTTTCAATTGTATTCGAAATCGTTCAAATATAAGTTCAATACACTTTGTCTATATATATATATATATATATATATATATATATATATATATATATATATATATATATATATATATATATATATATATATATATATATATATATATATATATATATATATATATAGAAACACACACACACATTTCAAAATAACACATTTTATTACGAACAAGTATAACGATATGCATGTAATACTTTGTTAACATTCTCTAATCATATATCAATCAAACCGTTTCATGTTTTAGTAATATTTCTCGATTTAATAAACACACATATGTATATATTCATACATATCTATTTACACATAATTGTTCGTGAATCGTTAAGAGCAGTCGAAGGCTAAATGATTACATGAACATAGTTCAAAGTTTTTGAGGTTTCATCATTACAGACTTTGCTTATCGTGTCAGAAATATCAAATCATATAAAGATAAAGTTTAAATTTGGTCGGAAATTTCCGGGTTGTCACAGTACCTACCCGTTAAAGAAATTTCGTCCCGAAATTTGATTAGGATGGTCATGGCTGACAATAGATATGTTTTCATGACGCATACGAGCTAAAAATTTGAGTTTTATCATCATTGAGTACTATAGATAAAACAATTCAACTTTGTGAAGAGTACGAGTGAAGTTATCATAAAAGAGTGAATTGAGTAAGCGTAGATTCGTCATATCATTTGACGTAGATAGGATTGGTTCTAGAGTTCAAGGGATTTGGAGAAAATCTTTGTAATAAGATTTAATTCTTCGGTAATCAAGGGAATTAGGATCCGCTTTAAATGCGATCATCTGTTTTGATTGCTCTGTTGGATATTTTACTATAAATCCACCCCCTTCATTTCCTTACCATTCACGCCTTCTATTCTTTCCCCTTTAGTTCATACTTTGAATCATTCATCAATATGCTTCATCCAGTTCTGGTTCTCGATATACTTCTAACTTTCATATCTGTCATTCTTCTTTTTCATCTGCCGACGGAAGAATCTATTTACTTCTACTATACTCTTGGTTTTATAGTGTTTTTAGTTCTCCCGTGTCTTTATATTGCTATATGCATAGACATATACGGTTTGTAATTTCTGGGTTGTTGAGTTTTATATCTTCCCTTATATTTCAAAGACCCCGCTTCTGTCTTCCATAATCATTGTCATCCACAGTTAATGTTCTCTTCTACTTGCTGTGATTTATACTCCCATTTCTATTTCAGAATTTCATTCTTTCGTTTCCTCTTCTTGTGATTAAGCACCGCTTGTAATGGTCCAGAATTTGCAGATATGAATTTTGAAATGAACATAGTTAATGTTCAAAGAAGAAAAATGTAATGGCACGGTCTTGATTTGTCAAATTATCAGAATGCCTCAGAAAAGATCGAATCATCAAGAAATATTTTCTTGACATTTTTAAAGATTAAATAGAATACAAGAGTCATGTAACATGGCACATGATGACGGTATGGTCTGTGAATCATCACATTCCATTTAGAAACTCAGCATAACTTACTATAATATAATCACGTTGATCAAGTGTCATTATATTATACTAACTCATGCTTCAGTTCCCAACACTACTTCAAAAACAATCATAACTTGAATTCGAATTTTCAGAATTTAGAAACTAAAGCAGTTTCCCTTCTGGTGTAACACTGATATCGCAGATAGATAAATGATTTTAGATAAGAATAGTTATGAAAATATCTTCCGAAATATATTGGATATTTATAATGAAAGATTCGATGATATCTTAGAATTTATAACATAGATGGATGATGATGAAGATTTGTCCGTAAGGATTTAGAGTCAGGAGTAAGGTATTTGATAATAATTTCAGCATACACTGAATCATTTGGATTCTTTGAAGGTAGATTTTGTCCTTGTGATTTTTCCACAGCCTCTTTCATGGTTTGCTCAATCCGTTTTTCAGTACCAAATCTTTTCTTTTTCTTCGTTTTGCCAACACTCTACTCTTTATCATCAAACTTTTTACCGTTAAGGTCGTTTATAGTTTTTGCTGTTTCATCAGCATTTTGAGAACTAGTTCGCAGATCAGGGTGTTTTTCAGAAGCTTCACATTCGAAGTATGTAAGTCCAGGAGATAGAAGTTATATGTACACATATAACTGTTGGCGTAGACATGCTGCGAGATTTCAAAATACTGATTGCTAATTTCCGATGACTCGTATGTAAATTCTTGTCACAAGATGCAGATGAGTAATTGATGGGGTTTTGATAAATATGATGATTTTTCAGAATGTCAAAGATCAGTGAAGTTGTTGGTAAGTTTTATTGCTAAAGTGGTAGAATATGAAAGGTTCCCTAGTAACGATGATGAAAGGGCAACGTATCTATCGAGGTTATAATAAGACTAGTCCAACTGAAAAGTCGAAGTTGACTAGCTGGAGCTATGACAAAACTGTCTATTTTGAAACGAAATTGAAAAGTTATTTTAGCTAATAAATGCCAAAGGGTCTAACACGGATACGTGTTAAACTATGATTTTGGTTTCGAGAGTTTTTCAGGTGCATAACTGTGGGTAACAGGTGGTTGGATCATCATCTCGATTGTTCATTATTTGAAGTGTCTTCAGGATTTTTGAAGGGTTTGAACACAGATTGTAATCGTTAATCTACCTATGATGTTCTAACACAGTTTCGAAGTCAAAGTATAGCTTTGAAAGATGTAGGAATCTAAGAGTGATGATACCAGTTATATCTCGAATTAAATTTTGTGATTTCAAAATCAGAATATGTAATTAAATTTGAATGAGTATGGTTGTTTTGATTTCTATGAAAGAATGTATATTGTTATGAAAATAGTGAGTATAGTTGCTGGTTGCTGAATCAGATTCGAAGAATGTAATATATTAATTGTGAATTTATATATCACTCGGGTATTACCTACCCGTTAAAAAAAATCACAAATAATATTTTGTACAATTGAATTTTTATTACAGTCTTTATGAAAATATACATGTGTATATTTTCTTCAGATATAACATAGATTTAATGAGTTTATATTAAATTAAACTCATTTGATTTACGGTTGAAACTAGGATTGAATAATCCCTAAAACTTTAGGAATTACATAACTTTTACGGAGTATTTCTTCAATGTAATTGAAATTATGAATCAGTACTTCTTTATTTGTTGATACATGATGTTGGTGTTCGTGAAATTCTTGTGAACTTCGCAAGGTACGAGTAATGTTATTTGAAAAGTTTCGAGTACATCGATGATGGAAGTGTAAAATCAAACATATATTTTAGTAATACACTTGATTTATTATGAAATGGAATTCATTGAATTAAAACAGAGATTGTAGTTAATGATGGTTAAGTTGCTGACGAAGGATGTACATCATAGCATATTAGTAATATGAATTAACCGAATAGTTAAGATCCATACATAATAGCTTAGTACAGAAAGATTTATTTTGATCTCAAAATTTATATATATATAAAATATACATATAATTTCTTCAGAGGGAATGAGTTAATACTTCATAATTTGTTGATATAATATACGCGTTATTGATTCGTAATGATGCCCACAGTGATTCTTGAACTAACGGAGTTTGTGATGTTATAGGTGCTGCTGATTCTGACGATGCTGACAGCACTGACTGTGATGGTGATGCTACGATACTGTTGATGTTGTTGGTAAAACAAGTCTAACTTGTAAATCACACACCATTCTTGTCAGGGTTCCTACTCTTTCTTCTATCATTGTGTTTCACTCAACTGATTTATGGTTAGGGATAGAATAGATAATCTCTATGACTTCAGAGACTACATAATCGTCGCAGAATGTTTTTCCAATGAAATTATGAATCAACACTTCATCGTTTATTGTTGTTGGTATTCCTTGGTATCTACAGAGCGTATGACATTGGTGCTCGTGGGACAGATTGTAAAGTTGAGGTTTACAACGCGGTTGTGGTTGGAGGTGGTAATAGTATTGTTGGCGTTGATGATGGTGGTACTGGTTATGCTGCAGGTGCTACTACTGGTGTTTGAAACCTTTGCACCATATTCTCCATAGCCACTACCCGAGCGCGAAGCTCGTTGACTTCTTCTATTACTCCAGGATGATTGGTGGTTCGAACGAGCGGATGAATAAGATCTAGAATGTGAGATAGTATATAATCGTGACGGGATACTAGGGAAATGAGAGAGAAAATGGTATCTCTGACAGGTTTGCCGGTAAGTGCTTCAGGTTCTTCGCCAAAAAGGGCAATGTGGTGGATGGAAAGGATCACCTTCTTCCTGTCTCCAATGATTAAGGAGGCTACGAATCCATCCCCAATTCATCCAGAATAGATGATGGCTAATTGGTTGATCCATTCCGGTCACACTTCTTTTGAAGCTTGAGTGAAACTCCATATCGAAATTCGAGGGACTTGAACTAGTGGAGAGTTCCATTTCGTATGATTGAATAAAAGATTTTTCGATATAAAATGATAATTTTCCGGCTATCGGGTGGTATTCTAATTACATAGAATATATATATATATATATATATATATATATATATATATATATATATATATATATATAGAGCAAAAGATTTCGTAGATTATGGAGGAATTTACGGAATATGCCAGGCAAAGTTTACAGTAACAGATACGCTAAGATATGAATTAGCGGATACGCTAGGATATGAATTTTGTCTATACACTATTCATGCAATCAATGCAGTAAGATGTGTCTAGACTTAAGAATGATAAGCTGGTAATTTCCTAAGGATGATAAGTAGGTAGTTTTCGACACAAAATGATAAAAAAAAACCTTTGACATGCAGACACGGTCGAAGTTCAGACTCACTAATGCATCCTAACGACTTATCAGTTAGACACACTAATGCAGACCTGGTTCGCTAAGACCACCGCTCTGGTACCAACTGAAAGGACCCGTTCATATACATTATAAACAATTCACAATAGTTGATTACATCGCGAGGTATTTGACCTCTATATGATACATTTTACAGACATTGCATTCGTTTTTAGAAGACAAACTTTCTTTACACCGAAAGTTGACAGTATGCATACCATTTCATAATACATTCAACTATAATTGACTTAAAAATAATCTTGATGAACTCAACGACTCGAATGCAACATCTTTCGAAATATGCCATGAATGACTCCAAATAATATCCTTAAAATGAGCTAATGCACAGCGGAAGATTTCTTTAATACCTGAGAATAAACATGCTTTAAAGTGTCAACCAAAAGGTTGGTGAGTTCATTATTTTATCATAAACAATCATTTTTCATCATTTTAATAGACCCCAAGATTTCCAGATATATAATTGTACACGTAACCTGAGTACAAAATAACACGCGTAACCCGCGAATTAAAAATCCATCTCATATCAGGCATTTCGCATAAACTGCATAGAGATAACAATCATTCATAAGGTGAACACTTAGTAACCGACATTAACAGAATGCGTCTAGAATATCCCCATCATTTCGGGACTCTCATCGGACATGATAAAATCGAATTACTAAAGCATCCGTAACCTGGATGGGGTTTGTTAGGCCCAATAGATCTATCTTTAGGATTCACGTCACTTAGGGTGTCTGTTCCCTAATTCTTAGATTACCAGACAAAAAAGGGTGATATTCGATTCAATAATCCAACAATAGAATGTAGTTTTGATTACTTGTATCTATTTCGTAAAACATTCATAAAAACAGCGCATGTATTCTCAGTCCCAAAAATATATATAAAAAGGGAGTAATGAAACTCACAATACTGTATTTCGTAGTAAATATACATATGACGTCATTGAACAAGTGCAAGGTTGGCCTCGGATTCATGAACCTATATTAAGTATATATATATATTTACATAATGGTCAATATCCGTCTAACAATTTAGGTCAAGTCATAGTGTATCACAATCCTAATGCTTGAGATTATCATGCAAAAGTTAACAAAAGTCAATTTGACCCAAAATGATTTCCAAAATTTATACACGTTTATTATATAACTTAAATGTAATCGTTTTATATATTTAAATATATTTATTAGATTTTATTATGGTAAATAATAGAAGTCATTTATTAAAAAAAATTATATCAACGTTTATATATGATAAAATATACTTTTATATATCTTAAGTAGTAAAATTTATAAAGTTCGCTTAATATCGTAAAAATATAGTGATATGTATTATTAATGTAACTATATTACGTGTGGTAAAAATATCTTTGTACCACATATTTATTTGATAAAATAATATCGATAATAACAATAATAAGTAAAGGTTGTATTATTTTGTAATAATAATAATTATTATTATTCTACTAATAATAATAACATTATTTATATTTATTAAAGAGGATATTAATTATGATAAGATGATAACTCTAATCATGATAATCTTAATAATAATAACGATACTTTTTAATATTAACAGTGATAATAATAATATTTTATAAAGATAATAGTTCTATTAAAATTAATAATACTAAGATGATAATAATAATGATATCTTATAATAACAATGATATTTCTATTAAAAATGATAATTTTAATAAAAATGATGGTTTTAATATTAATGATACTTTAAATAATAATAATGATAAAAATAATAAGAACGATAATTTTATCTAAATCAATATCTTACAATATTTTAATTTCGTCGTGATACTCATACTCATTATTTACTAATCGATTTGTTTAATAGTTTTTAGTCGTCTTTTATATCGTGTTCATATTAAAGATAATAATAGTAATCATAATAATTAGGTGTTACTAATATTAGTTTTAATTATAATAATACTAATGATAATAAATATTATGATAATATTAATGATAATACTAATTATAACTTTAACGATAATAACGATAGTAATAATAATAATGATAATACCTTTTATTGATATTGATAATAATAATAATAATAATGATGATAATAATTAGATAAAAACTATAACGACGATAATAACGACGATATTAATAATCATTTTTAATAATAATACAAAAATTCAATTGACTATAACTTCTAATCCGTTCATCGAAACCATTCGATATCTAAATGAAAAGTTCTTAATTTTTCGCTAGCTTTCCAACGACTTGCATATCTTATACCTTATCTCAACCGCATGTGTAACTAATTCAGGATTCAACATATCCTATCTAACGACAATATCAAAAATACAAGCATGCATAATCCTATATACTCGAGCACTAGTCAGGGATACACTATTAATATATATAAAAGTTAAGTTATGAGTACTCACGTATCAATATTGAGATTCAATATTGCAGGAAAGGTACGTAGACGCAACGGAGATGATAAACACTAAATTGACCTCACGAGCATACCCATGAACCATACCCATCACCTCCATAGCTATAACCCATAATTTCCTTAGCCCTATCCTACTCATAAAATCCATTTTTTGAAATAACCCACTCATGACCTCGTCGTAGTATTTTATGCATAATAATACTAATAATAATACTAATACTACTAATAATAATATTAGAATTAATAATAATAATAATAATATTAATCTTAATAATATTAATAATATAAATAATTTATATATGTGTATAAAGACCGAGAGAGAGATGGAGTGACTTTTGAATTCAGTCGAGCTATTTAAAGAACATATCTTGTACCTACCCCCCATTTACAGTTCAAAGTTTTCATTTTACTCTACCGACATCTATATGATTAATATTATATATAAATATATATTTAATCTATATAATTAATTATATATTATATTATATTCACGTGCATAGTTGACTTGTAATTTTTGTTCCTATGACTTGTACATTGTCACTCGACTCATGTGTCGGTTCCGATTTCTCGAACGCATTTTTGTACGCTTAGAAAACTAATACTTTATGTTTTGTGTAACGTACCTTTATATATAACAAGGCTCAAATCAATGAAGAACTATCCCACTCAAAGTGTAACTTAATCTTTTGAGTGTTTTGGTCATTTGCTTCTATAAATTAATGTCTCGTTGTTTATCAAAATATATTATTTTAAAATCAAACATTTTATGACAAGGTTAATATTATATTTTGTCACTTTGTAAAATACAAATATTTAAAAATATAAACTTATACTTATTGTATGTAATAGAAATATTTATGTAATAATATCATATTTAGTTTTTCAAAACTAATTATATTTCAATGTTCGTTTTAAATTCGTTTAGAAAATATTATAACACGTAACGTTTACTCTTTAAAACTTAATTTGAGATAATCCATTTATGCGCCAACGTTTATTTTTAATATCTTACTAGTTTTAAAATACATTTTTATTTCTCGTTATATCTATCTATATCCTATTGAATCACGGACCATTGTTATGGATAATTTGTCAAAAGGTTTCTAGAAAGATTCTGAAATTCAGGATAACGTTAAAACCTTTATCCTTATCATAATGACTCAGTAACAATTTGTCAAAAAATTATTCTAGATATTTCTAAAGTTGTATTTGTTTTTAAAAAAGACGTGACACTCTAATAGTTATATATATTTCCTAAGATTTATAAAAATAAAAGATAATGATAAAAAAATCTTCTTCTTGATATATTGTAAAATGTATTAATCTTTCGAAATATTATCGTAGTACATTTTATAACTTTAAAAACAAAACTTATATGTACTATATAGCATAAAACTTTTAATTAGTTTTTATATACATACTCAACTTACATTATAAAACGTTTTAATATTAGACTTCTTTTAGAGTGAAAATGTTTTCGTACATTTGAAACTAAATCAAATATCTATTATAAAGTTTATTTTTCTAAAACTAATTATATTTAGATCACATAACCTATTACAAGAACCTATGTTTACTTCAAATCCTCATAAGTTTGTATTAACTTGTTTAATAACAATCAAGTGTTACTATATCTTTTAATTGTATTCGAAATCGTTCAAATATAAGTTCAATACACTTTGTCTATATATATATATATATATATATATATATATATATATATATATATATATATATATATATATATATATATATATATATTGAAAGGACCCATTCATATACATTATAAACGATTCACAATAGTTGATTACATCGCGAGGTATTTGACCTCTATATGATACATTTTACAAACATTGCATTTGTTTTTAAAAGACAAACTTTCTTTACATCGAAAATTGACAGGCATGCATACCATTTCATAATATCCACTATCCAACTATAAATTGACTTAATAATAATAATCTTTAATGAACTCAATGACTTGAATGCAACGTTCTTCGAAATATGCCATGAAAGACTTCAATTAATATCTTTAAAATGAGCAAATGCACAGCGAAAGATTTCTTTAATACCTGAGAATAAACATGCTTTAAAGTGTCAACCAAAAGGTTGGTGAGTTCATTAGTTTATCATAATCATTCATTTTCATCATTTTAATAGACCACAAGAATTTCATTTCCAGTTCTCATAAATATACGTCCCATGCATAGAGACAAAAATCATTCATATGGATTGAACACCTGGTAACCGACATTCACAATATGCATATAAGAATATCCCCATCATTCCAGGATCCTCCTTCGGACATGATATAAATTCCGAAGTACTAAAGCATCCGGTACTTTGGATGGGGCTTGTTGGGCCCGATAGATCTATCTTTAGAGTTCGCGTCAATTAGGGTGTCTGTTCCCTAATTCTTAGATTACCAGACTATATAAAAAGGGGCATATTCGATTTCGATAATTCAATCATATAATGTAGTTTCGATTACTTGTGTCTATTTCGTAAAACATTTATAAAAATTGCGCATGTATTCTCAGCCCAAAAATATAAAGGGTAAAAAGGTAAATGAAACTCACCATACTATATTTCGTAGTGAAAATACATATAACGTCATTGAACTAGTGCAAGGTTGGCCTCGGATTCACGAACCTAAATTAATTATATATAAGTATATGTTGGTCAATATTTGTCTAACAATTAGGTCAGGTCATAGTGTACCACAATCCTAATGCTCGAGACTAATATGCAAAAGTCAACAAAAGTCAATTTGACTCAAAATGATTTCCAAAATTTATACATGATTATAATATATTTTAAATATCGTCGTTTTATATTTTTAAATATTTTTAAAAGATTTATTAGAGTAATTAATATAATTCATGTATTAATAAATAAAATTTTATATTAAAATTTATATAATAAAATATACTTTTATATATATTAAGTAATAAAATTTATAGGGTTCATTTAATATCATAAAGATAATATGATAGATATTATTAAAGTAATTTATTATTATTATACGTAGTAAAATATGTTTGTATTACATATTTATTTGATAAAATAATATCTATAATGTTAGTAAGTAAAAGTTATATTATTTTGTAATAATAATAATTATTATAAAAATATCAATATTTATAATTACTAAGATGATATTATGATAAAATGATAATTCTAATTATGATAACTTTAATATTTGCGATAATTTTTAATATTATCTTTAAAATAATAATTCTATTTAAAATGATAATAAAAATGATATTTTATAGTAACAATGACATTTCTATTAAAATGATAATTTTTGTTAAAATGATAATTTTTGTTAAAATGATAGTTTTGATACTAACGATACTTTTAATAATAATAGTAATGATAAAAATAATAAAACGATAATTTTATCTAAATCAATATCTTATAATATTTTAATTTCATCATGATACTCTTACTCATTATTTTCTAATCGTTTCATTTAATAGCTTTTAATCGTCTTTTATATCGTGTTCATAATAATGATAATAATAGTAATCAAAATAATTAGGTGTTACTAATATTTGTTTTAATTAAAATAATACTAATAATGATAATTACTATGACATTATTAACGATAATGATTATATAATAATAATAATAACAATAACTATTTTTAAATAATGATATATATATTAATAATGATAATAATAATAATGATAATAATAATAATAATAATAATAATAATAATAATAATAATAATAATACTAATTATAACTTTAATGATAATAACGATAGTAATAATAATAAAAATAACAATTTTTAATGATAAATCCTTTTATTGATAAAGATAATAATAATAATAATAATAATAATAATAATAATAATAATAATAATAATAATAATAATAATAATAATAATAATAATAATAATAATAATAAGATAAAACTAGAACGACGATAATAATAATCATTTTTAATAATAATACAAAAATTCGATGGACTATAACTTCAAATCCGTTCATCGAAATCATTCGATATCTAAATGGAAAGTTCTTAATTTTTCGCTAGCTTTCCAACGACATGCATATCTTATACCTTATCTCAGTCGCATATATAACTAATTCAGGATTCAACATAACCTAACGAAAGGCAATATCAAAAGTACAAACATGCATAATCCTATATACTTGAGCACTAGTCAGGGATACACTATTAGTATGTAAAAGTTAAATTATGAGTACTCACGTATCAATATTGAGATTCAATATTGCAGGAAAGGTATGTAGATGCAACGGAGATGATAAACACTATATTGACCTCACGAGCATACCCATGAACCATACCCAATCACCTCCATAGCTATAACCCATAATTTCCTTAATCCAATCCCACTCGAAAAATAATTTCGAAATCACTCGGACAGCACTCCGACGTAATGTATACTAATAATATCTTGAAATAATACGGAGTAAATATATATATGTAAATCGATTGAGAGAGTTTAGAGAAAAATATTTTCAAGTTTCTATGAAATAATGAAACCTATTGAATTCTATTTATAATAGATTTTTGAATTATTAAAGTGAATTATTAAAGTATGAATTATTAAGGTGAATTATTAAAGTATGAATTATTAAAGTGAATTATTAAAGTGAATTATTAAAGTATGAATTATTAAAGTGAATTATTAAAGTTAAAGTAAAGGTAAAGTTTAAGTATAGTAAAAGTATAAAACTATGTACGTATAATACGCGTATAAATATATATAATATTAATTTAAATTGTTATATATATTTAATAAAATAAAATATAAATATCGTTATATTTATCATACTGGTTAAGTAATGAGTTGTCAAAAGTGGTTCTAGATATTTATAAAAGTTATATACGTTTTAATAATAAAGTTCTTTTTAAACTGAAAACGTTTTTGTACGTTTGAAACTAAATCAAATAAATATAATAATTTTGTTTTCCAAAACCAAATATATTTTTAAGAATCATTTTGTTTAAAGGTTAAAATAATGGAAATCGTTATATCATAAAACGTTTTAGAAAAGTAGAATCATATATATTCATAATAGGTTTCAAGTTTTTAAATTACAGTCTGTTGGTGAAGCATGGAATAAAGTTCAAAGGTTAAATAAACGTATGAAATCATCTTAATGAAAAATGTCGAGTTACTTAACTTTTCGATATCCAACATCTAAGTTAGTTACACTTCACGTTCTTACTTATAAATCACTTTACCATTTTTCGAATGTTGTCAAAAAGAACAGATTTCTTAATTCACAGTGGACCTCATAACATAGACCCATAATCATATCACAATGTATCTGATAAATCAATCATTTGATATTATCTTCTAATTCTATCGATAAACATATTGAAACAAATACGTTCATGTAAAGTATTATACGTTTAATACTTTATTAATATTCTCAAGTTATAATATATATACATATATATACATATTTATTTATATATAACGGTTCGTGAATCGTCGGAATTTGGTCGAGGTTATAATGAATGTATGAACACAATTTAAAATTCTTGAGATTTAACTTAACAAACTTTGCTTATCGTGTCGGAATAATATAAAGATAAAGTTTAAATTTGGTTGAAAATTTTCGGGTTGTCACATATATATATATATATATATATATATATATATACATTTCAAAATAACACGTTTTATTACGAACAAGTATAACGATATGCATGTAATACTTTGTTAACGTTCTCTAATCATATATCAATCAAACCGTTTCATGCTTTAGTAATATTTCTCGATTTAATAAACACACATATGTATATATTCATACATATCTATTTACACATAATTGTTCGTGAATCGTTAAGAGCAGTCGAAGGGTAAATGATTATATGAACATAGTTCAAAGTTTTTGAGGTTTCATCATTACAGACTTTGCTTATCGTGTCAGAAATATCAAATCATATAAAGATAAAGTTTAAATTTGGTCGGAAATTTCTGGGTTGTCACAATCATCAATTAACCATTATTATTTGTGGAAATTTGAATTCGTCACTAGCGTTATTATTAGGCTCAAAGATACCTCGGCCCAACAGAAAACTATGTTAGATCTCGGTCCAACACAAAGTGTAAGTTAGCCTTTGGCCTAACAGAAAATGTAGGGTGGAATCTCGTGAAATAAACAGCTGGAAGTGGGGTTCGATCCTAATCATAAACTTTATCCAAATAAAAAAAGGCGTCCCTTTAATGGTTCCATTGGTCGGCCATTACCTTTATTAATATCACACATGTAATATCGTGTAATCTTGATTAAACAGGCGGAAGCAAACGGCAAAAATGGTGTGGTATATGTTTTCATCATTCATGGTATCATTGAAAATAGCAGTGGTTGGTATGGGGGTTCACGGAAAGAGAGAAACCAAGAGAGAGCAACCGTATTCGAATAAGAGTGAACGCTCTTAGCAAGATATTGGTTCGTAAGAGTAAACAGATGCAGTAGTAGGTTTGGACATCATTCAATCGAAACAGTAATAGTAATATTAACAAGAAGGGTTTCGGTTTTTGGGCTGGAAAATCAAGAAGAAATCATAGTAACCTCGAGCTGCAACTGATCACTAATGGTAGCAGTAGGTTATACTTGATATATGGTGAATGTTTTGGTGGTGCATGGTCAAAACGTGGCCCGAATGGTGATGATGATGGGTGGTGCGTGGAGGTGAAAAGGGAGGTTGATGATTCTTGATGATGGCAATTTTCAAAGTGTGATGGTTATGGGTTCTTAACCGAAACAGTAATGATCGATATGGGTTCTTTGTTTCTGGGTTTGGTAACGATGAGAAGTAACAACAAGTTGATGGTTAACAAGAGTGATTATCGACGACTTTCTAACAGGAGAGTGACGAGAGAGATATAGAGAGAGAGGTGGCGGTTTACATCTGGAACTCGATTAGAATTAGTAGTAGAAACACATTAGAATTGTAGGGAGTCCTTGAACCTGTTTTGGTGGCGTTCAAACAGCAGGAAACATGCTGTTGCAGGTGGTGATAATGATAGAAAAAAAATATTACGAGGGTGGTGATGTATGGTTGTTGTTTGGCGTCAACAGTAAAAGAAAAGAAGGGATGGTGTTTAGGTTATTCAAAGTAGTACCAACAGTGAACCGTTGTAAGTTATAGTGATCGATAATTGGGTTTTGTAGTTGCAACAGGTGATCAAAAGTGGTTATTTTTGGGTTGATGATCGTAATAGTAAAGAGAAACAAAACTAGTAGCAGCGAACATGGGTGGTGACGTTGGGCTTTTGTCAAACTGAACCAGAAACAGAAATGGGACAATAAGTAACGAAGTAGCAGTGATGGTGGTTTGTTTGGTCTTCGCCCCACACCTGATCCGTATAGCAGCAATGGTATCGAATAAAACATGGACATAGCAACAGCCTTCGATTTACATTCGTTAGGGTTTGTGAGCAGTTTTTGATGTTTGTTACTAATGGTGTTAAGGTAGTGATGGCGATTCAAGGTGGTGCGAGTGGCTCGAGGGAGGCCGGTTTGAATGAAGGTTATAGATTCTCAAAAGTGGTATGATCAAATAGAAAGAACGATGGTGTTTGTTGCTATGCATGTGTGTTTTCCAATCGAATGCAAATGTGTACGTATATATAAAATGTGAATGAAAAAGTGAAACAGTATATGTAAATGATAAAGGAAAAACAGTATTCTAAGTCTTCATTCATTCAGTTCCACAAATTTAATATAATATACAAATAATGATAATATCTTAAACATAAGGAACGTGTGTAATTAAATATTTAGCAGCCTCCTCTTTAACTCTTGTGCCGACAGTATTCACGGACTGCTAAATCATACTCCGTTGTTAAATCAGTGGCGGATAAAAATGTCTAGAAAAATCTCAAATTTTTGGACTAACTATATTTATTTATTTTGATCATTATGGCATAAAATTTGTTCATTAACTATTAAATAAAAATTACATTAATTATTCACTCCCAACCCCAAGTAAAATATAAAAAGTTTTTAAAATTCAACAAATGGTTCCTAATTATATTTTTAATAAGCCTAAATTTTATAGAACTTATTTTTGTATTACCGTTTATTTATTTTAAAATTACATAAGTTTGAATTTAACTTGCTTAATATCATTCGAAACATCAAACGAGTATTACAATCATTTAATATCTATTTTTAATATACTTTATTTATATATATATAGATATATTTTAAATAATAATTATTATAATATCCTATTTTTATTTTATTAAATTTTTAATAACAACAACATATAATACTTCAAATTATATTTCGAATTATTATTTATATACACATACACACATGTCTATTTACAATTAATTGTTCGTGAATCGTCGAGAGCAGTCGAAGGTCAATTGAATATATGAAACAGTTCAAACTTTTTGAGACTCAACCTTACAGACTTTGCTTATCATGTCGGAAACATATAAAGATTAAGTTTAAATTTGGTCGGAAATTTTCGGGTCGTCACAGCAGGGCCGGACGGATTTAACATGGGATTCTATAAAAAAATATTGGAACATTATTAAGTTAGACCTTGTGGAAGCAATTAATGTGTTTTTGGATAAAGGAGAAATCTCCAAAGGATGCAACGCGTCTTTCATCACCCTAGTGCCGAAAAAGGTTGATCCGGTTGGTTTGAATGATTTTCGGAAGATTAGTTTGATAGGAAGCTACTACAAGGTGATTGCTAAACTTCTCGTAAATCTTCTTAAAAAGGTCATCCCTAATCTAATCGGTTTTAGACAAAGTGCGTTTATAAAAGGGCGAAATATTTTAGATGGTGCACTCATCGCGAACGAAACTCTCTCCTTTTTAAAGCGCAAACGTCTTAAGAGTCTAATCTTTAAGGTTGATTTCAAGAAAGCCTTTGATTGTCTTAATTGGGAATTTCTAAATGAAATAATGGAGATTATGGGGTTTTGGGTAAAATGGCGGAAATGGATACTATCATGTCTTAAGTCGGCCTCAATTTCGGTTCTTGTAAATGGGTCCCCTACAAACGAATTTTCTTTAGAATGAGGGTTTTGACAAGGAGATCCACTATACCCATTTTGATTCATTTTGGCGATGGAAGGACTAAATGTGTTAACGAAAATGCGGTGAGGAAAAAAAATTTTGGGGGTGGAAGTTGGACACGAAAAAAATTTCAATTTCCCAACTTCAATATGCGGATGACACAATCTTTTTTGGGACGTGGAGTGAAGGTAATATCTGAAACCTAATGAAACTCCTTAAGTGCTTTGAACTTACTTCGGGTCTCAAAGTTAACTATCATAAGAGTAGTCTCGTTGGCATTGGCGTTGACAAGGTTGAAGTTCAACGCATGGCTACCACATTTAATTGCAAAGTTGGTTCTATTCCATTTATCTACCTAGGTCTTCCCGTATGTGGCAATATGAAGAAAGAAGATAATTGGAAACCGGTTATTTGTAAATTCGAGAAACATCTTTCGGATTGGAGAGCTAATACGGTGTCATTTGGTGGGCGTTTGATTCTTGTGAAATCGGTGCTAAATAGTCTCCCGTTGTACTACTTCTCGCTCTTCCGTGCCCCGCCATGTGTGATCAAAAAACTTGAGTGTGTAAGACGTTCTTTTTTTTTGGGCGGGTCGGAGGGAAATAAATCAAAAATTTCGTAGGTCAAATGGGGTGAAACTCAATTACCTTATGGGGAGGGCGGGTTAAATTTGGGTGCTCTTAAAAGCAAAAACATGGCTTTGATTGGCAAGTGGTGGTGGAGGTTTAAAACCGAAACCACCTTCTTGTGGGTCAAGGTTATTTCAAGTATTTACGAAACTTCGGGGGGTCTTTTTGGGGATGATTCATTACATACCGATTCCTTCAAATCAGTGTGGAATGACATTATAAAAACCGGTTTTGATATTAATGAGATTGGTCTTCCCTTTCGAAATTTTTTTGTCAAAGAACTAGGTAATGGCGGCTCTACTTCTTTTTGGAATGATTCGTGGAATGGAAATGAGGTGCTCAAAACCAAATTCAAAAGGCTTTCGAGACTAGACTCTGACATAAACGCTTCGGTAAAAGATCGGGTCATTTGGGGCGGGACTAGGGGTGTGGGTAATTGGTCTTGGACAAGAGAACCATTCGGACGTGCAATGGACGAGCTTCATACTTTAAACGGAATAATCTCGGGTGCGGTTTTAAATGCAAAAAAGATAGATACTTGGAGATGGTCATCGGGTAGCAATGGGGTCTTCAACACAAAAGCACTTACAGATATGATCAACTCGAAACTTCTAACTTCAAGTGATACAAATTGTGAGACCTTACGCAACAAGCTTGTACCAAAAAAGGTGGAGGTATTTGTTTGGAGAGCAAGGAAATTACGTCTTCCGGTTTTGATGGAACTTGATAAAAGAGGCATTGACCTACATTCGGTACGATGTCCGTTATGCGATGATGATGTTGAGACGTTCAACCACTCACTAATTTTGTGTATAAATGCTTTCGAGGTTTGGTGCAAAGTCTTTGATTAGTGGGGTCGTGGAGGAATTCCTTATGTTAACGTTGACGAACTCT
Organism: Rutidosis leptorrhynchoides; assembly: GCF_046630445.1. Taxonomy (NCBI): domain Eukaryota; kingdom Viridiplantae; phylum Streptophyta; class Magnoliopsida; order Asterales; family Asteraceae; genus Rutidosis; species Rutidosis leptorrhynchoides. The sequence goes on along the minus strand of NC_092333.1, from coordinate 349,543,459 downwards.
TTTTAGATACGGAATCGAACTCTTTTGTGGGTAAATTAATTTGGCAAGTGGTTGTATGGACATGTTCATATCTAATTTAGAAGAATCGTAACCAAAAGGTCTTCTCAAATAAGAGTTGGAATGTTCCCGTAGCCCTCAACGAAACTCAAGTCAAAAGCTTCAAGTGGATTGTAACATCTCATCTTTTTCCGTTTACTTTCCGTTATACTAATTTAAAGTCCGTTATATAATTATAACATCCTCCGTTAATACGCATTTTAAATTATCTCGTTTAGGTAATTCATGCACCCGATTCAAACTTGAGGGACTAAACTCATCAAGATGCCAAACATTTGACTAGATCAAATGGTCAAGCCTCTCTCATCCATTCATTCTTCACCTCCCTCTCTAATACTTCCATTCTTTTTCTCTCAAACAACCAAACAAAGAATCATCATCTATTTTGAATCGAGCAAGCATCAACTCAAACAAATTACATATTTGGAATCCTGGCATCTTCCTCTTCAAATCCATACCAATCTCATTGCATTTGGGTAACTTTCTAAAAACACTAGATTTTGTGTTCTTGATGTTTTTAACGTATAGTGTTAATTAGTGTATATGGCTCAAGTCTAACATGAATATATGATTTATATGCTTGTTCTTGTCATTTTGATGTAACTAGCTTAAACTTGAAATGGGTGTGTTTGATTTTGAGATTTGGTTGCTTAAATGTTGTTATATGTTAAAACTGCATGTATTAAATGTGTTACTAGCATCACTAGCTTCAATTTGGTATGTAGGTTGACATGGAAAAGCTTCATAAACATAATTGTTAAATTTATGGTTTTGAGTTAGGGTTTGGTAGAAGTAAAGTGAACTTTTGATGCATTGAATGCTTAGCAGAGTTGTTTGTAAGTGTTTAGTTGTATTGTATGCATAATTACCTACGAAACGGCGTATTATAAGTATGCATTTATTTCCCGAATCCTAAATATACATTTATGAACTTGAAAGTGTTTATGATGAACATTAAATGAGCATTCAACTCGGATTTGATTTTTGTAAATGATGATTTTAATTGATGAAAGGTGTTTAGTTGTTTTCTTCGTTAAATTACCTTTCCAACGATATAAAATACGCGTTTTAAGTGTTTACGGTTCATAAATTATGCTAGTTTGAAGTTTGGCTCGTTTTGACACTTGAGTACTGCCCAGATTGCTGATCAGATACCCACCGCGGCGCGGACCTCCAGGCCGCGGCGTGGCTTAACAGTGACCCTGATGGTATGGGACCATCAAAAGGCTCGACCCTCAAAACCTTCATTAGCCCGCGGCGCGGGTATTCCAGCCGCGGCGCGGCTTAAAGCTTCCAAAAATGGCTGGCTACATTTCAACTTTTTCATTAATTTTAACTATGCTACGCACCTCCGATTCACATGTAACTTATTCTAACATGCTTATATATGATTAAAAACCTCGGAAAATAGTTCGGGACCCGACCCGAACGTGTTGACTTTTTCATTGACTTTGACCCGACCAAAGTTGACTTTAGTTTAAACTTAACCAAATACTTATGCAATCATCCTAACATGCTTTTACATTTGAATCATGCATGGAACTTGGCAACGTGATTCACATGCTATATGTAATCGAGTCGTAACGAGCCATAGGACTAATTGAACAACTTTGACCAATCGTGTTTACCGTTATTGATACGACCTACTTGTTTAGGTCAAGACTAGCATTCGTTCTTGCACACATTACTTTGTGAAGTACCTTATTTACGCTTGCACTCAAGGTGAGATCATAGTCCCACTTTTACTCTTTTATACTTATACGTGAGATGAGAAAACATAAATGATTTATACCTTTATACTTTGAACACAAATACGAAAGCAAATATACATACGAGTTAGAACAAAAATCCTCAAGTCTAATTATCATCAGTTACACTTGTAGGGTGTAAGCATGAACTTATGTTGTGTGGCCATACGGGTTTAACGAACTCTCGTTAGGACGGTTCGCTACCGTTAGCGAATGAAATATAATTTTATCAGAATAGTGTAGGTTCTAACACTATATGCAGAGGTAAGATTCAGTTAAGCTTTGATAATTAGATGCTCGTGATACAAACACATCTTTTGAGATGTATACGCTTGATAATCGGTTTATACTAAATCTTGTGGTTCAAAACTTACTTTATACATACACCTATGATTTCATCAACGTTTCGTTGACAGATTTTCTATGTTTTTCTCAGGTCCTTGAATACTAGGTGATACATGCTTCCGCACTATACTTTTGATGGATGTCGAGTATACATACATACGTGGAGCGTCTTTTGACTTATTCTTAAATTGTGTCGCATATGTTTCAATTGTACTTTAAACATTGTAATGTAACTAGTTGTCGAACTACTTTGTAAACCTTGAAACATCCTCACTTTTGAAATGAATGCGACATATTTTGGTCAAACGTTGTTTTAAAAGACTTATGACCACGTAACGGGACCTAAGTAGACGGCGCCGTCAATGACGATTTTGTCGAGTCACTACATGTGGTATCAGAGCGTTGGTTGTAGAGATTTAGAGTTCATTGGTGTCAACCCTGAGTCATAGGGTACATTAGTGAGTCTAGACTACAACCGGTATATACACTTGAAGTAGGAATTACTTGACTACTTGTGCATTTGTTCTCGAACTCTTCTATTCATATCTAACTTTTATTCCATCTTAATCTTACATTGTTTAATTTGATTGACACGCCACCTTGACTTAGTGAAATAATGTCAAATGCACATATGAATTAGGGTAATATAATTTCTGGGATTATATTACGGTGACTCATATGAACGTTCCGACATTATGACATAAAGAATTTAAGGCGAGTCAAGGAAAATTTTCTCTTTATCCTCATTCCATATCACGGTTAGTATTATTGAGAATACTAATCAATGATATTCTTGTATTTTGAAGGAACAATGCCTCATCGCCGTGTACCATGCCATGAAACAACCGAACAAGCTCTACAACGAATGATAGCCACCGCCGTGGATGCAGCCATGGACGGTCACTCTTCCAACAACAACAACAATAACAACAACCACAACAACAACAAAAATGGAGCCGGTAACTCAAACGAGGGATGCTCCTACAAAGCTTTCATGGGGTGCAAACCTCATACTTTTGATGGGACCGGAGGACCGATTGCTCTCACTCGATGGTTTGAGCAAACAGAAGCCGTTTTTAGCATAAGCGGTTGTCGGGACCAAGATAAGGTTAAATATTTCACCCACACTTTCGCCGGTATCGCTCTCACGTGGTGGAATATCTATGTACAATCTGTGGGCACCGATGAAGCCCACACTCTCTCTTTGCCTGATTTGAAAGAAAAGATGATCATCGAATACTACCCGCATGAAGAGACTCGCAAGCTCGAACAAGAGCTAAGAACTTTAAAAGCGGTCGAAAACGACCTCAAGGCTTATAATCAACGATATTCCGAATTAGCCTTGATGTGCCCAAACCTTGTGAACCCCGAGTCTTTAAGGGTTGAACTTTACATGGATGGTCTTCCAAAGAGCATCAAACACGGAGTAATGTCATCCAAACCCACTAATCATCAAAAAGCTTTGAATATGCCCCACAAATTGATTGAAACGGTGGATGAAATCGTAGCACCGGCACCTAAGGCCGAGGATAAATCGGGTGGCAACAAAAGAAAATGGGAAGCCACTCCATCAAACAACTACACCAACAACTTCACCAAAAAGCCTTTCACCTCCGATGGCAAGAAGAGTTATGCCGGAAACTTACCTTATTGTAACAAGTGCTACAAACATCATCTTGGTGAATGTGGCAAACCATTTTGCGTCAAGTGTCAAAGGAGTGGCCACGTGGCCCACAATTGTAGGAATACCGCCCCCGTTACTCAAAAGGGGCCCAATGCACCAAAACTGGGTGTTTGTTATGAATGTGGCCAACTGGGTCATTATAGGAATGCATGCCCAAAGAAGAAAGCTAACCCCAATACACGCGGCCGGGATTTCAACATCAACACCGAGGAAGCCCGAGATGACAATGAACTAGTCACGGGTACGTTTCTTCTCAACAATTCTTATGTCTCTTGTTTATTCAATTCGGCTGCCAACAAGAGTTTTGTATCCAAGACTTTGACTCATTCTTTTAGCACTCCACCACTCCCACTAGATACTACTTATACCATTGAAGTGGCCAACGGAAAACTATTGAGTGCCGACAAATTTTACCGGGGGTGTACGTTAAACTTAATGGGTAAAGAGTTTGAAATTAACTTGATACCTATAGAACTAGGGAGCTTTGATGTAATCATTGGTATGGATTTGCTAGCCAAAACGAAATATCACATTCTTTGCGATCTTAAAGCGATTCAAATTCCTATCGAGAATGGTAAACCCTTGATTGTCTATGGCGATAAGAGTTGCACCGGACTCAACCTCGTCTCGTTCCTTAAAGTTGAAAAGTACCTTCGTAAAGGTTGTTTCGCGATTCTAGCCCACGTTAAGAAAGTTAATACCGACGAGAAGCATATCGATGATGTGCCAATTGTTAGTGACTTTTCCGATGTATTTCCCGACGAATTGCCGGGACTTCCACCTCATCGACCGGTTGAATTCCAAATCAATCTTATTCCGGGAGCCGCACCCGTAGCACGTGCACCATATAGACTTGCTCCATCCGAAATGCAAGAATTGCAAAGTCAAATTCAAGAACTACTTGACCGTGGTTTTATCCAACCTAGCCATTCACCATGGGGCGCTCTGATTTTATTCGTTAAGAAGAAAGATGGATCCCTACGAATGTGTATCGACTATCGTGAACTAAACAAATTGACGGTTAAGAATCGATATCCTCTTCCACACATCGATGACCTATTTGATCAATTACAAGGATCTCGTGTATATTCGAAAATCGATCTCCGCTCGGGTTATCATCAATCAAGGGTTAAGGGGGAAGATGTCTCCAAAACCACTTTCCGGACTCGTTATGGTAGTTATGAATTTCTTGTAATGCCATTTGGTCTCACTAACGCACCGGCGGTGTTCATGGACCTTATGAACCGCGTGTGCAAACCGTATCTTGACAAATTCGTTACCGTGTTCATCGATGATATTTTGGTCTATTCTAAAAGCGAAGAAGAGCACGAACAACATCTCCGACTTGTGCTTGAACTCTTGAGACAAGAACGACTCTATGCCAAATTCTCCAAGTGTGAATTTTGGTTGAAGGAAGTTCAATTTCTTGGTCATGTTGTAAGTGATCAAGGTATTAAAGTTGATCCCGCAAAAATCGAAGCCATTAGTAAATGGGAGACTCCTACTACTCCTACTCACATTCGTCAATTTTTGGGTCTCGCCGGGTACTATCGTAGATTCATCGAAAACTTCTCTTTAGTTGCACGTCCTCTAACCGCGTTAACTCACAAGGGAAAGAAATTCATTTGGGCGACCGAGCAAGAATCCGCGTTTCAAATCTTGAAGACAAAGCTAACCACCGCTCCTATCTTGTCACTTCCCGAAGGCAATGATGATTTTGCTTTATATTGTGATGCCTCGAAACATGGTTTTGGGTGTGCATTGATGCAACGAAAGAAAGTCATTGCTTATGCCTCTCGACAATTGAAAATTCATGAACGAAACTACACGACACATGATCTCGAACTCGGAGCCGTTGTCTTTGCACTCAAAATGTGGAGACACTATCTTTATGGAACCAAGAGTACTATCTTCACCGATCACAAAAGCCTTCAACACATCTTCGATCAAAAACAACTAAACATGAGACAACGACGGTGGATTGAAACTTTGAACGATTACGATTGTGAGCTTCGTTACCATCCCGAGAAGGCAAACGTAGTAGCCGATGCCTTAAGTCGAAAGGAAAGAGTGGTGCCTCTTCGTGTTCGCGCTTTAAACATCACCATTCACACCAACCTCAATAGTCAAATTCGTGTAGCCTAAGACGAGGCTCTCAAGGATGAAAACATCTCTCTCGAACACTTGAACGTCCTCACCTCTCGATTCGAAGTTAAAGAAACCGGACTCCGATATTTCGCCGGAAGAATTTGGGTACCTAGTTATGGGGACTTACGAAGCCTTATTTTAGACGAAGCCCATAAGTCAAGATATTCTATTCACCCCGGTGCCAATAAGATATACCACGACCTTAAGGAACAATATTGGTGGTCGAACATTAAAAGGGACGTCGCTACTTATGTTGGAAAATGCCTAACTTGCTCCAAAGTTGTAACAACCCTCACTTTTTGACTTCTAAATTACTGAATTAACCCTAGGGTTATATGTCTGACTATATGTATTAAGGGTTGTTATATACAATTAAATATTAACCGAATAGTAATTTTTAGTCAACAATGTACGCTTAAATAAATAATATATTATTAATTTATATAATTTGACATAATTTAACTAAGTATATAAACTTTGTATCACTTTTATTATTTAGTTAATGTATTATATATTTAACTATATAATAAATCCAATTATATATAAATGTAATAATTTTTACAAACTTACTAAAGCTATAGTTTAATAATTAAAATCATAATTATTATTAAAAATACAAAATACCGAATTATTTATTATTTTTATGCAAAATTTGTATTTATCAATTAAATAATAAAAAATAAAAAAATAAAAAAAAATATTATTGACAAATATTCTTGGAAAAACATTAAATAAATTTGTTTATTTACATAAAAAAAATCCTTAAAATAAATAAAAATAATAATAAATAAATAAATAAATTACTTTTTAATTAAAAATTGTAATGAAAAAACTACTTTTATTATTTTATTTTGTGCATTATCCCATGACCTAACATTTAATACTTTTTAATTTTAAAATCCCATTAAGAATTAAATATTTCTTTTTCTTTTAATTATTTTATTCTTTTTACCTAATTTTTTTCAAGTATAAATACCCCTCATTTCTCATTCAAACTCACACTAAAATTTCTCTCATTCTCTCTTTGAAGAATTACTACTAGTAAGTATTCTTTTCTTACTTTTTATTTTTTTTACTTTTTACTTTTTACTTTTTACTTTTTACTTTTTACTTCGGTTATTATTTTTACCGAAACATGTAAATAATGTTATAAATTATATGCAATTAAAAATAAAATAAATAACATGTATACACTATTACTATTACTAGCACCTATAACCTACTACTTATATTGTAACATAAAAATATTTTGGGATATGTATTAGAGATGTATAGATCTTCGAACTTTCTTGACGAATGGTTTCTATGAGATTCTAGGCAGACGGTTTGGATTTCCGATTTAAAGGGTCCTATGGCTCAAGCCCCTAGATCTAAATTAGCCATTCGAAGGGAAAGGGGTGATTGGAAGCTTATCTAATACAACAAGTATCCTAAAATGGAAAACACTGATAAAAGTAGAAACTCTCTAGTCATAGAAACTTAGTAAAATAAGAAACTTTATAAAAATGGAAACTTTATAAAAATAGTAACTTACTAGGAATAGGAACTTAGTAAAACAAACTATACTTAAACACATTCTTAAACTTAAACATGGTCAAAACACTTAACTACTCTTAAATGCCAATAGGTTGACTTTCCTGCTCACTCGTTCAACTCTTTATTCTGAGGAATAACTCTCTCTCTACTTACTAAGGTTAATTCATAGCCCCTCTTTAATTGCTAGCAAACTTACTTACTATTACTTAGGGTGGGACACATGCTGTTTTTACTTTTTACACTTTAGACACAAGTACCAAACTGTTAAACTATGCTATACCCGGCTATGTCCGACTAAGTCCCTACAGTGATATTTTTAATTGCTGCGGCATGCTTAATTATTGGGGGTAGGCCTATCGGGAGTAACGTCCCCGATACATTTGACCAAGTCATTGTATTACTTAATAATGAAATTAAACCGACAAGGACAGACACAACTTGTCATGGGGCAAACTTGAACGTTTAGTCTAAATATCACGCATTGGCATAACTTTTTGATCCTGCGGGAGATCAACTTTACAAACTAAATCTTGTGGTCTAAAACAACGACAAACTTTTTGTTAAACCTATGAACTTCACTCAACCTTTTTGGTTTACACTTTAGCATGTTTTGTCTCAGGTGCTGTTTGATTCAAGCTCTTATACTTACTGCTTATGTGATGCTACTTGGACATAGGATCAAGAGATATCGCATTTATTACTTCTGCATGTAGATATTTACGTTATTGTTATTCCTGTCATTGTAAAGACATTTCATTTTCCGCTGCGTACTCATTAAAGTTAAATTCATCATTTAGTATTGTTCTCGTTTATTATAATATGTTGGTATGTTTTGATATTAGTGACGTTCCTTCCAGACCCTATTGGGAGGACGTTACAGATTGGTATTAGAGCATAACCAGGCTGTTATAGAGAACCAGGATTGCATTTTTATGTGTGCCTTACATGTTAGCTAGGGTGCCTTAGCAATCTAGGAAACTATAACCTTTCCTGCCTTAGACTTTAAAGCACTTAGAATTTGCCTTGTAATCTTAAAATTTATGCCTTACAATCCTATCCTAAAACTGATCAAAATCTCCTTCCTCATGTTAGGATGTCTAATTATCATCAAACGACCAAAATGAATCTTTTCAAGCTAACCGAAAAAGATACTGAAAGGTCTTCCACAGAAAGACCAGTCCAAAGTCCACCTTATGGCTTTGGTGGTCCTCCCTCACCAAATTATAGCCCAAATACTACTCTAGAGTTACATGGGTCTCCTGAATACTATCCAACCCTGAGGAATAAAGACAAGAGGAAATGTCTTGAAGAAACTGGGCCGTCAAAGAAAAGATCCCGATCTCCTTCCTACGATGAAGTTGATGCCAAGTACGAGCTCATGAATCTGCGAAAAACTACCGATGACCTTATTCGCCATATTGCAAGGATCGATGCTCAAATGAAGGAAAAAGACCTAGCGATCAAGAAGCTCATGGAGGAAAATGCGGAGCTAAAGAAAGAGATTATATACATACATTTTTTTTATCCCATGACCGATGTGGACTTTGGTTTGCACCCTTACAAGAAATGCCCGAAGGGGGAAGCAATCTCTCTCCTACCTAAGAGAAGATGTTGACTTTAGATTGAAGATGGAGGAAAACCGCGTGAATAATCAACTTTCTATGAGGGACCACAAGTACCATGTAATCAACAATGGTGTTTCTCATCTTAATGATAATCTCGAATTCTTGCATGAGAAACAAAAGGCGAAGAATGAGAAAGTTGAGAAGTTTATGAAGAAGGTTGAGGAAGAGAAGAAGAGATATGAAGACTACTTCAATCTTAATATTTCCTAATTTATTTTTCCAAATTTCTTATCTATGTAAAGGCTATGCCTTAAACTATTTCTATTTCCGAATCGTGTAATAAAGGCTTGTTTAATGCCTCGTTCTTAATAATATAAAGTGTTTCGTTCATATCATATTCATCTTTATCCTGCTTAAAAAGTCATCAAACTTATGACCTATCAGATTTATCAAACTTCTATACACCCTTATGTAGTGGAGAATCATGGTTCGTCCAACTGCACCAACTCTTACCACGATGTCTCATAACTTTCTCGTTTGACCACGTCCATTTCATAACTTTCACAACTTCCATAACTTTCAAAGGTATGAAAGTTGACCAAGTCTATAAAGACTGCAACTTAAAACTAGCCGACCATGACTCGACAAGTTCGTAACTATTTTCATGGATGACGTTTTGATCTGCTCCAAGAGTGAGAAAGAACATGAGCAACATTTGCAAATTCATTCTTAAGAAGAAGAACAACTCTACGCAAACTTTTCCAAGTGCAAGTTTTGGCTTAAAACCGACATGTTGTCGATCCAGCTAAGATTACTACTATCCTTAATACACTATATTAGAAATCATCATTTGTCATATCCTGACCTTATGGAGTGACCTTGGAATGATAATATGAATTAGTGAAATATAATGACGGTGGCCAACGTGATTATATTACGGTAATTCATAGAAAAATTCCAATATCATGACGTATGGAATAGAAAGTGATTCAAAGAAAACTCTCAAACTATCTGTTCAAAAACCCAAATGCAAGAAGAAAAAATATCATCTTGATATTAGTAGATACCAAAGACTGCGAAGCATATTCGTCAATTTTTGGGACTTGCCGGTTATTATCGGAGATTCATAAAGGATTTTTCCCTTCTTGCCAAACCTCTTACGAAGCTAACTCAAAAAGGGAAGAAGTTTGAGTGGTCCGAAGAACAGGAATCTGCTTTCAAGATTCTGAAAGAGAAGTTGACCACAGCCCCGATTCTATCTTTACCTGAAGGTACTGACGATTTTGTTGTTTACTGTGATGCCTCAAAGCAAGGCTTTGGTTGTGTTTTAATGCAACGTGAAAAGGTTATTGCCTACGCATCTAGACAGTTGAAGAAACACGAGGAGAACTATACCACACACGACCTTGAGTTAGGTGCCGTGGTATTTGCATTAAAGATATGGAGACATTATCTATATGGTACCCAGTTTACGGTGTACACTGACCATAAAAGTCTTCGACACATCTTTGATAAAAAAAACATCTGAATATGAGGCAAAGCCGATGGCTTGAGTTATTGAACAATTATGACTGTAAGATGGAATATCATCCTGGCAAGGCAAACGTAGTTGCCGATGCCCTCAGCCGAAAAGACGATGTTAAACGTGTTTGTGCCTTAAACCTGAAAATCAAATCAAATCTTATATCACGAATCTACGAAGCTCAACTGGAAGCTATTAAACCAACACTTATCGAAGGTGAAGGACCTATCGGTTTCGAGAACCAACTCCAAGTGAAAGCTAATGGTAAACGGTACTTTGGCAACAGAATTTGGGTTCCTCGCTTCGGTAATCTTCGTGAACTAGTCTTGGATGAAGCGCATAAGACTAGGTATTCTATTCATCTGGGTTCCAGTAAGATGTACCACGATGTGAAGGAATTCTACTAGTGGCCTAATATGAAAGCCGACATTGCTACTTATGTTAGTAAGTGTCTCACTTGTTTGAAAGTCAAGGCTGAACATCAAAAGCCTTCTGGTCTGTTGACACAACCCGATATTCCACAGTGGAAGTGGGAATGTATCGCTATGGACTATATTACTAAATTGCCCAAGACTTCTAGTAGCAATGATACTATATGGGTCATAGTAGATCGTCTTACTAAATCTGCTCATTTATTACCGATCAAGGAGAACGACAAGATGGAGAGATTGTCACAACTGTATATCAAAGAAATTGTCTCTCGTCATGGTGTTCCTATATCAATCATATCCGATCGCGACAATAGATTCACTTCCAGATTCTGGAAATCCTTACAATCTGCTCTTGGAACTCAACTCGACATGAGTACTGCTTATCATCCGCAAACCGATGGTCAAAGTGAACGAACCATTCAAACATTGGAAGATATGCTTCGCGCTTGTGTTATCGACTTTGACAAAGGCTGGGATAGACATTTGCCTTTGGTTGAATTCTCTTACAATAATAGTTACCACTCAAGTATTAAGGCTGCACCTTTTGAGGCCTTATACGGACGAAAATGTAGATCCCCACTGTGCTGGGATGAATTAGAGGACAGACAGTTAACTGGTCCTGAAATCATACACGAGACAACCGAAAAGATAGTTCAGATTAAGAAACGAATAGAAACTGCCCGCAGCCGACAGAAGAGCTATGCTAATAAAGGTCGGAAAGATTTGGAATTCCAAGTTGGTGACAAAGTCATGTTGAAAGTATCCCCTTGGAAAGGCGTCATTCGTTTTGGTAAACGAAGCAAACTAAGTCCGCGTTTTGTTGGACCCTTCAAGATTACTAAAAGGATCGGACCCGTGGCTTATCGATTAGAATTACCTGCTGAACTTAGCAGCGTACACAAAGTATTTCATGTCTCGAATCTTAAAAAGTGTCTCGCTGATGACACTCTCGTTATTCCTTTGGATGACATTCGCATTGATGATAAATTGCACTTCATAGAGGAACCCGTAGAAGTCGTGGACCGATCTGCTAAACGCTTAAAACAAAGCACCATACCTATTGTTAAAATCCGTTGGAATTCACGACGTGGCCCCGAGTATACCTGGGAACGTGAAGACCAAATGAAACAGAAATATCCCCATCTCTTCTCAACCGCTGATGCATCCGAGAAGTCTACCTAAAACTTCGGGACGAAGTTTTTATTAACGGGGAGGTACTGTAACAACCCTCACTTTTCGACTTCTAAATTACTGAACTAACCCTAGGGTTATATGTCTGACTATATGTATTAAGGGTTGTTATATACAATTAAATATTGACCGAATAGTAATTTTTAGTCAACAATGTACGCTTAAATAAATAATATATTATTAATTTATATAATTTGACATAATTTAACTAAGTATATAAACTTTGTATCACTTTTATTATTTAGTTAATGTATTATATATTTAACTATATAATAAATCAATTATATATAAATGTAATAATATTTACAAACTTACTAAAGCTATAGTTTAATAATTAAAATCATAATTATTATTAAAAATACAAAATACCGAATTATTTATTATTTTTATGCAAAATTTGTATTTATTAATTAAATAATAAAAAATAAAAATAAAAAAATAAAATATTATTGACAAATATTCTTGGAAAAACATTAAATAAATTTGTTTATTTACATAAAAAAAATCCTTAAAATAAATAAAGAAATAATAAATAAATAAATAAATTACTTTTTAATTAAAAATTGTAATAGAAAAACTACTTTTATTATTTTATTTTGTGCATTGTCCCATGACCTAACATTTAATACTTTTTAATTTTAAAATCCCATTAAGAATTAAATATTTCTTTTTCTTTTAATTATTTTATTCTTTTTACCTAATTTTTTCAAGTATAAATACCCCTCATTTCTCATTCAAACTCACACCAAAATTTCTCTCATTCTCTCTTTGAAGAATTACTACTAGTAAGTATTCTTTTCTTACTTTTTATTTTTTTTTTACTTTTTACTTCGGTTATTATTTTTACCGAAACATGTAAATAATGTTATAAATTATATGCAATTAAAAATAAAATAAATAACATGTATACACTATTACTATTACTAGCACCTATAACCTACTACTTATATTGTAACATAAAAACATTTTGGGATATGTATTAGAGATGTATAGATCTTCGAACTTTCTTGACGAATGGTTTCTATGAGATTCTAGGCCGAGGGTTTGGATTTCCGATTTAAATTAGCCATTCGAAGGGAAAGGGGTGATTGGAAGCTTATCTAATACGACAAGTATCCTAAAATGGAAAATACTGATAAAAGTAGAAACTCTCTAGTCATAGAAACTTAGTAAAATAAGAAACTTTATAAAAATAGTAACTTACTAGGAATAGAAACTTAGTAAAACAAACTATACTTAAACACATACTTAAACTTAAACATGGGCAAAACACTTAACTACTCTTAAATGTCAATAGGTTGACTTTCCTGCTCACTCGTTCAACTCTTTATTCCGAGGAATAACTCTCTCTCTACTTACTAAGGTGAATTCATAGCCCCTCTTTAATTGCTAGCAAACTTACTTACTTTTACTTGAGGTGAGACACATGCTGTTTTTACTTTTTACACTTTAGACACAAGTACCAAACTGTTAAACTATGCTATACCCAGCTATGTCCGACTAAGTCCCTACAGTGATATTTTTAATTGCTGCGGCATGCTTAATTATTGGGGGTAGGCCTATCGGGAGTAACGTCCCCGATACATTTGACCAAGTCATTGTATTACTTAATAATGAAATTAAACCGACAAGGACAGACACAACTTGCCATGGGGCAAACTTGAACGTTTAGTCTAAATATCACGCATTGGCATAACTTTTTGATCCTGCGGGAGATCAACTTTACAAACTAAATCTTGTGGTCTAAAACAACGACAAACTTTTTGTTAAACCTATGAACTTCACTCAACCTTTTTGGTTTACACTTTAGCATGTTTTGTCTCAGGTGCTGTTTGATTCAAGCTCTTATACTTACTGCTTATGTGATGCTACTTGGACATAGGATCAAGAGATATCGCATTTATTACTTCTGCATGTGGATATTTACGTTATTGTTATTCCTGTCATTGTAAAGACATTTCATTTTCCGCTGCGTACTCATTAAAGTTAAATTCATCATTTAGTATTGTTCTCGTTTATTATAATATGTTGGTATGTTTTGATATTAGTGACGTTCCTTCCAGACCCTATTGGGAGGACGTTACAAAAGTCAAAGCCGAACATCAAAGACCGTCCGGACTACTTCAACAACCCGAAATTCCACAATGGAAGTGGGAGAGAATAACGATGGATTTTATCACAAAACTACCAAGAACGGCGAGCAGTTATGATACTATTTGGGTTATTGTAGACCGTCTCACCAAGTCCGCCCACTTCCTAGCCATGAAGGAAACCGACAACATGGAAAAACTTGCACAACTTTACATTAAAGAAATCGTGGCCCGTCACGGTGTGCCTTTATCGATTATTTCCGACCGAGATAGCCGTTTTGTTTCTAGATTTTAGCGTACTTTACAAGAAGCGTTGGGAACGCGTTTAGACATGAGCACCGCATACCATCCGCAAACCGAATGAAAAAGCGAGCGCACAATTCAAACTTTGGAAGACATGCTGCGAGCTTGTGTTATCGACTTTGGAAAAGCTTGGGACAAGCACTTGCCTCTCGCCGAATTCTCTTACAACAATAGTTACCACGCGAGTATCAACGCCGAACCTTTCGAAGCTTTGTATGGCCGAAAACGTCGTTCTCCTCTTTGTTGGGCTGAAGTAGGCAACACACAAATCACCGAACCTGAGCTCATTCATGAAACAACCGAGAAGATCGTTCAAATCCGAGATAGGCTCCGGACGGCCCGTAGTCGTCAAAAGAGCTACACCGCCAAAAGACGCAACGACCTCAAATTTCAAGTCGGTGACCGCGTAATGTTAAATGTCGCGCCTTGGAAAGGTGTAATCCGTTTCGGGAAATAGGGGAAACTAAATTCGCGGTATATTGGTGCTTTCGAAATCTTGGAGCGTGTTGGAACCGTTGCTTATCGTTTAGATCTTCCGCCTCAACTGAGCTCTGTTCATCCTACTTTCCATGTATCGAACTTGAAGAAGTGTTTTACCAAACCCGAACTCATCATCCCTCTCGAGGAACTTACTATTGATGACAAACTTCATTTTGTGGAGGAACCGGTTAAAATTGTAGACACCTCCGTCAAGACGCTAAAACAAAGTAGAATTCCAATCGTTAAGGTCCGTTGGAATGCCAAAAGGGGACCCGAGTTTACTTGGGAAAGGCAAGATCAAATGCAAAGGAAATACCCTCATTTATTCGTGGATTCGGAAATGCAAGATCCCGAGGAAGAAACAACGACTACTACGCCTACTTAAATTTCGGGACGAAATTTCTTTTAAGGAGAAGGTAATGTAACATCCCGTCTTTTTTCGTTTACTTTCCGTTATACTAATTTAAAGTCCGTTATATAATTATAACATCCTCCATTAATACGCATTTTAAATTATCTCGTTTAGGTAATTCACGTACCCGATTCAAACTTGAGGGACTAAACTCGCCAAGATGCCAAACATTTGACTAGGTCAAATGGTCAAGCCTCTCTCATCCATTCATTCTTCACCTCCCTCTCTAATACTTCCATTCTTTTTCTCTCAAACAACCAAACAAAGAATCATCATCTATTTTGAATCGAGCAAGCATCAACTCAAACAAATTGCATATTTGGAATCCTTGCATCTTCCTCTTCAAATCCAAACCAATCTCATTGCATTTGGCTAACTTTCTAAAAACACTAAATTTTGTGTTCTTGATGTTTTTAACTTATAAAAGTGTTAATTAGTGTATATGGCTCAAGTCTTACATGAATATATGATTTATATGCTTGTTCTTGTCATTTTGATGTAACTAGCTTAAACTTGAAATGGGTGTGTTTGATTTTGAGATTTGGTTGCTTAAATGTTGTTATATGTTAAAACTGCATGTATTAAATGTGTTACTAGCATCACTAGCTTCAATTTGGTATGTAGGTTGACATGGAAAAGCTTCATAAACATAATTGTTAAATTTATGGTTTTGAGTTAGGGTTTGGTAGAAGTAAAGTGAACTTTTGATGCATTGAATGCTTAGCAGAGTTGTTTGTAAATGTTTAGTTGTATTGTATGCGTAATTACCTATGAAATGGCGTATTATAAGTATGCATTTATTTCCCGAATCCTAAATATGCATTTATGAACTTGAAAGTGTTTATGATGAACATTAAATGAGCATTCAACTCGGATTTGATTTTTGTAAATGATGATTTTAATTAATGAAAGGTGTTTAGTTGTGTTTCTCGTTAAATTACCTTTTCAACGATATAAAATACACATTTTAAGTGTTTACGGTTCATAAATTATGCTAGTTTGAAGTTTGGCTCGTTTTGACACTTGAGTACTGCCCAGATTGCTGATCAGATACCCACCGCGGCGCGGGCCTCCAGGCCGCGGCGCGGCTTAACACTGACCCTGATGGTCTGGGACCATCAAAAGGCTCGACCCTCAAAACATGCTTTAGCCCGCGGCGCGGGTATTCCAGCTGCGGCGCGGCTTAAAGCTTCCAAAAATGGCTGGCCACATTTCAACTTTTTCATTAATTTTAACTATGCTACGCACCTCCGATTCACATGTAACTTATTCTAACATGCTTATATATGATTAAAAAACTCAGAAAATAGTTCGGTACCCGACCCGAATGTGTTGACTTTTCGTTGACTTTGACCCGACCAAAGTTGAGTTTAGTTTAAACTTAACCAAATACTTATGCAATCATCCTAACATGCTTTTACATTTGAATCATGCATGAAACTTGGCAACGTGATTCACATGCTATATGTAATCGAGTCGTAACGAGCCATAGGACTAATTGAACAACTTTGACCAATCGTGTTTACCGTTATTGATACGACCTACTTGTTTAGGTCAAGACTAGCATTCGTTCTTGCACACATTACTTTGTGAAGTACCTTATTTACGCTTGCACTCAAGGTGAGATCATAGTCCCACTTTTACTCTTTTATACTTATACGTGAGATGAGAAAACATAAACGATTTATACCTTTATACTTTGAACACAAATACGAAAGCAAATATACATACGAGTTAGAACAAAAATCCTCAAGTCCAATTATCATCAGTTACACTTGTAGGGTGTAAGCATGAACTTATGTTGTGTGGCCATACGGGTTTAACGAACTCTCGTTCGGACGGTTCGCTACCGTTAGCGAATGAAATATAATTTTATCAGAATAGTGTAGGTTCTAACACTATATGCAGAGGTAAGATTCAGTTAAGCTTTGATAATTAGATGCTCGTGATACAAACACATCTTTTGAGATGTATACGCTTGATAATCGGTTTATACTAAATCTTGTGGTTCAAAACTTACTTTACACATACACCTATGATTTCACCAACGTTTCGTTGACAGATTTTCTATGTTTTTCTCAGGTCCTTGAATACTAGGTGATACATGCTTCCACACTATACTTTTGATACTTGCTTGGATGTCGAGTATACATACATACGTGGAGCGTCTTTTGACTTATTCTTAAATTGTGTCGCATATGTTTCAATTGTACTTTAAACATTGTAATGTAACTAGTTGTCGAACTACTTTGTAAACCTTGAAACATCCTCACTTTTGAAATGAATGCGACATATTTTGGTTAAACGTTGTTTTAAAAGACTTATGACCACGTAACGGGACCTAAGTAGACGGCGCCGTCAATGACGATTTTGTCGGGTCGCTACATGGATAGCGAAGAAGTGCAAAGGCAAAATAATCGATTGGCACAATTGGATTAACAATCCACAAGTGTTCCTTTAGCGTGCGTTTCTTGGGTTGTATCGAGTAATTAAATTAAATTTGTGTGTCTATGCTGCTTACTGTTAAGAAAAGTAGCATGCATATATGTGTGATATGCTGTTGTGTGACGAGCAAGATCTATGCTCTTTTCTACTTGTAATTACTTTTTGATATCAATATATATATATATATATATATATATATATATATATATATATATATATATATATATATATATATATATATATATATATTCCTACCGCCTTTCAAAAAAATATATATATGTATACTATAAATTATTAAAATATTATTGAAAATATAGATTGTAAATATACAATTATGTTAGTAGTATTAAATTCGTATATATTACATATATTTGTTAAAAATACTTTGATGGTTTCATTTGATAATAGAATATTTTTAAAAAAATTTAACATCCAACGGATATCCATTAACCCGCTCCATTCAATGGATATGGATATGAATGGATGAATTATATTCAAATGGATATGGATATGGATTTTAAAAATTAAATGGATATTGGGGGCGGGTTATACAACTGTGGGAGATGAACGCGTGGGTAGTTAAATCTCTCTTGAGTGATCCCGTGCCGCTGTTAAAAAAAAAAAAAAAGAAGGTTACATTACTATCACTTGAATTGCTTCACCTTTTCAATCAATTTGGTATGCTCCTACTGTGAGTACACATGCATATTGATAACTGCACATAACGCACACACAAAAAACACTTGTCCAATGCAATGCCTAAACTTGCCTTGTCAAGCTGAATATTACAATATTTAGTCCTCATTGAAGGATTAATGTGCAAGGTACAACATATAACTATATGGCCAACCTCATTTGAGCCTTCGGGGTCACACACATATACACCAAGACGTCAAATAAAATATATATATGATGTATATATATTACTCAAGTAACAAAATAGTAAATCGAAATTAATTCATTTACTATTCATGTGAATAGTAAATGAAACGAAATTAATTAATTTACTATTCACATGAAAGTGACATGATAGAAATTATTAATTATAAGTTTCATAAACTACCCCTAAAGTATTTGAGAAATACGACTTTTTAAAATATAGCATTGTATTTGAAAATGATCTTGATTTCTTTTGATTTGCTTTTTGCTATCAAACAAACGAATCTTGATTTCTTTTGATTTACTTTATGCTACCAAACAAATAGGATATATTATATATTCATATATGTGTATCATATTACGAAGTAATTTTTGAATCATTCTAATGCTTTCGATGAACTAAAAGGAAAAACACATATTACATATTTTGGGTTCATAATATTAATCAAAGGTTGATTGATTATTACTTGGGTTTGGACTAGCATCCATTGACGTTGTTTGAAGTGTAGTGTGGACTATCCAAAGAGACGGTCATATTTTTGATCGTAGGTTTCTCTCCTTCAATCAGGTTCTTCAAGAAAGGTTTCTCTCCTTCAATCAGTTTCTTCAAGAAAGGTATATCGTTTACTTATCTTATGATTTATATTCATGACAATTATTATGGTGTAACTGGATTTTTGGGATCGTTAATCATGTGCATGTTTCATTAAATAAGTGAAAATTTAATCTTGTTAAATTTTGTTCATAAAATAATAAAAGATTATTATTTTAACTATCCGCTGCGTTAATCTGTTTTGGTAAAAGTACACACGATTTTCCATCACTCATAATTTACAATATTCCATGTTTATCCAACTTGCTTTGTCAAGCAAACCATGATCCAAACCATGCTCAGATTTTTTTTTTTTTTTTTTTTTTTTGAAAGGCAAGCCCCCCAAAGTGTAGCAGGTGGGGATTGAACCTGGGTCCTTTTGGAACTTTCCAAGCATCTTACCACCAAACCACCCCTTGCTCAACTCACGCTCAGATTGACCATGAACATACAACCAAATAAAATCAACTACCATACATAACTGTTTAATGACGAATGAAGTTGTACAACACAAATATGGTTATCAAAATTAATAACACGAATTAACTAATAATCATTCTTGTATGGTACCCAAAAACATGAACTACATATTAAGATACAAAATTACCCGCATATTTCGGATTATACAACTGTGGGAGATGAACGTATAGAATGAGGAGATGGTCGGGTTTAGGAAAGATTGCATATTTCGGAATAAATTGAAGAAGGTGAAGGAAGCTCTTAGAGTATGGAGTAAAAGTTAATACAGGGGTTTAGATGAGGAAATTGCTCAACTCAAAAAAATAGCATTAGAGTTGGAGATTAAAGTAGAAAATGGACCTCTAAATGCCGAAGAACACGAACTTTGGATGACATCGAGAAAAATTGGTTAGAAAAAGAAAAAGTGAAATCAAATATGTTAAAACAGAAGGCTCGGGTTAAATGGACAACAGAAGGCAACGAAAACTCAAAATTTTTTCATTCGGTGCTGAGGCGGAAGTATAATAAATGTAACATTCGTGGTGTAAATATTAATGGAGAATGGTGCGAGGATCCTTATGCAATTAAAAATGCAGCCTTTCGACACTTTAGTAACATCTTCATGGAGCTAAGAGGTCAGCGGCCCAGTTTGGGAGATTTAAGGTACAATATTATTTCTTCGGGTGAAGCAAATGATCTTGAGGCTCCGTTCCTATAAGAAGAAATTTAGGAGGCTTTACAAGATTGTGAAAGCTCTAGAACAAGAAGATGTAAACGATTTGAGCTCTAGAACAAAAATTAAGAATTAGGGTTTGATGTTTGGTGATGGTGAAGGTACGGAGTGTTTGGTGTGAGAGAGAGGAGAAATCTAGAAATGGGAAGAAGTAGCTACACTCTAGTCACTTTTCTGGGATTAATTCTCATGCTCCACAACACACGGATATTTATCAGTTATCTGATATCTTTCATATATCATTAGGCGACCCTAACGGAGTCCAAATTAAATAAACAAACATGTTCTATGACTCTTGTCACAAATGGTCCTAAAAATAGTACTTATTAATAATAAACATTAAATTAAAATAAAAGCATAAATAAAGTCATGTAAGAACACTAAAGGTAATGTAGTAATCTTACAACTATGTCCGATTGAGGATGTTACAAAGATTAAGTGATTGGACTCCGGTTGATGATAAATTTAACAAAGGACTTTCGGATTGGAGAGCTCGTTCAATTTCTTTCGGGGTCGTCTAACTCTTGGTAAGTCGGTTCTTACTAGCTTACCATTGTATTATTTCTCGCTTTTTTTCGTTCTCCGCCTAGTGTGATCAAATTACTTGAGAGTGTGAGAAATAAGTTTTTCTGGAATGGGTCGGGATCCAATTCAAAAATATCGTGGGTAAAATGGGAGACTATTCTTCTTCCTCACGAAGAAGGCAATTTAAATTTAAAATCACTTAGAGCACTAGGAGTCGTTCAATGTTAAATCTCAGTGTTAAATTTAACACTGAATTTAACACTGAGGCCAAAACAGGAGAAATCGTTCAGTGTTAAATCAATTATAATTTTATTTTTTTAATGATTAGTTATTTATTAATTAATTTTTTTAAAAATCAAAAATATATAACATATAAAAGAATTCAGCATTATTTACCAAAAAATTCTAGTCCAATTATTATATATTATTTGGCCCATATTTGACTCAATTAAAATTTAAAATCAGGCCTAATTCAAAAAACCCTAAACCCATTTATAATTTATACGCATCTTTTTACTTCCTTTATCTTCTTCATCATATAAACCTGCAACCCTTCTTCATCATATAAACCTGCAACCATAAAAAAAAAGGGAAAGAAAAGAAAAGTAAAGAAATAGAAAAAGATAGAAAAAAAAGAAAAAACAAAACAAAACAAAACACAGCGTTATGTAGGCGACGGTGGTGCCCGACGGTGGGCTTTAACGTCAATTTAACGGCAGGAGGGAATGGGAAACTCCACCGTCCCCACCGTTAAATCCTTTTAACGGTGAAAAAACTTCCCGACTCCTGGTGCTCTTAAAGGTAATAATCTGGCGTTACTCGGCAAGTGATGGTGGAGATTTAAAACCGAAACCAACGCATTGTGGGTTAAAGTTATTCGTAGCATTTATGGCACTAATGGTGGGCTGGTATTGGACGAAGACGTTAGTCAACATTCAATATCTAGTCTTTGGTCTAATATTATTTGTGTAGGTAAAGAGATTGATTGCTTGGGGCTACAATTCGTTAATTCTTTTATGAAGTTGATCGGGGATGGTGACGATACATCTTTTTGGGACGAACACTGGATTAGGGATGAGGCTCTGAAAGATAAATTTTCAAGACTTTACAGAATCGAAAGCAACACATTCGCGGAGGTTAGTGACAGAAAAGATGTGAACGAAAACAACACGATTTGTAAATTGGAACGGACAAGGACTCCTACTAGAAGAACGCAAGGGGAACTGGACGAGTTAAGCAACATGATGGCTTCGTTTTCCATGAATCGTAGCTTCAAATATAGCTGGAAATGGGTTCCGGATAGTACATGCATCTTCATGGTTAAAAAACTTACTGCACTTATTGAAGGTATTATTTTATGGTCTTATGCTTCTTCACGATCTACTCTTCATAATTCATTGGTTCCGAAAAAGGTTGAGGTTTTCATCTGGAGGTTGATGAAGAACAGGCTACCGATAAAAATTGAACTTGACAAGAGGGGCATTGACCTACATAGTACGAGATGTCCTATTTTGTGATAATGGTATGGAAACAGTAGATCATATCTTTGGAATTGTCAGTTTGCGAAAGACGTTTAGATTCGTATCTTTAAGTAGTGGAATTCTGACTTTCCATTTCTAAGCTTAGATGATGTGATCCGTGAGTGTTCATCGACTAATATTTCGAGCAGTGGTAAACCCATATGGAAAGCTCTTATTTGGATTGGGTTCTACCTTTTGTGGAAGATTAGGAATTTGAAAATATTCTCAAATAAATTCCGGACAGCTCCGATGCTTCTCAACGAACTACAAATTATTTCTTTTGACTGGGTATCGAGAAGGTTAAAGAATCGTAGATTAGACTGGCTCGCTTGGTTTTCTTCTCCAGATTCGTATGCTAGTTAATGGAGGTTTGGCAGTTTATGTTGCGTTCTCTGCAACGTTTCCGGCTTCTCCCATTTAGGCGAATATGGGTCATATCTCATGTTATTCTACACTTTTGTTCCGATCTATTTAGTGTACTTTTTGTTTTTAGGTAGCAATTGCCTTTGCTTATTGGTGTTGTTTCTATTACACAAAACTTATGTATGATTAATTATGCTAGTCTTTATAGTATAATGCTTTCTTGGCCTTTAAAAAAATATTCAGTCATCCCTGGTTCCTCCATTTCATAATATAACTCCATCCTTCAATATACGATATACGATGATGCACAAAGATCTACGTTCATATCCATTTTTCTATATTCTCCACTTATCTAAACACAAACTTTCGATGTAAAATAGTAAATCTAACACAAACTGCTAAAAATCAACCATCTATGACCGACAAAAAGTTTCCATTATATATAACTAAAAAAATATATTAAATATACTTTAGTGGAAAACTACTTTATTGCATCCTTCACCTAACTAGCGCATGTGGCCCATTTCAGTGGAAAACTCCTCTCTTCATTTAAGTTTTACAAAACTAAAGTTGAGTCCCTCCATTTTTCTTTATCAAATCAACATATTTGGTTCCAAACTAGTTTAATAAGTTAATTTTAATTGACAAAACACACAAAAGTACACAACAACAAAACACACACTCCCATTTATTTTACATTTTGCCGCCATCTCATCTACAATCTCCCTACCACCCACTTTCTCTACAACAATCCAAATTCCATAAACACAAAACCATGACTCACACAAAAGCATTAAATTTAATGATAACCTATCATCAATGGAGAATAAGAAAAAATCTTTCTTTGCCGTTTTATCCTTTCTTTTAATTCTTTTAATTTCTTTCAATGGAGCTTCTATATTCTCCATAAATATACCATACCCGGAAAATGTAGCCGGCGCCGGAAATTCAAGAAACTTGGTTTCTACTTCATCATCATTCTCAAACATGATGTATGCAGTTGAAGAAGAAAACCCATCTCTAAAATTGAACACCCATTTCAGATTCCATGAAAACACGGTGGTCGGTGCCGGCGACGTCGCCGGAGATTCTGTAAGATTAATCAATGTACCACACTCAATGGAGGATGTCCAACGGAAACATCAATCTATACCAGTAAAGGATGTAATTTTAAATACCCATTTGCCCCTTTTACGTAAATCTCACAGTTTACCTCTTGAATCTGAAGATTTCCCGGTAAAAAACAAAAAAATTCTGGAAGCGTTGACTTTTCTAGAATCGTTTGACCCGCTCCGGCGAGGTGAATTCCGGTCAAGAGTGAAGGAATTCTTTAGCAAGAATGAAACTTCTTGCAAGGTTCGTTTCTTTATGACTTGGATTTCATCATTGAATTCATTTAGTAAAAAAGAATACAATACAATTGAAACATTATTCAAAACACACCCAAATGGGTGTCTGTTAATTGTATCAAATTCAATGGATTCAGTTAAAGGAAGGCAGATTCTAAACCCCTTTCTTGAAAAAGGGTTTCGAGTTACCGCAATTTCGCCTGATTTAAAGTACTTATTCAAGAACACAATGGCAGAATCTTGGTTTGTAAAGTTAATCAAAGGTGAGGTCAATGTTGGTTATGTCCCATTAGGTCAAAACTTATCGAATTTACTTCGATATTGTTTGTTGTATAAATATGGTGGTGTCTATATTGATACTGATGTCATTGTGTTAAAAAGCTTCACTAAGTTAAAGAATTCAATTGGAGCACAAACATTGGATTTAAATTCAAAGAAATGGAGTAGGTTGAATAATGCAGTTATGGTATTTGATAAAAGGCATCCATTAGTTTATAAGTTTATCAAAGAATTCGCATTAACTTTCGATGGCAACAAATGGGGTCACAACGGTCCATACTTGGTTTCAAGGGTAGTTTCAAGACTTGAAGGTAGACCTGGTTATAACTTTACAGTTTTACCTCCAATGGCGTTTTATCCGGTGAATTGGAATAGGGTTCGAAATCTTTTTCGTGGGGCTAAAAATGAGACTGATGCAAAATGGTTAAGAGGTAAACTTAGGCAAATTTGGAATCAAAGTTATGCTGTTCATCTTTGGAATAAGCAGAGTCGAAAGCTTCATATCGAAGAAGGCAGCATTGTGGGCAAGATTTTATTGACACATTGTGTTTTCTGCAATTCGTCGACAAACACATTGTGAGTATAGAATAACACTCGAAAAAAGAATCGATGTTTAATTAGAAATGTGGTCATGAATCAACTCAATTCATTTCTCATTTAGATTACGATAGGAATCTGTTGAAAAAAGATGAAGAAATTGAATAAAGTAAAAAGTTCTTATAGTTAATTTTGTTAGTATAATCATATGAAAGAGGAGCTCGAAATGTCTGTTAGTTTAGTTTAGATATTGGAATCAAAATTGGCCTTTTGAGTTCCTTTGAAGTTATTGGTGCATAAACGTATGACTGGAAGTTGTTTACTGTGTATTACCTGTTGTATATTCTTACTTGGGAAAGAGATCGACGGCATTAGATTTGGTCTCATACCTTACAATATCTATATGTTTCTACCAATTTTATAAAATTAGTCCAATAGAAGAATTCAGCGTCTTCATTGAGCATATTTGAGCTCGGTTCTATCGATTTGGTGTTTAGTAGAGTAGTTCCGATTTCGAGGATCGTTTTTGTTGCTATTTGTATTGGTTTTTGTTTAGGTTTGGTTAGATGAGGCTCTGTATAGATAGCTCGTATGTTTAGTTCGCTTTCTAGGTACGAACCTCATCGGGGTTTCTTTTGTATCTCTTGTTGAAAACGTTTTCTTTTCGAAAATGTTTTTTGTTTTTATAAAAGTTTTCGTTATTTTTGAAAAAAAGAAAACCTATATGTTTCTATTTTTGTGTTTCATGTTGTTTTTTACTTATTATCAAAGTAGAAAAGATGAAATTAATAGCATTGTTTATGTCTCCTAATTGTAGAAGTTGTGTCTTAAGAGGTTATACATCGAGTCATACGTTCCTCCTAATTGCTTACATGCATTATTGATTGTGAACAAAGGGGTGTAACGGTAAAAGTTGTGGAAAAGGTTGCACGATGTGGCTGGTTGTCTTAGGGTGCGTTTGATAAAACTGAATGATTTAGCGCTGAATTATTCAGAGTTCTGAATAGTTCAAAGACTCTGAATCAATATGTTGTTCCGAATGAAATTCAATGTTTGATAATATTTCTGAATCAACACCCTGAATGATATAAAATTACCATCATAACCTTATATATAATTTATCTTCACGACTTATCTTCAGCTAATATACATACATCTTCAAAACTATTTCATTAGATCAAAATTAACCTAATTGCTTCATACTGATAGGTCATATTACAAGATCCAAAACAATGGTTCATATCAATTACATCTACCCAGCTGTAGTAAAAGCAGATAATGGGACAAAACAAGAAATGTTTCCAACATAACTTCTGGACAAACAAGATTCAAAACATGTTTCTATAAATAACTTATAAGATCCAAAATAGGTTTCTAACATATGGGTACTCCTTCAAATCTTCATTTAAATCGAATTCATCATGAGCTTCTTGATTTGAAGGAATCACCAACTTGCAATTGATTCACACCTAAAATTACAGTGTAAAAACCTAAACTTTTTGTTATAGAAAATCAATGAAGAGAGTTGACCTATCAATTAAAGAAAAAGATTGGAAACATTTAACTCAAAATATCATATAAACATATAATCGAGAGAGTTGAAATCTATTACTTTATCAAAGAAAATCATATAAACGAATCTGGTCAAAGAAGAGAAAATAAAAAATTTGGGTTTCAAAAAAGAATTACGTGGTGAAAGAATTTCAATCGGTGGAGAAATCATGTGAAGAATAGATGTGAGGTGAAATGAGAAAGAAAAGGGCTTTAGGGGGAATGTTTATCACTGAATGGTTTAGAGAGGTTCTAGGAGGTGAACCATTCAGTGCATTTTTTTTCTCTTTCAGAGGCACCCACTCATTCAGAGGACCAAATCAAACACCCATTGTGCTGACCGATTCAGAGGAAATCCTCTGAACTGCATGATTCAGAATGAATCAAACACACCTACTTATTGATCTAACACGAATGTCGACAGAAACCCCCGAACGCCTCACCAGGGGTGTTGTGGCTTTGTACGGTGACATCTATGCAGCTGAACGCTTAATTATAACTTATTTTTCTCACTTACTTTGTTAAAAAATTTTATTAACTCCGATAACATATTAAATGAAGTATAAAATAGACATTTTAACAACATTTTTTTTAAAAAGTTATTTTCGGCATCACCCACGGGGAAATTAACTACTTTCGCGATCATTTGCCACACACGCACGCACTTTCAGGCGGAAACCCAACTCGCACTTCACGAGACCCAAATCCATCAATCCATATGAGCATGTGGATCGGGCTCAATTCCTTGGCGCGGGTCGGTAAAACCTCCCTAGGGACTTCTTAGGAGACAGTGATCGAACTCCTAATATTTACCCTCCCAATACACTATTAATCGAGTCAACATCATTCGCCGATTTATTGGTGACTTGACTGCTGCTTAGATCTTAAATTGAACTTCAGGCATGTTTAAAATCCATGAAAATTTGATTATACCATTTTCATAGCGTCTCACACTTTTTTTGTTTTTGTTTTTGTTTTTTTTAACCTACTTATTGGCCGGATGTCAATTTGGAAGCATCTCTTTATCCATAGAATAATGAGAGTGAGAAGTTTCTCTACTTCTTGGGATGTGACTTCTCTTTATTCTTGAATAATGGAAGAATTACCTACATTTTACCTCCCTCATACCTTACTAAAGTGGGATTGGATTTTGTTGTTGTTAGAAAATTAAGTTCGACTTGTTTTATTATTGCTCGGCTCTAGCTCGACTAGATTATAAAAACTTTAAACTACTCGAATTTCGAACTCGATAAAGTTTACTATGTTCGAACTCGAACTCGGTGTTCGTTTAAAGTTCTTAACCAAGTGATAAACCAAATTTAAACAAGTTTGATGTTCGTATTCAAACTCGAATTCGGGCTCGATTAAGTTCGTTTAAGATCTTAAAAGATCATTTTTAATAACTAAAAAGAAGTTATTAATTTTAATACCTAATAATATAAGTAAGCTAAATTAAGTACTTATATTGATAAGTATTCCAATTTAATACTATAAGTTGATATCATTTTGAAACTTGTTATCTATAATTTTTATTATAATTCTATAATGATAATGTTATTATTAGGCTAATTCATTTGTTAAAAAAAAAAAAAAAAAATTTCTAAGCACGGTGAGTAATGTCATTAATATAAATAAATTAAAATTAAAATTAAATCTTATTAATTAATTATTATTACTAAATCTTATTAATAATTATTTTAATTATTAAAATTAAATAATGTTGAATTATTTTAATTAATTATTTTGAATCGAGTACGAGAAGGTATAAAAGCTAGGCAGAAGGAAACAAATTTAACTTTTTATTCTAATTTACACTTTTAAAATAAAATGACAACCAGTATTATCTCTTATGATTGGATGTGAATTGTTTAATATGCATTTTAGGTGTTTGATGAAATGTTCAACTGACGAGTTTCTTAGTCGGACTCTGTGGTTACACGGGTCATTAAACTAATTGACTTTAACATTTAAATTCACTTAATACCTAAAATATATCATTAAATTGTTTCCTTAAAACAAATCCGTGATTCCACGGGTTAAATACTAACATATATGTTTCTTTTTCATCCCATGTGCAATGGAGTTTCTTTGCTCTTTTCTATATTTTGTTTTATTATGACAAAGTAATGTTTTTCTAATAGTACTCGATAAGCATTCCAATTTCATTCTTTTATATCTACTTTAAATCTACCGAATTTTAACTTAATCCAAATATTATTTAACTTTTCTTTTCGACTTCTGGTGTATGTGGTCCAGCAGTTGGTGGCCTGCCTCCTTTAGAAGATGTCAGGAGTTCGACCCCCGTTAGCTACATATCTAAAAAACACAAATTCATCTATGCCATGAAGTATTCATGCATGACACCTTTCCCATATCGTTTTGGGGGGGGGGGGTTAAAGGGGAGGGAGTTTTACTTAGCCGTGCCCTTGGGTCGGTTTCAAGATTTCCTCCCGGGCAGCGATGGGGGCGGGGTTATTATCGCTGCATTGGCATAGTTGAAACGGGAGATGATCGCAACGGGTGGTTTAGTCCCCCTCGAGTGATCCTATTCGCTATAAAAAAAAAAGTAATTAAGTCATCGCCATTAAATTTTTTTATCAACCCATGTTAATTGAATAAAGTAATATTAATATTAACATTTTAAAATTTTTATTTATAACAAAAACTAGATGTTAATAAATTATACTCCCTCCGTTCCATATCTATAGTCCATTATTCTATTTTGGAATGTCCCAAATTAATTGTCCACTTTCCAATAGATAAGAATAATTTGATAAAAATCTTTGGTGCCCCTACTTTATTCATGTAGGACAAAAAAATAGGTAAAAAGTAAAGGGTAGGACTGGAAAGTTAACAAAAAGGTACATGTGTAAGGTACTTTTTCTTAAACTTTGTTTTTTTTTTGTCTTGGGACACTAGATTTGAGAGGTGTAACAACCCGACTTTTTCCGTTTACTATCGTTACTTGTCCGTTAAGTATTTAACGGTGGTTACTTAGACTTGTGTGTTTAATAGAATTAAATACATGCTTATTAGAGAGATTCTTGAATTAATAGGTTATATTAATTTATGAATTTATTTCGAAAGTGAAATAGCTAGAAAACGTTACGATTAAGTTAATCGCCTAGAAAGCTTTTCAGTTTACGGAACTCAGAAAAACGACGAAATAATTATTTTCAATAATTATTAACTTTAAGAAAAACTAATTTAATTTATTATTTATTTAATGAATTAAATCCGGTGATTTTGTTTCAACGACTAGTTATCGTTCCGGAGACCCGGTACGGTTAACGGCATTCAAAACGGACCACGCGCGTACAAGCTATTAGACAAAACGAGCTCAGGAACATCCTTAGAGGGCCATTCGGCCGAACCCTCACCCAAACCCCCTTAGTGGACTTGTTTTGGTTAATGGGTCATTAGTTTAGTTAATTTGAGGTCCTAAACCCTATATATAAAGCTAGACAACTTAAGAAAACCCTCATTCTATTTTTTTTTGGCCGATTGCTCCCCCCTTCCCTCTGCTTGTCGTCGATCACCAACCATACCACCATAGTCATCAAAACTCAAAATTAGAAGGAATCTTAAGCATAAACGTTGTTCCAATCGTCGTTCTCTACGCGTACGTACTAGCAATTCGTGTTTTTAAGGTATAACTAGTAATGATACGCATATTCGCAAGATTGTGCGGATGCGCATCCAAAACCCTAAAACCGCACACAAAGGCATATGTCACTGGTATAGTCGCACCTTGTGCGCCTATACCATCTGATGCGAGTTTCATATACTTGCATAAGGATCCAGTACATTCTAGAAGAATGTACGGTATAATCAATTCAGATTCTTTTCCTTAAATAACGAAAGTTAGTTGGGACAAGATCACATTTAATTAGGGAAGTGATTCTACCGAAACCCTAATTCGTGAGCCTATAAATACATAGCTCATGAACCCTAATAGAGATATTCATTCGGTTACTCATACGTAAACCACAACATACAAATCTCCATCCTACGAATAAAGCTTCTTACGATCTTAAAGACTTTCAGGTATGTCTCGAACTATAAAACTTCATGTCTTAGGACCACTCAACCTCGTATGCTAGGTTGTTGGTGGACTCTCAAATCGGCCACCCTGTCGGAATCAAAACGATACCGATATGGGTTATCCACGACTAAGTGTCGGAGGTTCGAATATTGTTATTCCTTAAACCCCTTTATGCACTCAAGCGTAGGTTCACCTTGACCCCGTGAAAATATGCTTGATCATTTGGCACCATCCGTGGGACCGGTTATATGAAACAAAGAAGATTGGAATTTATGTTGTATATGATTTATTGTACGTATCTTTTTTCCATAAAACTTTTTTGTTTAACTAATCGGTCACTTTCAGGTTTTTAATTGTTAACAAGAATGGGTGGAGGAAGTAAGAGTGCAAAGAACTAAGGGCGATCGAACTCTCCAGTAAGTCCAGGGTTTCAAACACCTATGGCGACTGTTACGAACACACCGTCAACGCCACCAACACCAACCAAGGGCACATCAAAGCCTCCATCAACACCAAGTATTGAAACAGGGCCGGTTACATCAGAAACTGTCCTGAATGAATCATCTAAGGGATGGTGGCACACTCCCGATGGAAGTTTACTGGAAATGGGAACTAGCTTTAAACCATTCGAGGATCTGTCACCAAAAATTCTGAGCTTCGGTTCTCCAAGTGAAACTGTTCCACCAGGCTTTAAAGTTAAAACTACCTGTGTGGGTACAATAACAATTATCACCTCGGTTGAACCCGAAACACCGATTGAAAGGGTCACTACCGAGAAAGCTCAGGAAAGAATCAGGCAGATGGGTCTGAGAAATCAAGATGGTTCATACATCATGCTGACACCACAACAAGGGTCAACGGCGTGTGCGTCTTCGCAACCAGTCCATACTGTTGCAAGCAATCAATATAGTGGGGCACACTATACCGCAACCCAATCAAATAGCTTCATATCTCAATTACAGCAAGTCGCGCCACCACACTTGGCACCCGCTTTCAATGAGCCAGCGCGGGTACAAGAATTTATGAGCAATTGGTTCGCGGTGATGCAAGAGAAAAAAGCTAAGCAAAGCCTTGAGTTAGCTCCCACAACAGAAAAGTTTGTGCCACACATCGCCAATCATCCCTTCACAGTCGCACCGGTATTGCCTCTAACACTCGGAAGTTATGATGGGTTATCAGATCCGGATGACTTTTTACAAAAATTTGAAAGAACTGCAAGAACACATAGATGGGGTGATGCAATAGCATGCCATATGCTACCAATAGTGCTGCAAGGAGTAGCAAGGGAATGGGTCAATAATTTGCCAGCCCAAAGCATTACAAGTTTTGCGGATTTGCGCTCAAGATTTTTATTAAACTTTCACAATTTGCGCGCACGCAAAAGAACACATGTCGAATGTCACGACGTTAAGCAGAAATCGAAAGAGAGCTTGGGAGAAATAATAAACAGATATACCAAGGAGGTGGCTAAAATACAAGACTTGCCAGAAAGCCAGAAGGTATCCGGCTTTATACATTGTATAGATACCGACAGACACCTGTCTTTATGGAAACAGTTACGGAGAAGAGTGCCAGAAACCTTCGTGGAAGCCGTAAAAGAAACGCATGATTACATGCGGGCACAAGAAGATATAAAGCAGAATCGCGGAAGTACCTCTTCAAATATGGACATTGACGATGATTATTATCGAGTGCAGGGAAGAGGGTTAGAGTCTGGGAAACGTTATGGTGGTAATGGCCAACCTAGGAGTGGTAACTATCATAATGATAAGTATCGCAAATTCAATAACAATAAAGGGGGAGGAAGTCAGAGGTTCAAAAGCAGCCACACTGAAAATGTTGCGTTAATAAAAGACCTCACAAAAACACCAAAAGAAATTTTGGCTACAGAGGTAGTGTGCAAAAGCTTCGACCCCCCAGTACCTTTGTCAAAGTATGAAAACAGAGACAAGCAAATTTTGTGATTTTCACGATGATTACAGTCATGAGACCAATGAATGTCGGCACTTAATTGAAAGGGTAGTTGCTGAACTCAAAAGTGGAAGATTGCAACACTTGAAGAAAAGTGCAAGAGCACAAGCCGATAAGCCAAATGGAGAAAAAGAATATCCGTGGCAAAAGAAGAATGAGGGAAAGGAAACGGATAAAACCATAAACATGGTAACCAGCGGACGGACAAATTAGAGGCGCAAGTTAGAGGTATCTGAGGAATGGGAAAACACTCCCATCATATTCTCGGCCATAGCACAGAACCCTCGGATGCGCCCATCACAATTAAAGGGCGTGTCAAAAGCTGCGGGTACATCATCAAGCGATTGCATGAAGACATCGGTTGCGGTGTTGATATAATGTACGAGCACTGTTTCCGCTTGCTGCCAGGGGCTGTGCGAGCCAAGCTAGTGGCTCCTAACACTGCGTTATCAGGATTTTCTGGGAGTCCGCATGGCCAATCGGGATCATCGAATTAGAGCTGGAGCTGGTGGACGATGATAATAAGAAGCACGATAGTAGAATTTGCCTTCGTAAGGTCTTACTCAAAATACAACGCGCTTTTAGGGCGCACGACTTTGCAAAAATTGGCAGCCATCCCTTCCACGGGACATGGCCTTATCAAGTTCCCAACACCATTAGGAATTGCAACGATAAGGTCAGAAAAGCAAGATGCAAGCATTGCGGTCGTAGAACAAGCAGAACAACAGCCGAGTGAGGCAGAGCAAATTCGAAGCTGCATGATCATCGCAAACCCGCGACATCCAGAACAGAAAATTAAAATTGGTGGAGGATTGTCTGATGAGACAAAGTTTAAGCTTCGTAATATATTAGCTTCTAATACGAATGTCTTCGCATGGAAAGAAGCGGACATGACGGTCGTACCAAGGGTAATTGCTGAGCATAAGCTTAACGTAAATCCTAGTCTGACATAGTGCGACAAAAGAAATGCGGCATTGCTCCTGAAAGAAGCGAATGGTTGAAGGCAGAAGTCGATAAGTTGGTCAAAGCAAACATCTTTCGAGAAGTAAGGTATCAAACGTGGGTAGCAAACCCAGTGCTGGTAAAAAAGTCCGATGAGTCTTGGCGCATGTGTGTTGACTTCACGGATATCAATAAAGCTTGCCCCAAGGATAATTATCCTCTAGCAGAAATAGACTGGAAAGTTGAATCGTTAGCTGGCTTCTGATACAAATGTTTTTTGGATGCGTACAGAGTATACCATCAAATACAGATGGCAGCGGACGACGAGGATAAGACTGCTTTCCACACAAGCCAGGGGATATACTGCTATACCAAGATGCCATTTGGTTTAAAAAAATGTTGGAGCAACATACCAATGGGTAATAGACGAAGCTTTCAAAGGTCAGATTGGGAAAAATTTGGAAGCATACGTTGACGACCTAGTTATAAAAAGCACAACATATCAAGGTCTGTTGGAAGATGATGTTAAAGCTAAGGGGTATAAAATACTATTAAATTTTACTAGGAAAAACTATTAAATATGATACATTTTTACACAAGTTATTTATTTATTTACAGATGGGATATACCTAAACCTTGCTACAACACTATAGGCAGTGTACCTAATCGTAGAGTAGTGTAGTTTTTAGTAAGTCCGGTTCGTTCCACAGGGAGCTGGCTTATTTCACACTATATTTTAAACAATTATATTCGTACAAAATATATTATATTAATAATATATAAAAGGGGGTTTTACCGTTTAATGACCGGTTTGTCGATTTTATATTTTAAGCGAAGCGTAAAGTAAATTTAATTAACAAAATAAAATAAATAACAAAAAATATAAATGACGAATAATTAAAGGTGCGATGAAATATAAAATAAAATAATTATGCTTATTTAAACTTCCGTAATCATGATGTTTGACGTGTTGATTTTTAGTTTATTCCCATGGGTTAATTGTTCTTTGTCCTGGATTATTTAATATGCCCGTCTGGTTTTTGTCCATAACAGTCCATCAGTCATAAATATAAAGTGCGAGTGTCCTCGTCAAATTATCCTTATATCCGAAGTCAAATATTCCAACTAATTGGGGACTTAAACTGTAACAAGGTTTTAATACTTTGTTTAATAATTACACCAGGATATCGACTGCGTGTAATCCAAGATTTAATACTTTATTAACAATTACGCCAAGTGTCCTTGTACATAATTTCACCCCTGTTTTAATAATTCCATAGACTATTAATCCATTCCCGTGCCCGGTTAAATGAACGATTATTCGTACATATAAATATCCCGCCCATCGTGTCCGATCGAGTGTATACGGTTATTTATAGGGACGTCCAATTGTAAATCTTTATATTAAAATTAACAAACTATCATTTAGTTAAACAAATATAAAGCCCATTAATAGCCCATAGTCTAATTTCCACAAGTGTCGTTCTTTTGTCCAAACCCCAATTATGGTACAAAGCCCAATTACCCCGTCTTTAATATTTAGTCCAACATCATGATTACTTTAGCTCAAATAAGCATAATAATAACTTAAGTACGAGACATTAATTTAAAAAGGAGAACATAACTTACATTGAGTATTTATCGCGTAGTGTTACACGGACAGAATTTCGACTTCAAAACCCGTAAAAATAACCTTTACATAACCCGAACTAATCTAATATAAAACTACCCTATACTATATATATATATATATATATATATATATATATATATATATATATATATATATATATATATATATATATATTATTTATTTATTTATTTATTATATATTACAGAGGAGTATTATTATTATTATTTTTAAACTCGGCAGAATGCATGGCCGTTTATAGGCATTTCTGAAATTTCAAACTCCGTGAGTTGCGGCACTTTTACCCTTCAAACTCTGCGAGTCGTGGAGTTCATAAATCCAGCTCATCCCAGTTTGGAACCTAGCTTGTCAACATAATATATATATAAATATAAAATATAAATAATTAATATAATTATTTATATATTATATTATATTCTTGTGCATAGTAGACTTGTAATTTTTAGTCCGTTGCGTCGGGCGTTGATAGTTGACTCATGACCCGGTTCCGGATTTTCGAACGTCCTTGCGTACAATTTAATATCTTGTACTTTGCATTTTGTAACTTGTACTCTTGTCATTTTTAGACGTTTTTCATCAATAAATTGAACATTTTGAATTGTATCTTGTACATTTGAGCTTTTTGGACGTTTGTGTCTTCAATTCTTCGTTTTCGCCTTTTGTCTTCACCTTTTATTATTTAAACAAATATCACTTGTAAATAGAACAATTGCAACTGAAAACTTTACATATTGGAAGGATATTGATACTAAATATATGTTCATTTAGAGTACTATCAAATATCCCCACACTTGAACGTTGCTTGTCCTCAAGCAATACATAACTTGAAATAATATAATACATCACACGAATCACTTCTTTATTCTTCACACTTTGTACATCCGTGATTTTGATATGGCGGTATGAACAATGGTAGTAACGATGTGGTTTACAGTCCCACATGACTATGAAAATTTAGATCCTTAAGGAAATTGGATTTTTATGAAAACATTTGATCTTTTGAAAATTTATTCTAGCTTTTACCCTAGATAAGTTTTCCGGAATAACCCTTCACCGGTGTTTGCGAATTCTTTTTGTGGGTTTGGTGGGTTTCAGATTTGAAAATTTTAGCTCAAAACTTACGGTTTTGTGTCACCCACTTGCTAACCTTGTATTAGGAAAGCAACACGTCCAGTATACTTGCTCCGTATATTACCTTTCAGTAAACTACCGTCCAGTTGTAAAGAAAAGCGTTGAACAAGCAACTGTTAAGGCAATGTCCCCTGACATGCTTTTAATTATGGTCTATAACGTGTCGGACGCAATTACTATCCTTTGTAGGAGCAATAGTAAAGCTCACCCTTATAATTTTTCGGTCTAGCACAAGGTCCTGTCTTCGACCATGCTATGCAACCACCGTTCTTACGGTTGACACCCGATTTGGTTCAGGTGACCTAATGAATTCCAGGTGAATTCCTAGGATTTTACGTTCAATGGTAATGAACGCATTGAAAATGGGTTTTCAGAAAACAAATCGGTTTGTATTTTTGATCAAAATATTTTCTCGTTCAAGCTCGAGTTTAGATATCATCGAATTCCATGAGTTTGTAATTCTCAATCTTTAAGGTCAATCTCAAGGATTGAGTAATATTAGGCTTAAAAGCTGATTTTTAATCTTTAAGGAGATTATCCTTTCTGGGGGTCTGATTCATTAGTCTTATCAAGCTAATTTGCACGGCGCCCTCCCTATTTTACGAGACAGATCCTCTCATGGTTAGGATAAGTCTGACCACATGGCGACCCTGTTTGATGCTGAGGTCCGTGGATTTCCTGCTGATTTTAGTGATGACTTTTCTAGATTTTTCGTCAACCTACAGCTGGTCTGGACGACAACTTCCTGACCTAAATCAAGAAGCGCGTGTCTTTTTCGGAAGACTTTACTTCCTTTTAATGATGGAATTGATTCATCGTGTAGATCCATTTTTTCTTTTCTTTCATCGGGTAAAACAGTTAATTTAGTCCAAAACAAAAGCACCTGCAATAACTTTACGGAAACATGTGATAGATAATTTTTTATTGAATAACTTGGTATATTCTCCCCACACTTGGCTTTTATTTATTATGTTCTTTGCCTTTTTATTCTCTTATATTCCATTTTAAATGAATTCAAGCGTTTTGGGTTGTTTCTCAATTTATGTCCTTTCCGAGGTAACGATAATTTCGGTATTAACACCTAGTTTTCATCGTTCATAAATATGTATAAACATGATTTTGAATTCATTTAGTTGAAAATTTTTCAAATTTTCACAAAATTTGGCAAATAAAACCAAGTGTAAACCCGAGAGAATTTATAATCCTTCCCCACACTTAAGATCATGCAATGCCCTCATTTGCATGAAATCAGACTATAATTATAAATTCATGAGGATGATTAGTGTAGAAAGTAGTTAAAGATACCATAAAATTGCAGGATGATAGATGGTGCACCTCATCGTTCATTCCTTCTTGTTTTATCACACATGTTTTTCTTCAAAAACGGTTGCTTTTCTGAACTGTTTGATAATTTTTGAAAATGCGTCTTTTACCCTAATAGTGCATTTTTATTAACTAGTTATGCACTAACCCGAACCCCTAATTTAACGTTAAGGGGGGTTAGACTTCCCCAAACTTAGCTGACGACATGTGAAGTCGGTAGAATAAGTTCCACGAATTAAAATAGTGAGCCAGTTATTTATATCTCGGGTGGTGTATGATATATCAATGGGTTTAAAGTTTAGACTCACCCGATCGTCACTACTTAATTCTTTTTTAAGTGTAGCTTTTAGTAAATGGATATGTCTCTTTTCTGGTTCTTGGTCAAATGGATCGATATACACCGACATACATATTATAGGGTGGACAATTTCTAACGTTTCCTTCCGTTCATTCTCGGGATCAAAGGTTTCACCTCTATTACCCAATTGGGTGAAATTCGAGGTTTCATTATCTATTACAGCTCGTAGTTCATTTTCGGTGGATGACTCGTCTATTGAGAATATTGGGTTGGAAGATTGTGGAATGGTGAATTTCAGGATCAAAGCAAATTCTTCTTCATTAATGGTACTTATTGGTCTCACCATTTTGGTCTCGGGGGTAAAATTTTCAACGTTATCTTTTTCCCAAGAGTACCTATTTGTCACCCTTACTTCTTCTTCATTCATTGATGGATCGATGATTTTGTCGGTAGAGGCTAATGTGTGGATATGTTGTGAAATTGGTAAAACTGAATAAAAAGTATCATCGGGATAGTTGGTGATTTCGGAGCTCTCGAATTCATCAAAATTCGATGATATAAAATTTTCTTGCACAATACTCCTCAGATCAACAGGTGTGTAATCTGATAGGGTTTCAGCTTGCCGATTTACAAACTCTCTCATTTGTTCATTTTGAGCATCAAGTTCTTCGAGTTTGATTTTCATATAATCTAAAGAATTTTCAGGCACATAATTTTCCTCGTCTTCTGGTTGTTGAGTTTGGATATATTCTTGTGAATAATTCCAATTAGAATTGTATTCCTCATAATCGTTCCATTCAGGTTCCATGGGTGCATAATTTTCTATAGGAACGTAATAATAACATTCCCATGTTGAGTGATAATCTCCACAGATTTCACAACCAGTTATTGTTTCGTCATTCGTGATCCAAGATTGACCGAACGAATTGTCATCAACATCCTTTTGAGAGTATTGATTAAATTAATTTCGGATGTCATAAAGAGTTTCCAAAATATTCTCGAGATTTTCCATAATGCGCTTATTACCAAATTTTAGCTACAATGTGGTGCATTTACTTAATTATCCTATTAGTTATAAAAATAAAAATTATATAAGTTATCAAATTAATAGACTTTTCTGCTTTTGCCCACGTTTCGAATAGCCAATAGATGCAGCAGGGAGCCAGAACCCTTTAAATCGGAAGCTCACAACTCAGCCACTAACAAATCCAACTATTACTACGAAGCAGAAAATTTAGATGTCTATCAATTTAACCGCTTAAAATAATTTTTCGTTGAAATTTTAAAGAAATTATAGAGAAGAAATAGAGAAAATTCTAAGTCCTAAAAACTAGATCGTCGAGAAATAAGAAAGAAAAAGAATACGCGTCGAAAAATGGCGAAAAATAAAAATAAGAAAGAAAAACGTCGAAACTTAAAAGTCTAAAAATTATATCTAAAAAGTTGCGCCTAAAGGTCTAAAGGTAAATGCAATTTTATTCAGAAAACGGCAATTACTTAAAGGCACTAATATCTATTTAAAACTAAAGCGAAAAACGGCTTCGCAAAATTCCAAAGCGCCTAAATCTTAATCTAAAGAAAAAGCACTTAAGGGATTTTACGGCAAAGCCTAAGAATCTATACATATAAAATAACTACGGAAAAACTAATTTTAAAACTAATTGCGAACAAAAAATATACAAAATATTATGATTACACTAAATAAAAGGATACAAATTATAAAAAGTGATAAAATTACTTATTTTTATAAAAATATTATTTTTATATTTATTTTATAATAGTATTAATTTTTATATATAAATAAAACTAATTAAAATTAATTATTACTAATTAATTAAAATTAAATCTAAATATTAAATTAATTAAACTAATTAGGGTTTTAAAAATAATAATAATTAATATACTCTGTATTAAATGCGATTAGGGTTCCGTGGTCAGGTCTGCCAGGGCGGCTCCGCGAGTCGCGGTGATCCGTACCAGAAAACCTCCGCAAGTCGCGGAGATTGAAAAACGTGTTTTTTTTAAATTTTATATTGTTTTTCTAAAATGATATATAAATATATTAATACAAAAATAAATTAAAAATATAGCGTTTCGCCGATTTCCCCGGCAGCGGCGCCAAAAACTTGATGTCGTAGCGTGGGGGTACGAAATAGTGTATATTTTACTAGGAAAAACTATTAAATATGATACATTTTTACACAAGTTATTTATTTATTTACAGATGGGATATACCTAAACCTTGCTACAACACTATAGGCAGTGTACCTAATCGTAGAATAGTGTAGTTTTCAGTAAGTCTGGTTCGTTCCACAGGGAGCTGGCTTATTTCACACTATATTTTAAACAATTATATTCGTACAAAATATATTATATTAATAATATATAAAAGGGGGTTTTACCGTTTAATGACCGGTTTGTCGATTTTATATTTTAAGCGAAGCGTAAAGTAAATTTAATTAACAAAATAAAATAAATAACAAAAAATATAAATGACGAATAATTAAAGGTGCGATGAAATATAAAATAAAATAATTATGCTTATTTAAACTTCCGTAATCATGATGTTTGACGTGTTGATTTTTAGTTTATTCCCATGGGTTAATTGTTCTTTGTCCTGGATTATTTAATATGCCCGTCTGGTTTTTGTCCATAACAGTCCACCAGTCATAAATATAAAGTGCGAGTGTCCTCATCAAATTATCCTTATATCCGAAGTCAAATATTCCAACTAATTGGGGACTTAAACTGTAACAAGGTTTTAATACTTTGTTTAATAATTACACCAGGATATCGACTGCGTGTAATCCAAGATTTAATACTTTATTAACAATTACGCCAAGTGTCCTTGTACATAATTTCACCCCTGTTTTAATAATTCCATAGACTATTAATCCATTCCCGTGTCCGGTTAAATGAACGATTATTCGTACATATAAATATCCCGCCCATCGTGTCCGATCGAGTGTATATGGTTATTTATAGGGACGTCCAATTGTAAATCTTTATATTAAAATTAACAAACTATCATTTAGTTAAACAAATATAAAGCCCGTTAATAGCCCATAGTCTAATTTTCACAAGTGTCGTTCTTTTGTCCAAACCCCAATTATGGTACAAAGCCCAATTACCCCGTCTTTAATATTTAGTCCAACATCATGATTACTTTAGCTCAAATAAGCATAATAATAACTTAAGTACGAGACATTAATTTAAAAAGGAGAACATGACTTACATTGAGTATTTATCACGTAGTGTTACACGGACAAAATTTCGACTTCAAAACCCGTAAAAATAACCTTTACATAACCCGAACTAATCTAATATAAAACTACCCTATACTATATATATATATATATATATATATATATATATATATATATATATTATATATATATATTTATTTATTATATATTACAGAGGAGTATTATTTTTTTTTTTTTATTTTTAAACTCGGCAGAATGCATGGCCTTTTATAGGCATTTCTGAAATTTCAAACTCCGCGAGTTGCGGCACTTTTACCCTTCAAACTCCGCGAGTCGCGGAGTTCGTAAATCCAGCTCATCCCAATTTGGAACCTAGCTTGTCGACATAATATATATATAAATATAAAATATAAATAATTAATATAATTATTTATATATTATATTATATTCTTGTGCATAGTAGACTTGTAATTTTTAGTCCGTTGCGTCGGGCGTTGATAGTTGACTCATGACCCGGTTCCGGATTTTCGAACGTCCTTGCGTACAATTTAATATCTTGTACTTTGCGTTTTGTAACTTGTACTCTTGTCATTTTTAGACGTTTTTCATCAATAAATTGAACCTTTTGAATTGTATCTTGTACATTTGAGCTTTTTGGATGTTTGTGTCTTCAAATCTTCGTTTTTGCCTTTTGTCTTCACCTTTTATTATTTAAACGAATATCACTTGTAAATAGAACAATTGCAACTGAAAACTTTACATATTGGAAGGATATTGATACTAAATATATGTTCATTTGGAGTACTATCAGAAGACATATTAGAAACGTTCGCGTCGTTAAGAAAGATTAATATGAAGCTCAACCCGTCGAAGTGCAGTTTTGGAGAGGAAGAAGGAAAGTTTCTTGGTCATATAATAACTGAGCGCGGGATACGTGCAAACCTAAAGAAAATAGAGGCAATCGAGAATATGCCGTCACCAAGAAATAAAAAAGAAGTATAAAGTTTAACGGGTAAGTTGGCGGCATTAACGAGGTTCTTATCAAAATTCGCGGAGTGATCACTCCCCTTTTTCGGGACATTGAAGAATTGCTTAAAGAAAAAAATTTTCAAGTGGACGGAGGAAACAGAAGTGGCGTTTCAAGAAATGAAAAAGTTGCTGAAAGAGCTGCCAACAATGACTGCGCCGATTGCGGGAGAAACGTTGATACTATACTTAGCAGCATCGAAGGAAGCAATAAGTTCAGTATTAATTGCAGACAGAGGACAGGTACGCACTATAAAATTAAAAATAGCTAATTTTCAATCAATATGCATTTAAAGTTATATAATTATGCTGTGCGAACAGGTACAAATGCCTGTATATTTTGTTAGCAAAGCTTTGACAGGAAGCGAATTAAACTATCATGTAATCGAAAAACT
This sequence comes from Rutidosis leptorrhynchoides, assembly GCF_046630445.1. NCBI lineage: Eukaryota > Viridiplantae > Streptophyta > Magnoliopsida > Asterales > Asteraceae > Rutidosis > Rutidosis leptorrhynchoides. Next base: position 349,500,727 of record NC_092333.1, on the reverse strand, counting down.
GGTTTATGCACTCGTGCATACGGCTAGACGCTTACGAAGGTATTTCCAAGCGCACCCTATAAGGGTCCTAACAGATCAACCGATAAAGCAGATACAACAAACAACAATTTGTCGTCAAACAAATATAAAATTGCTTGATAAATCCTAGCAAATTTACATTCGCTGATACTTGTTGAGCAGGTGCTATATAAACCAGAAAATTCTGATCGCATGGCCAAATGGGCTATTGAATTGGGAGAGCATGAAATAAGCTTTTCTCCATGAAGTGCGGTAAAAGGGCAAGTCCTAGTAGATTATCTGGCTGAAACAGCCGAAGATATCGAAGTCTCGCATGAATCAAAAGAAATACCACCTCCGCCCGAACAGCTGTGGGAAATGCACACAGACGGGGCTTGTGGCCCAGAAGGCGCAGGGGCAGGAATAGTCCTAAAAAGTCCAGAAGGAGAGGAATATACCTTCGCACTGCGATTCAGCTTCCCTGTCACAAATAATGAAGCTGAATATGAAGCATTGTTATCTGAGATGCGGGTAGCAAAATATTTGGATATTAAAGAACTGTCAGTATATGTTGATTCGCAGTTAGTTGCAAACCAATTTAACAGAATATTCAAAGCACACGATGAATCAATGCAAAAATACTTAAAGCTTGTGCAAGAGCTAGCAGTTGACTTCGATTTATTCCAGATAACTCAGGTTTCGAGGACGCTGAATAAAAAGGCGGATGCGCTAAGTAAGTTAGCCGCATTAACATTCAGTCATTTTAAGAAAAAAATTTGGGTTGAGGAAGTTAAAGTAAAATCTATTGAAGAAGACAGTGTTTCGGCTGCAGTTGAAGAAGAGGAGCAGAGTTGGATGACACCAATATTAGAATTTCTAACCAAAGGTACATTGCCGATAGATTCAAGTGAAGCAAGAAAGATTAAGATAAAGCACCAATGTATCTGTTAGACAAAGGAATTCTATATAGAAAGTCTTTTCTGGGACCTCATTTGCGCTGCCTTAATCCAACCCAAGAGGATTCAATCATACAGGAAGTACACGAGGGAATGTGCGCTCTGCATTTGGGACACAAAACAGTTGCGTCCAAAATAATGCAGCTCGGATATTACTGGCCGTCAATGTACAGAGACGACGCAGAGGTAATACGCAAGTGTCAATCGTGTCAACTTCATGCACCGATAAGCAAGGCTCCGCGACATCCTATGATACCGGTCGCGTCTCCATGGCCGTTCTGCAAATGGGCAATCGACATAGTGGGGCCATTCCCCGCAGGACCAGGGGGTGTAAAATTTCTGGTAGTGGACATTGATTATTTCACGAAATGGGTAGAGGCCAAACCACTAAAAATAATTTCGGGCAAGCAAATTCGAAATTTTGTGTGGGAAAACATCGTCTGTCGGTTTGGAATACTAAATGAAATAGTAAGCAACAATGGTACGCAGTTCGAAGGTAATCCATTTAGTGATTGATGCCAAGAATTGAATATAAAACAAACATTTACATCAATCGTACACCCTCAGGCGAATGGTTAGTGTGAGGTTACGAATCGGGATATCATTTTAGGAATCAAAGCAAGGCTGGGATTGTGTCGAAGGGGTTGGATAGATGAACTACCTAACGTTTTGTGGGCACACCACACAACTTCAAAGGTCGCAACTAATGAAACACCTTTTAGTTTGGTGTACGGGTCCGAGGCTGTAATACCCGCCGAAATAAATGTGCCAACTATGCGCATAGCTTCCTTCGATGAAAGTAGCAACAACGAAGAACTTCGTGAAAATCTAAACTTAGTTGAAGAACGCAGAGAAATGGCGGCCATAAAAGAAGCAATCAACAAACAAAGAATCACAAGCTACTATAATAAGCGCGTACAACCATTATCTTTCCAATTGGATGACTTGGTGTGGTGAAAAAACGAAGCAAGCAGGGCAAAGGATACGGGTAAGCTTGGACCTAAATGGGAAGGATCTTACAAGGTTATTGGCGTAAGCGATACAGGGGCGTATCGTCTAGCATGTTTGGATGGAAGAGTAATAAAGCGCACCTGGCATGCGCAGACATTGAAACAGTGCTACATATGAAAAACTGCAGAGGGACAGATCACCCCAAACAACTGTTTAAAGTTTTTATCATGTGAATTTTTATTTTCCATTGTAAACATGATAGCTAAGTGCTGGTCAAAAGATATGTTTGAAATAAATTGAATTATGCAATTTAAGCTAATAACTTGTGCATTTTTTTTGTACATTTGTTGATTGCATGCCCCTTAAGCTGCACAGGGACACACTCCGAGTCTCAAGTGGCATAGTTTAGTTTGGTTACTAATACTATTTTTAATGGTGACAGTAGTAAAACATTGGTTTGTTTCAAACGCTTGTACACCGTGCAAGACGGAGACTTGCACAGTCTAGACTATAAAATACAAGTTTGGTTTACTTGTTTAAATAACCCGGACATTGGCGTGGCCGGAAGACTCTTGAGTATAGAAATTGGTTTGTCTATAGTACGGGTAATTTGCATTGGATTGTATACGCGTACATACTTATAAATTTTTTTATAAAAGTCTTGAGTATAAACTTATAAGTATTGGTTTGCTTACTTTTGCGTACAACATTGGATTGTTGGTGCAAGAATAAAAAGATCATGAAACGATTGAAGGGTCGCTCCCGTCATGAAGTCATGACATTTATTCTACATAAGAGTTATTGAATGCATAATATTGTAACAAATCATTATAACCGCCATAGTGATTTCGTAAAAACACAATAAATGCGCCTTAACCAAAAAAGTTACCGAAATTTTATTCAATCAAAAGCTAACATATTACAGTTGGACAATATAAAGTCAACCGCTTAGCATAAAAGCGGGAAATATACAAAAATTTGACCTAATATATGCCAATATAAGCTAATAAAAAAAGGGGGTGGCAATTGGCGGGAACGTTTTCCCTACACTAAGGAGAGTATGCCATCCTCGCCCGCAGCGATCAGACGCATACTCCGCTGTAAACAGAAAAAGAAAAATATAATATAGGGATGCGAAACCTCCGAGACTGCAAGGCCCATCCCTCGCTGGCAAAAAACAAGCCACCAAGGATGGTTGAAAGTATCCACCCAAGGTATCTTAACAAACTCAGTCGAGTTTGTCAGAAATTATCTCCTGTGCAGAGATGATGGGATCGTTAACAAGAAATTGAAGACAGGGGATTGAGATTTGTTAGATTTGGGAACAAGCTTCATCACATTTTTCTTTGGCTCTATCGACAAGCAACTCAGCAATATTGGGGGGAATCACGGGGGGTACACATATCTCCCAGCAAATGACATTCCAGAATAGGGTCCACTCATAGGCGCGGGCATCAACCATCGCTGCGCCAAAACGCTGCTTGACCGCTTTGCAGTCGAGTGCGTGTTGAACTATTGTCGGAATGCCCTGATGAAGAATGTCATATTGTGCTTTTATAACACCATGTTTGGCACCCCAGGATTCCTGCGCTGAAATCCCGTCGCTAAAACTCTCGTTCAAAAACATAACATGGCTTTCTGCTTCTTTAAGTTTTGCAGAGAGAGCCGCAATCTCGAACTCCATGAACGCCTTTTCTGCCATATGCTGATCTTCCTCCTATTGCCTCTTGAACATCATCACATTGATTTTCTCTTCAGCTTGCTTGTGTGCGGTTACGGCAATCGCAAGCTGAGCAGTGAGTTTGGCATTTTCCTGCTGCAAAGAAGTCTCTGTGGATGACGGCTGTGGTGGATGAGCAAGCGCAGTAGATTTAAGCTGCAAACGGTTGAGGTCCTTGGAAAAGTTGAACAATGTAGATTGTGTGTCCATATACAGTTCCTCGGTAGGAGAAAGTGTAGAAAGCTTCTGAATCAATTGCTGGGGGGCGCATGATTGTAGGAAAGAAAACTGTTGGGATAATGCTGGTAGAGAAACCTTCAAGAGTTCATCGATATTTGGAATCAATAGAGACAAATCTTCTGGATTTGGACACACACACTTTGAAGGATGAACTGCACCGCTTGGACCAGCAAAAGCAATAAACATGGTGTATAAATATCTTAACATCAAAATTTAACTGAAAGGTCGTCGGATGAAATCCATACCTTCGTCGTGTAACCTTTTTTGGTTACCTAACCCTCTTGAACCAGGAGTCTCGTACAATGAAGGTAGTGAATCTAAACGACTAGCTGGTTAACTTGTCTGGTTACCAGAATCGATGGTCGGATTCGGTGTGTAAGATTCCTACTTCATCTGCAAAGACAATAATCAAAACAACAAATTAGTGAAAAATAAAATTTGTAACTAGGGTTACATCATGCAGAGTGTAAGAGTATGAGATATACCTTTTTTGAGTTTTTGGCAGAGAAGAAGAAAAAGGAAGACTGATTTAAAAAAGGAAAAGCATTGTGAGATACGAAAAAGCCAAAAGGCTATTTATAGAGAAAATATGGGAGTCAAAAGGTAACGCAGGTATAATGATAGCCGTACACGTGTATCAATCTCAACTTAAGTACCTTGTTAAGAGGTCCGGTGCACGTTAGCATTAACAGGCGGTTGCATAATTACAATCATTACCTTTTTGGTAAACAGTGACAGTTGTCACCTCGGGTGCAGGAATTGCAGCCGAAAAGACAGTTTGGTGACTGCACACATACATTGCATTTAATGCTAATATAGTATCCGGTTACGCATATATATATTTAAATAACCTCACAATCTGTCCGGTTACATTTGAAATCCAACTAGGATTTATATTTGCACTATTAAGCATGCTAATCTGATTTAAAGGTGTCGTTAAGGTTCATTGTGTATACATTTTTTCTTACTAGTTCGATGTCATACACTATATTTCATTGTATATAACATCGAACTGGGGGACTTAATGATACGCATATCCGCAAGATTGTGCGGATGCACATCCAAAACCCTAAAACCGAACACAAAGGCATATGTCACGGGTATAGTTGCACCTTGTGCGCCTATACCATCTGATACGAGTTTCATATACTTGCATAAGGATCCAGTACATTCTAGAAGAATGTACGGTATAATCAATATGGATTCTTTTCCTTAAATAACGAAAGTTAGTTGGGACAAGATCACATTTAGTTAGGGAAGAGATTCTACCGAAACCCTAATTCGTGAGCCTATAAATACATAGCACATGAACCCTAATAGAGATATTCATTCGGTTACTCATACATAAACCACAACATACAAATCTCCATCATACGAATAAAGCTTCTTACGATCTTAAAGACTTTCAGGTATGTCTCGAACTATGAAACCTTCATGTCTTAGGGCCACTCAACCTCGTATGCTAGGTTGTTGGTGGAATTTCAAATCGTCCACCCTGTCAGAATCGAAACTATACTGATATGGGTTATCCACGACTAAGTGTCGGAGGTTCGAATATTGTTAGTCCTTAAACCCCTTTATGCACTCAAGCGTAGGTTCACTTTGACCCCGTGAAAATATGATTGATCAACTAGTAACTCTAATTTTATTAAATCTGAATTTTGTTCAATTACAGAGTGTAATTAGGTCTAGTGCTCAATTAATGGTGTCTAGTGTTGTTATTTATCGTTTGATTGCGTAATTAACGTTGTATGTACGAAAAACGAATTTGTTTCTTGTTGATATGATTTAATTGACATGAGATCTGATATTGTAACATGTTTAAATAGAAATATATCGAAAATTTATTAATTTTAGACCCCAATTTTGCGTGATTTCGTTACCGTATGCTTAAGTTATGCTTAATCGAAGATTTGACTAGGTGTTGTGCGTAATCCGAATTTTCTGAGTTGCATGCTGTTAACACCTATTTCCTTATGGGGTAAGGCTTAGTGTGTCAACAAGATACTAGAAGTAATCTAGCTTTAGGAGGGCGGAGTGTTGCCGATTGATTTTTACCCTCGGGAAATAATCCCTGCAGACCCTGTTCACAAGTGTAGAAACTTGTGGGGTGGCTTAATCAATCTGTCGTCCGTAGAGCGTAAAATTGCTAGTTTGATGACTTCTAGTGAGAGAAAGTAGAGAAAGAGAGAAGTGAAGTCTCAGCTCTCAAAGTTATCAGAATATCTGAACTGTGTAAAATGACGACCCAAGGGGTCTATTTATAGTGCCAGATCCACCAGATTGTTTGGGGACACGTGTCAGATGATGATACGTTCTGTTATTCGTGATCCGAAATTTATGCTGAAAGTGCCGTTCTCTGGCGAGGGCTTACATGCTAGGCGGCCTTCAAGGCTTACGCATGACGAAGCAGCTTGTACAACGGAGAACGCTGGACGGTTAACTCTACAAAACTGTTGTTTCCAACCTTCCTGATGGTACTTTTATGCAACCATTATGCCTTTTATGTGTGTATACAATAGGATACACCATTAAGTCCCCCCAGTTTAATGACTTAAGCATTTGAAGATTGATTAAGTCGTTAAACTTTTGAAAACGCATGCCAAACTAGCCTGTTCATTGCCCACTTGCATCGGGGAAAACATTTTAGGCATTAAATGCAGATGAATTTTACTGATGCTGTTATGATTAAATTTTTACGGCTGAGATCATTCACGCGCCTCCAGCTGTAAAAAGTGCTATTTCGTACCCTTCGTTTAAACTCACCCCTACACGTGTCTTAATCGTGGCCATAAAAATTGCATCGATGAAATCCTATAAAAACCATCATAACCCTGTTACCATCACTTTTTTACTTTTGCCAAGATCTAAAAAGCATATTCCTCCCCCAAATCTTCATCGCCTTCTTCAATCTTCAACTTTTTAAGGTTTACCGTCTTCCAAGGTTAGTACACTTCATCTTACTGCTATTTTCTTCTTGTTGATATCTTTTACTGTATTATCATGGCTTTTACACGGAGTACTGGCCAAGAGCACGCTAAGCCTTCTTCGTCAAATACCGCTGACATTCCTGAAGTTAGCACGATGGCTTCATCATTGACAAGTGAATATTTAGATGGCTTAAAGATTGCTTTCTGCCATCTCAATCAATACAACCCTGTTCTTCCTACCAACAAACAAACTGCTGACAACCCTCCTGAGGGGAAAATTACTTTATACGCTTTACAAATTACCCACGGCAACCTCCGTGTTCCCCTTACTAACTTTCTTCTTCACCTTCTTAGATATTATAGGGCCTGTCTTATCTCTTTGTTTAGAATTCGCACAATTAGTGACTGCTGGCTTACTATTGATAGTAAGAAAAATACTCATTTTGTTGGCACGAATAGAGTTTCAAATTTGAAGGACTGGAAAAGTCCATTTTTCTTTGTTGATGAAACTGTTATTCCGGAGGAATACTCCGTTGTCCGGGAATGGGGTGCTATTGATGCTGGCATAGGAAAGGGTGTTAAGATTTCTCCCGCAGAGCAGCGGATAGTAAATAGCTTGAAAGAGCTCCGCCTTCCTCCCAGATCATACGAAAGGTATGAGGGAATTCTTGTGCTGTGAAAAGTGAGTCAAGAATGGCCAAGCAATTCTGTGCCAGTACTTCGTGAGAAAAACCAGGGTAGGATGTGATATGATCATCCTATTATATATATATATATATATATATATATATATATATATATATATATATATATATATATATATATAGAGATTTGTGTCTATTGTTTGTCATGTTTACTTATATTGCTGTTCATGTGTTATTTTTGCAGCCAACGCCGTGATGCAGGTTCGTTCTACTCTTTCATCCGTTGATCTTGATGATGATGTAGAGATCACTGCTCGTGAAAAAACTGCTGAAGAGCTAAAGGTGGAGAGAGTTGTGGCTGAAGCTGAAGCTAAAGCTGCTGCTGATGCTGATGCTGCTGAAAAGGGAGAAGAAATTGCTGTGAGCAGCTCAGACAATGAATCCGGGTCTGAACATACAGACATTGAGCGGACAGCGGATGATACCACCACTGTCGATCAACAAACATCAGGGTCAGTTGACATCACGGGTGAAACTAACCCCACTCCTCCTCCAACCCAAAAGATAAGAAAGAAGAGCATAGGCTCTAAAAGGGCGAAGAGTACAGAGGAGGGCAAAAAGCAGAAACGCAGAAGAAGTATGCCCATTCTGCTTACACATTTTTTTTTTTATAACTGTTATATTTATTCATAATGCTAATTTGTTTTTGTTAGTAATTTTAGCAGAGTCGGATGATAGCCAAGGGAAGGCCACGGAGGGCGGTGAACGGAGGTCGGAGGAGAATCTTGAAAGTGAAGGAGAGAAGGGCCTGAAAATGCCTGACCCAAACTTTACTCCATTCGATGAATCTGAAGTTCATGAAGATAGGCCGGAAGGCAACTCTGCTTATCATTCTCCTCCTCCTAATATCACTAACTCAGCTATCACATCCTCCAATGTTCAAGAGCCAACTCTTCCTGCTCATGTGAGGGCATTGCAGGCCATCATTGCAAACCCTGCTACCAAGGATAAAGAATTTGAAACTCTTCTTCAGGTATGAATGATAAGACCTTCTGCATGTATATGTTTGTAATTTATTGATGTGAGTTGCCTGAAATTACTCATAAAATTTTTTCTTGTACAGGGTTGTGTTATCCCTGAGCTGAAACCCCAATTCACTGCTCTCCACTCTGATCAACTCAGGGAATTAACTATGGCAGCTCATGTACTGCTAACCAATCATCTGGACTCTGTGCTGCAACTGCAGAAGCATCAAGAGTCTATTCTTGCTATAGCCCGGAAAGACATAACTGAAGGTGCAAATACTCGTAAAAGAGCTGCTGATGCTAAGCGTGCCTTAAGTGATGCACAGAAAATAATAAAGGCTAGAGAAGTTGAGCTAAAAAGTGCTCAAGATGTCACTGTTGTTCTGTAAGGGGAAAGGGATGCTGAGAAGAAAAGACTTGAAGAGGAGCAGGTAAAAGTGGGTGAGCTGGAGAAGCAGCTGAATGCAGAGAGGGAAAAGTCTGCTGAGCTTCTCCGGAGGGCGGAGAAAGGCGAAGGTAATTTTGCTGAGCTTAAGAATGGTATACCAGGTCTGATAGCTAAGGTACTTAGATCCAGTCTTGTGGCGAATCCCTACAACGATTATGTTGATGCTGTTCGCACCCATGCGATTGCTGATGTGACCGGCAAGCTGTTTAAACGCCTTGCTCCCAACCAAACCCCTTCTGCTGCTATTACCAAACTTATGCCCCCTGGTACTTAGGAAAAGGTTGATGAGACTAAAGACAAATTGATAAATTTGAAGATAAACGTTTATGATGAAGCATGCAGCAAAGAAGATTCATCTGCTCAAGATGTGCTTAGCGTGAAATTTGATTGATTCTTGTAAAAATGTCAAACAATGTTTTGTAATAAATTTCCTTCTGACCTTGACATTATATACATACTGACTTTATTGTGATGACTATGTGTGTTTACATGCTTGTTGCAAATGTTTTGATGCTTAATGCTTTAAAACCAATCGATTATGCACTCGAGCATAAAATTTCTATACACAATTGTGCAGTGTATAATTGAGCAAATCATTTTGTAAAGTGTATAAGGTAATTCATATGTAGACACCTTGTAGTATTAAGTTTTGCTAAATTAATATGATGTCTGAATTCTGTTACACGCTTTCCGTCATAAGATTAATGAGGAAGAATTATGAAGTGTTTTAGAAGAATGATTACAAATCAATAGACTCTCCGTCTTACGCCTTCTGTCATAAAGTATATGAGGAAGAATTGCTAATTATTTTGCCTTCATAGAATATATAAACTTCTTTTCGTTCTGTGAAATAAGTTTTTATAATGTTTGTCATGACAAGTATCTGAGTTTTGTATCATGCCTCGGTGCGTTCTAGTAAAACTTAAACGTTTTCTAGCCGATCCCTTGTGCCTTTACTGGCCGGCACAAAAGCTTCCGCCATCGGAGGTATTTTAAAAATACACTCCTTCTGTGGGCAGGTTATAAATGTAATGTTTTACATTTGTCACGGGCAGCACTTTGTTTAAGAAAAATATAAAATTTATTGTTCGGTACTGTGCAGTACATAAACGATTGATGACGAATTTAGGTGGATCAAGCCTAATTAGTATGCCATGAATGTTTAATGTATGCAATTGCTATCATAGGCACTGTAAAATAACCACAATGGTTCACAGTAAATTGATAAACGTTGCTCTTCATATAATGCGAAAATATGTTCTTCAAATGCCAAACATGTGTATTTTGGCATGAATACAATGATTGTAAAAGGCAATGTCTTCATAAAAATGCTAAAAACTGCTCTGATAATAAACTTTTGTTCTTGATAACATGCTAAGATTTGCTTCTTCATACGCCGAGCGCCCAGCGCTATCCGGCCTACACACTTGTTTATGGAATGAAAAACTCCTGAACTTCATCATCACTAAACAACCGATCATGCTTTCTCCAGTTTACGTTGCCTTCTGGTAAGTTCACAAATGTGGATATCTCCCTAGCCGGTGCCACATACTGTGAATGTATGGTGGCTACTCCATTAGGAGTTGGGAACCTGATCTCTGCATGAGCTGTCGATGTTATCGCTCCGAATTTAGCCAACGCTGCACTTCCAAAAAGGACATTAAATCGAGAATTTCCATCTATGATTGTAAAATCAATTGTTTTTATTCTCAACAATGGGAATGTGCCCATAACAACTTCCAAACGAATCTGCCCCATGGCATTTACCTGTGCTCCCGTTAATCCAGAAAATTTCAACCTCGTTTGCCTAGCTTTGCCCTGCACATGCCTTGGAAAAGTCTTCAAGCAATGCCAGTAAATGATGTCAGCTTCACTTCCCGTATCTGTGTAGATACAGTTGATAAACTTATTTGCTATCTCTGCTGAAATGATCACTGGTTGGACGGACAACGCCCAATTCTGAATTGGCTGAAAGATAATTGGAGCATATCTCCAGCTGTCCAAATTGCTGTTTGATGATTCACCTTCTTCATAATGACTGTCGTTGATCCAAACCATCCTGATTACAACTTCTGGAGTTGTCTCGCGCTCTGTGATCCGGTCTCCATACTGCGGTTGGTTCCGATTATCTCTTCCACCATGCTGCTCTCTTCTGTTCTCTCCACGGCGTCTTCTGTTACCATCATTCCTTTGCCACGCAAATTTCCTGCGAGGATCATTCCTCCTGTACTATTTGCCAGGCAACAAATGATTCAGTTCTCCTGCCTTGATTTTCGCTATTATTTCTCTCATCAAAGATTTGCAATTGTCCGTATCATGACCCCAAGCCTCATGGAAATCGCACCACAACTCACTCTTTGGACCCTCCCTTTCTTCCATAGGTGCTGGAGCATTGAAAGTGGTCCGAATTGGTTCAGTGAAGAGGATCTCTTTCGGAGTTTTGGTAAGCGCCATTATTAACGGGTGTCTTTCTATTGGCCTTCTGTTGTGGTGGAAATCATTAGGGTGATTGTTTCCTCTCCATCCTCCATTTGAATTGTCATTCCTTCTCTGATTTCTGTCAAAATACCGTCCTCCGTTGTGCGGCTTGCTACTGCTGCCAATATCAAACTTATTCAACCCACGCTCACCAGCTCGAACATGCCTCTGTGCAACCTCCAACGCCTGATGCAATGTTTTTGGCAAGTCATACCGTAATGCATGAACAAGTGCACTAAACCGCCGCTGGTCCAGACAGAAAATGAAACCAGATACAAGCTGTGATTCTGGACAATCAGGGATCTTCTGTGCTTCAAGTATATAATGCTTCATAAAATTGCTCAAAGATTCGTTATGATGCATTGTGATCTCGTGTGCATCAAGATGTGTCAGAGTACAGCTCCGGAGATTTTGGTATTGCATCACAAATTTTGCTCTCAAATCAAGAAAACTAGTAATACTCCTTGGAGGCAAACTAGCAAATCATTCACGTGCCATTTTCTGCAGTACCATAGGAAACATATGGCACGCAGTTTCATCCTCCCAATGCTGCAACCTCATAACACCTTCAAACATAGTCAGAAAATCTTCCGGATCCGTTGTGCCATCATAAACTCCAATTGTTGGTATAGCAAGATTTCTGGGCAATGGATAATTAGCAATTCGGTCAATGAAACACTGTGTAGATTCTGCCATGGCTGGAGGCTTGGTGGCTTGCTCTCCAGTAATGAGGGCAAAGAAATTGTCCAGGGCCACAGCACGGACGGCAGGCTGCGCTAAGCGTTGCTTATATTTTGCCGGAGCTGTTTGCTTAAGAATGTCATTTAATAGCAACACTGTCTGCTTCTCTGACATGAACTCATCTTTGTCAATTTCATCATCAGAGTCAATTATTATCATAGCTCAGGTCGTTATCATCCCCAGAATCATCAATAAGACTGCCCAGCTTGTCGAGTAGCCTGGATAACTTGTATTTTGATATAGATTGCCTTTTCATGATTTGCTTGTCTTTGCCATCCGCCATCTGCCGAAAAGGTATAAATGATGGACATCTCCGTGGTTGCATCAGTGGTCGTCGCTCTGGATTATTAACAAAATTTGGAAGTCTTTCTGCACTTTTGGTTGTTGTTTCTTCGATTACTGGCCTTTTCTCCGAATTAGTTGCCAAATGTTTAAGCCTTTCTGCAGTTTCAGCAACTGTTTCTTTAATCGTACCATCTAGTGGCTGAACGGATACATCTTCAACAGTTATCATGTCGGTAGTTGATGGATTGTTGACTGCTTCAAGTACAAATGGAGCTTCAGTTGTTTTTGTTCCTTTTTCGTTTCGTGTGTTCTTTGCATTAGTGGATGGCGCCATTGTTAACACCTATTTCCTTATGGGGTAAGGCTTAGTGTGTCAACAAGATACTAGAAGTAATCTAGCTTTAGGAGGGCGGAGTGTTGCCGATTGATTTTTACCCTCGAGAAATAATCCCTGCAGACCCGGTTCACAAGTGTAGAAACTTGTGGGTGGCTTAATCAATCTGTCATCCGTAGAGCGTAAAAGTGCTAGCCGGATGACTTCTAGTGAGAGAAAGTAGAGAGAGAGAGAAGTGAAGTCTCAGCTCTTAAAGTTATCAGAATATCTGAACTGTGTAAAATGACGACCCAAGGGGTCTATTTATAGTGCCAGATCCACCAGATTGTTTGGGGACACGTGTCAGATGATGATACGTTCTGTTATTCGTGATCCGAAATTTATGCTGAAAGTGCCGTTCTCCGGTGAGGGCTTACACGCTAGGCGGACTTCAGGGCTTATGCATGACAGAGCAGCCTGTACAACGGAGAACGCTGGACGGTTAACTCCACAAAACTGTTGTTTCCAGCCTTCCTGATGCTACTTTTATGCAACCATTATGCCTTTTATGTGTGTATACAATAGGATACACCATTACATGCTTTGTGTTTTAGCTTATAAAAAGTGTACTACTGTATTCCTTATGAAAATTTATGCAATTTGGACTTAAGATTTGCGTCAAAAGGTTATGCAATGCTCCCGTAATGTCAAAACCAAGATTTGGTTTTTAAAGTGAGCTGAATCGTTTTTCAAAGTTACATAAAAATTGATAGAGTGCACTAGGGATTGATTGAGACTTTGATCTTCTGGAATATGTTAGTTTATATGTTACTTGACATGTTTCATTTGTATGCAAACTTGCGAGAACGTAATTTGCCATGAGATATATGCTCATCTAAATGATATGTCTGTTTGATGAACAAAACTGGAAGGTCTGTAAATGTTTGTAAAAATGTACAAATTGGCTAAAGAAATATTTCTGATTATTTTATCAATAAAATTTTGAGAGGTTTTGAGATGACCTCAATTGGCCGTTCGTCAAAATCTATTCTCTATGTTTTCTGAGAAATATTTCAAAACTGACGCGCGGGCAGAAATTGCTGTAATGAACTATGATTAGACTCCTTCTGACTTCTAATTTTTATTTATCGTATGAGGCTTTGGCCAGAATTTTTGGAATCAATTTTAAGTATAGTTAAGATCTGGAGTTGTTCATGATTTAATGATTTATGTGCTATGAGCTATAGTTGGATCTTTCTACGGCGTACGAATTTCTAAGGCATGCTTTAAGGTGCAAAAGTGCAATATGCTTAATTATGACTTGTAAAGTGATACTTGACCTAGGTTTGACTTGTTGAACATGTTTGCATGACCTACTGAGATGTTTGAATTTAGTTGACCACTTTGATCGAGTTGACTTTAAGGTTGACTTTGGTTGACTTTTGTTGACATGCTTGGATTAGTTGACTTTTACTTGTTCGTTGAGTCAGAAAATCTTAGACCGAGTTGACTTCTGGACTTTGCATACACTATGGGTTGACATGGTTTGACCTATAAGTGTATACATAAGATGATTTACTTATTTAGGTTGCGTTGTTCAGTCGAAATTGTTCGACAGTCGTACGTTTTGCTAAGAAATTACAAGTGCTTTTGCTAAGGTGAGTCTACAGTCCCTACTACATTTTTACAGGGATGAGATGCATGCTTTTTACAAATGTTTTACATATTAGGCACAAGTAACTTACTAAGAATATACATATGAGTTCAGATCAAAAATCCCTTAGCTTGATTATATTAGTTACTTTGTAAGCTCGACTTATAGGGACGGTACTGTTAGGTTTGACAAACCTCGCCTAAAACATAACAGGCGTCTATTCTATTGTTAGTCGTACACTTGATCGGTGTAGCACAATGATAGGGTAAACTAAAGACGTGTGCTCGGCTCACGCAAAGGTTAAAACTTTATAATCAAGTGCTCAAGATAATGTGTACTTTTCCTATGATGTTTTCTAAGAAAATCTTGTGGCCTAACTTAAGAAATGATTTACTAAACCTGTAGTTTCACTCAACATTTTTCGTTAACGTTTTGTACGTTTCATCTCAGGTACTTAGAGGTAGTGCTTCCGCTTAACTGAAGTTATATGCTGTCGGTGCTAGAACTGGACGGCGTCCAGCATATTTATCATTTTCATTTCAAGAACAAACATTCGCATTTAAACTACTTTATTTCAAGATGTTTTGGGTTCATAGACATTAGTCATTTATGTCAAACGTTTTCCAGTTACATTTTCTTTAATAAATGATTTTGATTTGATAATTAATGCGAATACTTTTCAAAAACGTCTCATATAGAGGGCGTGACCGCTAACTGTGGGACCAGGAGTTAATATTCCATTAGTGAATTCTGACGGGGTATTACAAGAGGGAGGGAGTAATATACTATGAATTTGGTCACTATAAAAGTAATTATAATGTAGATCTTTTATTTTGTGTTGTATTATTAGAGTACTTCCAATAAGAATGCCAATCCTTGCCAATCCTTTGACAATCTCAAACACCCATTGGGAGTGTGTTATTAATCCTTTGCCAATTCCTTTTAGCCATTCATTTTGTGAATTTGAAGCATATATCATCAAGAATCATATGCCTTTATTTACTTGTACATGTTGCTTTTAGATTTGTACTATGATATGATTAATTAATTTTAAATGGTTGAAGAAGGGTGTGATGGTTGGGAGTGATATTTGATGGGTTAGTGATAGAAAGGAAATGAGAAAGAAATGATGATGTGTCGCTAATGTGGCAGTGTGTTAATATAAAGAAGGGTGTCATGAATGGGAATGCTCTTATAATGGACAATAGAAAGCAAATTTAGAAACATCATTTGTATTAGAGTTTAATTGATCGAATCAATTTTCATCAGGCATAATAGCCGATATTTATAATGTTTACATCATAACCTTAATCTCCCAAACTCAACTAACAATGCCACAACTATGGAATATATTTAGGAGATCTTCTATCTATGGATAATATCACATATACAATAATGTAGAATATATGCTATGAAATACAATATATCGTGTATATCTAATATGGCCCCTCAGTTTAAGAGGGAGGAGGACGGACGTTTAGACTATCCCAAAAGTCGTCAAACAACACACGAGGTAGCCCCTTAGTGAAAATGTCAGCAATATGATAACGAGTATGAACATTTAGAACACGAATATGCCCCCGAGCAACCTACTCACGAACAAAATGAATATCTATTTCAATATGCTTAGTACGTTGGTGTTGAACAGGATTTCCCGACAAGAAAATAGCACTTACATTATCACAAAATACCATGGTTACTTTCGAAAGAGGCGCATGTAGTTCTAATAGAAGGTTGCGTAGCCAGCAAGATTCCGACACAACGTTGGCTACACCTAGATATTCAGCCTCAACACTTGATCTAGAGATGGTGAGTTGACATTTTGAAGACCATGAGATTAAATTATCGCCTAAAAATACACAATAACCTGATGTGGAACGTCTTGTATCCGGACAACCCCCCAATCGGCATCCGTGTAAGAAACTAAAGAGTGTAGAGACGATCGGCAAAGTTGTAATCCAAAGGAAAGGGTTCCTTTAATGTAACGAATAATGCGTTTTAAAGCGTCCATGTGAGAATCTTTAGGATCATGCATGTGTAAACAAACTTGTAGAACCGCATAAGAAATGTCCGGTCGTGTGAATGTAAGATACTGCAAAGCCCCTGCCAAGCTTCGAAATAAAGTAGGATTAGAATAAGGTCAGCCAGCATTTGTGCTAAGTTTTCCATTTGTATCGATGGGCGTTCGAACCATGTTGCTATTAATCATGTCGGCACGTTCAATAATCTATTGAGCATACTATGTTTGATTTAAAGTTTGTTGAACGAGGTTGAAGTTTGTTGATAGTGGTTGAAGGAAAGAGTGGGTAACATAGACAACCAAAGATACGGATATGATTATAAGAAGGGTTGTGAGCATAAAGTATTTGTGTGGGACTTTGAAATTTTAGAAGTTTAGAAGGAAGAATATTTAGAATGTAAGTTGCCATTTGAAGTGCATGTTGCTAAAAAGAGGGCGGAATTGAGGCGTGGGAGAGGAGAGTGCGAATAATGTTATTTATAGCCCATATTTTACATTCGGATTTTCCATTTTGTGAAGATGTATGTGGACAAGAGAAACGAAAATCCATCCCATTTTTGGTACAAAATTGATAAAAGGAGTTGTTTTTATATTCACTAGGGTTATCACATTGAAAGGTTTTGATGGTTTTCCCAAATTGTGTTTTTATATATTGACTAAAGGTAAGAAAAATGGAATACACATTAGATTTGCTAGCAAAAGGGAATGTCCACAAATAGTTAGAGTAATTATCAAGAAAAAAGTCACAATAACGATGACCGGAAGTGCTTAAAACCGGTGAAGTCCATAAATAACTATGGATAATATCAAAAGGAGACAAAGTAGACGAATTAGAGGTAATAAATGGCAACTTAATTTGTTTTCCAAACACACATGATTGACAAAGTTTAGAAGAAACACTGTTATTACATTGAATAAAGTTTTTATTTCTAAGAGAACGTAAAACATTGTCGCCCGGGTGTCCAAGATGATGATGCCATAGTCAGAAGATAAAGCAATAAAAGTAGATGGAGGAGTCCTCTTTATTTATTGAAGCATGGCAGAAGTAATGGGATAGAGATCACCAGTGCTATTACATCTGAGAATTGGGTTGCCTTCGGAAATTCCTTCATAGTAAAATCAAAGGGATCAAAATCAAAAGAAAGATTATTGTCAGTTGATAAACGTCGGATAGAAATAAGATTTTTAATGATATTAGGAACATGCAATATATTACGCAAGAAAAAAGGACGGTGATTAGATTTAAGAGAAGTGTGACCAAAGCCTTTAATTGGAATAGATAAATACACGTTTAGATCCACTTAAAGGAAAATAAGAGTTTAGATTACCTGAACTAGAAGCCATGTGAGACGTAGCCCCTGTATCCATATACCATGTATCCTCTGGTAAGTTAAGTTTCATGGTATGCAAAGCATTATCGATATCAGTTAGGCAATATCGGTTTGATTCATTAGCAACATATTGGGCCTGAGCAGGCCGAGGCCCCAATAAGCCAGCCTGTGAGGAGTTTGGCCGAGGATTCCAGTTGGATGTTGGGTATGGGCAAGGAGGATAAGCCCAATTAGGTTGATTTTGATAAGCCCAAGGTGGTTGAGGAGCCCAATTAGGTGAGTACTGTGGATAATAGCCTCGATTACTTCTTCCTCTGTTACCAAATCGACCTCTTCCATTATTCCCACGATAAGAACCTCGGTTGTAGCCACGTCCACGAGTGTAATTTCCACGAGAATATTGCGGTTGAGTGAAATTAGGTGGTGGCGGCATCGAATTGTGTTGTTGCGGTGACGATTTGTTGGTGGTAAGCAGCGCCGAATCCGAATTGGTGGAAGAATGTATGTGTTGCTTTTGTTTTCTAGTCTTCTAGCAATAACATAGACCTTGCTTGATAAAGGGTCAATAATGGCTTAATGTATGATAGCTGGGAAGCGATGGAATCGTAAGTATCATTTAGGCCGGCAATCAATTGGAGTACCATACGTGGGTCTGAAACTTTATCATCAACATTGCTTAATTGATTTGCAATCGATTTGATTTCCTGACAATAGGATGTAACATCTGGAAAATTATCCATCATGATGCTGTTGAATTGACGTTGCAGGTACAGGGCACGAGAGCTCTTATTATCTTGGAAGATGTCCTTGATTCGTGACCAAGTAGCAGTAGCAGTAGAACCAACATCAAAGATGTTGTTGAAGAGTTCAATAGATATGGTTTCATAAAGCCAATTGAGAACAATGGCATCCAAACGTGACCAGAGTGCAGTTTGAGCGGATGATGGAGGTGTACCAGAACCGGTAGTTACAGAAGAATCAGCAGAATCAGTTGGATGAGACAGATGATCCAGGACATCATAAGCCCAACAGGTAATTTGAAAAAGCTCAGACCATGTATTGTAGTGTGAATTTTTGAGTTCTAGGGTGATCGGGATATGATTTTTAATGTTAGATACGGTGAAGGCAGGATGTAGCCTACTATTATTGTTATCTTCCATTGAAAAGAAACGAATAGAAGAAAAATACGTGTAGACGTGTAGAAGAAAAGGGTAGGGAGGATTAGGTTATTAAGCCTGATACCATATTAGAGTTTAATTGATCGAATCAATTTTCATTAGGCATAATAGCCGATATTTATAATGTTTACATCATAACCCTAATCTCCCAAAGTCAACTAACAATGCTACAACTATGGAATATATTTAGGATATCTTCTATCTATGGATAATATCACATATACAATAATGTAGAATATATGCTATGAAATACAATATATCGTGTATATCTAATAATTTGGCTCGGTGGTAAAAGGAAATAAAAGCGTTCAAATGATCTTGGGTTCGAATCTGGTTTGCCATTCTTATTTAATTTTTCTGTTAATTTTTAACGAATGTTTATTCGTGATGGCTCGCTCGACTCGAAATTGATTGCGTTTATTGCTCGAACATAAACGAGTGCTTATGGTTCGAATATAAATGAGTGCTTATTCAAATATTAAACGAGTTTTCGAGCGATCTGAATCGATTATAAATTTTTTTTCACTCTGCTCGTTTATTAATCGAACACTACTTTTCTATTCGAACTCGGCTCGAAGTTAGAATATCCAGTGCTCGAACTCGAAGTAAACGAGTTCGAAATCGAGTAGCTCGTTTAAAGCTCGGTTCGTTAACAACCAAATAATTCGTAACTTGTATTTATAACTCATGCTTTGAAATTGTACCTTAGAGTTGTCTGGGTGATGAGTCAGATGAAGTGCGCGACTTAATTTATGATGTCACGTTTAGCCATTTGATAACACCAACTGATGAAGTGCGTGTTTGTTTTATGATTCAACTAACTGTTACGCTTAAAATTTTGATCGCACAATAATATTTATTAATGATTATCATTTATTAAAAACTAGTTGTGGAGCCCTTGCTTCGCGTCGGGGGCTTCGTTTTGAATGCGAGTTAAAAAAAAAAGTCTTGATCTATTTTGTAAAAAAGATTTTTTTTCGACATCTAACATTGAAGGGTTGTTCCTTTTGTGAAAGTTGTTTCTTTTAGCGTTCGTTTTTATTTATTTTTTTGTTTTTAAAAAAAGTT
This sequence comes from Rutidosis leptorrhynchoides, assembly GCF_046630445.1. Taxonomy (NCBI): domain Eukaryota; kingdom Viridiplantae; phylum Streptophyta; class Magnoliopsida; order Asterales; family Asteraceae; genus Rutidosis; species Rutidosis leptorrhynchoides. Next base: position 349,480,748 of record NC_092333.1, on the reverse strand, counting down.
AGTTGATCTATTTTGTAAAAAAGAATATTTTTCGACATCTTTTGGTAGCATTGAAGGGTTGTTCCTTTTATGAAAGTTGCATCCTTTATCGTTGGGGAAGAAAAAAAAAAAGGTTAGTTGATTTTTTGGTAAAAAAGGATTTTTTTCGACATCTTTTGGTAACATTGAAGGGTTGGTTCTTTTATGAGAGTTGCTTCTTTTATTGTTGGAGACCAAAAAAAGTAAAATGACGAAAATACCCCTAGTTACTATTGATGAGTAGTGCTACATGGTTTTTTCTATTAGATATATAGATAATTAATAATTACTACAATATTAATAATGAACAATTTTTCAAAGCATGATAAGGATGTTTTATCTACCCATCAGTAATGTCAAATGACAAAACCACCATTAATCATGAAAATATACAAGTTAATTAAGTAAACAGTAATAAAGCTGGGTAAAATGTAAAATACTTTGTGATCTATCAAACAAAGAGTTAAATGGCACTAATAATGTAGTATTCCCTTTGCATCACCAGATAATTGGTTCTTGTTTTCTTGTACAATAGTTGTAGCACATGGTACACAAGAGTTTTTGAATAGGGCCGCTTATTTTGATGTGTAACATGGCATGTCCTAGATATTTGCATCTTGTATATTTGCAAGCTTTTACTTTGATTGTGAATTTGAGATTGATGATGGACATAATAAGTGTTATAGCTCATGTCGTAGTGTCATGTCTCTCTTCAGGGCCGCTCTGTTATTTTTATGGGCTCTGTTCGGTAAGTTTTGTAAAACTGAATAACACGAATCACAATACTTCAAATAATTACCAACATTACAATATTCAAACCAAAATTCATTTCAGAAACTAATTACAATCAATCTACATCAATTATCAACCGTATTCTCAAAGATGAAATATAGGAGACAAACTAACACTCAATTAAGCCACAAGATGTGGATTGATTCAAATCACTCAAAGAGAAAAAGATTGATGTAATATGGAAAAGAGAGTAAACGAATCTGAGAGCAAAATATGATTGAGCAATTGAGTTGTTCAAACCCTAATCTGACACCTTCTTCTCTTTTATACCAGCAGATATAAACTTTGGCAAGATGGCAGAAATGACCCCTCAACTCTTCAAATTGGAAGAACCAACACAAAATAATGAATAATTTAAACTTATTAAATTAAATAGTCTTCTTAAGCTGCTGCACTTTCATTCTGCACAGCATAACTTGATCAAAACCAAATCTACTGCAACCTGAACATCTTTAAGATCAACTGCAACACAATAACTTGAAATCCTGCAAAACATTCTAGAACAAACCGCATATAAGAACAAATTGATATCATAAGTTTCAAAATAAGTTTGTTATATCATTTTGAACATTCCCCCTCAAACTTATTTTGAAACAAGTCCAATATCCCGATTGTTTTACCAATTGTTTATGTTGACTTACACTTAACCCTTTGGTTAAGATATCTGCAAGTTGAACTGCAGATCTCACTTTAATTGTTTGAATGATACCTGTTGCTACCTTTTCGCTTATATAATGAACATCAACTTCAAAATGTTTTGTTCTCTCATGAAAATAGGATTACCAACAAGTTCTAGAGCTGAACTATTATCACAAAATAATTTTATAAGTAATTCAACTTTAATGTTCAGCTCAGTTAAAAGATTTTTAATCCAAACAATTTCACAAGCAGTAGAGGCCATGGCCCTATATTTACTTTCAGCCGAAGACCTTGACACTGTTGCATGTTTTTTACTTTTCCAAGACACCAAAGAATCACAAAAATATACCAAGTATCCTGTAACAGACTTTCTATTCAGTTTACACTTAGCATAGTCAGAATCACTATAAGCACAAAGACTGAAATTATTACTTTTAACAATGTTAATTCCTTTTCCAGGTGCTCTTTTCAAAAATATCTTGAAATGAGATTGTAAAGGAGAATGCATATACTAACTTAAAACTTGAACAGAAAATGCAATATCAATCTTACCACAAGTTTTTGATATTCTTTAGTAGTTTATCTTTGATGCTTGGTTCACATTCAACATTCATATTTGGTTCAATAGAAGTGCCAATAGGTTTACACCTGATAGGGCCAAAACAGACGATTTTATGTGTGCGGTGTCGTTAAGTCGCAATACGTCAGAATTAGCTACCAAAAGAGAGTAACGGTTTTATTATTTATATTTAGCTGGGGTTTCCTAGCTATAACTCACCTACTTGTCTTCCTTTTAACGAGTAAGTGGTAAATATAACTCAGGTTCGTATTTTTGTATGTTTGCTCAGTAACGTGGGACAAAAGTGCCTAAATAGTTAACCCTAGTGACAAGTGGTGATAGATTAAGATTAACTACTAATAATATAACTATAAAGATAAAGATGGATAGGTATGAAGAATAGAATCTTGATGGGGAACTATCACAAGAGTTTAACTTTCTAGAATAAACACTAAACCTCAATCAACTGGGCTGTGAACCTAACTGATTTGTTTCTAAGAATTTAGGCTTTGAAGATTCTGGCTAAGACGGATATCCCTACTCCCAACATTAACCTTAAAAGGTTTAAACGACCTTATGGATAGAATCCTAGGTAGATGAACAAAGTGGTATATCCCTAAAGGAAAGTCTCAGCTTTTCTTAATCCTAGTTGGTCTAACTACAGTAATATTCCACCACTCGGTACTAAGCTATACCTTAACATTAACAGATGTGCAATCTTAGATATTCTAAGGTACTTCTAATTGGATTAGAAGTCTCTCCTTTGCGTTCACTTAATCAACCCCGGATCATCTTACAACATCTCAAGAATGTTGCTTCTAACGCGAATCATGCTTCTGAGCAAGCCAGTGTTCACTGAACTCTATATTACTGTGACGACCCAGAAATTTCCGACCAAATTTAAACTCAATCTTATAATGATTTCGACACGATAAGCAAACTCTGTAATGCCGAGTCTCAAAAATTTTGAACTGTTCATTTACCCATCGACTATTCCCGACGATTCACAAACAATTGTTTGTAAATAAATAAATAAATATTTATATATATATATATATATATATATATATATATATATATATATATATATATATATATATATATAAATATAAGTATGTATAATAAAATGAATCTATGTAAATATATATATATATATATATATATATATATATATATATATATATATATATATATATATATGATTTTTGTACACAATTAAGAAATTATGTATATGTATATTGTATTAAATATTCGAATAGGTTATATGAATATTACAAAATTAATAATAGGTAATGTTAATATATTAAATGTAAATACAAGTTAAAATGTAGTTATTATATTAATGAATATTACTTTCATTATTAACATTAAAATCAGTATTAATAATATCATTAATTTAATACACAATATATATAAAAAATGAGATTTGATAAGCATAAATTTGTTATATCAACATTATTAGTGTTACTCTCATTATTAGTATTAATATTAATATTAGTATTATTAATTTTATTATTAATATTATTACGATATATATAAATATGAAAAATGAATCATGTAACTAGTTATTACTAGTATTATTATTAAGTATTATCATTAAAAATCAATATTATTATTATTATTATTATTATCATTAATAATACGATCATTACCATTTTTATAATTATTATTATAATTACTATTATTTATTATCATTAATATTAGTACTAGTGGTATTATTATCATTATTGTTATTTCTATTATTATTATTAGTATTATTTTGATTAGTAATATTATTATTATTATTATTATTATTATTATTATTATTATTATTATTATTATTATTATTATTATTATTATTATTATTATTATTATTATTATTATTTTCTATTATTATAATTCTCAGCATTTTTATTATTTCCAATAATACTAATAATATTATTATTATTAATATATTTATTTATATTTACTAATTATTAATATTAATATAAATTATAAATAAAATCTTGTACAAAATCAGCTTTCCACTTTACATCACGATCTACTATTTTATTTCTTTGTTTTTATCTCTAATCTGTTATCAATCTTAATCGAATTCAGTACGTACCAAACAGATAGAGTCAAAAACCTTTAGTAATCAGAATCAAATTTTATTTGTTTTTATTTATTTATTTATTTATTTTACTTTGTCTGATTGAGAATTTGGGAACCACATTCTTATATATATAATCGATCCATTTAGGTTACAATGCAGACATCTCAATTCTCTTTCACTATCATTATCAGTTATAAGTTATAATAAATTCAAGTTATTGAATTAAAATAAAAAATAAAGCTGGAAACCGTCAAATATCTCTATTTTTACTTCATTTCATCAATAGCTCGAATTCATAATGATTTTTAAAATCTAAAAATGCAGAAATGATTTAAAACATGTCGTGATACCATCTGCGAAGTTTCATAATCCAATTCCTCATAACCTGAAACGACCCAACCCGTATTAAAACCGGCCCATAAAATTTTTTCCTTTTAATACGCGTTAAATAATACTTTAGGTCCAAATTGTTTTTCCATAAACATTTTTAATTACAATAGAAGGTTTAATAACCTTAAAACATTTAATACATTAGTTAATTGTCCAAACGGACATACACGACCCGATTAGTTTAGTTTCCAACAAAAATCGAGCATGGTGATTTGGGACTACGCTACCCAAATCCTAATCGAGTACAAAAGTAAGATCTCCTAAGCAACCTAGCCAAGATCTCTAGTTCCCAAGCTTACCCGAGCCGCCAAGCATGCAACCTATAAAAACAGCAACAACGAGAGGGTAAGCTAACGCTTAGTGAATGATAATATACTACATACATATATATGTATAAAATGGACACGCCACACAAATATCAAATACCGCATACCGAAGCATCCAAGTATAAGGCAACTACACTAAGCATACCGTACGATCACTAAGTAACAAGCTAAAGATATCAACAAAGTATAAGTTCACCAACGACGATGTGAACAACGCCAATAAGCTACACCCGGAGGGTTAGCTACAACACAACATTACATTAATATATATAACAATATAAAACGAAAAAGGTTAACCCCTTAACCCATTACCGAATACCAAACGCCATAATGAAGATTGGCCGAACTACACGAGCCTTAGTAATTCGAAACCACACGAGATTACTATCTTCACAACATCGAGGTTGGCTGAACTACACGAGCCTTAGTAATCCGAAACCACACGAGATTACTATCCCAATAAGATGACCGAACTACACGAGTCACCATGAATCCGAACTACACGAGATTCATTTCCAATAAGATGACCGAACTACACGCGTCATCGTGAATCCGAACTACACGAGATCCACTTCTCCAATTCAAACCCACGGTAACGGGATTATAAAATCCACCACGTCGGGGTTATCCACATCACGAAAAATCAACCCTTCGCCATTGGGGTTATAACATCCAAATCACAACCACGTATGATAACGTACACACAAACATGTACCTCGCCAAAGGTGGTCAACCAAAATGCACAACCGTGCTAATTGGACTCATACCAAAGTCCAACAAATCCACCTATATGTGAAGTGAGCTCTAATAGCTGAGAATCACTTCACCCGACCCGCACCCATCCTACACACACATATGCATATAGGATATTAACACTCACCTTGTCGCCTTGATGAATGCTTCCAAATAATCCACAACTCATCAATGGAAAGTACCTAATCCATTATCACAAATTCAACAACACACTTAGATTGGATTTACAAACCAACCCAATTTGACACTTAGTGCAAATTCGACCCAAATGCACTTTCAAGGACAAACCGCACCCAAACTAACCAATAATCACTAACACAAGTGATAATGGTCCTAATATGCCAATTAAACCCAAACACAAGTGTTAAACACTTATCGTTCTCAAAATCGCCCATAAACCCTAATTTTGACCCATAAGGTCAAAATCTCACCATTTACAAGTTTTGACACCAAAACATGTTTAACTCGGTTTTATACTTCAACTTAATCCATTTTAAGTTTACAAACCTCATCGAATCGGCATTCGGGTCATAATCATCAACAAACCCTAATTTTGACTCTAGTCAAAATTAGTCAACCACGAAAACCCTAAAAGTCTCCAAAACACCAATAATCACTAATGCTAGTGATTGTACACCATTTACAAGTCTTAAACATGGTTAAATCATTAACCAACCCAAAACCCGCCTTTAACACTTATAAACCCGAATCTTGGTGTTAATCTTCAATTAACAACTAAATGGGTTCCATCTATGAATCATACAATCAAAAGCCCCAAATTTGAATGATGAACACGAAAATGAAATTCGGAGTTAGAGCTTACCACTAGTATCACCGTGTAGCTATGAACGAGGGGAACAAACTTGTCAACTACGCCAAAGATCAAAACCCGCTTCTTCCTTTCCAAAATCTCACTTGAATCACTTGAGGATTTTAAGTTTTGAGAGGAAAATAGGAAAGAAAAGGAAAAAGAAAATAAAGAAAATGAATGAGTGGATGAGGTTAAAGCCTCAAATCTGGCTCAAACGTGAAAAGACCAAAATGCCCCTCACTTTACCTAAATATTGCGAAAACAGGAACCAGTTCGCCCACATTACCGCGCCGCGGCCTTAAATGTCGCGCCGCTACATTTACCTAGGTCTGGGATCATTTTTTGTCCTACTTCTGATCTCAATTTTAGTTCATTGCCGCGCCACGGCCTCCTTTGTCGCGCTGCGACACAAAGTACGATCTGAGTCATTTTCTCCTCACATAAGACTTAACACTAGAAAATGTCCCGAACCCTTCATACGCCTATCGTACATACCCAATTCACCTATAAATCATATACGGGGAAAAATGGGGTGTTACAACTCTCCCCCACTTAGACTCGATCACGTCCTCGTGATCCTCATCACTTAACCAAACGGATCACACTTCACGGTCCTCAAACATAAGTCCCAACCGGCTTTCCTAAGCAATTCTTCCCACTGAATTGCCTTTAACAACTAAATCATCACCCACGATTTATCAAATTCCATAATTCCGAGCACTAGCACTAACTCAATCCCTCACATCGGGAAAACTCAACCAATCTCATATCGAGATACCAATTCCTTAGCATACCCTTACCGAGTACAACGCTAAAAACAACCAAGTCTCAACCTAAGGTCAGCAACCCGAAGCGATGAAGACCGAACCAAACGAATCCTGACGGATAACACCAATCACTAAACATCCCTTGTAGTGCGCAATACGACCAATACGCAACTACCGTAACATCATAACAAACGGTTAAGACCGATAACGCCTAAAACAACTATGGTTACGTTAATCTCAAGGTGTACAAAATCGACTATCGTCACACCCGTAACAACACGTGAGTGAAGCACGGCTATCGCATCACTAATCATACAATATGGTCCTCACGATCCCACCATCGGCGTATAAAACAACCGATAGTTCCCACAACATGGTCCTTACGACCCCACCATTGGTGTATCAAACAACCAATAGATCACACGACATGGTCCTTACTACCCCACCATTGGTGTATAAAACAACCAATAGATCAAACAACCCGAAGGCTGGCCGAAAACACACGCGCCTTAGTGAATCCGAACTACACGCGACTCACTACCTTCACCACAACAACAATCGGGATTGGCCGAACTACACGCGCCATAGTGAATCCGAACTACACGAGAGTCACTATCCCAGAGGAATGACCGAACTACACGAGTCATTTGTGAATCCGAACTACACGAGACTCACTCCTCAATACAATGATCGAAACCACACGAGTCATTTGTGAATCCGAACTACACACGACTCACTTCCACAATAAGATGACCGAAACCACACACGTCATCGTGAATCCGAAACCACACGCGATCCACTACCATGATGAAGTCAGCGGACCCGAAGATCATGCTTCACCAATCTCAACACCGGATGAAGTCAGCGGACCCCGTCAACGGTCATGCTTCACCGATATAACACCTCGCTCATGATGAAGTCAGCGAACCCCGAAGGTCATGCTCCACCAATCGCATACTCCCATGATGAAGTCAGCGGACCCTAATGTCATGCTTCATCAATCACCAATACCATGATGAAGTCAGCGGACTCCGAAAGTCATGCTTCATCAATCAACGCCCTTTTGGCCTCGAACGACGAGTAGCGTAGCATCGCGCTCTGCTACGCCATAGTGAATCCTAACGGATACCACTAACCATTCACACACTCGAGCAAGAACCACCTATATCAAACATAGGCACAAAACAATAATTCTCTAGAAGAGAATCCGACACACACCTCCCTTAACCGAAGGATTTCACATTGCTCACCAAACACGTCCATTATCTCTCAACGAGATTTACCACATTACCACCTCGGTGATAATTTCCAAATCCAAACCATAAGTACAATTTATCCGAAATTGTAATCTACCACAAATCGACCAAAACCAGGTCTCGACAACATTTTTCGGATCTACCAAAAGCATCATCCGAAATCTCACACTAAAACTTCCTCGTGCGGGAGTGTAACTCCCCCACTTAGATCTACGTCCCATATCCACAACTCGTACAACCGTACAATGCTACCAAAGGTAGACTTTACAAACGATTGGGCTCACACGACCCATCACCATATCTTGCTCCAGCCTTGAGCACACGAAAGATTTCAATCAATCCTTAAACACTTCGAACAAAAAGTGTACCACGATTACACAAACTACACCCTCGCAATCATCCAATTGCTCTAGTTTGTCAATTTCCACCTAGTCACTCACGTACCTAAGGGTTTCACTCCGGCACCCTAAGTACAATGTAACCACAACACAATCGGAGTCGAACACTATGCTAGTAAGTATAAAAGAGGAACCTAATGTCGCATCTTATATACTCCATTACCAACATACATCGAGATTCAAAACACTCGATCTCAAGGTTTTCAGCCCACCCGTCGAACCTCACGGTTCTTCGACCTCCACACAAAAGCGAACACGCGCTTAACAACCGAACACCAAAACCCATTTCCATGGCTTGGTAGAAACATTTCCTAATACTAAGGAATGCTTGGTGGCACCAAGTCTTACGCCCTTCACCCGACAATCAATGTCACTATTGGGTACTTCCATTAGGAACGTCACCCATAACAACAACATGCACAACACAATGCATTTAATAAAGTCAAACTCAACGGCGCATAATAAATAATCAAAGGACATATTTATTAAAACGAAACATACCTTAACGTCTTCTTGAAGCACCCGTCCTCGCTAACTTGGGACATTCCGACTTACGATGTCCTTCTTCTTAGCAATTGAAACACACCATACCATCACTCTTTAGTACCGAACATTCCCAAGACTTGTGACCCCTCATGCCACAATTGTAACATCTAGATGCACTAGAATCTGGTATACCCGTCTGCGTACCACCCGTGCTCACACTCGGACCCTTAGTCCTCTTACTCGGAGCACCATATGAAACAACCCTTCTCTCGCTCAAAGGTTCACCCTTCTTTGATCGTGAATACGACTCGAAACCTCTAGCCAAGTCAAATAATTCTGCAAACGATTTCGCTTGACCTCGGCTAATTTTAATCTTCAAGTCATCATTCAAGGTCCGATAGAAATCTTGCATCAACAAATGATCATTCCCCAAATACTCCGGGCAAAAACGAGCCTTTGCTATAAAGGTCGTCTTGAGAGTATTCAAATCCATAGAACCCTGTTGCAAATTTCGCAACTCATTACGCATTTCCGATAAATCGGCTGAAGTCCGGAACTCCTCGAAGAATTCCTTCTTAAACCCGTCCCACGATAACGCCATAAACGGTTCACCACCGACAAGATCAATCTTACCATCCAACCAATCCTTTGCCCTACCCCGCAACAAACTAGTAGCGAGTCTCGTCTTCTTCTCAGGAGGGCATTCAATAGTACGAAAACACCCTTCGACATCCGAGATCCAAGTTGTGCTTACCAAAGGATCCAGTTTCTCGTCATACATCGGGGGTTTAGTCCTCATGAAGCTCTTAAGGCAACGCTCCACGTCACTACTACCCCGAAATTCGGAATACTTCCTATCCATTTCTTCTCGAAACGCACTCATTTGCTCTGCAACGGCAGCCGCAACTCTAGCGTTAAACTCCACGTCGTTCGTCTCGATCCCGTTTCCCGTCGCCATTCTAAGGAATGCAAAGCAATTAGATCACGAACGTATAAAACCACATACACAACACCGCCCCATCTTGCTAAACACTCGTCGTACATCACTTGTTAGGCACGATTTCCACCCGTAATAAGGTTTGCAAGTCCTTACTATGCACACACGCCGTATTGACTTGTTAGCACAACGACCGTCTCGCTCGATGCTATAAACAAACACAAATAAAATTCTACGCGATATAAACACACGCAAGAATTACATCACAATGCAAGCCAAAAATCCTAGTTAGTCCACCTACAAACAAGGCACTAACTATAACCCGTTCCGACCCGTTCACCTACAAGTCCCGCAACAAATAAGCACACACAAAAGTCTAAGTCTAGATACCTATCTCAAGTCGCCTAAATCCCTTAGACCATGCTCTGATACCACTTGAAACGACCCAACCCGTATTAAAACCGGCCCATAAAATTTTTTCCTTTTAATACACGTTAAATAATACTTTAGGTCCCAATTGTTTTTTCATAAACATCTTTAATTACAATAGAAGGTTTAATAACCTTAAAACATTTAATACATTAGTTAATTGTCCAAACGGACATACACGGCCCGACTAATACATTAGTTAATTGTCCAAACGGACATACACGACCTGACTAGTTTAGTTTCCAACAAAAATCGAGCATGGTGATTTGGGACTATGCTACCCAAATCCTAATCGAGTACAAAAGCAAGATCTCCTAAGCAACCTAGCCAAGATCTCTAGTTCCCAAGCTTACCCGAGCCGCCAAGCATGCAACCTATAAAAATAGCAACAACGAGAGGGTAAGCTAATGCTTAGTGAATGATAATATACTACATACATATATATGTATAAAATGGACACGCCACACAAATATCAAATACCGCATACCGAAGCATCCAAGTATAAGGCAACTACACTAAGAATACCGTACGATCACTAAGCAACAAGCTAAAGATATCAACAAAGTATAAGTTCACCAACGACGATGTGAACAACGCCAATAAGCTACACCCGGAGGGTTAGCTACAACACAACATTACATTAATATATATAACAATATAAAATGAAAAAGGTTAACCCCTTAACCCATTACCGAATACCAAACGCCACAATGAAGATTGGCCGAACTACACGAGCCTAAGTAATCCGAACCCACACGAGATTACTATCTTCACAACATCGAGGTTGGCCGAACTACACGAGCCTTAGTAATCCGAAACCACACGAGATTACTACCTCAATAAGATGACCGAACTACACGAGTCACCATGAATCCGAACTACACGAGATTCATTTCCAATAAGATGACCGAACTACACGCGTCATCGTGAATCCGAACTACACGAGATCCACTTCTCCAATTCAATCCCACGGTCACGGGATTATAAAATCCACCACGTCGGGGTTATCCACATCACGACAAATCAACCCTTCGGCATTGGGGTTATAACATCCAAATCACAACCACGTGTGATAACGTACACACAAACATGTACCTCGTCAAAGGTGGTCAACCAAAACGCACAACCGTGCCGATTGGACTCATACCAAAGTCCATCAAATCCACCTATATGTGAAGTGAGCTCTAATAGTCGAGAATCACTTCACCCGACCCGCACCCATCCTACACATACATATGCATATAGGATATTAACACTCACCTTGTCACCTTGATGAATGCTTCCAAATAATCCGCAACTCGTCAATGGAAAGTACCTAATCCATTATCACAAATTCAACAACACACTTAGATTGGATTTACAAACCAACCCAATTTGACACTTAGTGTAAATTCGACCCAAATGCACTTCCAAGGACAAACCGCGCCCAAAGTAACCAATAATCACTAACACAAGTGATAATGGTCCTAATATGCCAATTAAACCCGAACACAAGTGTTAAACACTTATCGTTCTCAAAATTGCCCATAAACCCTAATTTTGACCCATAAGGTCAAAATCTCACCATTTACAAGTTTTGACACCAAAACATGTTTAACTCAGTTTTATACTTCAACTTAATCCATTTTAAGTTTACAAACCTCCTCGAATCGACATTCGGGTCATAATCATCAACAAACCCTAATTTTGACTCTAGTCAAAATTAGTCAACCACGAAAACCCTAAAAGTCTCCAAAACACCAATAGTCACTAATACTAGTGATTGAACACCATTTACAAGTCTTAAACATGGTTAAATCATTAACCCACCCAAAACCCACCTTTAACACTTATAAACCCGAATCTTGGTGTTAATCTTCAATTAACAACTAAATGGGTTCCATCTATGAATCATACAATCAAAAGCCCCAAATTTGAATGATGAACATGAAAATGAAATTAGGAGTTAGAGCTTACCACTAGTATCACCGTGTAGCTAAGAACGAGGAGAATAAACTTGTCAACTACGCCAAAGATCAAAACCCGCTTCTTCCTTTCCAAAATCTCACTTGAATCACTTGAGGATTTTAAGTTTTGAGAGGAAAATAGGAAAGAAAAGGAAAAAGAGAATAAAGAAAATGAATGAGTGGATGAGGTTAAAGCCTCAAATCTGGCTCAAACGTGAAAAGACCAAAATGCCCCTCACTTTACCTAAATATTGCGAAAACAGGAACCAGTTGGCCTACATTGCCGCGCCCTCGCCTTAAATGTCGCGCCACGACATTTGCCTAGGTCTGGGATCATTTTTTGTCCTACTTCTGATCTCAATTTCAGTTCATTGCCGCGTCGCGGCCTCCTTTGTCGCGCCGCGACACAAAGCACGATCTGAGTCATTTTCTCCTCACATAAGACTTAACACTAGAAAATATCCCGAACCCTTCATACGCCTATCGTACATACCCAATTCACCTATAAATCATATACGGGGAAAAATGGGGTGTAACATCCTCGATCGGGCCTAGCTGTAAGATTACTAGAATGCCCTTATGTATATGTGGTATTTATATATGATTTTATTTTTATTTAATATTTACTATTAAATAATGATGTGGTTAGGACCAGTTTGTGACAAGGGTCACAGAACATGTTTGTTTATTTAATTTGGACTCCGTTTGGGTTGCCAAATGATGTACGAAAAATATCAGATAACTGATAAATACCCGTGTGTTGTGCAGTGTGGGATTTTAACCCACTTTAGATGAACAGTGCTTCTAATTTCTTCATTTGGTTTCCTGATTATTCACACACACAAACACATACCGTACCATCATCTCCTTCACCTACTTCAAACCCTAATCCTTGATTCTTGTTTTAGAGCTCAAATCGTTTATATCTTTGTGTTCCTTGTGATTTACTGATTCTAACAAGGTAAGAATCATAGCTTTTCATGCTCTAATCTTTGAGAAAATGGAGTTTTTGTGTTAGTTTTTATAAAGTGTGTATTTTGAGTCAAAGTGGATAGATTTGATGTTGTTTGAGTCTAAATCTTGTGGGTTTATGTTTCTACATGTTTAGTGTCTTTGATTTGGTCAGTTTTGAGGTCGTAATTGAGCTCTAGAGCAAGAATTGGTTGATTTTGGGTGAAACCCGTCACTTTGTGTTCAGCTTCTGCAGATGAACTACCCTCGGCCGATGGTCTTTGACCATCGACCGATGGTGAGGGACGATCGGCCGGTGGACAAGACCATCGACCGATAGTGTATGACTTCTGACCAACGGATGTAATTTTGATGATCGACCGATTGGGGGAGACCATCGACCGATGGTGTGTTGACGATTGGCCGATGGATGGGACCATCGACCGATGGTTGTAGGCAGTGAAAAGTGTTGAGTTTTAGCCGTTATGCTGCCCGTTTGTATTTTGATGATATTGATGTAATTTTTGAAAGTGCACAAAGTGTTAAGGAGAAAATTTTTAGCGGACGCTTTTTCGGACAAAATTTTTTATATTATGTTATTTGGTGTTAATGGACAATAACTAACTTGGTTTGCCTTATGTTCAGGTGAAAAAGATAAGGAAGCCGCTCAGTAGTAGATTATCTGAGCTGGTTGCTGGTAATTGGTGAGTGGGACTAACTGGAGAATATAGTATATAGAAGCATGTTATATTATGATTGCCATGCTTGTTAGATATACTTATTGTTGTGGTTAGTTAGTTGTTGTGATGACTGCATGTTAGTTGATGCTTGTCTGCTGGAGCCCAGTGCGTCCCTATTGTGTGGTCACCTCGGTAGGAGAGATCAACCTGCGGGTTGGGTTCCTCATGTGGTGGCCTAGACAGCCGTGGTGTATATATATGTGAATGACGCGTCCGTCGCGTGTGGATTATGTATATACATACGGTGGTGGAGGAACTTCTGGTAAACTCCAGTCCGATCAGCTGGTGGTTAATGGTTTGGCCGAGCCGCCAGAGTCTCTGTAGACGGCACTTGGGTGATGTTTGTGTGTTAGACTATTGTGACATGATTAGTATAACACTTATGTAGTCTATGGCCTGTAGTTAGTCGTACTCACTTAGCTTCGTGCTAATTCCCCTCCATCTCCTCCCTGCAGATTATTAGCTTTTGTAAATGTCGCATTTTGGGGAGAAGACGGGCATGACGATGTTATGTTTGATAGGGTTAACTCTGATGTGGTCTTTTGGAATATGAACCGTGTACTTTTGATAACAGAATGTACTTACGTCTTTTCATGTTAATATGTAATTTGTTTTAATGACACGTGACATCAGTTTGTACAATTGTTAATATCTTATTTAATTAATGCTAATGCTTTCGCCACGTATTAAAAAAAAAAAAATTTAGTGGTGTCACAAGTTGGTATCAGAGCTGAGTTTGGCAGCATGAGCATTGTGATCTACATGTCATGTTCCCAAACTTAGAAGAGTCATGTCAAACATAACATGCTGGGGATGGGTTAAGTGAGTATTAGGACAGGATATGTGTTAGTTGTTAGTACTAACAGAATTTATACTAAGCTTTAGTGTGAGTGTTGTGGTAGTGTAGTAATGGCAGATAATCAAACAACCGCTACTGGCCCTACTGTCCCTGGAACTGGTACTTTTAGAGCCCCTGACGAAGATGGACATGTGTCTTCAGAAGAAGAAACCTCTCAAGAAGTAATAGAACTTCAAAGTCGGTTACTAGAAGCTCAAGAGAAAATTAAGGAATTGGAACAAGAACGGGCGCAATGGAACCCTAATACCACTGCGTTAAACACAACTTTTCCTCCTAACTTTTATAATCAAGCCGGTGGCAGTTCCCAATCACATTTTCCTCAAAACACCTATCAAAACCTCCAAATGCCATTTCCGTTTAACCAGGCAATTCCAAATCAAATGATAAACCCATTTCAAGTCCCCGAGACAAGAAAGAAGTGTACGTATAAACAGTTTCTGGACTGTAAACCTCCTGAGTACAGCGGTCACACAAACCCTACAGTGACACTCAATTGGTTAAGAGAAGTAGAGCGAGCGTTGGAAGCATGTTTCTGTGAGCCTGAATCTATGGTACTGTTTGCAAGTAGACTTCTCAAGGTGAAGCAATGGAATGGTGGGATTCTATTACTGCATATTTACCCAAAGAACAGATCAGCCAGATTACCTGGGAACAATTTGCTACTAAAGTTCGTGAGCAGTATTGTTCTGAGTATGAGATGGAAAGATTGAAAATCGAGTTTCTGAGTATGAAGATGACAGAAAGTATGACGATTGATGAGGTATTCAGAGATTTCACATCTAAGTTAAGGTTCGTTCAACAGTGGGTACCAACTGAGAAAGATAAGATTCATCATTTTATGCGGGTGATTAAGCCAAAATATAGAACAGTTGTGAGATTTGCAACCACGTTGGCACAGGCTCATGAGATGGCGAAGATTACTGAAGGTGATATAATGGCAGCAAAAAGAGAAAGTTCGAGAAGTGGATCTTTTGGGGGTAAATCAGAAGGTCAATCGGGTGTACAGTCAAATCAGCAGTCGAGTAAGCAATCCGGTTTTCGTGGTAAAAAGTCAGGTGGGTTTAAACAGAAAAGTAAGTCTGGTATTAGTGGATCAAGTTCAAGTCAGTCTGGGTGGTGTAATGTTTGTAAGTCAACCCATACCGGCCCGTATTCTCCAATGACCAGAAGGTGTTTGAAATGTGGAGTGTTAGGTCATGAATCAACAGCTTGTCCTTTTAAGTCTAATGTTTGTTGGAGTTGCCATCAAGAGGGGCATAGATCTGCAAATTGTCCATCAGCGTTGAGAGCCGGTTCTGGGGCAGGGTCAGGGGCGAGGTCGGTTACTTCTGGGGGATCTTCTGCTTCTACTGCCGGGCAGAAAAGAAAGAATCCTCCAACAGCAGAGGCAAGGGCATTTCAGATGACGGTAGACGCTATAACCGCTACCGATGACGTCATTACCAGTATGTTCTTGGTTAATTCCTTGCCAGCTCGTGTGTTGTTTGATTCAGGAGCGAATCGTTCTTTTATGTCCTTAGACTTCTGTGATAAGTTGAAGTTGCCTGTTAGGATGTTAGATGAGCCTTTGGGAGTGGAAGTAGCTGATGGTAAAATGGTTCCATGCACATCATCTGTGTCTGGAGTTACCATCGAAATCGATGGCCATTCCTTCCCTTTAACCTGTTTGTTGATGCCTATACCTAGCTTTGATGTAGTCATAGGCATGAATTGGTTAAGAGCTAATAGGGATAATATTAAGTGTGATAAGAAGATGATTTCTTTCCGTTTGGCCGATGGATCCTGAGTGATAGCTAGGGGAGAGCGCAGTGGATTTGACTTTCCTATGGTTTCCCTAATGAAAGCTCAGAAACCAATAACTAAAGGGTGTGATTCATTCTTAGCCTACGTGATTGATGTTAAGAAAGAGAAGAAGAAGGTGAATGATATTCCCGTTGTGTCAGAATTTCCCGAAGTATTTCCAGATGATTTACCAGGGTTACCTCCAGTACGTGAAGTAGAGTATAAAATTGATTTGGTTCCAGGTGCTACGCCAGTTACAAAAGCTCCTTACAGATTACCTCCGTCAGAAATCCGAGAAATGATGTCTCAGATTCAGGAACTATTAGATAAGGGGTTTATCCGACCAAGTTCTTCACCGTGGGGTGCTCCTGTTTTGTTCGTGAAAAAGAAAGATGGGTTGCTTCGTATGTGTATAGATTATCGTGATTTAAACAAGAGAACAATCAAGAATAAGTATCCGTTACCAAGAATAGATGACTTATTTGATCAGTTACAGGGTGCTTCCTACTTTTCAAAGATTGATTTACGTTCAGGGTATCATCGGGTATGTGTTGCAGAGAACGATATACCGAAAACAGCGTTTAGAACTAGATATGGTCATTATGAATTTTTAGTTATGCCATTTGGGTTAACAAACGCGCCAGCAGTGTTTATGGATCTCATGAACAGGGTGTGTCATCAGTATCTTGATAAGTTTGTGATTGTCTTCATAGATGATATCTTGATATATTCGAAAACCGAGAAAGATCATGCAACGCATCTGAGGTTGGTGTTAGAGCTTCTGAAACAGGAACAGTTGTACGCTAAGTTCTCCAAGTGTGAATTTTGGCTGCGGGAAGTACAGTTTCTGGGTCATGTGATTTGTGAACAGGGTATTAAAGTAGGTCAGTCTAAGATAGAGGCCGTAATGAATTTGAACTCACCGAAAATGCCTACAGAAATTAAGAGTTTTCTGGGTTTAGCAGGTTATTACCGCCGATTTATCAAAGACTTCTCTAAAATAGCAGGTCCGTTGAATAAGTTAACTAGAAAAGATGTAGCCTTTCTATGGACTAATTAACAAGAAAAGGCTTTTCAGACTCTCAAACAGTTGTTATGTCAAGCGCCGGTTTTAGCTTTACCAGAGGGAACAGAAGATTTTGTGGTCTACTGTGATGTGTCATGTGCAGGTCTGGGTTGCGTTTTGATGCAGAGAAATAAAGTTATAGCGTATGCTTCACGATAGTTGAAGAGTCATGAACAAAACTACCCTACTCACGATTTAGAGTTAACTGCAGTTGTGTTTGCTTTGAAGCTTTGGAGACATTATTTGTATGGTACACATTATGAAATCTATATAGATCATAAGAGTCTTCAATATATCTTTTCGCAGAAAGAATTAAATATGCGTCAACGTCGATCTTTAGAATTGATTAAAGACTATGATTGTGAGATTAAGTACCATCCGGGTAACGCAAATGTGGTTGCAGATGCTCTGAGTCGTAAGAAAACAGTCGAAAATGCCAAATTTATGAGAATTGAGATAGTTTCAGACTTGATTGATCGATTGAAAACCGTATAGTTAGTAGCTTTGAATGACGAAAACCTAAAGACTGAACAAATGACCAAAAGAAAATTTGACCTATGTAATGATTCTAGAGGATTAAAGACCTATAAAGATCGAATTTGGGTGCCTATGCTTGGAGATTTAAGGGATTTAATCCTTACTGAAGCGCATAAATCGAGATTATCAGTGCATCCAGGTATTACTAAGATGTATAGAGACTTGAAAATATTGTATTGGTGGCCGACAATGAAGACAGATGTTGCAGGTTTCGTTGAGAAATGTCATATTTGTGCGCAAGTTAAGGCAGAACATCAGAAACCGTATGGATCTCTACGACAGTTAGAAATTCCTCAGTGGAAATGGGATCATATTACGATGGATTTTGTAACTAAGTTACCCCGAACCCAGAAAGGACACGACATGATCTGGGTGATTGTGGATCGTCTAACAAAGATTGCTCACTTTTTAGCTACTCGTGAAACAACGTCGTTAAGTGATTTGGCAGAATTGTACTTGAAAGAGATCGTTAGTCGACATGGTGTACCGTTGTCTATAGTTTCTGACAGAGATACTAGGTTTGTATCGAACTTCTGGAACAGTTTACAACAGAATTTGGGTACACGTGTAAATCTGAGTACATCATATCATCCACAGACAGACGGTCAGAGTGAACGAATGATTCAGACATTAGAAGATATGTTGAGAGCGTGTGTATTAGAATATGGTGGTTCTTGGGATTCGCATCTTCCACTGATAGAGTTTGCTTACAACAATTCGTATCATTCGAGTATTGGAATGCCGCCATATGAAATGTTGTATGGTCATAAGTGTAGAACTCCGACATGTTGGTTAGAAGCAGGTGAGAAACAATTTGCAGGTCCCGAAATTGTTCAAATAACCGCAGAAAAGGTCGAAATTGCACGTGAAAAGTTAAAAGCAGCTAGAGATAGACAAAAGATGTATGCTGATCCGCGCAGACGTCCTGTGACATTTAATGTAGGTGATCGTGTTTATCTGAAAGTTTCGCCATGGAAAGGGGTGATCAGATTTGGTAAGCGTGGTAAACTAGCACCGAGATTTATTGGACCATTTCCGATCAAAGAAATTTTGAATGATCAGACTTTTGTTTTAGATCTTCCATCGGAGTTAGCAGGAAAACACAACACGTTCAATGTTTGTTATTTAAGAAAGTGTAAAGTAGACGATGAAAGTCAGATTCTTCCATTGAAGGATTTGAAAGTTGATTTAACTAAGAAGTTAGTAGAAGAGCCGATTAGTATAGTGGACAAGAAAGTCACAAAGTTAAGAAAGAAACAGATTCCTATGGTATTAGTGGAGTGGCGACACAGTTTAGGTTCTAACTTGACGTGGGAAACTGAGGAGTTAATGAGGGCGCGGTATCCCCAGTTGTTTGATCTAGACCAGATTCCGAGGACGGAATCTTCTTAAGGGGGGTAGATTTGTAACATCCTCGATCGGGCCTAGCTGTAAGATTACTAGAATGCCATTATGTATATGTGGTATTTATATATGCTTTTATTTTTATTTAATATTTACTATTAAATAATGATGTGGTTAGGACCAGTTTGTGACAAGGGTCACAGAATAGGTTTGTTTATTTAATTTGGACTCCGTTTGGGTTGTCAAATGATGTACGGAAGATATAAGATAACTGATAAATACCCGTGTGTTGTGCAGTGTGGGATTTTAACCCACTTTAGATGACTAGTGCTTCTAATTTCTTCATTTGGTTTCCAGATTATTCACACACACAAACACATACCGTACCTTCATCTCCTTCACCTACTTCAAACCCTAATCCTTGATTCTTGTTTTAGAGCTCAAATCGTTTATATCTTTGTGTTCCTTGTGATTTACTGATTCTAACAAGGTAAGAATCATAGCTTTTCATGCTCTAATCTTTGAGAAAATGGAGTTTTTGTGTTAGTTTTTATAAAGTGTGTATTTTGAGTCAAAGTGGATAGATTTGATGTTGTTTGAGTCTAAATCTTGTGGGTTTATGTTTCTACATGTTTAGTGTCTTTGATTTGGTCAGTTTTGAGGTCGTAATCGAGCTCTAGAGCAAGAATTGGTTGATTGTGGGTGAAACCCGTCACTTTGTGTTCAGCTTCTGCAGATGAACTACCCTCGGCCGATGGTCTTTGACCATCGACCGATGGTGAGGGACGATCGGCCGGTGGACAAGACCATCGACCGATAGTGTATGACTTCTGACCAACGGATGTAATTTTGACGATCGACCGATTGGGGAGACCATCGACCGATGGTGTGTTGACGATCGGCCGATGGATGGGACCATCGACCGATGGTCGTAGGCAGTGAAAATTTTACTAAGTGTTGAGTTTTAGCCGTTATGCTGCCCGTTTGTATTTTGATGATATTGATGTAATTTTTGAAAGTGCATAAAGTGTTAAGGAGAAAATTTTTAGCGGACGCTTTTTCGGACAAAAATTTTTATATTATGTTATTTGGTGTTAATGGACAATAACTAACTTGGTTTGCCTTATGTTCAGGTGAAAAAGATAAGGAAGCCGCTCAGTAGTAGATTATCTGAGCTGGTTGCTGGTAATTGGTGAGTGGGACTAACTAGAGAATATAGTATATAGAAGCATGTTATATTATGATTGCCATGCTTGTTAGATATACTTATTGTTGTGGTTAGTTAGTTGTTGTGATGACTGCATGTTAGTTGATGCTTGTCTGCTGGAGCCCAGTGCGTCCCTATTGTGTGGTCGCCTCAGTAGGAGAGATCAACCTGCGGGTTGAGTTCCTCATGTGGTGGCCTAGACAGCCGTGGTGTATATATATGTGAATGACGCGTCCGTCGCGTGTGGATTATGTATATACATACGGTGGTGGAGGAACTTCTGGTAAACCCCAGTCCGATCAGCTGGTGGTTAATGGTTTGGCCGAGCCGCCAGAGTCTCTGTAGACGGCACTTGGGTGATGTTTGTGTGTTAGACTATTGTGACATGAGTAGTATAACACTTATGTATGCTATGGCCTGTAGTTAGTCGTACTCACTTAGCTTCGTGCTAATTCCACTCCATCTCCTCTCTGCAGGTTATTAGCTTTTGTAAATGTCGCATTTTGGGGAGAAGACGGGCATGACGATGTTATGTTTGACAGGGTTAACTCTGATGTGGTATTTTGGAATATGAACCCTGTAATTTTGATAACAGAATGTACTTACGTCTTTTCATGTTAATATGTAATTTGTTTTAATGACACGTGACATCGGTTTGTACAATTGTTAATACCGTATTTAATTAATGCTAATGCTTCCGCCACGTATTAAAAAAAAAAAAATTTAGCGGTGTCACATGGGGTGTTACATAACCATTTCAAATTTTGGAGTCAAACTTTTATTTTCAAAAGTCAAACATTATGTTCATAGTGAAATTCGTAATCAAATTGATGTTTCAAGTTAAATTAACAAACCAGAAAGTTTCTAATGACCATTTAGAATCTTTTTCATTTGGAAGTCGTGATCTAAAACCCTTTTAAAAACAAGATTGCTGTTTGAGTCATCATGTTCATAAAAGAAGCTGTGTCGTGTGATTTCCTTTTCTGTTCCTTCCTGTCAATCTATATAAACCAAAAAACTTTCACTTCTGTTTCGTTTGCAAAACATAAAAATCAATTCCTTGTAGTTATTTATTATGGTGGAATTTATTCTGGTCAATGGCATATTTGAAGAAGATGAATGAAAATTTAACGGGTTTAAATAAATTGTGTATGGGTATATAATCAGAAAAGTATGAGACGGAAGAATGGTTTGGGTTGTGTGCGGGTATTTGAGAAGTCTCGGGTTCGAGTCCCAGCGGTGGCGTATTTTTTTTAGCTTTCCTTCAAAGGTTATTATTATGATTATTATTATTATTATTATTATTATTATTATTATTATTATTATTATTATTATTATTATTATTATTATTATTATTATTATTATTATTATTATTATTATTATTATTATTATTATTATTGTTATTATTATTATTATTGTTATTATTACACTTATCATTATTGTTATTTATTAGAATTATTATTATTATTAGGTAATATGAATATTAGTTATTAATATTATTATTATTAAAATAAGTATTATGATAAAATTTTCATGTATTATGATTATAACTACAAGTATGAATATTATTATTATTATTATTATTATTATTATTATTATTATTATTATTATTATTATCACTAATAGTTGTATTATGATTATTATCATGATTATTATTATTATTATTATTATTATTATTATTATTATTATTATTATTATTATTATTATTATTATTATTATTATTATTATTATTATTATTATTATTATTATTGTTAATCAAAAGTATCATTATTAACAATATCATTATTATTATTAATATTATCATTATTAATAAAGTTATTATTATTATCACTAGAAAAACATTATATCAAAACTATCATTTTTAATAAATAAACATCTTGTACATAAAAACACACTTATTATATACACTATAATTATATTGAGATTCCACTAAACTATATGAAAAACATATTAACATTATATAAATACTACATATAACAAATTAGGTATTTTTAATATAATATAAAATATATATAGATACTAATATAACTATAATAATTATATAAGATATATATACAAAATAAACATATATAACACATAATTGAAGATATAATATAAACATATGATTTTAAATGAAATTTAGTATAAATTTTATATAACTACTATTACATAAATAACATATATATATTATTAATATAAAAAGGATATAACTAATTAAATTTATATTTATTTGTTCGATTACAACTATGTATATTAATAAATGTACAAATGATATAGGTTCATGAATCCAAGGTTAACCCTGCATTGTTCAGTTTCGTCGTATGAATATTTTTACTACAAAATATTGAATTGTGAGTTTCATTTGCTCCCTTTTTAAATTTTTTTGCAATATATATTTTTGGGACTGAGAATACATGCGCTGCTTTTATAAATGCTTTATGAAATAGACACAAGTAATCGAAACTACATTCTATGGTTGGTTTATCGAACCAAATATGCCCCTTTTTAGCTTGGTAGCCTAAGAATTGGTGTTTATTATAATTGCCACCAATTGACGCGAATCCTAAAGATAGATCTATGGGCACTAACAAGTCCCAGTCAGAGAATTTGAACTGCTTTAGTACTTCGATTTATCATGTCCGATAAGAGTCCCGGAATGATGGGGATATTCTATATGCATCCTGTTAAGGTCGGTTATCAGGTGTTCAATCCATATGAATGAATTTTAAACACTAGCGAGTGTATGATTATTGAATAAATGAAATCTTGTGGTCTATTAAAATTATGGAAATGATTGATTTCGATAAACTAATGAACTCACCAACCTTTTGGTTGACAGTTTAAAGCATGTTTATTCTCAGGTATGAAAGAATTCTTCCGTTGTGAATTTGCTCATTTTAGAGATATTACTTGGTGTCATTCATGACATATTTCAAAAGAAGTTGCATTCGAATCGTTGAGTTCATCAAGATTATTATTAAGTCAATTATAGTTGGATATATTATGAAATGGTATGCATGATGTCAACTTTCGATGTAATGAAAGTTTGTCTTTTAAAAATGAATGCAATATTTGTAAAATGTATCATATAGAGGTCAAGTACCTCGCGATGTAACCAAATGTAATGTATTCGTACAGATGGATTAGGACGGGTCCTTTCAGTTGGTATCAGAGCGGTGGTCTTAGCGAACCAGGTCTTGCATTAGTGTGTCTAACTAGTAGTTGTTAGGATGCATTAATGAGTCTGGACTTTGACCTAGTAGTTGTTAGTATATGTTAATAAGTCTGGACTTGAACCTGGTCTGCATGTCAAAAAGTTTTGCTTATCATTTCTTGTCAGAAATTACCTGCTTATCATTCTTAGTCTAGACATATCTTACTGCATGGATTGCATGAATAGTGTATAGACAAAATTCATATCTTAGCGTATCTACTAATTCATATTTTAGTGTATCTGTTACTGTAAACTTTGCCTGACATATTCTGCAAATTCCTTCGTAATCTACGAAATCTTTTGTCCTATATATATATAGATATTCTATATAATTAGAATACCATCCGATAGTCGAAAATCATTTTATATCGAAAAATTCTTTATTCAATCGTACGAAATGGAACTCGTCACTAGTTCAAGTCCCTCGGATTCTGATATGGAGTTTCACTCAAGCTCCGAAAGCAGTGTAACCGGAATGGATCAACCAATCAGCCATCATCTATTCTGGATGAATTAGGGAT
The DNA here is from genome assembly GCF_046630445.1 of Rutidosis leptorrhynchoides. NCBI lineage: Eukaryota > Viridiplantae > Streptophyta > Magnoliopsida > Asterales > Asteraceae > Rutidosis > Rutidosis leptorrhynchoides. Next base: position 349,455,967 of record NC_092333.1, on the reverse strand, counting down.
GGGTTCGTAGTCGACTTAATTAATGGAGACGAGAAGAAGGCGATCCCTTCCATCCACCACATTTCCCTCTTGGCGAAGAACCTGAAGCACTTACCGGCAAACCTGTTCGTAATACCATTTTCTCCCTCATATCCTGAATATCTCGCCATGATTAAATACTATCTCAAATTCTGAACCTCATTCATCCGCTTGTTCCAACCGCAGATCATCCCAGAGTAATCAAAGAAGTTAACGAGCTTCGCGCACGAGTAGTGGTTTTGGAAAATATGATACACAACTTGCAGGCATCACAGATAGCACCATCCGTACCAGCAACACCACCAGCACCAGTAGTACCACCAACAACAACATCCGCATCACACGCCTCAACATCACAATCTGTACCTCGAGCATAATCATCGTTCTACATCTTGTTCTACATCGGTTATCTTCGTTCTTCATGACGATTATGTAATCTCTAATGATTTAGAGATTAAGTACTCTAGTTCTAACAGTAAATCATATGAGTTTAACATCATATTAACTCATTAAATCCATGATTACATCTGAAGAAAATATATATGTATATATATTTTCATAAAGATTGTAATTGAAAATTCTTTCGTACAAACTGTTAATGATGAAAATATTTTAACGGGTAGGTAATACCCGAGGAATATTTAGATTTCACATTAATAAGTTACATTGTACATTCTTCAAATCTGATTCAATAGTCATTTACTATCCTACTTACATCCACAGATATACGAATCCGTTCACCACAGAATAACCATTTTCATTCAATTTCATATTTGGATTTTGACTTATCATAATCCAACAAGTGGCATAATGAAGAAAACACTGGACAAAATAAAATTTGTTAGACACAAACAAATTAACTATGAGAAATTTCGCTAAGAATCCACGCTAACAAAATCCTAGCTAACTGTTCCTAGCTAACTGTTAATTCCGTATTACATTTTATTTATCGCAATTTATTTATCACAATTTATTTATCGCAATTTTAATTCTTGCAATTTTATTTATCGTCATTTAATTTCTGTTATTTATTTTACGCACTTTAAATATCGTCGTATAGATCGGGACACATATACAATGTTTTGACATATCATATTGACATCATCTATATATATTATTTGGAATAACCATAGACACTCTATATGCGGTAATGCTCGAGTTAGCTATACAGGGTTGAGGTTGATTCTTAAATAATATATATACTTTGAGTTGTGATCGAGTTCGAGACATGTATACAATGGGTCACGATGCGTATTAATTAATTCAAATATTATATATTAAACTATATATGAATTGTTGAACTACTAATTGTGGACTACTAACTATGGACTAATAACATTGGACAATTAAAATGAATTAAAATATTGATTATAACATATGAAACTAAACATTTCTTCAAGTTTGCCACTTGACCTCATCTTAAACCTCACTTGTATCTTGACGATTACAATCTGCGTTCAAACCTTTCATGATTTTTGAAAACACCTCAATCGAGAGGATGAACCAATCGTATTTTATCTACGGAAGAAAAGATTGATGCATATAGTTATGCACCTGAAAACACTCGGAACTTGAGTAAACGTTTAACACATATATGTTCTAGCTCCTTTGGCATTGTTATTACCGAAAATAACATTGCAATTCTTTTTCAAATTAGCCAATTTCGTCATAGCTCCATCAAATCAATTTCGACTTTTATTCAGATTAGCCTTATTATAACTTTGATATATAAGTTTACCTCTCGTCATCGTTACTGTGGAACCGTTTATATCCCACCACATTAGTAGTAAACTTACCAGAAACTTCATTTCTCATTAGCTTAAGTTTTCCGAAAACACCCCCTTTTTATAATAATAATATTACTTATATATATTTGTATTTTTATTAATTAAAACTAATATAGCGTGAAGCTTTGTTTAAAAGATTTCCCTGTGGAACGAACTGGACTTATTAAAAACTACACTACTGTACGATTAGGTACACTGCCTATAAGTGTTGTAGCAAGGTTTAGGTATATCCATTTCTATAAATAAATAAATATCTTGTGTAAAATTGTATCATATTTAATAGTATTTCCTAGTAAAATATAAGCTATTTCATATACGCCTCGCATAACATCAAGTTTTTGGCGCCGCTGCCGGGGATCTCGGCGAAACGCTATATTTTTAATTTATATTTTTATAAATATATTTATATATAATTTTTAGAAAAATAATATAAAAGTAAAAAAAAAAAACGAACCAGTTTGAGCCTGCATTAATCCGCACTCGCGGAGCTTTTTGGGCTGTAGGTATCCGCACTCGCGGAGCTGCTCTGACAACTGCAACCTTGTACGTAATAATTACACAATTAGGGTTAATTAATATATTATTATTACTTAAACCTAATTAGGGTTTTATTTAATAATATATATTTATATCTAGTTATATTAATTTGTAATTTTAAGTATTATTATTATAGATTAATAATTTTATATAATATATAATATATAATAATAATATAAAAATAATATTTTTATTAAAATTGTAATTTTGCCATTTTTAGTTTCTTTTTATAAATTGTATTTTTTTATCGTTTAATTCGTAATTTTTATTGTCGTTCGTATTTAGTTTTAAGTTAGTATTTTGCCATAGTTCTTTTAGTATTTATAGATTTTTAGGCTTTGCCGTAAAATCCCTTAAGTGCTTTTTCTTTAAACTAAGATTTAGGTGCTTTAGAATTTTGCGGCGCCGTTTTAATATTTTAGTACCTTTTTAAGTAATTGCCGTTTTGGATATAGAATTTCTTTTAAGCTTTAATACCTTTAGACGCAACCTTTAATTCTTAGTTTTAGACTTTTAAGTTTCGACGCGCTACGTTCTTTTTATTATTTTTCGACCTTTTATTTTTAGACGTTTTCCGACGCGATCTTTTTCTTTCTTGTTTCTCGACAATATAGTTTTTAGGACATAGACTTTTCTATTTTTTTTCTCTAAAATTTCAAAAATGAAAAATTATTTTAAGCAGTTAAATTGATAGACATCCAAATTTTCTGATTCGTAGTAATAGTTGGATTTGTTAGTGGCTGAGTTGTGAGCTTCTGATTTAAAAGGTTCTGGCTCCCTGCTGCATCTATTAGCTATTCGAAACGTGGGCAAAATCAGAAAAGTCTATTAATTTGATAAATTATATAATTTTTAGTTTTATAACTAATAGGATAATTAGTAAATGCACCACATTGTAGCTAAAATTTGGTAATAAGCGCATTATGGAAAATCTCGAGAATATTTTGGAAACTCTTTATGACATCCGAAATCAATTTAATCAATACTCTCAAATGGGTGTTGATGACAATTCGTTCGGTCAATCTTGGATCACGAATGACGAAACAATAACTGGTTGTGAAATCTGTGGAGATTATCACTCAACATGGGAATGTTATTATTACGTTCCTATGGAAAATTATGCACCCATGGAACCTGAATGGAATGATTATGAGGAATACGATTCTAATTGGGATTATTCTCAAGAATATATCCAAACTCAACAACCAGAAGACGAGGAAAATTATGTGTCTGAAAATTCTTTAGATTATATGAAAATCAAACTCGAAGAACTCGATGCTCAAAAAGAACAAATGAGAGAGTTTGTAAATAGGCAAGCTGAAACTCTATCAGATTACACACCTGTTGATCTGAGGAATATTGTGCAAGAAAATACCATATCATCGAATTTTGATGAATTCGAGAGCTCCGAAATCACCAACTATCCCGATGATACTTTTTATTCAGTCTTACCAATTTCATAATATATCGACACATTAGCCTCTACCGACGAAATCATCGATCCATCAATGGATGAAGAAGAAGTAAGGGTGACAAATTGGTACTCTTGGAAAAAAGATAACGTTGAAAATTTTACCCCCGAGACCAAAGTGGTGGGACCGATAAGTACCGTTAATGAAAAAGAATCTACTTCGATCCCGAAATTCACCATTCCACAACCTTCCAACCCAATATTCTCAATAGACGAGTCATCTACCGAAGATGAACTACGAGCTATAATAGATAATGACACCTCGGATTTCACCCAATTGGGTAATAGAGGTGAAAACTTTGATCCAGAGAATAAACGAAAGGAAATGTTAGGAATTTTCCACCCTATAGAAATATGTATATCGGTGTATATCGATCCATTTGACCAAGAACCAGAAAAGAGACATTTCCATTTACTAAAAGCTACACTTAAAAAAGAATTAAGTAGTGATGATCGGGTGGTTCTAAACTTTAAACCCATTAATATATTATACACCACCCGAGATGTAAATAACTGGCTCACTATTTTAATTCGTGGAACTTATTCTACCGACTTCACATATCGTCAGCTAAGTGTGGGGAAGTCTAACCCCACTTAACGTTAAATTAGGGGTTCAGGTTAGTTCATAACTCGTTAATAAAAATGCACGATTAGGGTAAAAGACGCATTTTCAAAAATTAGCAAACAGTTCAGAAAAGCAAAGGTTTTTGAAGAAAAACATGTGTGATAAAACAAGAAGGAATGAACGATTAGGTGCGCCATCTATCATTCGACGTGCTTTGTAATTACAAACTGGGTATTTTCAATCACTTTTCTACACTAATCACCCTCATGAATTTATAATTAGAGTCCGATTTCATGCAAATGAGGGCATTGCATGATCTCAAGTGTGGGGAAGGGTTATAAATTCTCTCGGGTTTATACTTGGCTTATTTTCTAAATATTGTGAAAATTTTAAAATTTTTCAACTAAATGAATTCAAAATCATGTTTATACATATTTATGAACGATAAAACTAGGTGTTAATGCCGAAATTATTGTTACCTCGGAAAGGACATAAATTGAGAAACAACTAAAACGCTTGAATTTATTTATTAGGATATAAAAAGACGCATGAAAAAAGCCAAGTGTGGGGAGAATGTACCAAGTTATTCAATTAAAAACTATCTATCATATGTTTCTGTAAAGTTTAATGCAGGTACTTTTGTTTTGGACTAAATTAACTGTTTTACCCGGTTTATTGAAAGAAAGATGGATCTACACGATGAATCAATTCCATCATTAAAAGGAAGTAAAGTCTTCCGAAAAAGACACGCGCTTCTTGATTTAGGTCAAGAAGTTGTCGTCCAGACCAGCTGTAAGTTGACGAAAAATCTAGAAAAGTCATCTCTAAAATCAGCAGGAAATCCAAGAATCTCAGCATCAAACAGGGTCGCCAAGTGGTCAGACTTATCCTAACCATAAGAGGATCTGTCTCGTAAAATGGGGAGGGCGCTGTGCAAATTAGCTTGATAAGACTAATGAATCAGACCTCCAGAAAGGATAATCTCCTTAAAGATTAAAAATCAGCTTTTAAGCCTGATATTACTCAATCCTTGAGATTGACCTTAAAGATTGAGAATTACAAACTCATGGAATTCAATGATATCTAAACTCGAGCTTGAACGAGAAAATATTTTGATCAAAATACAAACTGATTTGTTTTCTAAAAACCCATTTTCAATGCGTTCATTACCATTGAACGTAAAATCCTAAGAATTCACCTGGAATTCATTAGGTCACCTGAACCAAATCGGGTGTCAACCGTAAGAACGGTGGTTGCATAGCATGGTCGAAGACAGGACCTTGTGCCAGACCGAAAAACTATAGGATGATCTTTACTATTGCTCATACAAAGGATAGTACTAGCATCCGACACGATATAGACCATAATCAAAAGCATGTCACGGGACATTGCCTTAACAGTTGCTTGTTCAACGCTTTCCTTTACAACCGGACGGTAGTTTACCGAAAGGTAATATACGGAGCAAGTATACTGGACGTGTTGCTTTCCTAATACAAGGTTAGCAAGTGGGTGACACAAAACCATAAGTTTTGAGCTAAAATTTTCAAATCTGAAACCCACAAAATCCACAAAAATATTTTGCAACACCGGTGAAGGATTATTCCGAAAAACTTATCTACGGTAAAAGCTAGATTGAATTTTCAAAAGATCAAAGTTTTCATAAAGATCCAATTTCCTTAAAGGATCTAAATTTTCATATTTATGTGGGACTGTAAACCACATCGTTACTATCATTGTTCATACCGCCATATCAAAATCACAGATGTACAAAGTGTGAAGAATAAAGAAGTGATTTGTGTGATTTAATTTCAAGTTCTGTATTGCTTGAGGACAAGCAACGTTCAAGTGTGGGGATATTTGATAGTGCTCCAAATGAACATATATTTAGGCACAATATCCTTCCAATATGTAAAGTTTTCAGTTGCAATTGTTCTATTTCAAGTAATAATCGTTTATATTAAATAAGTGCGAAGATAAAAGGCGAAATCGACGATTTGAAGACGCAAATGACCAAAAAAACTCAAATGTACAAGATACAATCCAAGTGGTTCAATTTATTGATAAGAAACGTCTAAAAATGACAAAAGTCCAAGTTAAGGAACGCAAAGTACAAGATATTAAATTATACGAAAGGATGTGATATTGCTTTAAACATACATATATTCCGACGCAATATCATTTATATTTCATCAGCTTTTACTGAAACGAAGACATTCAAATGCATAATTCACGAGAAAAAATGGTAAAAGTAAATGCGAGCTTGAAGTTTGAAGAAACGACGATAAAACAACAATAAACGATGGGTTTTAACCAAATATATATATCGAGATAACGTTTATCCGAATGAAAGACCAAGATGATCGAAGAAAAAGATTTCAAATAAAAGTTCCAAGTCAATTTACGTCAAAACCGGATCAACAAAGAACAAACATAAAAATAAAAATAAAAGATTTCTGATTACATTTACGCGAATCGTGTACACCTACGCGAAACGCGTAGTATTTTAGCCTTACGCAAAACGTGTGAAGTACTACGCGAAACGCGTAATGTTAGGCCAGATTTGATCATGAATTACAAATGGGACGGTGGCTTTTGTGTTTAATATAAATTCTTTTTGAAGTGGTACAGCAACAAGGGATACTTTTGACCTACTACACCAACTATCAACATGTTAAATACGGAGTACTAGTGTGCAGAAGAATATACAGAGAGAAGACTACACACACAAATTAATATACATTAGTTACTGTCATTTATTTTTAGTACTCCGTATCATTCAATTTCATTTTTTCAGTTTCAAGGTTCAATATTTAGGATAGTTTCAAATATTAAGGGTGTATTATTCGTGATTAAAGGTTACGTTTGTACGCGTGAAAGGGTATTGTTATTGTAATTTTCTACCATTTGAAGTTAATAAAAGTGAAGAATTTTTAGTAAGTATATTCTGTTAAAATTATCGTTATCAATTTTTATAGTTATTGTTATGTTTGTATATTTATATTTTTATGTTTACCCTAGTATAATGAGTAGCTAAATTTCCCTAGTGTTTGCTTAGATGTAGAGCCCTAGTGAAATGGATTGTTATCATTTATAAAAATTAAAATGTAACTTAGGTATTTTTAACATTGAGCCTAGTTAAAAGAACCATTATTATGTAATTAGGTATTTAACCCTTGCCACTTAATTTATTAGATTTAAATAACGAAAGTTATTTTTATTTATATAAATTAAGCTTCAACACTAAAAAGTGATCTAGACGAATTTATGAATAAGTTATTAACACTAATTTAGAAATAAACTTCAGTGGTTTGGGTAATATCAATAGTTATATAATAGTGAAATTGTAAAAAGGGAAACCGTTATGATTTGGGTATTGGCGAAAGTCAAAACTAGATTAGGTTTCAATTTAAATACTTGGGGAATAGTAACTATCTAAATAAGATCAAATGAAAATTAGATTTAATTTAGCTAGTCAAAACTTTATTTATTCGAAAGAAAAATATAAAGTTTATTACTAAAACATTTTAAATAGGGCTTAAACTCAAAAACAATCCATGGATCTAGAGGTGACACATTTAAGTAAACACTCCCATTTTTATATATTGTAAAATCATTATAATTATTATTATTATTTACGTATTATTAATTACAGCACTAAAATATAAATATTTACATCAAAATACTCGAATTTGTACCAGAACTGGTTGTCACATCGATTATATCATACGCGGATCGTGTATTATCTACACGAAACGCGTAAGTTTAAATATATTACTATTACGAATTTAATTACATGATACGTGTACGTTTAAAAATATACGCGAAACGCGTATACATACGCGAAACGCGTAAGCATAAATACGGGTACAGTAGCATTTAGGTTAAAATTTAGGGTTTTAATTATTTTATTATTATATTTAAGTTGTTAGTTTATAATTAGTATTAATTTATATTTAGTAATTAGTTTATAACTAGTTAATTATTATAATTCCTATTAATTTATATTAATTTAGTTAAAATATGTTATTTAGTTAATTTAAATAAATTTATATTATAATTGCGCAAAACAAAATTCTAAACAATTTGTTTTATTAAAAGTAATTATTTTATTAATTATCATTTAGTAATAAATTTATTAGTATAATTTCAATTAATTCACTTTTAAGTTAATAATTATAAATAATGTATTCGTATGAATTAATAAGTAGTTCAATTAAATTAGGATTAAGTTATATTTTATTATGTAGTATTATCAATTCCTAATCCAAAACCCCCTTAAAATAAGTTTAACTTCAAAGACTATTAAAAAACCATTGAACACTGTCTCCCTGTGGAACGAACCGAATTTACCAACAAACTAAACTACACGGATAAGACCAGTTGCCTATATATCTTTGAAACCAACCTAAAATGTTTAAAATACCATATATACAATAAATCAATTCGTGTAACAAAACAACTCAAATCCGTTCATAAATAAAGGTACTGTTTCAACGCATCAACTTTTTGGCGCCGCTGCCGGGGATCAGTTACATTTAAAAGATTTTAATAGACTTTAGGTTATTCGATCCTTTTATAGGAATTTATTCCTAGAAAAGCTTTTAATGTTATGATAGAAATTAATGCATGAATTTACGTTCCTCCAACAATGAATTAACTCCTCCATATCCTGAACCCGAAAGAGAATTTCACGAACGCTTAAGAGCTCAAGAAGTAGAATCTCTCGCTGAGGATTTAGAATCACTTTCATTAGATTCTAACTCTGAACCAGATATTCAACAAATCATAGAACCAGATATGGCTGTTACAAATTAAACGATGGAAGCATTAATGAAGGCGACAAGAACAGGTCAAGGCCACACAATCATCCAACCTACGATGACTGATGGCTTTGAAATAAAAGGTCAATTCCTTCACATGGTGACTAATACATGCCAATTCGGTGGAGCTCCAAATGAGGATGCTAACGAGCATCTTCATAAGTTTGTAAGCATTTGCAAACTATTCAAAATTAAGGATGTCTCCGATGAAGTCGCATGTTTGAAAATCTTTCCATGGTCCTTAAAGGACGATGCAAGAGATTGGCTAGATTCATTACCAGAAGGTTATATCGAAAACTGGAATGACATGATGGACAAATTTTTGTCAGAATTCTTCCCTGCTTCAAAAGCAGCAAGATTGCAAAGTGATATAAATCACTTCAAACAAAAACTTAACGAAACCCTTTATGAATCTTGGACCCGATTCAACAAAATGCTTAGGGTATGTCCTCAACACAGGTTGAATACATTCCAAAAAGTCCAAATATTTTATAAAGGAGTAAATGTTGCTACTAGAAAAGATATCGATGTTGCAGCCGGTGGTTCGATAATGAAGAAAACACCAGAAGACGCTCACACAATCATTGCCGATATAGCAGCACATTCCCATAATTGGCATCAAGAAATAGAATTCTCTAGATCATCAACCGTTGCTAATATCGAAAGCAATGATGAAATTGCTTCTTTAAAAGTACAAATGGCAAATCAAGCAAGACAAATTTAGAAAGTAACCAAGGAAATGCATGCTATCAGGGTAGGATGTGAAATGTACCAAGGCCCCCATCTTACTAGAGATTGTGATAAAACAACGATGGAAGAGCAAGCAAATTTTCTAGGTTACTTGCAAAAAGGTGAAATGAATTTCAACGATTTTCCAGCGATAGAAGCAAATAACCGAAAATATCCTCCAATTAATAACTATCAAACAGGAGGACCTTCAGGTTTAAATAATAATAACTATCAAGGAGGAAATCCGATTTACCAAAACAACCAGAATTTCCAAAATTAAAATCAAAATCAAAGAAATCCACCACCAGGTTACAATAACCTAAACAACCGAAATCAACCTCAACGAATTTATCAAAATAATTTCCAACACAACCAAACACAACCACAACCACAAGCACTTATACAACCACAACTCGAGAAGAAATCCGGTTTAGAAGATCTCTTAAGAGATTTTATGGTTAAGCACGAGCAAACTGCAGAAATTCAAACTCAACAAATTCGAAATCAACAAGCTACGATTCAGAATTTAGAAAGAGATGTTGGAAGGATCTCACAGTTACTATCAGAGAGGCCACCTGGCGCACTCCCCTCAAATACTCAAGTGAATCCCAACAACAATCAAACAAGGAATGAGCATGTAAATACTATAACTACTAGAAGTGGTTTAACTGTTAACCCAGAAACTAGTAAGACCTCAGAAGTTCCTTTATCTCCTCCTATTTTACAAGAACCCATTGATGTAGATGAGCATGTTGAAAAAGAACAAGAGAAAGATGATCCACCTGAGATTATATCAAAGAAAATTGAAGAACCACCATTGAAGGTGCACAAAGCACCTATTCCATACCCAAAAGCATTAAAGAAAGACAAACTAGCGAGCCAATATCAAAAATTTGCAGATATGATCAAGCAAATTAGCATTAACATGCCACTCGCGGAAGTTCTTAGGGGTATGCCAAATTATGGAAGGTTTATTAAGGATCTTATAGCCGATAAAGGTAAATATGAAGAAGTTTCAACCACATTCCTCAATGAGGAATGCTCAACAATTTTGCAAAAGCAAAAGATGCCACCGAAACTCGGAGATCCTGGTAGTTTCATTATTCCGTGTCTGATGGGAGATTCAGTAATGTACGATGCATTAGCTGACTTAGGCGCAAGTATCAATCTTATGCCACATTCCTTATACTTAAAACTAAACCTAGGTGATCTAAAACCAACTAGGATGTGTATACGCCTAGCAGATAGAACTTTTAACTATCCTATTGGTATTGCCGAAAACCTACCAGTTAAAGTCAATCATTTAATCTTTCCTGCTGACTTCGTTGTCCTCGAAATGGAAGAAGATAGCAAGGTTCCCCTAATTCTAGGGCGACCATTTTTAAATACCGCTGACGCAATTGTACGTGTTAAAGACAAAAAGCTTAGTCTAGGTGTAGGGGAAGATAGAGTTACCTTAAACATAGATAAAGCTATGAAACAACCTATCTTTTCCGATGACGAATGTTATAAGGTAAATATTTTTGATTGTTGTGTCGAAAAAGAATTACAAGAATTACTAAATGTCGACACCTCAAACTTCCCCTCGGTGAGTGAAGGTGATGAATTCGATGTAGAACTTGAACTTGACGAATTATTGAAAGTAGTAATCGATGAAGATTATTGTGAGGAAGAAACTCCCAAAGAAGATGAACCCTTTGAAGAAATTACCGATGGTAACAGGTTTCGAATAAAATCTTCCTTGGAAGAACCGCCAACCTTGGAACTTAAAGAACTCCCGGAACATTTGGAGTATGCTTTCCTCCAAGGTACATCACAATTACCTGTTATAATTTCATCAAAACTTTCCGATAACGAAAAAAGTAGGTTAATGTCCATTCTAAAAACCCATAAGAAAGCAATTGCTTGGAAAAAAATCGAGATTCCAGGGATTAATCCAGCTTATTGTACTCATAAGATTCTAATGGAAGAAGATTTTAAACCCGTGGTACAAAGACAACGAAGGTTAAACCCTAACATGAAAGAAGTTATCAAGAAGGAGGTTATCAAGTTACTTGATGCTGGGTTAATATACCCTATATCCGATAGCCCATGGGTTAGTCCTGTACAAGTAGTACCCAAGAAAGGAGGTACAACTGTCGTTCTTAATGATGATAATGAACCTGTTACTACAAGAACAGTCACTGGCTGGAGAGTCTGTATAGACTACATTAGTTTAAACGACGCCACAAGGAAAGATCATTTCCCACTTCCTTATATTGACCAAATGCTAGAACGTTTAGCGGGAAAAGAATACTATTGTTTCCTTGATGGATTCTCCGGTTATTTTCAAATTCCCATTGATCCAAAAGACCAAGACAAGACAACATTTACTTGTCCATTTGGTACATTCACATATCGACGAATGCCGTTCGGATTATGCAACGCGCCAGGCACCTTTCAAAGGTGTATGATGGCAATATTTTATGACATGATAGAAGGAAGTATGGAAGTCTTTATGGACGATTTCTCTGTTTTTGGAGACTCCTTCGATTCATGCCTTTCCAACCTCGAGCGAATGTTAATTCGTTGTGAGGAATCAAATCTTGTTTTAAATTGGGAAAAATGCCACTTCATGGTGAAGGAAGGCATTGTTTTAGGACACAAGATTTCTCGAGATGGAATGGAAGTAGACAAAGCTAAGATCGATGTAATCTCAAAGCTTCCTCCTCCAACTAACATTAAAGGAATTCGAAGTTTCTTGGGTCATGCGGCATTCTATCGACGATTCATAAAGGACTTTTCCAAAATCGCTCGACCCATGACTAAACTTCTCGAGAAAGACAGTACATTCGACTTCAATGACGAATGCTTACAAGCTTTCTCCATTCTAAAAAATAAACTTACGAATGCACCCATTATGGTATCACCCGACTGGTCCACACCTTTCAAACTAATGTGTGATGCTAGTGATTTCGCGATGGGAGCTGTTTTAGGTCAACGTCAAGATAACAAATTTCAACCAATTTACTATGCAAGTAAAACACTTACAGGAGCTCAGTTGAATTACACGACTACTGAAAAGGAGCTCCTTGCAGTAGTTTTTTCTTTCGATAAGTTTAGATCTTACTTAGTGTTATCTAAAACAATTGTTTATACCGATCATTCCGCCCTAAAGTACTTATTCAAAAAGCAAGATGCTAAACCTAGACTAATTCGTTAGATTCTACTCCTACAAGAATTCGACATTGAAATTAAGGATAAAAAAGGTGCTGAAAATCTCGCTGCAGATCACTTATCCCGTCTTGAAAATCCTAACTTAGAAACACTCGACGAATCTGTTATTCACGATACTTTTCCAAACGAGTTCCTTATGAGAATTGAAATAGAAGAAGAAATTCCATGGTTTGCGGGCTATGCTAATTATCTAGCCGCGGGAATTCTTGTTAGAAATCAAACTTATCAGCAAAAGAAGAAATTCTTTGCTGATCTGAAGTTTTACTTTTGGGAAAGCCCTAACCTCTTTCGTATAGGGGCTGACCAAGTTATTCGTCGATGTGTATACGGCAAAGAAGCGCAATAAATTCTAGGGCACTGTCAAGAAGGACCGGCTGGTGGACATTTCGGACCAAGCTATACAGCCAAAAAGATTTTTGACTCAGGTTTTTACTGGCGTACAATTTTTAAAGATGCATACAATATGGTAAAAACTTGTGATTCTTGTCAAAGATCTGGAAATATCTCCAAGAGAGATGAAATGCCACAACAAGGCATATTAGTATGCGAAGTATTCGACATATGGGGTATTGACTTCATGGGTCCATTTCCCGCTTCTAACAAATGCAAATACATTCTCGTGGCAGTCAATTACGTTTCTAAATAGGTTGAAGCAAAAGCCCTACCCCCTAACGATGCTCGAGTTGTTGTCAACTTTCTTAAAAATCTTTTCTCGCGTTTTGGGATTCCAAAAGCATTAATCAGTGATCGTGAAACTCATTTTACAAATCAACTACTCGAGAAAGTGCTTAAAAAGTACGGAGTTAATCATCATTTTTCAACTTCTTACCACCCTTAAATGAGTGGTCAAGTTGAAAACACAAACAGAGGTCTTAAACGAATTTTAGAAAGAACGGTTAAAAATAATTCAAAAATCTGGCATCGAAAGCTAGATGATGCACTTTGGGCATTTAGAACTGCATTCAAAACACCCATCGGTACTACACCTTTCCGATTGATTTACGGTAAGGCGTGTCATCTACCTGTCGAAGTTGAACACAAGGCATACTGGGCTCTGAGAGAATGTAATACCGACCTTGTAAAAGTCGGAGAAAACCGATTCTTGAAACTAAATGAATTAGATGAATTAAGACTACAAGTGTATGAAAACTCTAAAACATACAAGGAGAAAACTAAAAGATGGCTCAATGCACGGTTAAAAGAAAAGAAAGAATTTGAACAAGGGGATAAAGTATTAGTATTTCAATCACATTTTAAGTTTTCACCTGGGAAACTTAGATCCCGATGGACTGGACCATATATAATAAAACAAGTTTTTCCATCTGGATATGTAGAATTATATAGCAAAGAAGGTGGAACTTTCAAAGTGAACGGTCATCGACTTAAATTATACTTTGAAGGAATCAATACTACGGAAAGAGACGAGATCACATTCTACCCTAAGGACAAGTAAATTCAGGGTAACTTTAAAGCTTGTTAACTCCATTCCCAAACTTTATTTTCATCTTTAAGAGTGGGGTTTGTTTGGTCTTTCCCTAGCAGACACTAAAGAACTAGTCTTCTCCCTCCATTCTACCTTTTTATTTTTATTTTCTCCTTTTCGTTTTTATTTATTTTTTATCTTCAAGATGCGCAATCAATATGTCTACAACCACTTCTTTTTAATGTGCGATAAAATTTTACCGAGAGATGTGGTGTTAGATATAAAGAGAAGATGCGATCAGGCGAGTAAAGAAATAAGGCAAGAACTTAACGAGAAAAATTATGCCAAAGGAAAATCAAAATCAGCTAAGAAACGTCGAGCGCGTCATTTGGGCAAATGTGTAAAATGTGGAAAACCAGCTCACTATGGAAATTGTCCAAAGAACCAGACGGACTCTAATTTCGAGTACGTAACCTTATGCCGAGAAGGGCCTTTTAAATGTTCAAAGGAAAACCTCTTAAACCAACGAGGTTATGCCTACGAAGCCATGGGGGGGGGGTCGAAATGATGCGACTCCACTACGAGGCGAGCCAACGCGGTTTCACAATCTAATCCTTTTTCTCGCCAATTGTGTGTTCGTGCATTTTTTGTTTTTGTGCATTTTTGTGTTTTTGAATTTTTGTGTGTTTATTTTTTGGTGTGTTTTAGTTTGTAATTGTTTGTTGTATTTTTATTAAAAAGGGTCTACCATTTAAAATTGATAAACCTTGAGTTTAACCTGTTTTCATTGAAAATGATAATGCTAAGTGTAATAACTGAATTGTCATTTTTCAAATTGCATGAAATTAATTGTTGGATTCATAATATATCTTTTAAATAGTAAACCACAAAAACATAAGAAAATTAAAACTACTAAAAATATATTTTTTTATCAATAACCGTAAAGATATATAACTTGCAAACCTTTGTCGTGGGTAATGATAGGTGTAACAACCGAGATTGTCTCTACCTAGTTGATAGGAAACAAAGTTTTAAGTTTGAAAATTAGTTGGTTTAAAAGTATATATAAAATTTAAAAAAAAATCGAGTGTATTTTAAATTCATTTAATTTTTATTTTTCATGTACTTGTTTTTAATTCTAAATTTTAATTTTCTTTTATTAAATTTAAAAAGAAATAGAGTGTTTTATTTTCAAGTTGTTTTTGGAAAATATTAAAACTTTAACTTTTAAAAGTATTAAATTATAAATTGAAATTACAAAATTTATAAACGGATAAAGACTAGGTATACCAACCGAAATTTCCGTTACATCAAATATAAATTTAAAATTGATATTTTGAAATTTAAGTACTTATAAAGTTGAAAATATATATATATATATATATATATATATATATATATATATATATATATATATATATATATATATATATATATATATATATATATATATAAAAAAAATAAGAAATTAAATAAATAAATAAGAATGTTTATGTTTTGTTTTATTTTTATAAAATATTAAAAACCTTAACTTTTAAATTATTAAATTTTATAAATTAATTTTTAAAATTTATAAACGGATAAAGACTAGGTATAACAACCGAAATTTCCGTAGCAACAAATATAAATTTATAAAAAGAAATTTTATAAGTTCGATTAATTATAAAGTTAAAAAAAGAGAGCCTAATACATACGCGAATCGTGGGGATATCCACACGAAACGCGTACAATTAAATTCTACACAAAACGCGTATAACCACACGAAACGCGTAAGGTCAAAAATCAGTCCAGATATCAGTCGACCTGCACTTCTCCTCCACACACTCTTATTATTGTTTTTGCTCTCTGTGGACGAAGAAGAAACATAAAAACCCCAAAAATCACACCCAAACACTAAATTAACACTATCAATCTCCTCCAATTCATCTACCTTTCAACATGCCGAGATTGGTAAGGGTCCTAAACTCGTTTTTATCACTTGTTTTTCAAGTTTTTCATTTATTATTTTTATGGCTTTAATCCGAATTAATGCATGATATTGTTGAATTCTGCTTGATTAATGCTATATCTATGTTGTTAGTATGATGTTAAACCCGATTAGCATAAGAATTTGATGTTTAATTGATTATTGAAAAATTAGGGTTTATGTAAATTGGGGAAATTGAGGAATTGCTATTGAATTGTGTTATTTTGGGTCTAATTAGATGTTGTTAGATGTTTTGATAGTAGTAAAAGCTTTGAATTTAAGTTTGATTGATTGTTTTTGTGATTTTAATTTTCGTCTAAATTTGATAATTTTTTGTAATTGTCATGAATCAACTATAGATTGGATTATGATTAGAAGCTGGATTATACATAATGTGATTGAATTGGATTATATATTCTTAGCTCATTGCGTGTTTCCACTTGTGAATTAAACTTTGTTTTTGAAACTTGATTTTTGATTAGGAATTTTTGATTTATTTTTGTTTGTTTTAATTTGTTGTTAAGATTTTGATTCATGTGCTGTTTAAACAAGCTTGTATGTCAAGGATAAACTCTCTGCTGGCATTAACATACTCAATCAGGACAATTCTCTTATTTTAAAATGTTATGCAGGGATTCTTTAGAATGAGAGCTGTTAACCAACAGCAAGGGGAAGAACAAGTAATACCAGAAATGGAACAACAACTACAGAATCTACACCCAAACCTGAGATTTCCTGATGATGTACCTAACCGATTACAAAAGGTTAAGGACTTACTTTCTCTGGTCACTAGAAACATCTCTCCAGTATATGTTGTGGATTGGACTCCTTTAGGACCCCCAGTCAATTTAGATGTGCAAATAAGGGGAATTTTAAACCAAAATTTTACAAACGAATTTGGAATGACTTTGGTTTTTAATGATTTTGAGAGATTGTTTAGTTTAAATAGCCCTGTATATATAGAATGGTGTTTAGAGTTCTATTCTACCGTTAGAATAAGTTTACACCCAGAAAATATCGATGATATTAATTTTCTACAATTTAGGATGGGTGGGGTAGATAGAGCAATGTCCCTGAGCGACGTGACTACCGCATTAGGGATTTACACCGTTGAGGAGATGATAACTCTCGGTTTTAGGGAATATATTTTTACAGGGGCTAGATATACAGGTAACTATAATTCTGGTATAGTTTGGCAATCTTTCACTAATAGAAATACTTATGAGCCAGGCCAGGAATCTTATTTAAAGATCACTGATGTTCGCTTTAGAATAATTCATAAGTTTATAGCGAACACAATAAACCAAAGGTCGTTTACTAATACAGATAAAATTAATTATATTGACCTTTGGTACTTGGATGCGATCAGAGATATGGATACATTTATTAGTATACCCTATAGAGTTGCTTACTTTTTGGCCCATGTTGGTAAGGGTGCTCGAGGGACAAGTGACATGTCGGGGGGTCACTACATCACGTGTCTAGGAAGCTGGTTCGGACTCGACCCGAGTGAATCAGAACCTCCAATCCAACCGGTAGATCAAGCTGTTAAAACTTTAGGATTGGACGTGTATAGGACGGCCAAGGCTATACAAGTGAGGGGTGGGGTAATTAGTTTGAGACGGCAAGAAGTTGTCGCTCACGCTCCTATGGAGGAGGATGAGGAACCCGCTAGGGAAACTAGGAGGAGACGAAGACAGCCAGATGAGGCTAGTAAGTCTAATGTAGGTGTTTCTGATTTCGATATGCTGCAAAATTCATTTAATTCATTGAGTTTAGATTTAAGGAACTCGTATGATAATTGGGGACGAAGATCAGAAGACCAATACACTAGTTTGTCTAGGCAAATAGGGGATATTAGGCATACCCAACTAGCTCAGGGTAATATATTAGAAAACATCCGCTACGATCAGAGGGGCCAAGGAGCATAGTTAGAGTGGGCGCATCATCAGGCATATTTATACGCAGCTAACCCACAACAATACGCACCCTCAACCTTCCCATCATACCCCCAATGGCAGGGACCCAGTGACCCTCTACCTCCACCTTATGATCCCAACGCTGCCCTAGCCGCAAGTCAGGAAGCCTATAGGCGTTTTTACGAGGAACAACGCCTAAATGAACAACGGCAGCAACAGGAGCGAGAACAGGAAGATCAGGGAGGCCCTGCGTGGTCATTTTTCTAGTTTTTCTTTTTTAATTTTAGAACATTTTTATTTTGTATTTGTTTGTATTAAGTGATTTTTATGGTGTGTTAATTTATTTTTACCTTTATTTATCTTTACAAAAACTTTTAGTGTGGGGTAAAATTTTTGTACTATTAAAGTACAACCCCATCTCGTTTGTGATTGACATATTTATTGGCAGGTACTTATGATGATGAGATTCGACATAGCGAAACACGAAAGTATTATTGTGATAAAACGGATTGGATATGTTCATACGATAAGCATTTTACAATATTCAATTACTTAACAAAGGAAGTTGTATATACTGTACACTTTTTGTCCTCTCAAATTTATACATTTAATCTGATTTTATGTAATGAGAGCATTACATAATCTTAAGTGTGGGGTGGGAATATATAAATTTTCGAGAACTTATAACTTGGTGATTTTTATGAAAATTTTGAAAATTTTTAAACAAATAAATCTAATCAAATTTTTAAGGTAATTACGAGCAATTAAAGATTAGGTGTCAAGAACCGAAATTATTGTCTCCATACATTAAAAATACATAAGTTTATTTGATTGAAATATATAAAAGAAAACCAAGTATAACAGAATTTATAAACCCCATATGTTTAGAACTATTTATCACATTTTTCTATGAAGTATTGCAGATATCATCGCTTTGGAATGTATAAACCTGAATATCTCGTTAAGGAAGTAAAGTCTTCCAAAATGACACACTTGCTAACTTATGTTAGAAGATGTAGTCCAAAACAGCTGTAGGTTGACGAAAAATCTTGAAAAGTTATCTCTATCATCGGCTGGAAATCCACCTCACCTCAGCATCAAACAGGGTTTTTGGTGGTCAGACTTATCCTAACCATGAGATGGATCTGTCTCGTACAATGGGGGGCACAATGCAAATTAGCTTTTAAGACTAATGAATCTAATCCCCAGATGGATGATCTCCGTAAAGATCAACCGCATCTATGTTTGACCGCGGTCAACATACATATGCCATAACAAATTGAGGTGTGCAAACTCATGGTTCACCGATGATATTTGGACACGATATAATTTTACTCTAAAACTTGTGCTATTTTATGAATTATATTGTGCAAAACAATTTTTAGGACATTCGGTTTCAAGTTCCATGATACTTCAATTATGGGGGCGGATAGCTTGCTAATCGCCGACTGAGACTACGGTTTTCATTTACCCTCAACCGGAATTTGAGGTTAAAACCGAAAAACGTGTCTAGTGTAAAAACTAGCATGACATTTTATAAAATCATAAAACGTTTTCACAAGGTCCAATTTTCCCTAAGGATCCAAATTTTTAAACCTTAATCACGAGTTTCAACTTTGTTTCTGTTGTCAGAATTTCATTTCGTCTGGTGTGCGTGTGATCCAATAAAAATTGTGTAGTGTTTCCAACTTATTCCATATAGCGTGTGTTTCATTTCATGTAGTGTGTGTTGTGTGATTTAATGTTCGATATGGAAAAATATGTAATGTTCCGATTCTATTTAGAAGATGTAATTGCTTGAGGACAAGCAACGTTCAAGTGTGGGGTAGTTTGATATTGCTTTAAACATACATATATTCCGACGCAATATCATTTATATTTCATCAGCTTTTACCGAAACGAAGACATTCAAATGCATAATTCACGAGAAAGAAATGGTAAAAGTAAACGCGAGCTTGAAGTTTGAAGAAACGACGATAAAACAACAATAAACGATGGGTTTTAACCAAATATATATATCGAGATAACGTTTATCCGAATGAAAGACCAAGATTATCTAAGAAAAAGATTTCAAATAGAAGTTCTAAGTCAATTTATGTCAACACCAGATCAACAAAGAACAAACATAAAAATAAAAATAAAAGATTTCTGATTACATTTACGTGAATCGTGTACACCTACGCGAAATGCGTAGTATTTTACCCTTACGCGAAACGTGTGAAGTACTACGCGAAACGCGTAATGTTAGGCCAGATTTGATCATGAATTACAAATGGGACGGTGGCTTTTGTGTTTAATATAAATTCTTTTTGAAGTGGTACAGCAACAAGGGATACTTTTGACCTACTACACTAACTATCAACATGTTAAATACGGAGTACTTGTGTGCAGAAGAATATACAGAGAGAAGACTACACACACAAATTAATATACATTAGTTACTGTCATTTATTTTTAGTACTCCGTATCATTCAATTTCATTTTCAGTTTCAAGGTTCAATATTTAGGATAGTTTCAAATATTAAGGGTGTATTATTCGTGATTAAAGGTTACGTTTGTACGCGTGAAAGGGTGTTGTTATTGTAATTTTCTACCATTTGAAGTTAATAAAAGTGAAGAATTTTTAGTAAGTATATTCTGTTAAAATTATCGTTATCAACTTTTATAGTTATTGTTATGTTTGTATATTTATATTTTTATGTTTACCCTAGTATAATGAGTAGCTAAATTTCCCTAGTGTTTGCTTAGATGTAGAGCCCTAGTGAAATGGATTGTTATCATTTGTAAAAATTAAAATGTAACTTAGGTATTTTTAACATTGAGCCTAGTTAAAAGAACCATTATTATGTAATTAGGTATTTAACCCTTGCCACTTAATTTATTAGATTTAAATAACGAAAGTTATTTTCATTTATATAAATTAAGCTTCAACACTAAAAAGTGATCTAGACAAATTTATGAATAAGTTATTAACACTAATTTAGAAATAAACTTCGGTGGTTTGGGTAATATCAATAGTTATATAATAGTGAAATTGTAAAAAGGGAAACCGTTATAATTTGGGTATTGGCGAAAGTCAAAACTAGATTAGGTCTCAATTTAAATACTCGAGGAATAGTAACTATCTAAATAAGATCAAATGAAAATTAGATTTAATTTAGCTAGTCGAAACTTTATTTATTCGAAAGAAAAATATAAAGTTTATTACTAAAACATTTTAAATAGGGCTTAAACTCAAAAACAATCCATGGATCTAGAGGTGACACATTTAAGTAAACATTCCCATTTTTATATATTGTAAAATCATTATAATTATTATTATTATTTACGTATTATTAATTACAGCACTAAAATATAAATATTTACATCAAAATACTCGAATTTGTACCAGAACTAGTTGTCACATCGATTATATCATACGCGGATCGTGTATTATCTACACGAAATGCGTAAGTTTAAATATATTACTGTTACGAATTTAATTACATGATACGCGTACGTTTAAAAATATACGCGGAACGCGTATACATACGCAAAACGCGTAAGCATAAATACGGGTACAATAGCAGTTAGGTTAAAATTTAGGGTTTTAATTATTTTATTATTATATTTAAGTTGTTAGTTTATAATTAGTATTAATTTATATTTAGTAATTAGTTTATAACTAGTTAATTATTATAATTCCTATTAATTTATATTAATTTAGTTAAAATATGTTATTTAGTTAATTTAAATAAATTTATATTATAATTGCGCAAAACAAAATTCTAAACAATTATTTTTATTAAAAGTAATTATTTTATTAATTATCATTTAGTAATAAATTTATTTGTATAATTTCAATTAATTCACTTTTAAGTTAATAATTATAAATAATGTATTCGTATGAATTAATAATTAGTTCAATTAAATTAGGATTAAGTTATATTTTATTATGTAGTATTATCAATTCCTAATCCAAAACCCCCTTAAAATAAGTTTAACTTCAAAGACTATTAAAAAACCATTGAACACTGTCTCCCTGTGGAACGAACCGGATTTACCAACAAATTAAACTACATGGATAGGACCAATTGCCGATATATGTTTGAAACCAACCTAAAATGGTTAAAATACCATATATACAATAAATCAATTCGTGTAACAAAACAACTCAAATCCGTTCATAAATAAAGGTACTGTTTCAACGCATCAACTTTTTGTTTCGAAAATCCGGAACCGGGACCTGAGCCAACTATCAACGCCCGACGCAACGGATCAAAAATTACAAGTCAACTATGCACAAGAATATAATATAATATTTAAATAATTATATAAATTATATAAATTATTTATATATTGTATATATTTAAATAAAACGTCGACAAGCAAATGGCCAAAAATTGGTTAGCTGGCCCAGGGAACTCCGCACTAGCGGAGCTGTGAAGGCTTAAACCTCCGCACTTGCGGAGCATCCAAAATCAGAAATGTCCTATAAATGCAACGAGCTTCTGCCGAGTTTTAAAACACCATCCACAATAATCTCTCCCTCTGTAATATATAATATATATATATATATATATATATATATATATATATATATATATATATATATATATATATATATATATATATATATATATATATATATATATATATATATATATATATAGTATAGGGTAATTTTATATTAGTTAGTTTGGGTTATGTAAAGGTTATTTTACGGGTTTTAAAGTCGAAGTTCTGTCTGCGTAAAACTACGCGATAAATACTCAATGTAAGTTATGTTCTCCTTTTTAAATTAATGTCTTGTAACTAAGTTATTATTATGCTTATTTAAGCCGAAGTAATTGTGATGTTGGGCTAAAATATTAAGACGGGGTAATTGGGCTTTGTACCATAATTGGGGTTTGAACAAAAGAACGACACTTGTAGAAATTAGACTATGGGCTATTAATGGGCTTTATATTTGTTTAATTAAATGATAGTTTGTTAATTTAATATGAAGATTTACAATTGGACGTACCTATAAATAACCACATACACTCGATCGGACACGATGGGCGGGATATTTATATGTACGAATAATCGTTCATTTAACCGGACACGGGAATGGATTAATAGTCTATGGAATTATTAAAACAGGGGTGAAATTATGTACAAGGATACTTGGCGTAATTGTTAACAAAGTATTAAAACTTTGGATTACACGCAGTCGATATCCTGGTGTAATTATTAAACAAAGTATTAAGACCTTGTTACAGTTTAAGTCCCCAATTAGTTGGAATATTTGACTTCAGGTATAAGGATAATTTGACGAGGACACTCGCACTTTATATTTATGACTGATGGACTGTTATGGACAAAAACCAGACGGACATATTGAATAATCCAGGACAAAGAACAATTAACCCATGAGAATAAACTAAAATCAACACGTCAAACATCATGATTACGGAAGTTTAATTAAGCATAATTCCTTTATTTTCATATTTAATTGCACTTTTATTTATTGTTATTGTATTTAATTGCACTTTTATTTATTGTCATTGTATTTAATTGCACTTTTAATTTTCGTACTCTTTAATTATCGTAATTTTATTTTATCGCACTTTTATTTATTGCAATTTCATTATTGTTATTTATTTTACGCTTTAAATTAAGTCTTTTATTTAATATTTTACATTAGGTTTTAACTGCGACTAAAGTTTTAAAATCGACAAACCGGTCATTAAACGGTAAACCTCCCTTTTATATATTATTATATATAATTATATATATTTTGTACAAATATAGTTAATTAAAATATAGTGTGAAATAAGCCAGCTCCCTGTGGAACGAACCGGACTTACTAAAAACTATACTACTCTACGATTAGGTACACTGCCTATAGTGTTGTAGCAAGGTTTAGGTATATCCCATCTGTAAATAAATAATTAAAATTTGTGTAATTTGTAACGTATTTCGTAGTAAAAATAATACTATTTCGTACCCCACCTCGCACACATCAAGTTTTTGGCGCCGCTGCCGGGGAACTCGGCGAAACGCTATATTTTTAATTTATATTTTTATAAATATATTTATATATAATTTTTAGAAAAACAATATAAAAGTAAAAAAAAAAACGAACCAGTTTGAGCCTGCATTAATCCGCACTCGCGGAGCTTTTTGGGCTTTAGGTATCCGCACTCGCGGAGCTGCTCTGACAGCTGCAACCTTGTACGTAATAATTACACAATTAGGGTTAATTAATATATTATTATTACTTAAACCTAATTCGGGTTTTATTTAATAATATATTTTTATATCTAGTTATATTAATTTTTAATTTTACGTATTATTATTATAGATTAATAATTTTATATAATATATAATATATAATAATAATATAAAAATAATATTTTTATTAAAATTGTAATTTTTCCATTTTTAGTTTCTTTTTATAAATTGTATTTTTTTATCGTTTAATTCGTAATTTTTATTGTCGTTCGTATTTAGTTTTAAGTTAGTATTTTGCCATAGTTCTTTTAGTATTTATAGATTTTTAGGCTTTACCGTAAAATCCCTTAAGTGCTTTTTCTTTAAACTAAGATTTAGGTGCTTTAGAATTTTGCGACGCCGTTTTAATATTTTAGCACCTTTTTAAGTAATTGCCGTTTTGGATATAGAATTTCTTTTAAGCTTTAATACCTTTAGACGCAACCTTTAATTCTTAGTTTTAGACTTTTAAGTTTCGACGCGTACGTTCTTTTTATTATTTTTCGACATTTTATTTTTAGACATTTTCCGACGCGATCTTTTTCTTTCTTATTTCTCGACAATCTAGTCTTTAGGACATAGAATTTTCTATTTTTTTTCTCTAAAATTTCAAAAACGAAAAATTATTTTAAGCAGTTAAATTGATAGACATCCAAATTTTCTGGTTCGTAGTAATAGTTGGATTTGTTAGTGGCTGAGTTGTGAGCTTCCGATTTAAAGGGTTCTGGCTCCCTGCTGCATCTATTGGCTATTCGAAACGTGGGCAAAATCAGAAAAGTCTATTAATTTGATAACTTATATAATTTTTAGTTTTATAACTAATAGGATAATTAGTAAATGCACCACATTGTAGCTAAAATTTGGTAATAAGCGCATTATGGAAAATCTCGAGAATATTTTGGAAACTCTTTATGACATCCGAAATCAATTTAATCAATACTCTCAAACGGGTGTTGATGACAATTCGTTCGGTCAATCTTGGATCACGAATGACGAAACAATAACTGGTTGTGAAATCTGTGGAGATTATCACTCAACATGGGAATGTTATTATTACGTTCCTATGGAAAATTATGCACCCATGGAACCTGAATGGAATGATTATGAGGAATACGATTCTAATTGGGATTATTCCCAAGAATATATCCAAACTCAACAACCAGAAGACGAGGAAAATAATGTGTATGAAAATTCTTTAGATTATATGAAAATCAAACTCGAAGAACTCGATGCTCAAAATGAACAAATGAGAGAGTTTGTAAATAGGCAAGCTGAAACTCTATCAAATTACACACCTGTTGATCTGAGGAATATTGTGCAAGAAAATCCCATATCATCGAATTTTGATGAATTCGAGAGCTCCGAAATCACCAACTATCTCGATGATACTTTTTATTCAGTCTTACCAATTTCACAACATATCGACACATTAGCCTCTACCGATGAAATCATCGATCCATCAATGGATGAAGAAGAAGTAAGGGTGACAAATCGGTACTCTTGGTAAAACGATAACGTTGAAAATTTTACCCCCGAGACCAAAGTGGTGGAACCGATAAGTACTGTTAATGAAAAAGAATCTACTTCGATCCCGAAATTCACCATTCCACAACCTTCCAACCCAATATTCTCAATAGACGAGTCATCTACCAAAGATGAACTACGAGCTGTAATAGATAATGACACCTCGGATTTCACCCAATTGGGTAATAGAGGTGAAAACTTTGATCCAGAGAATAAACGAAAGGAAATGTTAGGAATTGTCCACCCTATAGAAATATGTATATCGGTGTATATCGATCCATTTGACCAAGAACCAGAAAAGAGACATTTCCATTTACTAAAAGCTACACTTAAAAAAGAATTAAGTAGTGATGATCGGGTGGTTCTAAACTTTAAACCCATTAATATATTATACACCACCCGAGATGTAAATAACTGGCTCACTATTTTAATTCGTGGAACTTATTCTACCGACTTCACATATCGTCAGCTAAGTGTGGGGAAGTTTAACCCCACTTAACGTTAAATTAGGGGTTCGGATTAGTGCATAACTCGTTAATAAAAATGCACGATTAGGGTAAAAGACGCATTTTCAAAAATTAGCAAACAGTTCAGAAAAGCAACCGTTTTTGAAGAAAAACATGCGTGATAAAATAAGAAGGAATGAACGATTAGGTGCGCCATCTATCATTCGACGAGATTTGTAATTACAAACTGGGTATTTTCAATCACTTTTCTACACTAATCACCCTCATGAATTTATAATTAGAGTTTGATTTCATGCAAATGAGGGCATTGCATGATCTCAAGTGTGGGGAAGGGTTATAAATTCTCTCGGGTTTATACTTGGCTTATTTTCTAAATATTGTGAAAATTTTAAAATTTTTCAACTAAATGAATTCAAAATCATGTTTATACATATTTATGAACGATAAAACTCGGTGTTAATGCCGAAATTATTGTTACCTCGGAAAGGACATAAATTGAGAAACAACTAAAACGCTTGAATTTATTTATTAGGATATAAAAAGACGCATGAAAAAAGCCAAGTGTGGGGAGAATGTACCA
The DNA here is from genome assembly GCF_046630445.1 of Rutidosis leptorrhynchoides. Lineage (NCBI taxonomy): Eukaryota > Viridiplantae > Streptophyta > Magnoliopsida > Asterales > Asteraceae > Rutidosis > Rutidosis leptorrhynchoides. Next base: position 349,428,708 of record NC_092333.1, on the reverse strand, counting down.
AGTTATTCAATTAAAAACTATCTATCACATGTTTCTGTAAAGTTTAATGCAGGTACTTTTGTTTTGGAATAAATTAACTGTTTTACCCGGTTTATTGAAAGAAAGATGGATCTACACGATAAATCAATTCCATCATTAAAAGGAAGTAAAGTCTTCCGAAAAAGAAACGCGCTTCTTGATTTAGGTCAAGAAGTTGTCGTCCAGACCAGCTGTAGGTTGACGAAAAATCTAGAAAAGTCATCTCTAAAATCAGCAGGAAATCCACGGACCTCAGCATCAAACAGGGTCGCCAAGTGGTCAGACTTATCCTAAACATAAGAGGATCTGTCTCGTAAAATGGGGAGGGCGCCGTGCAAATTAGCTTGATAAGACTAATGAATCAGACCCCCAGAAAGGATAATCTCCTTAAAGATTAAAAATCAGCTTTTAAGCCTGATATTACTCAATCCTTGAGATTGACCTTAAAGATTGAGAATTACAAACTCATGGAATTCAATGATATCTAAACTCGAGCTTGAACGAGAAAATATTTTGATCAAAATACAAACCGATTTGTTTTCTAAAAACCCATTTTCAATGCGTTCATTACCATTGAACGTAAAATCCTAAGAATTCACCTGGAATTCATTAGGTCACCTGAACCAAATCGGGTGTCAACCGTAAGAACGGTGGTTGCATAGCATGGTCGAAGACAGGATCTTGTGCCAGACCGAAAAACTATCGGATGATCTTTACTATTGCTCATACAAAGGATAGTACTAGCATCTGACACGATATAGACCATAATCAAAAGCATGTCACGGGACATTGCCTTAACAGTTGCTTGTTCAACGCTTTCCTTTACAACCGGACGGTAGTTTACCGAAAGGTAATATACGGAGCAAGTATACTGGACGTGTTGCTTTCCTAATACAAGGTTAGCAAGTGGGTGACACAAAACCATAAGTTTTGAGCTAAAATTTTCAAATCTGAAACCCACAAAATCCACAAAAATATTTTGCAACACCGGTGAAGGGTTATTCCGAAAAACTTATCTAGGGTAAAAGCTAGATTGAATTTTCAAAAGATCAAATGTTTTCATAAAGATCCAATTTCCTTAAAGGATCTAAATTTTCATAGTTATGTGGGACTGTAAACCACATCGTTACTATCATTGTTCATACCGCCATATCAAAATCACAGATGTACAAAGTGTGAAGAATAAAGAAGTGATTTATGTGATTTAATTTCAAGTTCTGTATTGCTTGAGGACAAGCAACGTTCAAGTGTGGGGATATTTGATAGTGCTCCAAATGAACATATATTTAGGCGCAATATCCTTCCAATATGTAAAGTTTTCAGTTGCAATTGTTCTATTTCAAGTAATAATCGTTTATATTAAATAAGTGCGAAGATAAAAGGCGAAAACGACGATTTGAAGACGCAAATGACCAAAAAAACTCAAATGTACAAGATACAATCCAAGTGGTTCAATTTATTGATAAGAAACGTCTAAAAATGACAAAAGTACAAGTTGCGGAACGCAAAGTACAAGATATTAAATTATACGAAAGGACGTTCGAAAATCTGGAACCGGGACCTGAGCCAACTATCAACGCCCGACGCAACGGACCAAAAATTACAAGTCAACTATGCACAAGAATATAATATAATATTTAAATAATTATATAAATTATTTATATATTATATATATTTAAATAAAACGTCGACAAGCAAATGGCCAAAAATTGGTTAGCTGGCCCAGGGAACTCCGCACTCGCGGAGCTGTGAAGGCTTAAACCTCCGCACTCGCGGAGCAGCCAAAATCAGAAATGTCCTATAAATGCAACGAACTTCTGCCGAGTTTTAAAACACCATCCACAATAATCTCTCCCTCTGTAATATATAATAAATATATAATATATATATATATATATATATATATATATATGTATATATATAGTATAGGGTAATTTTATATTAGTTAGTTTGGGTTATGTAAAGGTTATTTTACGGGTTTTAAAGTCGAAGTTCTGTCTGTGTAAAACTACGCGATAAATACTCAATGTAAGTTATGTTCTCCTTTTTAAATTAATGCCTTGTAACTAAGTTATTATTATACTTATTTAAGCCGAAGTAATTTTGATGTTGGGCTAAAATATTAAGACGGGGTAATTGAGCTTTGTACCATAATTGGGGTTTGAACAAAAGAACGACACTTGTGGAAATTAGACTATGGGCTATTAATGGGCTTTATATTTGTTTAATTAAATGATAGTTTGTTAATTTAATATGAAGATTTACAATTGGACGTACCTATAAATAACCACATACACTCGATCGGACACGATGGGCGGGATATTTATATGTACGAATAATCATTCATTTAACCGGACACGGGAATTGATTAATAGTCTATGGAATTATTAAAACAGGGGTGAAATTATGTACAAGGACACTTGGCGTAATTGTTAACAAAGTATTAAAACCTTGGATTACACGCAGTCGATATCCTGGTGTAATTATTAAACAAAGTATTAAGACCTTGTTACAGTTTAAGTCCCCAATTAGTTGGAATATTTGACTTCAGGTATAAGGATAATTTGACGAGGACACTCGCACTTTATATTTATGACTGATGGACTGTTATGGACAAAAACCAGACGGACATATTGAATAATCCAGGACAAAGAACAATTAACCCATGGGAATAAACTAAAATCAACACGTCAAACATCATGATTACGGAAGTTTAAATAAGCATAATTCCTTTATTTTCATATTTAATTGCACTTCTAATTATTGCACTTTTATTTATTGTTATTGTATTTAATTGCACTTTTATTTATTGTCATTGTATTTAATTGCACTTTTAATTTTCGTACTCTTTAATTATCGTAATTTTATTTTATCGCACTTTTATTTATTGCAATTTCATTATCGTTATTTATTTTACGCTTTAAATTAAGTCTTTTATTTAATATTTTACATTAGGTTTTAACTGCGACTAAAGTTTTAAAATCGACAAACCGGTCATTAAACGGTAAACCTCCCTTTTATATATTATTATATATAATTATATATATTTTGTACAAATATAGTTAATTAAAATATAGTGTGAAATAAGCCAGCTCCCTGTGGAACGAACCGGACTTACTAAAAACTATACTACTCTATGATTAGGTACACTGCCTATAGTGTTGTAGCAAGGTTTAGGTATATCCCATCTGTAAATAAATAATTAAAATTTGTGTAATTTGTAACGTATTTTGTAGTAAAAATAATACTATTTCGTACCCCACCTCGCACACATCAACCATTATAATTGTTCATTAAAACCCTATCATATACTCATTCGCATCTTGTAACGAGAATAGTAATACCAATTACCGGGAATCAGCAATCAGTATTTTGAATCTCGCAACGTTTCTACATCAACAGTTATATGTATACATATAACATTTATCTCTTAGAATTATGATCTTCCATTCTGAAACTCTGAAAAGCACCCAGTCTATGAATAAATACTTTGATTTTTGAAAAAGTTGGATGAAACAACAAAAACTATAAACGAACTTAATAGTCAAAAGTTTAATGATAACGAATAGTATGTTGGAAAAGCTCAGAAATGTTGGAACTAGAAAATGGATGGAGCATACCATGAAGGAGGCTGTGAATAAATCACAAAGAATAAACCTGTCTTCAAAGAATCCAAATGATTCAGTGTCTGCTGAAGTTATTAACGAATACCTTGCTCCTGATTCTACACTTTTATGGACAAATCTTCATCATCATTCATCGATATTAGAAATTTTAAGTTATCATCGTATATTTCGTTATAAATATCCTCGATATTTCTGAAGATATTTTCATAACTATTCTTATCTGGAATCATTTATCTCTTCACGATATCAGTGTTACATCAGAGAGGAAACTGTTTTCGTTTCTAAATTCTGAAAAATTCGAATTTAAAATTTGAATGTTTTCAAGTAGTGTTGGGAACTGAAGCATGAGTTAGTATGATATAATAACACTTGATCAACGTGATTATATTACAGTAAGTCATGCTGAGTTTCTAATGAAACATGATGATTCACAGATCATAACGTCATCATGTGCTATGTTACATGACTCTTACATTCTATTTAATACATGAACATATCAAGAACATATCTTTTTGATAGTTTTATCTTTTCTCTAGAATTCTGGTAATTTAACAAATCAAAATCGTGCTACTACAATTTCTCTCTTAGAACGTTAGTCATGTTTATTCAAAACTTTATACCTACAAATTCTGGACCATTATTCGCTTGGCTTAAAGTCGGGAAGAGAAAATAAAAGAATGGAACTCCAAAAATATAAAGGAAATGAAGAGAGTGGATTTATAGTGAAATATCAGACAGAACAATCGTGATAGATCATTGCATTTAATCAAAGAAGATCCTAATTTCCTTAATTACCGAAGAATCAAATATTATTACGAAGATTTTAACTAAATCCCTCGAACTTCGGAAATCAACCATATCTACGTCAAAAGATAAGACGAAACTTTATTTCTTCAATTCACTTTTTTGTGATAACTTCACTCATACGCTTTGAATAATTGAATTGTTTTATCTGTAATGATAAAACTCTATTTATCAACTCATATGTTTCATGAAAACATTTTTATTGTTAGCTATGACGACGTCGATCAAATTTCGGGACGAAATTTCTTTAACGGGTAGGTACTGTGACTACCCGGAAATTTCTGACCAAATTTAAACTCAATCTTATAATGATTTCGACACGATAAGCAAAGTCTGTAATGCTGAGTCTCAAAAATTTTGAACTGTTCATTTACCCATAGACTTTTCTCGACGATTCACGAACAATTGTTTGTAAATATATATATATATATATATATATATATATATATATATATATATATATATATATATATATATATATATATAGGTATATATAAATATAAGTATGTATATTAAAATGAATCTATGTAAATATATATATATATATATATATATATATATATATATATGATTTTTGTACACAATTAATAAATTATGTATATGTATATTGTATTAAATATTCGAATAGGTTATATGAATATTACAAAATTAATAATAGGTAATGTTAATATATTAAATGTAAATACAAGTTAAAATGTAGTTATTATATTAATGAATAATACTTTCATTATTAACATTAAAATCCGTATTAATAATATCATTAATTTGATACACAATATATATATATATATATATATATATATATATATATATATATATATATATATATATAAAATGAGATTTGATAAGCATAAGTTTGTTATATCAACATTATTAGTGTTACTCTCATTATTAGTATCAATATTAATATTAGTATTATTAATTGTATTATTAATATTATTACGATATATATAAATATGAAAAATGAATCATGTAACTAGTTATTACTAGTATTATTATTAAGTATTATCATTAAAAATCAATATTATTTTTATTATCATTAATAATACGATCATTACCATTTTTATAATAATTATTATAATTACCATTATTTATTATCATTAATATTAGTACTAGTGGTATTATTATCATTATTATTATTTCTATTATTATTATTAGTATTATTTTGATTAGTAATATTATTATTATAATTCTCAGCATTTTTATTATTTCCAATAATACTAATAATATTATTATTATTAATATATTTATTTACATTTACTAATTATTAATATTAATATAAATATAAATTATAAATAAAATCTTGTACAAAATCAGCTTTCTAATTTACATCACGATCTACTATTTTATTTCTTTGTTTTTATCTCTAATCTGTTATCAATCTTAATTGAATTCAATACGTACCAAACAGATAGAGTCAAAAACCTTTAGTTATCAGAATCAAATTTTATTTGTTTTTTGATTTATTTATTTTACTCTGTCTGATTGAGAATTTGGGAACCACATTCTTATATATATATAATCGATCCATTTAGGTTACAATGTAGACATCTCAATTCTCTTTCACTATCATTATCAATTATAAGTTATAATAAATTCAAGTTATTGAATTAAAATAAAAAATAAAGCTGGAAACCGTCAAATATCTCTGTTTCTACTTCATTTCATCAATAGCTCGAATTCATAATGATTTTTAAAATCTAAAAATGCAGAAATGATTTAAAACATGTCGTGATACCTTCTGTGAAGTTTCATAATCCAATTCCTCATAACCATTTCAAATTTTGGAGTCAAACTTTTATTTTCAAAAGTCAAACATTATGTTCATGGTGAAATTCGTAATCAAATTGATGTTTCAAGTTAAATTAACAAACCAGAAAATTTCTAATGACCATTTAGAATCTTTTTCATTTAGAAGTCGTGATCGAAAACTTTTAAATCAAGATTGCTGTTTGAGTCATCGTGTTCATAAAAGAAGCTGTGTCGTGTGATTTACTTTTCTGTTCCTTCCTGTCAATCTATATAAACCAAAAACCTTTCACTTCTGTTTCATTTGCAAAACATAAATTCAATTCCTTGTAGTTATTTATTATGGAGGAATTTATTCTGGTTGATGGCATATCTGAAGAAGATGAATGAAAATTTAACGGGTTTAAATAAATTGTGTATGGGTATATAATCAGAAAAGTATGAGACGGAAGAATGGTTTGGGTTGTGTGCGGGTATTTGAGAAGTCTCTGGTTCGAGTCCCGCGGTGGCGAATTTTTTTTAGCCTTCCTTCAAAGGTTATAATCCTTTATTATTATTATTATTATTATTATTATTATTATTATTATTATTATTATTATTATTATTATTATTATTATTATTATTATTATTATTATTATTATTATTATTATTATTATTATTATTATTATTATTATTATTATTATTATTATTATTATTATTGTTATTATTATTATTATTATTATTATTATTGTTATTATGATTATTATTATTGTTATTATTACACTTATCATTATTGTTATTTATTAGAATTATTATTATTATTAGGTACTATGAATATTAGTTATTAATATATTATTATTAAAATAAGTATTATGATAAAATTTTCATGTATTATGATTATAACTACAAGTATGAATATTATTATTATTATCATTAATAGTTGTATTATTATTATTATTATTATTATTATTATTATTATTATTATTATTATTATTATTATTATTATTATTATCATGATTAGGGTTATTATTATTATTATTATTATTATTATTATTATTATTATTAATCAAAAGTATCATTATTAACAATATTATTATTATTATTATTAATATTATCATTATTAATAAAGTTATTATTATTATCACTAGAAAAACATTAATATCAAAACTATCATTTTTAATAAATAAACATCTTGTACATAAAAACATACTTATTATATACACTATAATTATATTGAGATTCCACAAAACTATATGAAAAACATATTAACATTATATAAATACTACATATAACAAATTAGGTATTTTTAATATAATACTAAATGTATATAGATACTAATATAACTATAATAATTATTTAAGATATATATACAAAATAAACATACATAATTTCATGACCCGTCCTTATCCATCTGGACGAATACATTACATTTGGTTACATCGCGAGGTATTTGACCTCTATATGATACATTTTACAAATACTGCATTCGTTTTTAAAAGACAAACTTTCATTACATCGACAGTTGAGGCATGCATACCATTTCATAATATATCCAACTATAATTGACTTAGTAATAATCTTGATGAACTTGACAACTCGAATGCAACGTCTTTTGAAATATATCATGAATGACTCCAAGTAATATCTCTAATATGAGCAAATGCACAGCGGAAGATTTCTTTCATACCTGAAAATAAACATGCTTTAAAGTGTCAACCAAAAGGTTGGTGAGTTCATTAGTTTATCGTAATCAATTATTTACATAATTTTAATAGACCACAAGATTTTAATTCCATAAATACACATCTCGTATCAGGCATTTCGCAAACTGCATAGAGATAAAAATCATCATATGGTGAACACCTGGTAACCGACCTTAACAAGATGCATATAGAATATCCCCATCATTCTGGGACACCCATCGGACATGATAAACTCGAAGTACTAAAGCATTCCAAATTCCAGAATGGGGCTTGTTGGGCCCGATAGATCTATCTTTAGGATTTGCATCAATTAGGGGGTCTGTTCCCTAATTCTTAGCCTACCAAGCTAAAAGGGGCATATTCGGCTTCGATCCATTCAACCATATAATGTAGTTTCAATTACTTGGTCTATTTCGTAAAACAGTTATAAAAATAGCTCATGTATTCTCAGTCCCAAAAATATATATTGCAAAAGCATTTAAAAAGGGAGCAAATGAAACTCATGATAATGTATTTTGTAGTAAAAATACATACGACGATATTGAATAACTGAACAATGCAGGGTTGTCCTCGGATTCACGAACCTATATTATTCATATGTATATTAAAACACATACTTGTAATCAAACAATTTTATATAGTATAGCTTTGTATATTATATTTAATTTGTATATATATTTGAAAATAATTATTATTTGTATAGTTATATATATATATATATATATATATATATATATATATATATATATATATATATATATATATATATATATATATATATATATTAAAAATACCTAAATGGTTATATATGAGTATCTATATAAAGATTGTTAATATAATTAATTTATACTTTTACGTAATATTACTTATAAGTGTATTTTTATATACATAATAATATATAATATTAATAATAGTAACTAAAAGTCATATTTGATTATAATGATAATATTAATAATAATGATATTAGTGTTAATAATTCTATAAATGATACTATTAGTGATAGTTTTTATAATGAATTTCATAATAATGATAATAATAGTAGTTTATAGTAAAATAAATAATTTAATAGTAATGGTAATGAAAATAATAATTTTGATAATAATACATAATACTTAATAATAATAATTACTATAACGATCTTATTACTAATGATAATCTTTATAATAATATTTTTGTTAATAATAATAAGTCTACAATGATACTAATACTAATAATAATGATAATAATAATAGTTTGTGTTATTTTCTTGGTAACAATAATAATAATAATCATATTCATATTCATAATAATAATAATCATCCCTTATATTAATAATAATCATAATACTTTCAATTCATAACGATATTACTTTATAATAATTAAAATGATAATAATAAAAATCATGTTATAACAATAACAATAATTAATAGTGATCATAATATTAATAATAATACTTATAATGGTTATGATACTTATAACTGTGATGATAATAATAATAATAACCTTAATACAAATAATAATACAACAATAACAATAAACAAATTAATAATAATAGTAATTAATAATAACAATAATAATAACAATATTAATAAGAATAATAATAATGAAAAAAATGAAGTTACCTCTCGAATACCCGTCACTCTCTTAAACCATCTAGGCTGATGCCCATTTTCTGATTTAATTTTAAACCAATTTATTATAACCCAGAATTATTTCCTTTTATAAATCTTCTTCTTCATCTTAACCATCGACCAAAATCAATACCCACTCAAACCAGTTTCTAAATTTTGTTTAGATTACTCATTAAGAGTATAAACTATTAGTTATATCTGCTTGTATTAATAGAAAACAACAGAAAAAATAAATAAATAAACAGAAACACAGACCTGTTGTGTTCGTAAGAAAATGGGGAACTCAAACTTTGATTCAAAGATTTAGGCATTTTTAGACTCAAGTTTCTTAATGAAATAGATTGTAAATCACTCCAACAAACTTTCTAAATCATCAATTGCTCCAGAATCGACCTCACAGATCTGAATTTCTCTAAAACAATTTCGTTTGACTTTTTAAATTTAATCTTTGACTCCAAAATTAGAAGTTGATATGAGGAATTGAAATTTGAGTTTTTGCAGAAAGTTTTAAAAGAGGATTACTAATAGAACTGTATTAATAGATTTTGAAATAAAACAAAAATTTGATTTTTTTAGAAAATTAGCTCAAGAACAGAGTTAATAACTGTTCTTCATTAGTTTTCTTGTTTATTTCGTTTAATTAAGGGCTGTGGAAGGTTTTTATGATTGAAAATTGATAATGTGGATTGACTGGTACCACTTAACACTGTAATCAATCTAGTTCAATAGCAATAAAGGTCGACATATACACTTCAGACAAATAAAAGAATAGGAGATAAAATAAAAAAATTAAAAGCTGATTAGGATCGTTAACAGAAATTGTTTTATAGCTGATTGGAATTCGACATAAAGAAAATATGGTACAAATCATTAACAGAAGAAGGTGGACGGAAAGATTCTCATAAAGAGAAACAAAAATATTGGATGTGGACGTGAAACCGATTGGTATTATTGAATCTGTTTTATTTTATTTTATTTTTTTATTATATAATTTATATATATATAATTATTATTAATAATTTATAATTATAAATATATTAACAATAATAATTATACAAATAATAATAATACTGATATTAATTAATAATAATTATTTTAATAATAATTATCATAATAATAATAATAGTATTTAAAATAATGCTACAAATGGTTATAATAATGTTTATAATGGTATTATTAATGATAACATTAATAAATTGTTTTATTTTTATAAAAAAATGATAATATATAATATTAATAATAATGATTCTTAATGACAATACTTAATAATAATACTAGTAATATCAATTTACATGTTTAAGTTTTTATATCTATATATTATATATTATAATGATATTAACGATACAAATAATAATATTAATATTAATATTTAATATTAGTAGTAATAATGAGACTGATATGAAAAATTATATTTATCAAATCTCATAAATATGTATACCATATATTAAATTAATAATACTATTAATACTGAAATCAATATTAATAATGAAAGTAATATAATAACTATAATTTAACTTGTAATTAAATTTAATATAACGATATTACATATTATTAATTATGTAATTATATGATAACATATTTGCGTAATTAATATTTATATATATTATATATATTACAACATACATATAGTATTAATTTTGTACAGGTTTCATATATATTTATTTTAATAATCTCTTATTTATTTTCTATATTACTCTTACATATTTAATTCTATTGATTAATTGATATTATATTCATTCAAATTAATATATATAATTATGTTTTTACTTATATATATATATATATATATATATATACATATTTATTTTCACACATTTGTCCGTGAATCGTCGGGAACAGTTGAAGGTCAATTGAATATATGAACATCGTTTTCAAAATTTTCTAACCTCAACATTACATACATTGCTTATCGTATCAAAATCATATAAAGATTAAGTTTAAATTTGGTCGAAAATTTTCGGGTCGTCACAGTACCTACCCGTTAAAGAAATTTCGTCCCAAAATTTGAGTGAGGTCATCATGGCTAACAATAAGAATGTTTTCATGATGAATATGAGCTGATAAATTGAGTTTTATTACTGTTGAGTAATATGGATAAGAAAATTCATTTATGTGAAGAGTACGAGTGAAGCTATCACAAAATAAGGAAATAAAGAAATAGAGGCTCGTCTTAACTTTTGACGTAGTCATGGTTGTATTCCAGAATTCAAGGGATTTAAAGAAAATCTTTGAAATCTAAAAGATTTAATTCTTCGGCGAATAAGGAAACTAAGATCTCTATAATTAAATACGGTGATCTGCCTCGATTACTCTGTCTGATATTTCCATTATAAATTAAGCTCTTCCGTTCCATTATTCTCACCATTCCTATACTTTCTTTCTTAGTTCATATATCCAAAAGATTGTGAAAATGCTTAATTCCGTTCTAATTCCTTGATATTTATCTAATTATCCTTTCTGTCATCCTTCTTTTCAATTTTCCCACCAGAAGATTCTGTTTACTTCTACTATTACCTTGAGATGATACTATTCTTAATTATACCGTGTCTTTATATTGCTATTCGTATTAATATCCACGATTTGTAATTTTTGCGTTGTTGTTGGGTTTTATATCCTCCCTTATATTTCGATGTCCCTGCTTCTGTCTCCTATAATCATTGTCATCCACAGTTAATGCTCTCTCCTATTTGCTGCGATTTATACCCCTATTTACACTTCAAAGCTTTATGCTCTGTTTTCTCTTTTATCCATTAAGCATATCAAGTAATGGTCTAGAATTCGTAGGTATGGAGTTTCGAATGAACATGGCCAATGTTCTAAGAGAGAAGTTGTAATGACACGATCTTGATTGGTTAAATTACCAGAATTCAAGAGAAAAGATAGAACTATCAAGAAAATATGTTCTTGATGTGTTTATAGATTAGATAGAATGTAAGAGTCGTGTAACATAGCACATGATGACGTTATGGTCTGTGAATCTTCACGTCCCATTAGAAACTCAGCATGACTTACTGTAATATAATCACGTTGATCAAGTGTCATTATATTATACTAACTCATGCATCAATTTCCAACACTACTTCAAGATCATTCATAATTCAAATTCGAATTTTTCAGAATTTTAGAAACTAAAACAGTTTCTTTTATGATATAACATAGATAGAGCGGAGAGATAATTAATATCGGACAAGAATATTTATGAAAATATCCTCAGAAATATCGAAGATATTTATGATGATATTTTGGAATTTCTAAGTTTGAAGGTTGATGAAGAAAAATTTTCCGCAAGATTTTAACATGACTTCGGAACAAGATATTCTTTAAAGATTACGGCAGATCCAGAATTACTTGGATTCTTTGAATATATGGTATGGTCCTTGTATTTAGTCTTGGTCTCCTTCATGGTTTGCTCAATCTGTTTTTCAGTACCAAATTTTCTATCGAGCGTTCATAACACTCCCTTCTTTATCATCAAACTTTTGGCCGCTTAGACCATCTACATCTTTTCTGTTTCCTCTGCATTTAATGCTACAATATCTGAATCATCGGTTATCAATCCAAGGTGGTTTCAGGAGAATTGTGTTTTTAGATGATTAAACGCTGATGGTAATATGGTGGAATATAAAAGGTTCCCCGGTAATAATAAAAGAACACACATATATATCAAGGTGTTAATAAAGTTGTTTCAAATGAAAAGTCGAAGTTAACTTGCTGGAGCTGTGACAAAATTTGCTACTTTGAAAGAAATTATCAAGTTATTTTGGGTAATAATAACACTAAAGGAATTAGCACAGATATGTGTTAAATGTTTCTCAAGTTTCGAGTGTTTTCAGGTGCATAACTATATGCATCAATCTCTTCTTTTGTAGGTGAAGTGCGGTTGGTTCCTCCTCTGGATTGAGGTGTTTTCAAGAATCAAGAAAAGTTTGAACGCAGATTGTAATAGTTAAGATACAAACGAGGTTTAAGATGAAATCAAGTGGCAAACTTGAAGAAATGTTTAGTTTCATATGTTATAATCAATATTTTAATTTATTTTAATTGTCCAATGTTATTAGACCACAGTCGATAGTCCACAGTTAACAGTCCAATAATTCATATATAGTTTAATAAATAATATTCGAATTAATTAATACGTACCGTGACCCGTGTACATGTCTCAGACTCGATCACAACTCAAAGTATATATATTATTGTAGAATCAACCTCAACCCTGTATAGCTAACTCAAACATTACTGCATATAGAGTGTCTATGGTTATTCCCAATAATATATATATATATATATATATATATATATATATATATATATATATATATATATATATATATATATATATATATATATATATATATATATATATATATATATGCGTCGATATGATATGTCAAAACCTTGTATACGTGTCCCGATATTTAAAGTGCGTAAAATAAATAACAGAAATTAAATGACGATAAATAAAATTGCAAGAATAAAATTGCTATAAAATAAATTGCGATAATTAAATTTCGATAAATAAATTGCGATAAATAAATGTACAATAAGGAATTAACAGTCAGCTAGGGACAGTTAGCTAGGATTTTGTTAGGGTGGATTGTTAACAAAATTTCTCATAGTTAATTTGTTTGTTTCTAACAAATTTTATTTTTTTCCAATGTTTTCTTCATTATGCCACTTGTTGGATTCTGATAGGTCAAAATCCAAATATGAAATTGAATGAAAATAGTTATTCTGTGGTGAACGGATACGTGCATCGGTGGATGTAAATAGGATAGTAAATGACTGTTGAATCAGATTTGAAAGAATGTACATTGTAACTTATTAATGTGAAATCTAAATATTCCTCGGGATTTACCTACCCGTTAAAATATTTTCACCATTAACAGTTTGTACAAAAGAATTTTTAATTACAATCTTTATGAAAACATATATACACATATATTTTCTTCAGATGTAATACAGATTTAATGAGTTAATATAATATTAATCTCATTTGTTTTACTGTTAGAACTAGAATACATAATCTCTAAAACATTAGAGAGTACATAATCGTCTTGTCGAACGAAGATAAATAATGTAGAACGTCATGTAGAATGATGATTATGCTTGAGGTACAGATTGTGATATTGAAGCGTGTGTTGTTGATGGTACTGGTATTGATGATGGTGGTACTGTTGGTGCCGTTGATGTTGCTGAAGCTGGTACGTTTTGCACCATATTTTTCAAGGCTACAACTCGGGCGCGTAGTTCGTTGTCTTATTACTCCGGGATGATTGTCGGTAAGAACGAGCGAATGAATAAGGTTTAGAATCAGAGTTATGATATAGTCGTGGCGAGATATTCGGGAAATGAGGGTGAAAATGGTGTTACGAACATATTCGCCGGTAAGTGCTTCAGGTTCTTCATCATGAGGTGAATTCGATTAGTGGAAGGGATCGCCTTCTGCGTGTCTCCATTGATTAAGTCGACTACGGACCCATCAGATGTATTGGGGATAGATGATTAGTTGATTCATTCTGGTGACACTACTTTCAGAGCTTAGGTGAAACTCCATATCGGAATAGCTGTCGGAATCCGAGGAATTCGAACTGGTTGAGGGATTCATCTCGTACAATTAGTTGAAGGATTTTCGATAAGAAATAAATTATAGGATGTAGATTAGTACCCTGCAATACATAATTTACATATGCATATATAATACTAAAATCCCATAAGTTACGGAGGAATCTACGGAAGCTGTCAAGCAAAGGTAACAATAACAGATACGCTAAGATATGAATTTATCTATATACTGTCTATGCAATAAAGGCACTAAGACGTGTCTAGACTTTAAGGATGATAAGCAAATAATTTTCGACACTAAATGATAAGCAAAACTTTTGACATGCAGACACGATCGAAGTCCAGACCCACTAATGCATCTAAACAACTATCAGTTAGACACACTAATGCAAGACCTGGTTCGTTAAGACCACCGCGCTGATACCAACTTTCATGACCCGTCCTAATCCATATGGACGAATACATTACATTTGGTTACATCGCGAGGTACTTGACCTCTATATGATACATTTTACAAACAATGCATTCGTTTTTAAAAGACAAACTTTCATTACATCGACAGTTGACGGCATGCATACCATTTCATAATATATCCAACTATAATTGACTTAGTAATAATCTTGATGAACTCAATAACTCAAATACAACTTCTTTTGAAATATTTCATGAATGACTCCAAGTAATATCTCTAATATGAGCAAATGCACAGCGGAAGATTTCTTTCATACCTGAGAATAAACATGCTTTAAAGTGTCAACCAAAAGGTTGGTGAGTTCATTAGTTTATCGTAATCAATCATTTCCATAATTTTAATAGACCATAAGATTTTAATTCCATAAATACACATCTCGTATCAGGCATTTCGCAAACTGCATAGAGATAAAAATCATCATATGGTGAACACCTGGTAACCGACCTTAACAAGATGCATATAGAATATCCCCATCATTCTGGTACATCCATCGAACATGATAAACTCGAAGTACTAAAGCATTCCAATTCCAGAATGGGGTTTGTTGGGCCATAGATCTATCTTTAGGGTTCACGTCAATTAGGGGGTCTGTTCCCTAATTCTTAGCTTACCAAGCTAAAAGGGGCATATTCGGCTTCGATCCATTCAACCATATAATGTAGTTTCAATTACTTGTGTCTATTTCGTAAAACAATTATAAAAATAGCGCATGTATTCTCAGTCCCAAAAATATATATTGCAAAAGCATTTAAAAAGGGAGCAAATGAAACTCACGATAATGTATTTTGTAGTAAAAATACATACGACGATATTGAACAACTGAACAATGCAGGGTTGGCCTCGAATTCACGAACCTATATTATTCATATGTATATTAAAACACAAACTCGTAATCAAACAATTTCATATAGTATAGCTTTGTATATTATATTTAATTTGTATATATATTTGAAAATAATTATTATTTGTATAGTTATATATATATATATATATATATATATATATATATATATATATATATGTATATTTAAAAATACCTAAATGGTTATATATGAGTATCTATATAAAGATTGTTAATATAATTAATTCATACTTTTACGTAATATTACTTATAAGTGTATTTTTATATACATAATAATATATAATATTAACAATAGTAACTAAAAGTCATATTTGATTATAATGGTAATATTAATAATAATGATATTAGTGTTAATAATTCTATAAATGATACTATTAATGATAGTTTTTATAATGAATTTCATAATAATGATAATAAAGTAGTTTATAGTAAAATAAATAATTTAATAGTAATGGTAATGAAAATAATAATTTTGATAATAATACATAATACTTAATAATAATAATTACTATAATGATCTTATTACTAATGATAATCTTTATAATAATATTTTTGTTAATAATAATAAGTCTACAATGATACTAATACTAAAATTAATCATAATAATAATAGTTTGTGTTATTTTCGTGGTAACAATAATAATAATAATAATCATATTCGTAATAATAATAATAATCATCCCTTATATTAATAATAATAATAATACTTTCAATTCATAACGATATTACTTTATAATAATTAAAATGATAATAATAAAAATCATGTTATAACAATAACAATAATTAATAGTGATCATAATATTAATAATAATAATACTAATAATGGTTATGATACTTATAATTGTGATGATAATAATAATAATAACCTTAATACAAATAATAATACAACAATAACAATAAACAGATTAATAATAATAATAATAATACTAATTAATAATAATAATAATAATAACAATATTAATAAGAATAATAATAATGAAAAAAATGAAGTTACCTTCAAAGGAAATCGGCCTAAAAAAATTACTGCCACCTCAGGGACTCGAACCCCCGACCTCTCGAATACCCGTCACTCTCTTAAACTATCTAGGCTGATGCCCATTTTCTGATTTAATTCTAAACCAATTTATTATAACCCAGAATTATTTCCTTTTATAAATCTTCTTCTTCATCTTAACCATCGACCAAAATCAATACCCACTCAAACCAGTTTCTAAATTTTGTTTAGATTACTCATTAAGAGTATAAACTATTATTTATATCTTTTTGTATTAATAGAAAACAACAGAAAAAAATAAATAAATAAACAGAAACACAGACCTGTTGTGTTCGTAAGAAAATGTGGAACTCAAACTTTGATTCAAAGATTTAGGCATTTTTAGACTCAAGTTTCTTCATGAAATAGATTGTAAATCAATCCAACAAACTTTCTTAATCATCAATTGCTCCAGAATCGACCTCATTGATCTGAATTTCTCGAAAACAATTTCGTTTGACTTTTTAAATTTAATCTTTGACTCCAAAATTAGACGTTGATATGAGGAATTGAAATTTGAGTTTTTGCAGAAAGTTTTAAAAGAGGATTACTAATAGAACTGTATTAGTAGATTTTGAAATAAAACAAAAATTCGATGTTTTTAGAAAATTAGCTCAAGAACAGAGTTAATAATTGTTCTTCATTCCTTTTCTTGTTTATTTCGTTTAATTAAGGGCTATGGAAGGTTTTTATGATTGAAAATTGATAATGTGGATTGACTGGTACCACTTAACACTGCAATCGATCTAGTTCAATAGCAATAAAGGTCAACATATACACTTTAGACAAATAAAAGAACATGAGATAAAATAAAAAAATTAAAAGCAGATTAGGATCGTTAACCGAAATTGTTTTATAGCTGATTGGAATTCGACATAAAGCAAATATGGTACAAATCATTAATAGAAGAAGGTGGACAGAAAGATTCGCATAAAGAGAAACAAAAATATTGGATGTGGACGTGAAATAGATTGGTATTATTGAATCTGTTTTTTATTATTATATAATTTATATATATATATATAATTATTATTAATAATTTATAATTATAAATATATTAACAATAATAATTATATAAATAATAATAATACTGATATTAATTAATAATAATTCTTTTACTAATAATTATCATAATAATAATAGTATTTAAAATAATGCTACAAATGGTTATAATAATGTTTATAATGGCATTATTAATGATAACATTAATAAATTGTTTTATTTTTATAAAAAAATGATAATATATAATAATAATAATGATTCTTAATGAAAATACTTAATAATAATACTAGTAATATCAATTTACATGTTTAAGTTTTTATATCTATATATTATATTTATATATTATAATGATATTAACAATACAAATAATAATATTAATATTTAATATTAGTAGTAATAATGAGACTGATATGATAAATTATGTTTATCAAATCTCGTAAATATGTATACCATATATTAAATTAATAATACTATTAATACTGAAATCAATATTAATAATGAAAGTAATATAATAACTATAATTTAACTTGTAATTAAATTTAATATAACGATATTATATATTATTAATTATGTAATTATATGATAACATATTTGCGTAATTAATATTTATATATATTATATATATTACAACATACATATAGTATTAATTTTGTACAGGTTTCATATATATTTATTTTAATAATCTCTTATTTATTTTCTATATTACTCTTACATATTTAATTCTATTGATTAATTGATATTATATTCATTCAAATTAATATATATATATAATTATGTTTTTACTTATATATATATATATATATATATATATATATATATATATATATATATATATATATATATATATATATACATATTTATTTTCACACATTTGTTCGTGAATCATCGGGACAGTCGAAGGTCAATTGAATATATGAACATCGTTTTCAAAATTTTCTAAACTCAACATTACATACATTGCTTATCGTATCGAAATCATATAAAGATTAAGTTTAAATTTGGTCGGAAATTTCCGAGTCGTCACATATAACACATAATTTAAGATATAATATAAATATATGATTTCAAATGAAATTTAGTATAAATTTTATATAACTACTATTACATAAATAACATATATATATTATTAATATAAAAAGGATATAACTAATAAAATTTATATATATTTGTTCGATTACAACTATGTATATTAATAAATGTACAAATGATATAGGTTCGTGAATCCAAGGTCAACCCTGCATTGTTCAGTTTCGTCGTATGAATATTTTTACTACAAAATATTGAATTGTGAGTTTCATTTGCTCCCTTTTTAAATGCTTTTGCAATATATATTTTTGGGACTGAGAATATATGCGCTGCTTTTATAAATGCTTTACGAAATAGACACAAGTAATTGAAACTACATTCTATGGTTGGATTATCGAACCGAATATGCCCCTTTTTAGTTTGGTAGCCTAAGAATTGGTGTTTATTATAATTGCCACCAATTGACACGAATCCTACAGATAGATCTATGGGCACTAACAAGCCCCAGTCGGAGAATTTGAACTGCTTTAGTACTTCGATTTATCATGTCCGATGAGAGTCCCGGAATGATGGGGATATTCTATATGCATCCTGTTAAGGTCGGTTACCAGGTGTTCAATCCATATGAATGAATTTTAAACACTTTCGAGTGTATGATTATTGAATAAACGAAATCTTGTGGTCTATTAAAATTATGGAAATGATTGATTTTGATAAACTAATGAACTCACCAACCTTTTGGTTGACACTTTAAAGCATATTTATTCTCAAGTATGAAAGAAATCTTCAGCTGTGCATTTGCTCATTTTAGAGATATTACTTGGAGTCATTCATGACATATTTCAAAAGACGTTGCATTCGAGTCGTTGAATTCATCAAGATTATTATTAAGTCAATTATAGTTGGATATATTATGAAATGGTATGCATGCCGTCAACTTTCGATGTATTGAAAGTTTGTCTTTTAAAAACGAATGCAATGTTTGTAAAATGTATCATATAGAGGTCAAGTACCTCGCGATGTAACCAAATGTAATGTATTCGTCCAGATGGATTAGGACGGGTCCTTTCAATTATCTACTCAAATCACAACCTAATTGGGAAGCTATTCTTTGACGAATAAATGGTTATTCATACGTAGGTACTATATCCCTATTGTGACTTTAAGCACACATAACTACTTACCTTGTACCCTAGGGTTGATCAAGTCCTAATACTAGGTTATAGCCACGTGAATAAGAGGAAAGGGTGATCCGTAAATTAAACTTCTAAACCATTAAGGTTTCAGCATACCAATATCATAAGTTTCAGATAAAGTATTCAACACATAACAAACATTTGCAACGGATAGATAAGCATGCAAGATGAAAGCAACCTAAAGTAACAAGATAACTTTATTAAATTAAGGAAAGCGTTCACCGTTTACAGATGAGATCTGGACCATTACAAGTGCTAACATCCTCTAGACCGCTCCTATTACAATCTTCGGCATTCGCCTCCGGGTACTTAATTTCCCGCTCGGAGGTGAGAAGGCCTTGAAAGCTCTAGTGAGAGAAAGCGTATTGTAGTGAGAGAATGAGAAGAGGTGTGTTGAAAATGGATGAAAACAAGCCTTTAAATAGATGTGAAAAATGCCTGCAAACGGCTGGCAGGCCGTTTGGCAGCCCGTTTGTAAGGCCCAATTGATTAGTTGGCCCGTTTGATGTGCCCGTTTGCTCAGGCCGTGTGGCAACCCATTTCCCATTATGGCAGGCCATTTAGCAAGCCGTTTGGCCTGCCTGACTTGCTGAATTTGCTGGGTCATAACTTGATTTCTTATCTTTCACCGTTTTTTCTCTAGAATCTTCGTTTTAGCTCCGATTTTCTTAATTCTTCTTGCATCGTCTACGTAATTACTTTATCTACAAAGTTAACCGAAAAAGAGATTATTTTTCCGACAAAGTTTGGAACTTTATGATTTTGGGACTCAATATCGAGGCTAAAAACGTGACTTTTTAGCCGATATCAAATATCCCACACTTAGACTTTGCTTATCCTCAAGTAAACTTTCGAGCTTTTAACACCGAAGATTTTTATTCGTAGTGATCAAGCAATCTTTGTTTCGCAAGACGTAGGAGTGAAAACTTGGTTTTATTCTTTTTATTATTCTCAAACCTTTTTCCCGTAAGCATGAGAGGATGTTACATAACTGAGGCTATGTCACTCGGGTCACTCAATTCACTAAAGTGTTTCTGGTATCCTATAGTTCTAAGAAATGAAATCGCTCTTTGCCAGTCATGTTTGCATTCTTCATCATAGGCTTGATCAAGACTCAAATCTCCATCACTTATTTGAGAGAATTTTCAGTTATAAATTCAGCTTATGTCATGAAGAGATGGTGATTTTGGGGGTTTTAGGGGTGTGAAGGGTTTGATAGATAGGAGGTCTTTTTTTTTTTTTTTTTTTTTTTTAATAAAAATATCGGCTTTGGTGATCCTTTCAGCTTTTTATCGGGAATTTCAGGAGGAGCATCCTTCCTTTTGACTGCCAGGAGTTCTTTTCTCAAATCTTTCTGGTTCCGCTCCTTTTTCAGAATCTTTATTCATCAGAATATATATATATATATATATATATATATATATATATATATATATATATATATATATATATATATATATATATATATATATATATATATATATATATATATATATATATATATATATATATATATATATATTGGAAAGCATTTTTTTGCTTTTCTCTTCGAGGTCTCCTTTTATTGGCGGTCTCTTTGATATGGATGCTTGCATTTTCCAATTGTGTCTTCATAGAAGATTTCCCGAAATTTAAGAATTGTTGGGATTTTATTTCTTTATTTATGAATGAAACGAGTAGGTAGTGGTGGATGGATTTGTGGTGGCTTGGAGTGAAAATGGAAATGAAGGTATTTGATGGGGTGTTTTGTCTTCACGAACAACCGAGGTTTCTAACTTAGTAGTTCTCGCCAAAAGGTGTGATTCCGAAATGTAGATCAAGAGCAAGTTCTGATTCAGAGATGCTAACATCGGCGCGTATAACACCCCGCCAAATTTCATCTGACAACGTGTTAATCCAGGTCCCACAGTTAACAGTTACGCCCTCTATATGAGACGTTTAAAGCAATCGCATTTAATTTTATTAAAAGTTGATATTCAAAAACATAAGTCAATAATTCCAAAATAGAAACACTGTTGTGATCGTAACCACAAGCCAACAGTATTTAAACAGTTGTAAAAGTTTTAAATGCAAAAGTAAATAAAGTTCTTTAAAAGTATGCTGACTCCACGGCCAGACATGCAGCAAACACAGCAGAAGTCTACCTCTTAAGGACCTGAGAATAAAAACACGCAAAAACAGGTCAACAAATAATGTTGCTGAATCTACAGGTTTAAAATATTGTAACAGTATCAGAAAAATAGTTATAAAAAAAAAATAGTTTAAGTTTCCTTGACCACGAGATTTTACAAGTACAACCCCAAGTTGCAAAACATTTGTATAATCTGAGCACCTGAATACTATCAATGACCCGAATATAGAAACCACTATACCCGCCTTTACCTCGTAAAATGTTATACACTTGTTCGAGCGTATCTAATGTTCAAAGTAAATGCACCACAGTTAATATTGTAGGGTGAGGTTGTCAACCTAACGGATCCGTCCATCTAAATTGTGCTTACACCGATGGTATTAAAAGTATTCAAGCTAGAGGCTTTGTGAACAAACTCAGTACGTATATATAGTACTCGTGTCAATACAAAAGCATTCGAAAATGTAAATATAACAGTGTGTATTCTCATCCCCGAAAACATGTAAAAAGTGGGACTGTAGACTCACCTTTGAATAAAGCTCGGATGACAGACAAAAACTTGTACGAATTATAGCTGAGTAATGCAACCTAAGTATACATATTTAGGTTGGTCAATATATGTATCTTAAATAAGGGTGGTTTCATAGTATAAGTTGTCTCATTGCTCGACTCGACGCGTTTCAAAGTAAAAGTCAACAAATAGTCAACTAGATCATGCAATTCAAACAAAGTCAACCGAAGTCAAACCGAAAGTCAAACTTGGTCAATGTGGTTAAATAAAGTCAACATCAGTAGTTTCATGTCAAATGTTGGTCAACATATCAAACCTAAGTCAAACAACACGTTTCAGGTCATAAATGGTCATTTTCACAATTTCAGTTTATCGTTGTGCACAAAGTTCATGAACATGTAGCATACTTAGCACATTACCTCATAGTACAAAATTCAAGTAAACATGTAAAACTCCAGATCATAATTCTACTCAAAATTAATTCCAAAAAGTCTGGCCAGGGTCTTATACGATAATTAAAAGTCAGGAATCAGAAGGGGTACATTTATGGTTTGCCAAGTCAGTTTCTGACCGCGCACTGATTTCTTTTTGGCTATAACCGGAGCTAGGAACATTAAATTGATACAAGGTCAGTGGCCATAGTTCAAGGACAAGTCAAAATAACACATATCAAAAATCGAGCAATTTTTGTTTAGCCAATTTGTACAGTTTATTCATGAAAGTTGAATATTCAGTTTTCAGCTCAAATCAGAATTTACATAAAGTATGGCCTTATTGTGCCCAATGCATAAGATTTCAGATATTGACATTAACTAATCATAAGTCACATATCATTTCAAAATTCATGTTCCATAAGAATACATTCTAATTCAATAAACACAAACCACAGAGTATAAAATAGAGAGCAAGTTGCAGGTTCGATTCTAGTTTAGCTAGCCACATTCGCATGCAATTATCCGAAGATCTAGATACAATTAGACTATGATATCTACATGAAGGGTGAAGTAATTTTTGTGTAGTTTTCAAATATGCAAATCTTTAAACACATAAGTTAATACATTTTATCATACAAGGCTGTTTTCATGCAAGTGATGTATAATTCCACTTTTACACTAAATCAAGCATATCTCGAGTTATACATAAGAAAACGACATGATATCCTAGTGTAACTTGAGTGTTTTTGAATTATCTTTCCAGTGGTATAAGTTTCACAACCAATTCGTGGTCTAACAATTTCAGATTTCTGATTACACACAAAAATACAACGTTAATTTCAATTGACCATAACTTGATCATCCGGAAACGAAATCAAGCGAATCCAAAGGCTAAAATCAATAGTTTTTCGCAAGGAATCTAATTAAAATATAATATAATGCATTTGAAAAATAAAAATTCACTGATCATGCAATAAACAAATTCGGTTCTTAACCTTAACGCATCAAACGATCAGTTTAACGATAACAATTAACATGTACGCGTATAGACTTGAGCAATTGACAACATAACTATGAAACATCAATAAAAATCAGATTTTAAATATTAGGGTTAGCTATTTATACCTTTGATCAACAAATTGTTTATACCAACGCGTAGCTATTGATGTGAATTGCAACTTTCGTGTTGAAGGTTTTGTCTAAAAGTGAAAATTTAATGGTGTTGTGATGGTGGTGAATGGTGATGCAAAGAGAGGCCAGGGAGGGAGAAAAGAATTGACTGATTAGGGTATTAGGATGATTATGCAGTTTAATTTTTATTATAGCTACTTAAATTAGGCCCTAAGCACACTACTAGTACCCAATAAGCCCAAATTAGAAATTAAAGGGGTGGGGGGTTGGGTTTCGGCCGATTGGCCCAAGTGGGGTATCCCCGAGCTCGTGTTTTGTAATTCCTCATATTCGTGGCTCGTTTCAAGTGCCGTTTAGTCGTACCGAAGGCCCGGAACGCTAAACCGATCGTTAAGCGCAACCAAACGTTAATTTATTAAAAATCCAATAAATTAATCATTTTTTGAAAAGTTAATAATTAATAATTTAATTATTAAAATAAACCCGAGCGTTTCGTTGTTCAGAAAGCAGTTATCAAAACTGTATCGTTTTTATCGTATTTCTTTATCTGAAATATTTATTCGAATTAATATCAACCCATATTAATTATTGTAACCCTCTAAGGATCAAGTACGCATTTATTACTCATAAACACATAAACGTCAAGTAATCGCCGTTAAATAAACTAACGGAAGGTTAACGAAAGTAACGAAAAAAGCAGGGTTGTTACATTACCCACCTGTTATTAAAAATTTCGTCCCTAAATTTTAGTGATCGTCCGCTGAAGTAGTTTCCTCGGGAAACAGTTGCGGGTATTTCAGTCTCATCTGGTCTTCACGCTTCCACGTGAACTCTGGTCCTCTTCTCGCGTTTCACCGAACTTTAACGATAGGAATTCTGCTTTGTTTCAACTGTTTGACCTCACGGCCCAAGATTTCGACAGGTTCTTCAATAAAATGAAGTTTGTCGTAGATACATAGTTCCTCTAAGGGAATAATCAAATTCTCGTCGGTTAAGCACTTCTTCAAGTTGGATACATGAAAAACGTCGTGTATACCGCTGAGTGCTTGTGGTAGTTCCAACCTGTATGCTACTGGTCCAACTCTTTCGATTATCTCTAATGGTCTAACATATCTAGGACTCAATTTACCTCGTTTTCCAAATCGTACAACACCCTTCCAAGGTGATACTTTAAGCATAACTTTGTCACCAACTTGGAACTCTATATCCTTCCGTCTAACATCAACGTAACTCTTTTGACAACTTCGAGCCGTCCTCAATCATTCCTGAATCTGTAGAACTTTCTCGGTTGTCTCCTGAATAATCTCAGGACCTGTCAACTGACTATCTCCCAATTCGCTCCAACAAACGGGAGATCAACACTTCCTTCCGTACAATGCTTCGAAAGGTGCATCTTTAATGTTCGCATGGTAGCTGTTATTGTATGAGAATTCAGCTAGTGGTAAGTACTTATCCCATCCATTTCTAAAATCAACGACACATGCTCGCAACATATCCTCAAAAGTCTGAATAGTTCGTTCGCTCTGGCCATCTGTCTGGGGGTGATATGCTGTACTCATATCTAAACGAGTCCCCACTGCTTTCTGTAACGACTGCCAAAACCTGGAAGTGAATCTGCTGTCATGATCGGATATAATAGATATAGGCACTCCATGCCTATAGACAACTTCCTTAATGTAGATCTGAGAAAACTTCTCCATTTTATCAGTTTCTCTTATCGGTAAGAAGTGTGCGGACTTAGTGAGATGATCCACGATAACCCAAATAATATCGTAACCTCCCACTGTTCTTGACTGTTTCGTGATGAAGTCCATTGTAATACCTTCCCACTTCCACTGGGGAATCTCTGGTTGAGTTAATAATCCTGATGGCTTCTGATGTTCAACCTTGACCTTAGCGAAAGTCAAGCACTTTCTGACATAGGTAGCAATGTCAGCTTTCAAATTTAGCCACCAATAAAAAGCCTTCAAATCTTGGTACATTTTATCTGATCCCGGATGAATTGAGTACCTTGACTTGTGT
Source organism: Rutidosis leptorrhynchoides (assembly GCF_046630445.1). Taxonomy (NCBI): domain Eukaryota; kingdom Viridiplantae; phylum Streptophyta; class Magnoliopsida; order Asterales; family Asteraceae; genus Rutidosis; species Rutidosis leptorrhynchoides. Next base: position 349,401,838 of record NC_092333.1, on the reverse strand, counting down.
GCTTCCTCCAACACGAGTTCTCTCAATCCACCAAACTTTGGTACCCAAATTCGATTAGCAAAGTACCATGTTCCGTCCTCCTTGATGTCAAATTTCTTATCCATTCCTATGAGAAACTCAACATCTACATTTTCTGTTTCACGGCCTCTCTTTGTGCTTCATGGATTTGTGATGTGAGATTCGTACGGACAACTATGTTAAGCGCCTTAACCTTAAGAGGTTTCTCTCGCTCCTTTCTACTTAAAGCATCCGCCACAACATTCGCTTTACCCGGATGGTATTGAAGTTCGCAGTTATAATCGTTAAGTATTCCATCCAACGTCGCTATCTCATGTTGAGCTGTTTCTGATCGAATATGTGCTGTAAACTCTGATGGTCAGTGAAGATAGTAAACTTGGTTTCATACAGGTAGTGTCTCCACATTTTAAGTGCAAAGACAACATCTCCTAGTTCAAGGTCGTGCGTAGTGTAGTTCTGCTCGTGAATCTTTAACTGTCGTGATCCATAAGCAATAACCTTGTTTCGCTGCATAAGCACGCAACCCATTCCTTGATGTGAGGCATCACAATAAACAACAAAATCTTCACTTCTCTCGGGTAGAGACAATACTGGTGCAGTTGTTAACTTCTCTTTCAACAACTGAAATGCAGTTTCTTGCGGTTCTGACCACTCATACTTCTTGCCATTATGAGTCAAAGCGGTTAATGGTCGGGCAATCTTAGAGAATCCTTCGATGAATCTCTGATAGTAACTAGCTAGACCCAAAAATTCCCGGATCTGAGTTGGCGTATTTGGAGTTTCCCAGTTCTTAACCGACTCAATATTTGCTGGATCGACCTGTATTCCATTGGCCCCTACAACATGGCCAAGAAATTGTACCTCTGGTAACCAAAAATCACACTTAGAGAACTTTACATACAACTGCTCTTTTCTAAGCATAGTCAATATCGAACGTATATGTTGTTCGTGCTCTTCCTTGTTCTTGGAGTACACCAATATATCATCAATAAACACAATGAAAAATTTGTCTAGGTATGGCTTACACACACGGTTCATGAGATCCATGAACACTGCTGGTGCGTTCATCAAACCAAACAACATCACTGTAAACTCATAATGTCCATAACGTGTTCTAAACGCTGTCTTCGGGACCTCAACTTCTTTGACACTCAATTGGTGATACCCGGATCTCAAATCAATCTTTGAATAATAACTAGATCCCTGTAGTTGATCAAATAGGTCATAAATCCTCGGTAGCGGGTACCGATTCTTGATTGTCAACTTGTTCAATTCTCTATAGTCGATTGATAATGCTAAAAACGAACATATATTTCATAGCATTATTCCTCAAGAAAGACAAGCTTTTAGTTGCAATTATCCTATTTACAAGTGATATTCGTTTAAATAATAAAAGGTGAAGACAAAAGACAGATTCGACAAATTGAAGACGCAAACGACCAAAAAGCTCAAAAGTACAAAATGCAATCAAAGAGGTTCCAATTATTGATAAGAAACGTCTCGAAATTACAAGATTACAAGATTCAAAACGCAAAGTACAAGATATTAAATTGTACGCAAGGACGTTCGAAAATCCGGAACCGGGACCAGAGTCAACTCTCAACGCTCGACGCAACGGACTAAAAATTACAAGTCAACTATGCACATAAATATAATATAATATTTAAATAATTCTTATAATTATTTATATATTATATTTATTTAATTAAAACGTCGACAAACAAGAAAACAAGAATTTTGAGCTGTCACCTACCACCATGCGATCGCATGGCCTGGAGGCACAAAAGCCATGCGATCGCATGGCCAACTTTTTCAGTTCACAAGCCTATAAATTTCGAGCTTTGGTGCACCATATATCCATCCTCTCTATATCTATACGTAATATTTATATTTATAATTTATATTTTAATTTTAATTTTAATTTTAATTCTAATAATAAGGGTATGTTAGCGAATGTTGTAAGGGTGTAAGTCGAAATTCTGTCCGTGTAACGCTACGCTATTTTTAATCATTGTAAGCTATGTTCAACCTTTTTAATTTAATGTCTCGTAGCTAAGTTATTATTATGCTTATTTAAAACAAAGTAATCATGATGTTGGGCTAATTACTAAAATTGGGTAATTGGGCTTTGTACCATAATTGGGGTTTGGACAAAAGAACGACACTTGTGGAAATTAGACTATGGGCTATTAATGGGCTTTATATTTGTTTAACTAAATGATAGTTTATTAATTTTAATATAAAGATTTACAATTGGACGTCCCTATAAATAACCATATACACTCAATCGGACACGATGGGCGGGATATTTATATGTACGAATAATCGTTCATTTAACCGGACACGGGAATGGATTAATAGCCACTAGAATTATTAAAACAGGGGTAAAATTATGTACAAGGACACTTGGCATAATTGTTAACAAAGTATTAAAACCTTGGGTTACACGCAGTCGATAACCTGGTGTAATTATTAAACAAAGGATTAAAATCTTGTTACAGTTTAAGTCCCCAATTAGTTGGAATATTTAACTTCGGGTTTAAGGATAATTTGACGAGAACACTCGCACTTTATATTTATGACTGATGGACTGTTATGGACAAAAACCAGACAGACATATTAAATAATCCAGGACAAAGGACAATTAACCCATAGGCATAAAACTAAAATCAACACGTCAAACATCATGATTACGGAAGTTTAAATAAGCATAATTCTTTTATTTCATATTTAATTTCCTTTATTTTATATTTAATTGCACTTCTAATTATCGCACTTTTATTTATTGTTATTGTATTTAATTGCACTTTTAATTATCGTACTTTTTAATTATCGCAATTTTATTTTATCGCACTTTTATTTATCGCAATTTCATTATCGTTATTTACTTTACGCTTTAAATTAAGTCTTGTATTTATTTTTAATATTTTACATTTGGTTTTAACTGCGACTTAAGTTTTTAAAATCGACAAACCGGTCATTAAACGGTAAAAACCCCCCTTTAAAATAATAATATTACTTATATATATATATATATATATTCGTATTTTTATAAAATAAAACTAATATAGCGTTAAGCTTGTTTAAAAGATTCCCTGTGGAACGAACCGGACTTACTAAAAACTACACTACTGTACGATTAGGTACACTGCCTATAAGTGTTGTAGCAAGGTTTAAGTATATCCATTCAATAAATAAATAAATATCTTGTGTAAAATTGTATCGTATTTAATAGTATTTCCTAGTAAAATTTAAGCTATTTTATATACACCTCGCATAACATCAAGTATTTTTGGCGCCGCTGTCGGGGATCGAAATCTAGCTTAAAAGCTGAAAGCGCAAGGCTAAATATAAAAAAAAAGATTTTTATTTTTAGTTTACTTTAAAAAAAAAAATACGCTTTTGTAAAAATACGTTTTAAATATTCGAAAATATAAAAAGAAAAACAAAAATATAACTAATTTTAAGAGTTTATAAGTTATATAAAAAATTTTCTTTATCTTTATTTTATAAAAAAAATAAGTTTTATTTAATTTATATAAATATATTACATAATTTTTTATTAAAACAGCAAAACAGAAAAAAAAAATTAAAAACTCTCGGCCTGTACTGTAGCAGCCCAGTGTCTGGCCCGAAACCCTAGCCCATGCGATCGCATGGCCGGGTAACTTAGAACTCATGCGATCGCATGAGCTCTGCAGACACGCCAGAATTGACTGAAAACTGCAATCATTACGGTTTTATTATTAATTATATATATAAACCCTAATTAGGTTATTCTTAATTTATTAATTAGTTATTAGTTTTTATTTAATTTGTATTATTTAGTTAAATTAGTTTAATTAAATTATAAATTTAATACTTTTATAAAATAAATAATATAAAAATAATATTTTTATAAAAATTGTACTTTTTACAACTTTTAGTATATTTTTATATTTTGTATCTTTTTATTTATTTTTAGCGTAACTTTTGTATTTTTCGCTCGTATTTAGTTTTAAGATATAATTTTTACCATAGTTATTTTTTTATATCTAGAATTTTAGGCTTTGCCGTAAAATCTCTTAAGTGCTTTTTCTTAAGACTAAGATCTAAGTGCTTTAGAATTTTGCGACGCCTTTTTAAGTTTTAGTTCCTTTTTAAGATATTGCCATTTGGGATATAGTTTTACTTGTAAGCTTTAATATTTTTAGACGCAACTTTTAATTTGTAGTTTTTAGTTCCTTTTTAAGTTTCAACGCGATACTTTCTTATTTTTATTTTTCGACGCCTTTTACCTATGTATCAATTATCACTCCAATTAGTAATCTCAATTTGCAATTTTAATTTTAAGTTAGTGATAGTAATAAGGTTGGGTTAGTCGAGTTTTTTTTTTTAAATTTTATAAGTCACTCTTTTTCTTTTCTTTTTCGACCTTTTTCGACGCGCTCTTTTTCTTTCTTATTTCTCGCTATTCTAGTTTTTAGGACATAGATTTTTATTCCACTTCTTATCTAAATTTCTTAAAATAATGAAAATTTATTTAAGTGGTTAAATTGATAGACATCAAAATTTTCTGGTTCGTAGTAATAGTTGGATTTGTACGTGGACCGGGTTATTGGAGCCAAACAGTTCTCAATTATATTGAGACCAAACGAATCCTGCCCCTCTGCTGCATCTTTTGGCTATTCGAAACGTGGGTAAAATCAGAAAAGTCTATTAATTGGATAACTTATATAATTTTTCTTTCCTTTTAAAAACTAATAGGATATTCAGTGAATGCACCGAGCAAGACGTTCACCACCTTTTGTACGTTCACCACCTGTAACTAGATCAAGACATCTAGCAAATATTACCGCCGTTGATTTTTCTTTAGAATCGTCATCCAGTCGACCAAGTACTCCAATTCAAATTTCCGATAATTCATTTTTTGAACCCGACCTCACAATTGAGAATCCGGAGAATATTCAGGGACAATTCATAGATCCTGAACCATTAATTTTTCCTCCGGACCCACCAATCATTCAAACAGAGATTGTTGAGGAACGAACCATTAAATCAGAATCCTCTAGTGATTCCGATTCAACAAATTCAATTATGGAGAATCTAGAACCTTTAAGTATGGAAGACCGAATGAGAGCTAAACGCACTGGCCAAGGTCACGCAATTACTCATCCAGACATTAATGCGCCAGATTATGAATACAAAGGACAAATTCTACACATGGTGACTAATCAATGCCAATTTAGTGGTGCGCCGAAGGAAGATCCAAACGAACATCTTCGTACCTTTAATAGGATCTGCACACTATTTAAAATAAGAGAAGTGGAGGATGAACAGATATATCTCATGTTATTTCCCTGGACTTTAAAGGGAGAAGCCAAAGATTGGTTGGAATCGTTACCTGAAGGGGCGATCGATACATGGGACGTTTTAGTTGAAAAATTTCTTAAACAATTCTTTCCGGCATCTAAAGCCGTAAGACTTCAAGGAGAAATTGTTACGTTCACACAGAAACCGAATGAAACTCTATATGAGGCGTGGACAAGATTTGGAAAGTTATTAAGAGGATGTCCGCAACATGGTTTAGACACCTGTCAAATAGTACAAATATTCTACCAATGATGCGACATCACTACAAGGAAAGACATCGATATAGCAGCTGGTGGTTCTATTATGAAGAAAACCGAAACTGATGCTTATAAAATTATTGATAACACTGCTTCCCACTCACATGAGTGGCATCAAGAAAAAGATATCGTTAGATCATCTAAAGCAGCTAGAGCCGATTCTAGCCATGACTTAGATTCCATTTCCGCAAAAATAGATGCTGTCGAGAGACGAATGGAAAAGATGACTAAAGATATCCACTCAATACGAATTAGTTGTGAGCAGTGTGGAGGACCACATTTGACAAAAGATTGTCTCAGTATTGAATTAACAATGGAACAAAGAGAGAATGTTTCATACATAAACCAAAGGCCTGGAAATAATTATCAGAATAATTATCAACCGCCAAGACTAATTTACAATCAAAACCAGAATTATAATCGAAATATTCCATACAACAACCAACAAAGTCCTAGCAATCAACAAGTATCCAATAATACTTACAACCAGCAAAGACCTAATTTTCAAAACAAACCACCACAAACTGATGATAAAAAGCCGAATTTAGAAGATATGATGACGAAGCTAGTTGAAACTCAAACGTAGTTTTTTACATCACAGAAACAAACTAATGAACAAAATGCTCAAGCATTTAGAAATCAACAAGCTTCTATTCAAAACTTGGAACAAGAAGTAAGTAACCTAGCAAGGTTAATAGGTGAAAGAAAACCGGAAAGTTTACCTAGTGATACAAATGCTAACCCCCGGAATGAAACAGCTAAAGCCATTACCATAAGAAGTGGTACAACACTTAAACCACCTGAAATACCTGTAACTTCTGATGAAACTATTCCTACTCCACAAGAACCACAACCTGATTAAGATAAGGAAAAAGAACCGGTAGTTGAAAAGGTTAATGAAGATAACACAGTTAAGGATAAACCTTATGTTAAACCATACCAACCACCACTTCCTTACCCGAGTAAAATGAAAAAAGAGAAACTTGAAGCCGAGCATTCCAAATTCTTGGATATGTTTAAACAGATAAATGTAAATCTTCCTTTCATTGATGTGATTTCAGGAATGCCTAGATATGCTAAATTTCTGAAAGATCTAATCTCAAATAGAAAGAAAATGGAAGAACTCTCAGCTGTTACTATGAATGCTAATTGTTCAGCAGTGCTGTTGAATAAGATACCATAAAAACTATCTGATCCAGGAAGTTTCACAATTCCATATTTTCTGGGTAGTCTTAGTTCAATAGAAGCATTAGCAGACTTAGGTGCTAGTATAAATTTAATGCCGTATTCACTATACACTAAACTAGACCTTGGAGAATTGAAACCAACAAGAATAAGCATACAACTAGCCGATAGATCAATAAAATATCCTAGAGGGATAATGGAAAACATGCTAGTTAAAGTTGGTACTTTAGTATTTCTAGTAGATTTTGTTGTTCTGGACATGGAAGAAGATTCTCAAGTTCCTCTCATTTTAGGAAGACCATTCTTAAACACGGCTAAAGCAATGATAGACGTGTTTGGTAAGAAATTGACCCTAAGTATAGAGGACGAGAGTGTTACCTTTTCAGTTGATAGAGCAATGAAACAACCGCAATCTGCAGATGATACATGCTATTATATTCAAACTATAGACTCACATGCAGAATTGTTAGAAGAATTTCTAGAATTACAAGGAACAGGAGAATGTTCTTTAGGAGAAGGAACTGAACCAATTGATGAAGCTGAAATGTTAGCTACACTAATGGTTAATGGATATGAACCAACAACGGAAGAAATTCAAATGCTAAAAGAAGAAGACAGATATCGATATAAATCATTGATAGAAGAACCTCCGAAATTAGAGTTAAAGCCACTTCCAAACCATTTGGAATACGCTTATTTACATGATGAATCTGAATTACCTGTAATAATATCGTGTTCTCTTACTGAAAATGAAAAATCTCAACTCATTTCTGTGTTGAAAGCTCATAAACCAGCCATTGCATGGAAGATTCATGATATTAAAGGAATAAGTCCTTCGTATTGCACACATAAAATCCTTATGGAAGAAGGTCATAAAACGTATGTGCAATGCCAACGAAGACTAAATCCTAATATGCAAGATGTAGTTAAAAAAGAAATTATTAAACTGCTAGATGCGGGTTTAATTTATCCAATTTCTGATAGTCCATGGGTAAGCCCAGTTCAATGCATGCCTAAGAAGGGTGGCATGACTGTCATTACAAATGAGAAAAATGAACTTATTCCTACTAGGACTGTAACAGGATGGCGTGTTTGTATTGATTATAGAAAATTAAATGACGCCACCAGAAAAGATCACTTTCCCTTACCTTTCATTGATCAAATGTTGGAAAGATTAGCCGGAAATAGTTACTATTGTTTTCTAGATGGTTTTTCCGGATACTTTCAAATTCCAATAGCACCCGAAGATCAAGAGAAAACCACATTCACGTGCCCTTATGGTACTTTTGCTTACAAACGCATGCCATTTGGACTTTGCAACGCCCCTGCAACCTTTCAAAGGTGCATGATGGCAATTTTTCACGACATGATAGAAGAATGCATGGAAGTTTTCATGGATGACTTTAAAGTCTTCGGTGATACTTTTGAATCATGTCTAGTAAATCTGGAACGAATGCTTATTAGATGCGAACAATCAAATCTAGTACTTAATTGGGAGAAATGCCATTTCATGGTTAAAGAAGGCATCGTTCTTGGACATAAAATTTCAAAAGAAGAAATTGAAGTGGATAGAGCTAAAGTAGATGTAATTGCTAAACTTCCACATCCCACCAATGTTAGAGGAGTTAGGAGTTTTCTAGGGCATGCCGGTTTTTACCGACATTTCATAAAAGATTTTTCTAAAATTGTCACTCCTATGAATAAACTCCTAGAAAAGGATGCTCCATTCATCTTTTCAGATGAATGTATCAAATCTTTTAATATTCTTAAAGAGAAACTTACTAATGCGCCGATCATGATAACACCAAATTGGAATCTACCGTTTGAACTAATGTGCGATGCAAGTGATTTTGCAATGGGAGCCGTTTTAGGACAAAGGATTGAAAAACGATTTCAACCTATATATTATGCTAGTAAGACGTTACAAGGAGCACAAACGAATTACACAACTACTGAAAAAGAACTCCTTGCTATTGTCTTTGCTTTTGACAAATTTCGTTCATATCTCGTTCTAGCAAAAACGGTGGTCTATACCGACCATTCTGCTCTTAGATACCTATTTTCGAAACAAGATGCCAAACCAAGATTAATCCGTTGGATCTTACTCTTACAAGAGTTCGATATTGAAATTCGAGATAAAAGAGGAGCAGAAAATCTCGCCGCTGATCATCTTTCTCGTCTTGAAAATCCCGGATTAGAAGTTCTAAATGAATCGGCTATACAAGACAACTTTCCTGATGAATATCTATTGAAGATAGATTATAATGAAATTCCATGGTTTGCAGACTATGCAAACTACTTAGTATGTGGATTCCTTGAAAAAGGATTGTCGTACCAAAAACGAAAGAAATTCTTTAGTGATATAAAACATTATTTCTGGGAAGATCCACATCTGTTTAAAAGTTGTCCCGATGGAATAATATGCCGATGTGTATTCGGAGATGAAGCTAGTAAAATCTTAAACCATTATCACACAGGACCAACAGGAGGGCATTATGGGCCTCAACTAATAGCAAGAAAAGTTTATGATGCTGGATTCTATTGGCCTACAATTTACAAAGACGCACACCTTCTTTGCAAATCCTGTGATGCTTGTCAAAGGGCCGGAAAAATAAGTCAATGTGATGAAATGCCACAAAATGTCATTCAAGTATGTGAAGTATTTGACATTTGGGATATTGACTTTATGGGTCCATTTCCAAAATCTCATAATAATCTATATATTCTTGTAGCCATTGATTATGTATCTAAATGGGCGGAAGCACAAGCTCTCTCAACTAACGATGCACGAGTTGTAGTCAACTTTTTAAAACGTCTTTTTGTAAGGTTTAGAACACCGAAAACTTTAATAAGTGATCGGGGAACTCATTTCTGTAATAATCAACTTGAGAAAGTTCTTAAAAGATATGGAGTAACTCATAAAATCTCCACCGCATATCATCCACAAACAAGTGGACAAGTTGAAAATACCAACCGAGCTTTAAAACGTATTCTAGAAAAAACCGTAGGATCAAATCCGAAGGAATGGTCCATAAAATTGGAGGATGCACTTTGGGCTTTTAGAACAGCCTACAAAACTCCAATTGAAACCACACCTTTTAGACTCGTTTATGGAAAAGCATGTCATCTTCCAGTAGAAATTGAACACAAAGCATTTTGGGCTTTGAAGACATGTAATCTTGATTTACATGAAGCTGGACGTCTACGGTTAAGTCAACTAAACGAATTAGAAGAATTAAGACATGAAGCATACGAAAATTCATTAATCTATAAAGAAAGAACGAAGAAATGGCATGATAAAAGAATCAGAAGTTTAAAAGAATTTAAAGAAGGAGACAGAGTTCTTCTTTTCAATTCACGATTCAAGCTATTTTCTGGAAAATTGAAATCAAGATGGTCTGGACCATTCATAGTCAAAAGAGTTTTTCCATACGGAACTATAGAATTAATAAATTCAAATGGGATTGAATTTAAAGTTAATGGTCACAGAGTTAAACATTACATAGATAGTCCGATGGAAGTCGACAACGAAGTTAATCACAATTTCGATACCACAGCTAACTAAGTGTGGGGAGAATCAAGTCTTTAAAGGATAATATGTGTTTCTGTTAGAGTTAGATTTTCTATTTTCGTGTAGTTCTCGAAAATGGAACCCGAATGGTCTTTCCCTAGCAGACCCTAAAGAACTAGTCTTCTCCCCCATTCTGAATTTTTATTTTTTTAGGAAATGAAGACTTCCTGTGAACTAAACCATGGTCTAATGCTACACGCTTTGATCACTAAACGTAATAATGACACACTTCCGAGTGAACTAGTATCAGTAATCAGAGAAAGATTGGAAGGAGTAAGAAAAGAATCCAGATGCGAAGATAATAAGTTACAATTTGGTAAAGGAAAATCAAAATCCGCAGCGAAAAGAAGAGCACGACACCTAGAAAGATGTCACAAATGCGGAAAATGGTCACATGGAGGTAAATGTTCAAATAATCAAACCTATTCAAACACCGAATTTGTTACTTTATGCAGAGACGGACCGTTCATATGTTTAGAAGAAAAAACACTGAATGCTCGAGGTTACGCCTATGTAGCTATGGAAAACCAATTAAACCGACTATCTTATGAGTGGGATAGATCGTATCACTAAGAATACTATCTCACAGGTAAGTCTGTACAGTTTTTATTTTTTATTTTTATTTTTAACCTTTTGATAATAAACGCTAATTTGTTCGCTATAAAGTATTAAATTGGTATTGAATAAAATTAGGTTTGGCGACCGAAATTATTGATATCATTCAAAAATTTATTAAATCACTGCAAAATTTAACGTTTATTCTTAAGGTATAAATATCTTTAATCAATCAACCCAAAATATTTCAAAAATTCGTCATGAGTTAAATTAGGTCATGGGACCGAAATTACTTTACCGAAAAGAGGGGCGCATATTTTTGATAATATTTGATTGATTAAAGTGGGATAAAAGCCAAAAAAATTTTTAATTTTATTTTTTCCATGTTTTTAAAATTAATATTAAATTAATATTGTAAAACTTATTTAAAATTTTAAATATTTGAAAAAATTAATTTTTTTAATATAAGTTTGTATGTATAAAAACAAAAATATAATTTAAGTTTGGTGTGAATTTATAATATGAATTTTTAATTAAGTTTGGTGTGATTTTTTTTATGCATTTTAAATTTAAGTTTGGTGTGAATTTAAAAAGCAAAAATTTACTTTATTTTGCTAAGTTAAAAATATGATTTTTAAAATTCATCGTAAGTTGAAGACTAGGTCATTGAACCGAAATTGCTTTACCCGAGGGAGGGACGAGAACTTTTATTATCATTATTTTTAATCTTATTGAATTAAAGTATGCCAAAAACATTAAAAAACCCAAAAATCTTTACTTTTAAAACCGCGCTTTGAATTGACAAATTTTAAAATTTTGTCGAGGGACAGACTAGGACATCGATCCGAAAAGCCCTCATCCTAAAAAGAAACAAATTTTTAAAATTTTATTAATTATATGTTTTATTTAGTTTAAGGTTTTATATATATATAAAAAAAAAAGCTGAAACACTGTTCCCGAATACCCATGCGATCGCATGGGTATTGCACTCCAACTCCATGCGATCGCATGGAGCTGGAAAACAGGCCTGATACAAAACTCCCAGCGGGTCTGTCTTCTTCACACAACACACACACAAACACGAAACTCTCTCAAATCTTCACCAAATCTCGCCAATTTTCCACGGTAATTCGTCATTTTTCTTGCTCTAATCATGCCTAGATTCTCATTCTTCAGCAAAATGGTAAAAATTACACCCCTAAACTCATAAATTTGCTAGTTTTTGTGATAATTACCAATTTTTTACCTAATGCAATTTTGTTAATTTCTAGTGTAATTAGTGGTAAATTGTTAGTATTTTATGCATGTATAACCTAGATTGATGCTATTTAACATGATTTGAAGCCAAAAACTTCAAAATTTTTAGAAATCTAGGGTTTGTATTTTTGAGCAATTTGGGGCTTTTTGATATAAACGGGTTATGGCCGATTTTTGTCATGAATTATTGCTAAATTGAGTAGTGTAACATGTTTAGATAGTTAAATGATCCAAACATTGATCCTAAACATGATTTTTAGAGATTAAAGTGGACTTTTTAAGTCCAAAATTCATGAACTTGATTAATTTGATATATTTGCCATTTGAGACTTGTTTAATTATTAGTAATGACTATTTTGACATGTTATTTGAGTTAAATGCTTATGAACTTTGTATACATTTTCATATGTGCTATTTGAAAAGTGTAGAATTGTGAAAAATTGTGAAAATGTGTATAAGTTTAATTTTGATTTAACATGTTATAGTAATTGTTTTAAGTTGTTATTTTGCTAACACTAATGCATATTTAGATGCACAAATTTTGTGTTTAATGTGTTTTGCAGAAAGCCAATACTGGAGGTTCAGGAGCATCATCATCTAGACGACCAGCACCAGCACCAGAACCAGAAATGCAACACGAACAAGAACCACAACAAAAACCACAACAACAGCCTGATTAGCACATACCTTATTATCGATACACAATCTCATCGACCAATGCTTCTTCTTAACACACAAGACCGGAGCTCCCCAAGGTGAAGAACTCGGTCGGATAAATCCCTTGTCTAACAACTCTTGCAATTGGCTAGACAACTCTTGAAGCTCTGGGGGTGCAAGTCTGTACGGTGCGCGAGCCACCGGTGCCGCTCCTGGCACTAAATCTATCTGAAAATCCACTTCTCGGTGCAGTAGGAGACCAGGTAATTCCTCCGAAAAGACTTCAAGAAATTCCTTAACTATAGGAACGTCTTCGGGTCTCTTTTCCTCAGGTACAATCTGGCTTACGTGAGCCATAAACGCGATACATTCCTTTCTCACATACTTTTGAACTTTCAAGTAGTTAATGAGATGTAATTGTGAACCGTTCTTCTCTCCATAAATCATCATAGGTTCACCGTCAGCAATAGGAATACGAAGAGCCTTTAGGTCACAGACCACCTCGGCTTTGTTATTAGCTAACCAGTCCATTCCAACTACAAGGTCAAAACTTTCCAGTTTAATAGGTATCACATCAATGCTAAAAGGCTTCCCCTCTAACATCAAAGTACAACCATGATAAATCTTATCGGCTCTCATAGGTTCACCGTCAGCAATAGGAATACGAAGAGCCTTTAGGTCACAGACCACCTCAGCTTTGTTATTAGCTAACCAGTCCATTCCAACTACAAGGTCAAAACTTTCCAGTTTAATAGGTATCACATCAATGCTAAAAGGCTTACCCTCTAACATCAAAGTACAACCATGATAAATCTTACCATTCCCTAGTTCTATGGAATACACGTTATCTAAAGGAGAAACAGGATTCTTAACATTGTGACAAATATCCTTAGATATAAAACTTCTATCAGCGCCAGTATCAAACAAAACATAAACATGTTGATCATCGAGTAAAAACGTACCCGTGACTAGCTTCGGATCATCACGAGCTTCCGCAGAATTGATGTTGAACGCCCTGCCTCGAGCATTCCCATTGTTGTTGTTCTTAGGACAATCCCTCTTGTAATGACCCGGCTATCCACAACCATAACAGTTCTTACCATTATTAGCATTGTTTGGATTGCTTGCAGTGTTGTTGTTGTTGGTGTTGTCGTTGAGGTTAACCTTGCAATCTTTCGCCAAATGGCCAAACTTCTTACAACGGTCACAAATTAGAACAAAATAGTTTCCAGTGTAATGCTTGCCACACTTCTGACATTGTGGCTTTTTTCCCTTATACCCGGAGTTAGTTCCTGTGATCCCAGTGTCGTTGCGGTAAGAATCTTGCTTCTTGAATGGCTGTTGATTAAAATTCTTGTCCTGACCACCGTTTCACTTCCTCTTACCATCATTGGACTTATTCTCATTTACTGTAGTGCCCTTCCCCTTTGGGCAATTTGGTCCAGTAACAAACTAGCCATGTCAATGGCTTCTTGCACATTTGCGGGTTTGGAAGTAGTGACCCCGCCTTGAATATTCTCAGTTAGACCTTCGATGTATAGCTCCACCTTACGCCTCTCAGAAGTAACCATTTCAGGACATATTAATGCCAGCTCAAAGAACCTCTTGTTATAGGCGGTGAGATCATTGCCTACTAACTTCAGCTCTCGGAACTCGTGTTCTATTTTCTTAATCTCATTTCTTGAACAATACTCCTCTATCATTCTTTGCTTCAGAGTGTCCCAAGGTATGGCATAAGCTTGATCTTGACCCAGGGATTGAGCATAGTTGTTCCACCAGGTGAGCGCACTGTCCGACAGTGTGCCCGTAGCAAAACCTACCTGGTCATTATCATTACACCCACTAATGCGGAAAACCGACTCAAGCTTCTCAAACCATCAAGTGAGACCAACTGGTCCCTCAGTTCCATTAAAAGAATGCGGGTTGCAACTAGTGAATGTTTTGTAAGAACATCCATTACGGCCCTGAGTGCCGTTCCCATTGGTGTTGCTCGAACCACCACGATTATTACTGTTTCGAGCGTTGTTGAATTCTCTCAGTAGTTCAGCTCTTTCGGCCGCAATACCTTCGGCGACCATTCTCCTGATCTGAGCGGTAGTTGATTCCTTCAGAGGCATCTTCAAAACAGAAAAACACACTAGGTCAGTGTCAAAACAAAGTTATATATAAAAATATACTAGCAACGAGTGTTGAAGACTAGTAAATAATAATAGTACGAAAAGATTCGTTAGTAGTGAGAAGTAGTGTAAGTAGTATTAGTAGTGATGAGTAGTGATTGTAGTGATAGTAGTGTTAGTAGTGGTAGTAGCGACACCAGTGGTGATAGTAGTGGTAGCAGTGGTAGTAACACTAAGTAGTAGCATTAATGGTAATCATGGTAGTATCACATAACACACGCATTATAAATCATACAATGTTACTAAATATAAAATAATACCGCATGCAATAAAAGATACTAATTATTAATAGCATAATCCACCATTATTATAAGTAAAATCCAAAAGTAATAAACCAAATTCCAAAAGTAGTAATCTAAACAATAATCATAATGTTCTAGTAGCCCGGTTTAAAACACCCGGTAAGTCTTATAAATGAAAGGATGGTGGATGAAAAAAAAAGAAAGCTCATGGTCGAATGACCCTTCACTTCCTCTTCTGTCGGGTATAGGAGGCAGGTCTATCATTCCTCGGCCTATTACGTTCTGCCTCCAACGCAACAACCCTGGCAGTCAAGGTTGCTATCAATCTCGCCATCTCAACGAACCTCATTTTAGCCTCATACGTATAAGTATTTATACCTGTGACACTTGAGTCCAACCTATCAAGATCATCGGGATGCGGGTATGTCCTCGCAATATCACTCAGAGCATTAACACGATCAACTACATCCCTGTTGCGGTTAGTGTGAATCAAATCCAATGCATAAAGGTTAACGGTATGGTTAGGTATCTGATGTGGAGTAGGTGCTGGCGCTGGGGAAGGAGCAGGTGCATTTACCTCAGCCACACTTGTGTTGTTGCTACTGTTTCTGGAATCCCGTGACATCTAACTCACAATATATGAACATATAAGGAACAAATTAGTCAAGTAAATAACGTTAGTCATAAAGTACTCATGTAATGACTAAATCCCGGTCGTAGTCTAGACTCACTAAAGTGTCCTAATGACCAATCAGACACTCTAATGCAAGTCCTAGTTTTCCTACGAACCGTTAGCTCTGATACCATCTATAACACCCCGCCAAATTTCCATCTGACGGCGTGTTAATCCAGGTCCTACAGTTAACAGTTACGCCCTCTATATGAGACGTTTAAAGCAATCACATTTAATTTTATTAAAATTTGACATTCAAAAACATAAGTCAATAATCCCAAAATAGAAACACTGTTGTGATCGTAACCACAAGCCAACAGTATTTAAACAGTTGTAAAAGTTTTAAATGCGAAAGTAAATAAAGTTCTTTAAAAGTATGATGACTCCACGGCCAGACATGCAGCAAACACAGCGGAAGTCTACCTCTTAAGGACCTGAGAATAAAAACACGCAAAAACAGGTCAACAAATAATGTTGGTGAATCTACAGGTTTAAAGTATTGTAACAGTATCTGAAAAACAATTATCAGAAAAAAATAGTTTAAGTTTCCTTGACCACGAGATTTTACAAGTACAACCCCAAGTTGCAAAATGTTTGCATAATCTGAGCACCTGAATACTAGCAATGACCCGAATATAGAAACCACTATACCCGCCTTTACCTCGTAAAATGTTATACACTTGTTCGAGCATATCAGTAAATGCACCACAGTTAATATTGTAGGGTGAGGTTGTCAACCTAACGTATCCGTCCATCTAAATTGTGCTTACACCGATGATATTAAAAGTATTCAAGCTAGAGGCTTTGTGAACAAACTCAGTACGCATATATAGTACTCGTGTCAATACAAAAGCATTCGAAAATGTAAATATAACAGCGTGTATTTTTGTAACGATCCAACCCGTTATCCATCCAAGTAAGCCGTTTAGATCCTTTTAAAATCCTTTTAAAATCTTGATGCGTTTTGGACCCGTTGCTAGCCGTTTAGATTTTCTGACTCATTTGAGTCTCCGTTCATCATACATTCCATATATCAAACTTGAAGAAGTGTCTTGCCGCACAAGAACTTGTTATTCCTTTCGATGAGCTTAATATTGATGGCAAACTCCACTTAATGAGAAAACCGATTGAAATTTTGAATCGTGAAACCAAACTCTGAAACGACGAAAAATCCCGACTGTCAAAGTTCGTTGGAATGCCCAAAGAAGTACCTTCACTTATTCGTAGAATTTGCAACGCCAAGGTTTCGAAGAAGAAACAACGACTACTACTTCCAACTAAATTTCGGGACGAAATTTCCTTTAAGGTGTAGGTAATGTAACATCTCGCGTTTTTCCGTTAAATTTATTTTTAACACTATCTTTTTTTTTAAATAATATCTTTCATTATTTAAATTCGTAGTTTCCGTTGACTAACGTTCATAATATTCCCGTTATTTAATTATAACATCACTCGTTTACTCGAGCGTTTTTAAAAATATTCGTTTGGTTAATTCACGCACCCGCTTTCAAACTCGAGGGACCAAATCCGACATTGGGCCAAAGTGGCAACTAGTGAACTAGTCACCACCTCCCTTCCACACCATTTATTTTTTCTTTTCTATTTTTCTTTTAATTCTTTCTTCCATTCTTATATCATTTTTTTTCATTTTCACTAAATCATCATCCAAATCCGAATCAAGAAAAAAACATCAAAATAAATTACATATTTGGAATCCTCTCTTCATCCTCTACATTTTGGTACCAATTTCATCAAGTTTGGGTAACATTTCTAAAACTCTAGATTTCTCTAAATTCGTATTTTTGACTTGAAATGGTGTTAGTTAGTGTGTATGGCTCGTGTATAACATGAATATATGTTTTGTTTGCTCGATTCGTTGTTTTGAGTAACTAGTTTGAACATTTGAAATGGGTGTGCTTAATCTTTGATTTTGGATGAGTTAATGTTGTTAATTTGTTAAAGTTCATGTTTTAATTATGTTACTAGTATCACTAGCTTCGTTTTGATGCGTAGGTTGAGTAAGAAAACTTCAAACACATGATTATTGATTTTTGTGAATTTTGGTTAGGGTTTGATAGACTTAAAACGAGCTTTTGATGTTTCGAATGCCATGAAATGTTATTAGTAAGTGTTTAGTTGTAATGTATGTTTCATTACCTTCAAAACGGCATATCATATGTGTGAATTGGATTCTCGAATCTTAAAATGCATTTTGTAAACTTGAAACTATGATTTTGAACATTTAATGATCACTTGACGAGAATTTCGGTTATTGTAAATGATGTTTTTTCTTGATGAAAAGTGGTTAGCTGTATTCCTTGTCAAAATACCTTTCCAACGATATAAGATACTTGTTTTGGATGTTTACGGTTTATGATTTATGTGTATTTGAAGTTGGATTCGTGCTTGAGTGAAAACTGCCAGACTTGCAGATCTGTTAAATGGAGCGGCGCGCCAAAATTGGAGCGGCGCGCCATTTGGGCCTGTCCCAATTTCTTTTTGTTTTTAACATTTCACCCCCGCTTACTCGTAACTACGATTAACATGAAACTTGGCAAACATGTTTATATATATTTTCTCATCATGGGAAAATCGTCGGATACCCGACCCGACCCCGTTGACTTTGACTTTGACCAAGTTTGACTTTTAGTCAAACTTAACCAAACACTTATGCAATCGTTTTAATCGTATTTTATACTTGATTCTTGCATGAAACTTGACAACGTGATTCACATGCTATACTAATCGAGTCGTAACGAGCCATAGGACTAATTGAACACATTTTGCCCGACCTTGTGTCGTAACCGGTTAATAAATACAACTTACTTGTTTAGGTCAAGGCTAAGCAACTACCATGCACACGTTTACTTTGTGAAGTACTTTTATACTCGTGCACTCGAGGTGAGATCATAGTCCCATCTTTCAAACAACTTTTATGCTTTAAACTATGGGATGAGAAACATATACGTATCATACTTTTACACTTTGAACACAAGTACAAAAATGAACATTCCACGTTCGGGTTTGAACAAAAATCCTCAATTCAATTATCATTAGTTACACTTGCAGGGTGTAAACGAGAACTTATATTATGTGATCACATGGGCTTGACGAGCCTCATTCGAATGGTTCGCTACCGTTAGCGGATGAAATATATTTTCGAGTATAGTGTATGTTCTAACACTACGTAACAGGGTACAAAATAGTTAAGTTTGATAATTGGGTGCCCGCGAAACAAATAACAACTTTGGAATGCAAATGATTTTGATAATCATCTTATATTAAATCTTGTGGTTCAAATACAACGTTTACTAAAACACCTATGATTTCACCAATGTTTTCGTTGACAGTTTTCTATATGTTTCTCAGGTTCGAACTTGGCTATTTGATACATGCTTCCGCGTACACTCATACTTGCTTGGGGTCAAGCATACATGCATACACTTTGATTACTTGCTTAGAGTCAAGCATACATGCATAAGCTAGTGATAGCACCTTTGGATTCAAACAAATGTTTACATACTTACGCTATTTATAGCAACTGTGATTTTCAACTTATATTATGTCGCAAGTTACTTCATTTATGCATTATAACTTTGCAAACTTAACGTGTTGTCGAACCGTTTGTAAACTAAACCTTGCAAGTCTTGTACTTTTCAAATGAATGCGACATAATTTTGGTCAAACGAATCTCATATAGGGACTACGACCACGTAACGGGACCTAAGTTAGCGGCGCCGTCAATGACGATTTTGTCGGGTCGCTACAGATGGTATCAGAGCGTTGGTTGTAGGGAACTAGGATGTGCATTAGTGTGTCTGACAGAGTCGTTAGGATGCATTAGTGAATCTAGACTACAACCGAATAGTTAGCTATTGCATTCTGACATACATTTGCTATAGATAGCACTTACTTGACTACTTGTGCATTATACTTGAATCATTCTTAGGCAAACTTCATAATGGTACCAAACTTTCGTCATACGAATCCGTATTCTGCCACTTTCTGGTAATACACGTAAATTCAAGATTCATACTCGTAAGGATGACGACGACTTCATTACTCACACTTTTTCGGAAACTCTGTCTCCCAGATTGTTATTCGCCACCGTTTCAACTTACTATCGGTGTCACACCGGTGTTCCTTACTATCTACCACTTCTTGTTACTACCATCACTACCATAGGTGAGTATCGTCATCACTATTTTGTCACTACGGTTGCGTACTATTCGTTATCATGATTCGTTATACTTCTCGTACCAGAATACATTATTGTTTGACTTGAATCACATTGACGTGAACAATCATTTATACACTTCCCTCGGGGAACGTTTCTTCAGAGTTGCACTAATTCTTTCGATTAAATACGAGTCACGTTGGTGATGTCGCTATGCTTTGTTCATTTTAAAACTTCACGATTACACGAACCTGAATCTATGGAGTGATGTGGGGATGGAGGTATGAGTTAGCGTAATATAACGACACTCGATCAATGTGGTTATATTATGGTAAGTCATACCAAAGTTCTAATGACACGTGATGGTGATTGGACTCGATCAACCTAATCACCACCAAGTGCCATGTACATGACTTCATTTTTCTTGTTTGAACATCCGACAACTCCGAGAATACTGATAACAACCATACCCGGGACACATCGTCGATTATTATCAAACCATACTTATGCTTCCGAATGAATGAAAAATTCCTTCGACTTCAACCATATGCTATACGTGTATACCATCTCGTTTTCGCACAGTTTTATAGACGAACTACAATATGCTTGTTATGCTCACATCGAGGTGGAAACTTCTCTCGCCTTACACTCGTACTTCCGTTTAAGGAAATCTTTATTCTAAATTCTCAACGGAGAGAGAGACTCTCCACATTAAGCTAGTATTCGCCTCGAGGGTGAATAGTCCTAACGATCATTTTCGGAAACCGATAAACTTTCCGCGGTGCGAAATTCTTGAGAAACAGAAACTTGTTCCAACAAACGTTTTCAAGTCCTAACAAACTTTTTCAAATATACCTTAAAGAAATGTACCTCATTTTGGATCGAGATTCTCATTTCACTTCTAGATTTCGGAGTGCCTTACAAAAAGCCTCGGGACCACGTTTAGATATGAGTACAACACATCAACCACAACCCGAAGGACCAAAGCAACATACGATTCAAACCTTGGAAACCGTAATACGAATTTGTGTTATCAACTTCAAATTTACTTGAGAAAAGTATTTGCCTTTAGCCGAATCCTCTTACTACAATAATTTTCATCCGAAGTATTTAAGCCACACTTTTTGAAAACTCATATAGCCGGAATTGTCGTTTTCTTAATTGTTGAACCGAAGTAGGTGACAATCAAACCACCAGAATCAAACTCATCCATGAAATAACCGTTAAGATCATTCGAATCCAAGAAAAGACTCAAAACGACCGTTGAAATGTCCCGTTCATATTGATTATAAACGTTCCATATTAATTGATTTTGTTGCGAGGTTTTGACCTCTATATGAGACGTTTTTCAAAGACTGCATTCATTTTTAAAACAACCATAACCTTTATTTTATCAATAAAGGTTTCAAAAGCTTTACGTAGATTATCAAATAATGATAATCTAAAATATACTGTTTACACACGACCATTACATAATGGTTTACAATAGAAATATATTACATCGACATATGTTTCTTGAATGCAGTTTTTACATAATATCATACAAACATGGACTCCAAATCTTGTCCTTATTTTAGTATGCAACAGTGGAAGCTCTTAATATTCACCTGAGAATAAACATGCTTTAAATGTCAACAAAAATGTTGGTGAGTTATAGGTTTAACCTATATATATCAAATCGTAACAATAGACCACAAGATTTCATATTTCAATATACATCCCATACATAGAGATAAAAATCATTCATATGGTGAACACCTGGTAACCGACATTAACAAGATGCATATATAAGAATATCCCCATCATTCTGAGACACCCTTCGGATATGATATAAATTTCGAAGTACTAAAGTATCCGGTACTTTGGATGGGGTTTGTTAGGCCCAATAGATCTATCTTTAGGATTCGCGCCAATTAGGGTGTCTGTTCCCTAATTCTTAGATTACCAGACTTAATAAAAAGGGGCATATTCAATTTCGATAATTCAACCATAGAATGTAGTTTCACGTACTTGTGTCTATTTTGTAAATCATTTATAAAACCTGCATGTATTCTCATCCCAAAAATATTAGATTTTAAAAGTGGGACTATAACTCACTTTCACAGATTTTTACTTCGTCGGGAAGTAAGACTTGGCCACTGGTCGATTCACAAACCTATAACAAATATGTACATATATATCAAAGTATGTTCAAAATATACTTACAACATTTTTAATACATTTTAATGTTTTAAGTTTATTAAGTCAGCTGTCCTCGTTAGTAACCTACAACTAGTTGTCTACAATTAGATGTACAGAAATAAATCGATATATATTATCTTGAATCAATTCACGACCCAGTGTATACACGTCTCAGGCTAGATCACAACTCAAACTATATATATTTTTGGAATCAACCTCAACACTGTATAGCTAACTCCAACATTACTGCATATAGAGTGTCTATGGTTGTTCCAAATAATATATATATATGGGTCGATATGATATGTCAAAACATTTGCATACGTGTCTATGGTATCCCAAGATTACATAATATATTAGAATACATGTATAATACAATATAAATTAGCTAGGATATGATTAATATAGATTTGTTACCAATTTTCACGTAGCTACGACAAGCAAAAATAACCAATCTTGTTTTACCCATAACTTCTTCGTTTTAAATCCATTTTGAGTGAATCCAATTGCTATGGTTTCATATTGAACTTAAGTTTATGAATCTATACAGAAAAAGTATAAGTTTATAGTCGGAATTATAGGTTACAAGTCATTTTTGTAAAGGTAGTCATTTCAGTCGAAAGAACGACGTCTAGATGACCATTTTGGAAAACATACTTCCACTTTGAGTTTAACCATGATTTTTGGATATAGTTTCATGTTCATAAGAAAAATCATTTTTCCAGAAGAACAACTTTTAAATCAAAGTTTATAATAGTTTTTAATTAACTAACCCAAAACAGCCCTCGGTGTTACTACGACGGCGTAAATCAGGTTTACGGTGTTTTTCGTGTTTCCAGGTTTTAAATCATTAAGGTAGCATATCATATAGATATAGAACATGTGGTTAGTTGATTTTAAAAGTCAACTTAGAAGGATTAACTTTTGTTTGCGAACAAGTTTAGAATTAACTAAACTATGTTCTAGTGATTACAAGTTTAAACCTTCGAATAAGATAGCTTTATATGTATGAATCGAATGATGTTATGAACATCATTACTACCTCAAGTTTTCTGGATAAAGCTACTGGAAATGAGAAAAATGGATCTAGCTTCAAAGGATCCTTGGATGGCTCGAAAGTTCTTGAAGCAGAATCATGACACGAAAACAGTTCAAGTAAGATTTTCACTCGAAATAAGATTGTTATAGTTATAGAAATTGAATCAAAGTTTGAATATGAGTATTACCTTATATTAGAAAGATATCTTACTGTAAATAAGAAAGATTTCTTGAGGTTGGATGATCACTCTACAAGATTGGAAGTAAGCTAGCAAACTTGGAAGTATTCTTGATTTTATGAAACTAGAACTTGTAGAATTTATGAAGAACACTTAGAACTTGAAGATAGAACTTGAGAGAGATCAATTAGATGAAGAAAATTGAAGAATGAAAGTGTTTGTAGGTGTTTTTGGTCATTGGTGTATGGATTAGATATAAAGGATATGTAATTTTATTTTCATGTAAATAAGTCATGAATGCTTACTCATATTTTTGTAATTTTATGAGATATTTCATGCTAGTTGCCAAATGATGGTTCCCACATGTGTTAGGTGACTCACATGGGCTTCTAAGAGCTGATCATTGGAGTGTATATACCAATAGTACATACATCTAAAAGCTGTGTATTGCACGAGTACGAATACGGGTGCATACGAGTAGAATTGTTGATGAAACTGAACGAGGATGTAATTGTAAGCATTTTTGTTAAGTAGAAGTATTTTGATAAGTGTCTTGAAGTCTTTCAAAAGTGTATGAATACATATTAAAACACTACATGTATATACATTTTAACTGAGTCGTTAAGTCATCGTTAGTCGTTACATGTAAGTGTTGTTTTGAAACCTTTAGGTTAACGATCTTGTTAAATGTTGTAAACCCAATGTCTATAATATCAAATGAGATTTTAAATTATTATATTATCATGATATTATGATGTACGAATATCTCTTAATATGATATATATACATTAAATGTCGTTACAACGATAATCGTTACATATATGTCTCGTTTCAAAATCATTAAGTTAGTAGTCTTGTTTTTACATATGTAGTTCATTATTAATATACTTAATGATATGTTTACTTATCATAATATCATGTTAACTATATATATAACCATATATACGTCATCATATAGTTTTTACAAGTTTTAACGTTCGTGAATCACCGGTCAACTTGGGTGGTCAATTGTCTATATGAAACCTATTTCAATTAATCAAGTCTTAACAAGTTTGATTTCTTAATATGTTGGAAACACTTAATCATGTAAATAACAATTTCATTTAATATATATATAAACATGGAAAAGTTCGGGTTACTACAACCGTAGTCGCCAAAGGAGCTATACCGATGTTAGATGTAAACCTCTCGAATTCCAAGTGAGTGACCGCGTAATACTAAAAGTTGCACCTTGAAAAGGTGTAATCCGTTTCGAGAAATGTAGAAAGCTAAATCCGCGATATTTCGATCCTTTTAAAATCTTGGGGCGTTTTGGACCCGTTGCTAGCCGTTTAGATTTTCTGACTCGTTTGAGTCTCCGTTCATCATACATTCCATATATCAAACTTGAAGAAGTGTCTTGCCGAATAAGAACTTGTTATTCCTTCCGGTGTGCTTAATATCGATGGCAAACTCCACTTCATGAGAAAACTGATTGAAATTTTGAATCGTGAAACCAAACTCTGAAACGACGAAAAATCCCGACTGTCGAAGTTCTTTGGAATGCCCAAAGAAGTACCTTCACTTATTCGTAGAATTTGCAACGCCAAGGTTTCGAAGAAGAAACAACGACTACTACTTCCAACTAAATTTCGGGACAAAATTTCCTTTATGGTGTAGGAAATGTAACATCCCGCATTTTTCCGTTAAATTTATTTTTAACACTATCTTTTTTTTATAAATAATATCTTTCGTTATTTAAATTCGTAGTTTCCGTTGACTAACGTTCATAATATTCCCGTTATTTAATTATAACATCACTCGTTTACTCGAGCGTTTTTAAAAATATTCGTTTGGTTAATTCACGCACCCGCTTTCAAACTCGAGGGACCAAATCCGACATTGAGCCAAAGTAGCAACTAGTGAACTAGTCACCACCTCCCTTCCCCACCATTTGTTTTTTCTTTTCTCTTTTTCTTTCAATTCTTTCTTCCATTCTTATATCATTTTCTTCATTTTCACTAAATCATCATCCAAATCCGAATCAAGAAGCAAACATCAAAACAAATTACATATTTGGAATCCTCTCTTCATCCTCTACATTTTGGTACCAATTTCATCAAGTTTGTGTAACATTTCTAAAACTCTAGATTTCTCTAAATTCGTATTTTTGACTTGAAATGGTGTTAGTTAGTGTCTATGGCTCGTGTATAACATGAATATATGTTTTGTTTGCTCGATTCGTTGTTTTGAGTAACTAGTTTGAACATTTGAAATGGGTGTGCTTAATCTTTGATTTTGGATGAGTTAATGTTGTTAATTTGTTAAAGTTCATGTTTTAATTGTGTTACTAGTATCACTAGCTTCGTTTTGATGCGTATGTTGAGTAAGAAAACTTCAAACACATGATTATTGATTTTTGTGAATTTTGGTTAGGGTTTGATAGACTTAAAACGAGCTTTTTATGTTTCGAATGCCATGAAATATTATTAGTAAGTGTTTAGTTGTAATGTATATTTCATTACCTTCAAAACGGCATATCATATGTGTGAATTGGATTCCCGAATATTAAAATGCATTTTGTAAACTTGAAACGATGATTTTGAACATTTAATGATCACTTGACGAGAATTTAGATTATTGTAAATAATGTTTTTGCTTGATAAAAAGTGGTTAACTGTATTCCTTGTCAAAATATCTTTCCAACGATATAAGATACTTGTTTTGGATGTTTACAGTTTATGATTTATGTGTATTTGAAGTTGGATTCGTGCTTGAGTGAAAACTGCCAGACTTGCAGATCAGTTAAATGGAGCGGCGCACCAAAATTGGAGCGGCACGCCATTTGGGCCTGTCCCAATTTCTTTTTGTTTTTCACATTTTCACCCCCGCTTACTCGTAACTCCGATTAACATGAAACTTGGCAAACATGTTTATATATATTTTCTTATCATGGGAAAATCGTCAGATACCCGACCCGACCCTGTTGACTTTGACTTTGACCAAGTTTGAC
This sequence comes from Rutidosis leptorrhynchoides, assembly GCF_046630445.1. Taxonomy (NCBI): domain Eukaryota; kingdom Viridiplantae; phylum Streptophyta; class Magnoliopsida; order Asterales; family Asteraceae; genus Rutidosis; species Rutidosis leptorrhynchoides. The sequence goes on along the minus strand of NC_092333.1, from coordinate 349,375,327 downwards.
TTTTAGTCAAACTTAACCAAACACTTATGCAATCGTTTTAATCGTATTTTATACTTGATTCTTGCATGAAACTTGACAACGTGATTCACATGCTATACTAATCGAGTCGTAATGAGCCATAGGACTAATTGAACACATTTCGCCCGACCTTGTATCGTAACCGGTTAATAAATACAACTTACTTGTTTAGGTCAAGGCTAAGCAACTACCATGCACACGTTTACTTTGTGAAGTACTTTATACTCGTGCACTCGAGGTGAAATCATAGTCCCATCTTTCAAATAACTTTTATGCTTTAAACTATGGGATGAGAAACATATACGTATCATACTTTTGCACTTTGAACACAAGTACGAAAATGAACATTCCACGTACGGGTTTGAACAAAATCCTCAATTCAATTATCATTAGTTACACTTGCAGGGTGTAAACGAGAACTTATATTATGTGATCACATGGGCTTGACGAGCCTCATGCGGACGGTTCGCTACCGTTAGCGGATGAAATATATTTTCGAGTATAGTGTATGTTCTAACACTACGTAACAGGGTACAAAACAGTTAAGTTTGATAATTGGGTGCCCGCGAAACAAATAACAACTTTGGAATGCAAATGATTTTGATAATCATCTTATATTAAATCTTGTGGTTCAAATACAACGTTTACTAAAACACCTATGATTTCACCAACGTTTTCGTTGACAGTTTTCTATCTGTTTCTCAGATTCATACTTGACTATTTGATACATGCTTCTGCGTACACTCATACTTGCTTGGGGTCAAGCATACATGCATACACTTTGATTACTTGCTTGGAGTCAAGCATACATGCATACGCTAGTGATAGCACCTTTGGATTCAAACAAATGTTTACATACTTATGCTATTTATAGCAAATGTGATTTTCAACTTATATTATGTCGCAAGTTACTTCATTTATGCTTTATAACTTTGTAAACTTAAACGTGTTGTCGAACCGTTTGTAAACTAAACCTTGCAAGTCTTGTACTTTTCAAATGAATGCGACATAAATTTGGTCAAACGAGTCTCATATAGGGACTACGACCACGTAACGAGACCTAAGTTAGCGGCGCCGTCAATGACGATTTTGTCGGGTCGCTACAAACTACACGAGCCTCAGTAATTCGAAACCACACGAGATCACTACCTCAACAAGATGACCAAACTACACGCGTCATCGTGAATCCACATCCACACGAGACTCACTTCCCAATATCAAAACCCACGATCCCGAGATTATACAAATCCACATCATCGGGGTCATCGAATTCACAACTCCATATCAACCCTTCGCCATTGGGGTTATGTAATCCACATCACAAGCACAAGTGATAACGTACACGCAAAGTGTGCACCTCGCCAAAGGTGGTCAACCAAAACGCACAACCGTGCCAATTGGACCCATACACAAGTCCGTCAAGTCCACCTATATGTGAAGTGAGCTCTATAGCCGAGAATCACTTCACCCGACCCGCACCCATCCTACACATACAGATGCACATAGGATATTAACACTCACCTTGTCGCCTTGATGAATGCTACCGAATAATCTGCAAATCGCCGATGGAATGTACCTACTCCATTATCACAACACAATTACACAATTAGGGTGGATTTACAAACCATCCCAATTGACTGCTAGTGCAATTTCGACCCAAATGCACTTCCAAGCACAAACCGCGCCCAAACTAACCAATAATCACTTACACAAGTGAAAATGGTCCTAACACACTAATTAAACCCGAACACAAGTGTTAAACACGTGTCTCACCCATTTTGACACCAAAACCCTAATTTTGACCCATTTCAAAATTAGTTAACCAAACGCACCCAAAAGTGTTCCAACACTTCCATAATCACTAAACCTAGTGATTAAACCCATCATCAAAGCCTAATCAAGGCCAAATCGTCAACCAACCCAAAACCCACCAAGTGACAAGAATAACTAGTCACCATAAACTCATTTCATCATCTAAGAGGGTTTCACAACAAATCAAGCTCAAACCCTAACTTGAATATCAAATCTAATAAATGAAATTCGGAGTTTGAACTTACCAATACTACCACAACGTACCTGTAAACGAGATGAACAACTTTAAAACCCTAGCTTTGGTGAGAATCCGACTCCTTCTTCTCCAAATCAAGCTCTCTCTAAACCCTTCCTCTCTCTCTCTAGATATGGTTGAGAGTGTTTGTGTTGGTGAAGATAAGGTTGAATGAGCTCAACCTTGCCCATTTGTAGCTTAAAACCGGCCACCAAGTGAAAAGACCAACATACCCCTATTAAAATCTAAAAACTACACAGTTGGCCCGACAGACCAATTGGACGGCGTCCAACATTCTGGATGGCGTCCAGTCCTTCTCTGCTGGACGGCGTCCCACCATCCTGGACGGCGTCCCGAATAACTGAACAAAGCTGAAACCGAAACAGGGTCTTACAATTCTCATCCCTAAAAACATGTAAAAAGTGGGACTGTAGACTCACCTTTGAATAAAGCTCAGATGACAGATAAAAACTTGTACGAATTATAGCTGAGTAATGCAACCTAAGTATACGTATTTAGGTTGGTCAATATATGTATCTTAAATAAGGGTGGTTTCACAGTATAAGTTGTCTCATTGCTCGACTTGACGCGTTTCAAAGTAAAATTCAACAAATAGTCAACTAGATCATGCAAGTCAAACAAAGTCAACCGAAGTCAAACCAAAAGTCAAACTTGGTCAATGTGGTCAAATAAAGTCAAAATAAGTAGGTTCATGTCAAATGTTGGTCAAAATGTCAAACCTAAGTCAAACAACACGTTTCAGGTCATAAATGGTCATTTTCACAATTTCAGTTTATCGTTGTGCACAAAGTTCATGAACATGTAGCATACTTAGCACATTACCTCATAGTACAAAATTCAAGTACACATGGAAAACTCCAGATCATAAGTCTACTTAAAATCGATTCCAAAAAGTCCGGCCAGGGTCTCATACGATAATTAAAAGTCAGGAATCAGAATGGGTACATTTATGGTTTGCCAAGTTAGTTTCTGACCGCGCACTGATTTCCTTTTGGCTAAAACCAGAGCTAGGAACATGAAATTGATACAAGGTCAGTGGCCATAGTTCAAGGACAAGTCAAACTAAATTTTTGTTTAGCCAATTTGTACAGTTTATTCATGCAAATTGAATATTCAGTTTTCAGCTCATATCAGAATTTACATAAAGTATGGCCCTATTGTGCCCAATGCATAAGGTTTCAAAGATTGACATTAACTAATCATACATCACATATCATGTAAAAATTCGTGTTCCAGAAGCATACATGCTAATTCAATAAACACAAACCACAGAGTATAAAACAGAGAGCAAGTTGCAGGTTCGATTCTAGTTTAGCTAGCCATATTCGCACGCAATTATCTGAAGATCTAGATACAATTAGACTATGATATCTATATTAAGGGTGAAGTAATTTTTGTGTAATTTTCAAATATTCAAAGCTTTAAACACAGAAGTCAATACATTTTATCATACAAGACTGTTTTCCTGCAAGTGCTGTATAATTCCACTTTTACACTAAATCAAGCATATATCGAATTATACATAAGTAAACGACATGATATCCTAGTGTAACTTGAGTGTTTTTGAATTATCTTTCCAGTGGTATAAGTTTCACAAACCAATTAGTGGTTTAAGAAACCCAGATTTCTGATTACACACAAAAATACAACGTTAATTTCAATTAACCATAACTTGATCATCCGGAAACGAAATCAAGCGAATCTAAAGCCTAAAATTAATACTTTTTCGCAAGGAATTTAATTAACACATAATATCATGCATTTAAAAAATCAAAATTCACTGATCATGCAATAAACAAATTCGGTTCTTAACCCTAACGCATCAAACGATCAGTTTAACGATAACTACGCGTATAGACTTGTGCAATTGACAACATAACTATGAAACATCAATAAAAATCAGATTTTAAAGATTAGGGTTAGCTATTTATACCTTTGATCAACAAATCGTTTATACCAACGCGTAGCTATCGATGTGAATTGCAACTTTCGTGTTGAAGGTTTTGTCTAAAAGTGAAAATTTAATGGTGTTGTGATGGTGGTGAATGGCGACGCAAAGAGAGGCTTGGAAGGGAGAAAAGAATCGAATGATTAGGGTATTAGGATGATTATGCAGTTTAATTTTTATTATAGCTACTTAAATTTGGCCCTAAGCACACTACTAGTACCCAATAAGCCCAAATTAGAAATTAAAGGGGTGGGGGTTGGGTTTTGGCCGATTGGCCCAAGTGGGGTATCCCCGGGCTCGTATTTTTAAATTCTTCGTATTCGTGGCTCCTTTCAAGTGCCGTTTTGTCGTACCGAAGGCCCAGAACGCTAAACCGATAGTTAAACGCAACCAAACGTTAATTTATTAAAATCCAATAAATTAATCATTTTTGAAAAGTTAATAATTAATAATTTAATTATTAAAATAAACCCGAGTGTTTCGTTGTTCAAAAAGCAGTTATCAAAACTGTATCGTTTTTATCGTATTTCTTTATCTGAAATATTTATTCGAATTAATATCAACCCATATTAATTATTGTAACCCTCCAAGGATCAAGTACGCATTTATTACTCATAAACACATAAACGTCAAGTAATCGCCATTAAATAAACTAACGGAAGGTTAATGAAAGTAACGGAAAAAGCAGGGTTGTTACAGCGCGCTCAACGGAATTATAGTGAAGCACTAAAAATGAGTGCTTATTAATACTTATTTGGGGTGCCTCACAACAATTATAATGGGTTGAATTGCGCATTTCGTTATGCAATGCTCTTTTGGAAAATTTGGTTTGGTTTTTCGCAAAAAGTTTTGACCTTGTTTTACTCTTTTGTGTATTTTGGAACTAAAACTTTTTTGATCATTTATAGAATTTTGTAATCCTAAGTGTTTTATAGCTTAAAAGTTTTTAAATCATGTGCAATATTTGCTATCCCACACTTTAAAATAATGTTGTCCTCAATGTTAAGGATATGGCGTATCCCACACTTGGGTTTGAAAAAGACGTTTTGTTATTAAAAGTTTATGTTGATGGGGTTACTAATCCCACACTTAGTGTTTAAAGTGGTATAATATTTTGCGTATATTCTATTGAAAAAGTGGTGAAGACGTAGTACTCCCCTATGGTTGCAAGGCGTGTAATGGATGTTTCGCCGATTATGGTTTCTTCTATTCTCGTGCTAGCGCCGCCCTTGTTCAGTGCGTCCTTGCTCCAAGTCGTGCTTTCATCTTGTTTGGTCTCGATCGTCGTTTGTTTGTGACGTTTTATTCATGCAATTTATTCTATCATATAAACTTAAAACATAAAAGTAGTTATGCCCAAGATTGGGCATACAGACATAGAATAGTAATGTAATAATGTGTCATAAGATCACAAGCAATCATAAAATAGAGCAGAGAAATAGGGAAAGTCATGGCTGATATGGATGGTAGGGAGAGAATATGACACGCTTGTGCGGGGCCGCATTATTTTCCTTAAAGCTGATTGACCCTCATCGGTCATCTCCTCATCGATAGTGAACTGTCGTGCTAACTCCGACGTGTTCATGCCCGAAGATATCCTGAACTGAACCTCGTCCGAACGCGCGATCAGTCCGATAAGTGATGAGGTGCTCGTGTAAATCATAGGCCCTGTACGCCAACCCTGCCCTTCTTGCAGATCTCGACCCCAATTTGGGTTTATACCAATTCCTCCCATACTCTATGTAACATTCTTAGCCATATACTGGCTCGCAGCCTGATCCCAGCCGAAAGTTTGAGCAGCAATGGATGTATCTCTATGTGTGCTAACACGGGTTTGGCCAAAAATGTTGTTGACCAAATCCTTGGACTCTGTGCTCTGTTCCATTGGAGGGGATGGAATGACTGTGCCCTGGGTGTAATGATGCTGAGGAGGAGATGGAGGTCGTGGATACTGATGGCTAGGTCCTGCACCTCTGGGGTCTCTGTGGGCGAACATCAACAGATACTCGTGAGGATACGTGGAAAAATTGAGCTGCCTGCCTGCATAATGCGTGAAATGATCTAGATTCTGAAAGATAGTAGCCTCAGCGAACCACCTCTCCTGCTCGGGAAAATCCCCCATATGGTAATGATATTGCTCAAATTGCGGCAGATCTCCCTGACCTATTGATGAGTGTCGACGGTGTCAGTGGGCCTTCCCTGAATGGTGGGATCATCCTCATTCCGTGGTTCCTATGAACCTCTCCACCTCCTACCATCCCTAGTTCTTGTATCAGGTCTAAATCCTCTAACTCTCACCCCAGGCACTGTTCGATCTTCCGAATCTGGGATTGCTGGATTGGCTGCAACTATTAACTATTCATCCTCTATCCGAATGTACTGCCAAGTGTGCAGTAATGTATACCCTATCTCTTCTGACTTAGTTGCCCTTATATAACCAAATCTTTCAACACTACCTAAAACATGCTTCCGGCGAAGGAGTTTGGTGACAACGGATCCCAAAACTAGTGTAACTGAACTCGGGGCATTCCTTTCATTAGTGAATGCTTGAGCTAGAAGGTGTGCTACCTGCATATTTTGGTTGTGAATCATGGCATGCATTAGGCACATATCATTAATGGTGACAGCTCCGCCATGTTGGGTTTTTGGGTGAAGAGTTTTGACGATGAGGTGGTGGAGAATGCGATGAACGAGGTTAATGAATTTTGAGGCTTTTTTACTTGACCTCCATGCTTCATTGTCAGACGTGTAGGTCTGCTAAAAATCTTGATGATCGATTGGGTTCAGGGTGGTGTATCCTCTCTTAAACACTGATCGGTTAATGTGAGATCTCTTGTACAGTTCTAGGTGAACGGCGAACTGTGCGAGAGTCAGGTGATGCATTTGGTTCTGGTGGCGAAAATGGATGCATTGATGACTGTTATATTCTTCCGAGTCAATGTTTTCTTCGAATCTCCATGTTGCCATAAACTCTGCACGTTCCTGATACCCCCGTTCGTTAATTTCAAACAGCCTTTGCCACGCGCTGTTAGTTTTTCCATGTGCCATAAAACTCATGATCTGTCTTAGCTCGTTAGCCCACCCACACTGCTCCATTATCTCCCAGTTAATATACTTGTTTGAGCCCTTTTGTCTATTTATCCAATTTCTCATAAATGGCTCATATTCGGCCGGGTTACTTTGCCCGTGAATGGAGCGGGGCAACTCGTACTCTTCTGGTAGATAATTAGCCATCTGCAAGAGTCAAATAATGTAGGTTGTGCTCTAAAATAATAAGACTTATAATAACACTTAGAAATGAAAAATGCTTATATTTTTCAAAAAAATAATTCGAAATGAGGGCTTTAAAAATGGCATTTTCCATATCCTTGTTTTTGTCAATTATAACCAAAATTACCGCAAATAATATCTAATCTTACTATAAACTTATTTCTAGGCAAAATTCAAAGCGTACCCGTGATTGCAACAAATAATGCTAAAAATAATAATTATAGTGAGTTAGTCGTAATATGCAATTTTGATCAAAGTAAGATCATTTTTAAGCATACAATGATTCTAATGACCATTTTTAATTATTTTAAATATTTTTAAGCACCAAACTTTGCTCATAATTTCCTTAAGTCAAGGTTTAAGACTATTTTTATCGAAAAAGATCCATTTTGATCAAAACGTACAAAATAAGAAAAATCAAAGACTAGGCTCAAATTTCATTTGAAAGTCATTGATATCTTAATTTAGGCTAATTTCCAAGTCATCCTAAGTTTTAAAAACGTTTTAACTATAGGGAAAACCTAAAGCCTAATTTTGTATAGTTTTATCAAAACTTCAATTTTTAATCAAACAATCCTAAATTGTTCCAAAACTAGTTTCTAAGCACTCTAGGTGAATCACTAAGCCTAAATGAGCTAGCAAAACATCAAATTTCAAAAAATTTCACCAATTTCTAGCCTACTCAAACTGACGAATAGAAAGCCAAAAGTGAACCTAAAAACTAACACATATCAATCACGTTGTCTAACTAAGCATATAGGAAATCCAAATTGGGCATAAAACATGAATTTTTACAAAAGTCAAAAATTTGACTTCGAGTAAAAACTCAATTTTTAACCGTGAAATAGTAGCTTTTGTGCGAAATTGATGACGGAAACGTGTTTAGGAGGCACGAGAGACTTGTATTAGTGCTTTGAATCATTAAAATTGGTTGAAAAATGGCGATAAATGGTGGTGGTGGTGTCATCGGATTCGAGCAAGAGGGAAGGGGAAAGGAGAAAAGAAAAAGAAAGAGAAGGAAAATGAAAGGGAAAGAAGAAAGAAAAAGAGAAAAGATTGGGCCCGTGTGGCGCACGAGCTTATTTTCCCGACCCGACTCGTGATTTTTTTATGTTTTTAAAATTTAAATTTTTATCACTAAATTAATAAAGGAATTGTAAAACTTTGCTTCGAATTTTAATCCGGTTATTTTTACTAATTACACTAAAAATTAAAAGAAAAAGACAAATGGACGGAGTAAAAAAAATTTATTTTATTAATAATGCAAATTACACAGGTTCCACAACTAAGTTCTTAAAATGACGCGGAAAGAAAGATAAATTTAAAGCTTCTTTGACTACCCAGAGTAAATCAGCGGACTGTACTGAAAATATTTCAAAATTACTTAGCGTTTTACGCTCACACTTTTGTAAATCTCCGATGTCGTCTATAAGTTTGACCAAAGCCCTTCTAACTTTTTTAATGTTTGAAATTCCATCCCTGTGACGACCCGAAAATTTCCGACCAAATTTAAACTTAATCTTTGAATGTTCCGATACGATAAGCAAAGTCTGTAATGTAGAGTCTCAAAATTTTTAAACTGTTTACATGGATTCATTTAACCTTTGACTATTCCTGACGATTCACGAATAATTGATTGTAAATAACTATGTATATACATATATATATATATATATATATATATATATATATATATATATATATATATATATATATATATATATATATATATATATATATATATATATATATATATATATATATAAGGGTAAGAATAGATGATAAGTGGAAAAATAATAAAATATAAGTTAAACATTAAAACTAAATATATAAAACAAAATACAAAATGATTAAATATAATTTAAAATGAATCTATATATAAATAGATGATCTCTATGTATAATTATTATTATATTGTAATATATATATATATATATATATATATATATATATATATATATATATATATATATATATATATTTATAAATAATAAATATTTAGTAAATGTTATTATAGAATATATAATTACTAAATATTACATAATTAATAATATATGATACAAGTTAAAATATAGTTGTTATATTAATATTAATACTTTTATTATCATTATAATATCAATATTAATAGTAATATTAGTATATATATGAAATTTGATACATTTGATTTTTATATTATTATTAGTATAACTATCATTGTTAATAACAATATTATTATAACTAGTCGTAAAAATTTTAACTCTAGTATTTATGAGTTATATTATTATCAGATATTATTATTAACATATATAAAATTTAGAACTCATTATAATATAATACATATTATATAATTATATTACATAATCTATAATAAGTAAATACTAATATATTAAATATAGTTGTTATAATAATGTTGTTATTACTTTTAAATAATAATATAAATACTAATGTTCTTAATATCCTTATTTAATATATATATATATATATATATATATATATATATATATATATATATATATATATATATATATATATATATATATATAGATATAAAAATTTGATATATATATAAATAATGTTATCAATACTAATATAATCAGTATTATTATTATAATTATCATTAATAATATTATTTTTATCAATTTCATTAAAATCTTTAATTTTGTGACTTATTATTATTACTCTTATTATTATTATTATTAATATTATTATTTGTATTGTTAATTATCATTAATATAATTATGATATCTAATTATTAATATTATCTACATAAAATTAGATACATACATAATTGGAATACTAATCAGTTTCACGTAGCATTCATACTGTGTAGGATTTTGTTTCTGTCTCTTTAATTTGTTATATGTCGTGGTTGATCGTACCAATCAAAGAAATTGAAAATCGATTTATTATTTTTAATTATATTATGATCAAATTGAATGTTGATATAATTGGGCTATAAAATTAATCAGATTATCAGTGATATTAGTTAACTCACTCCATTCTTTCATCACCAATATCAATTATCACTTCACTCCGTTTTTATCTGATCAAAATTGATAAATTCTTTTAAGAAAAACAGACGGCACCCTGTATTACTTCCATTTTTTTACAAAAGCTTTAATTCAAAATCCTTTTAAAAATGTAATAATGCAGTTTTATTAGGAATATAATGAGTGATCTTTCTGAAAAGTTTCAAAACCCAAATCATTCTATCGATCTTTAATTTAGGAGTCAAAGTATTTTTGTAAAAATTCAAAAATCACATTCATCATGAAATTGGAAGTTCATGTTTATGTTTCAAGCTAAATTGTGAGTTCAGAAAGTTTCTAATAATAATTTAACACCTTTTTTATGTTGTAAGTTTGGTCTGAAACATTTTAAAATTTGAGATTGGCATTAGAGTTCATGTTCGTGTTCTTCAAAACTGCAGCGATATTTTTATTTATTTATTTCATCTTAATTAATTCAATCATCCATCCTAAGTCGTTTCTGTTATTCGTAAAAGACATAAATTAATTGGTTAACTCACGATGGAAGTGCGTTATGATTTCTGATTGAAGTGGTTTCATGAGGAAGAAGAAGAAATTAGAAACAGAAATAATACAGGATATATATAATTACATCGGGTTATAAAACAGATATGAGTGAAACAGATTGACGGTTAAGGGTGTTTGTGACGATCGCTCCAAATCCACATGGACGAACACGTCATTCATCGATTTCATTGCGAGGTATTTGACCTCTATATGATACGTTTTATAAATATTGCATTCTTTTGAAAAGGCACACCATAAATGAATATTTAAATCAAAGGTTTTCGACATCTGATGATTTCTACATATAGACAATCACCGTAATATAATAGTTTACAATAGTACTTCCGTTGACAATGCAGTCAAAATAAGATACATGGTGATGATTTGGTGAATGCAACGTTTTCTTGAAAAAAAATGCCATGTAAGACTCCATGCACATAGCTTGTCTAACATATAAGCAAACAGCGGAAGACTTCTAGGAAACATGAGAATAAACATGCTAACAAGTGTCAACACAAAGGTTGGTGAGTTCATAGTTTTAATGTTTTGCATAATCTGTATATAAAGGTGGATCACAAGATTTCAGTTGTTTCATCCAGAAACGTTTATCAAAATATTCTACAAAATTGAGCACCCTGCTAACTAAACTTAACGTATATATAATTTATACCCTTTGTATAATCATCTTAATAATACACGCAAACCAACGTGTACGCTTCTCAAATAGCATACGTCCGTTAAAAGGCTAGTGCTCTAGCTCGGACGGGGATATCAAGCCCTATGGATCCATATACTAATACTCGCGCCCACCAGTTCTTATAACTGGCAGTTACTAGTTACCAAAGCTAAGGGATTTTCGGTTCAAACACAGTGTAGAATTTAGTATGCACTTGTATCCATTGTGTTTAAAATAAAGTGCATGTATTCTCAGCCCAAAAATATATATTGCAAAAGCATTTAAAAAGGGAGCAAATGAAACTCACCTTAGCAGCATATAAAGTCGTTCACCAAAATGTGACCGAAACTCGGATTACCAAATAACCGTAGATCTCAACCTAGAGAACATATGTTGGTCAATAAATGTCTATCAAGCTAGGTTAGGTCATAGTGTATCACAATCCTAATGCTCGAGATCGACATACAAAAGTTATCCAATGTCGTTTCAAAAAGTCAATTTTGACAGTTGTTTAACAAAACGAGACGTACCTTATATAAGGATTCATTTACTCGGTTGGTAATATTCAAAAATCCAAATTATCAATCTCGTAAACGAGTTTTTTAAATCTTAATTGTAGATTTAAAAGCAATTTCAATTAACGTCAATTATAATTCAGTTGATCATATCTTTTAATCCGTTCATCGAAATTATTCGATATCTAAATGAAAAGTTATTGATTTTTCGCCAGCTTTCAAAAAACATGTATATCATATACTTTTTACCAGTAATATATGTATTTAATTCGTGATTCATTATAACTGTTTAACGACAAAATTTAGCATACAAGCATATATAAATATATATATACTCGAGCACTAGACATGGATACACAATTAATATATAAAAGATAAAATATGAGTGCTTACGTATCAATATTGAGATTTAATATTGTAAGAAAGTACGTAGACGCAACAGAGATGATAAACACTAGATTTGATTCACAAATATACCCCCGAACATTACCCATAACCTCCTTGGCAATAACCCATAATTTCCTTAGCTCTATCCCGCTCGAAAACATATTTTGAAAGTGACACGCTCATGACCTCGTCGTAGTATTTTAGGTATATATACTACTAATAATAATATTATAATAAGATTAATAATAATAATAATAATAATAATAATAATATAAAAAAATAATAATACGGAGGAATGAATTGAGCTTTTATAGTATGTGGCTTACTACAGTACCTCATGCGATCGCATGAGTTTTCAGTGTTTTTGCCATACGATCGCATGGCCACCTTATCCGCTTTTGTTTGCTAGTTCGGCGACATCAAATAGTGTTTTACTGTAGCAAATAGTGCTACTGTAGAGAAATAGTGTTTACTGTAGCAAATAGTATTTACTGTAGCACTGTAGCAAAATACAATTTTACTGTAGCAAATAGTGTTTTACTGTAGCAAAGTCATTTTACTGTAGCAAATAGTGTTTTACTGTAGGAAAGTCGTTTTTACTTGTACATATATATATATATATATATATACATACATATAATTGTTCATGAATCATCCAGAGCAGTCAAATGTAATGAAACAGTTCTAAAATTTTGAGATTCAACTTCATAGACTTTGCTTATCGTGTCGGAAACGTTAAATCATTTAAAGATAAAGTTTAAATTTGGTCAAAAATTTTCGGGTTGTCACAGTGTTAGCGGGAGGTCGCGGGTTCGAGCCTGGCTCGGGGCAGTTTTTTTTTAAATGGCTTTAAAGGTAGTTCTTCTAATCATTATTATTATTATTATTATTATTATTATTATTATTATTATTATTATTATTATTATTATTATTATTATTATTATTATTATTATTATTATTATTATTATTATTATTGTTGATACTAATTGTTAGTATTATTATTGTTAATGTAATGATAAGTAGTGTTATCATTAACATTAATATTATGATTATCATTAACATAATTATTATTATCATTATCATTATTACTATTATTATATTATTAAGTATTATTATTACTAGGCTTATAAATATTATCAACATTGAAAAAATTATCATTTTAGTATTGTCCTTAAGTATTATTATCAACTTTATCATATTATTATAAGTATTATTAATAATATTACCAAATTTATCATTTTAAGTATTATTATCACTATTATGATTATGATTATTATTATTATTATCATTTAATAAATATTAGAACTTTTATTATTAACATAATTATATTATTAGTATTAGTATCATTTTATAATTCGTATTATTAATGTTGACAGAAGTATTATTATTAATATTATCACTTTTATTAAAATGATTATCATTAACGAGTACTGTTATTAATAAAAGTTAATATAATTATTACTAAAAAGTATCATTACTTTAAATATGTATATTTTTTTTATAAAAATTATTATTAATACTACCATTATTATTATTAATAAAATTATTATTTCTATCATTATAATTATTCTAGTATTATTATAACTATAATATGTAAACAAAAGATTGCTTATATAAAAAGATATATAATATAACACTTAACTATATTAAAATTATTATTTAGATAAAATAACATATAATTTATTAATATAAAAATTATATCATTAATAATAACATATATAAATTGGTTCGATTACGATTATATGTTTTAATATAAATATGAATAATATAGGTTCGTGAATCCGAGGCCAACCTTGCATTAATCAATGGCGTCATATGTATTTTTACTACGAAATACAGTAGTGTGAGTTTCATTTGCTCCCTTTTTAAATGCTTTTGCAATATATATTTTTGAGGCTGAGAATACATGTGCTGCTTTTATAAATGCTTTACGAAATAGACACAAGTAATTAAAACTACATTCTATGGTTAGATTATCGAACCGAATATGCCCCTTTTTAACTTGGTAGCCTAAGAATTGGTGTTTATGATAATTGCCACCAATTGACGCGAATCCTAAAGATAGATCTATGGGCACTAACAAGCCCCAGTCAGAGAATTTGAACTGCTTTAGTAATTTGATTTATCATGTCCGATGTGAGTCCCGGAATGATGGGGATATTCTATATGCATCCTGTAAAGGTCGGTTACCAGGTGTTCAATCCATATGATGATTTTTATGCATGATGTTTATGAGAAAGGGAAATATGAAATCTTGTGGTCTATTAAAATTATGGAAATGATTGATTACGATAAACTAATGAACTCACCAACCTTTTAGTTGACACTTGAAAACATGTTTATTCTCAGGTATGAAAGAAATCTCCCGCTATGCATTTGCTCATTTTAAGGATATTACGTGGAGTCATTCATGACATATTTCAAAAGACGTTGCATTCGAGTCATCGAGTTCATCAAGATTATTATTAAGTCAATTATATTTGGATATATTATGAAATGGTATGCATGCCGTCAAATTTCGATGTAATGAAAGTTTGTCTTTTAGAAAACAAATGCAATGTTTGTAAAATGTATCATATAGAGGTCAAGTACCTCGCGATGTAACCAAATGTAATGTATTCGTCCAGATGGATTAGGACGGCTCGTTAAAGTTGGTATCAGAGCGGTGGTCTTAGCGAACTAGGTCTTGCATTAGTGTATCTAACTGATAGTTGTTTAGATGCATTAGTGGGTCTGGACTTCGACCGTGTCTGCATGTCAAAAGTTTTGCTTATCATTTCGTGTCAAAAATTACCTGCTTATCATTCTTAGGGAATCACTTGCTTATCATTTTTAGTCTAGACACGTCTTACTGCATTTATTGCATGAATAATGTATAAACAAAATTCATATCTTAGCGTATCTATTACTGTAAACTTTGCCTGACATATTCCGTAAACTCCTCCGTAATCTACGGGATCTTCTGTACTATATTTAGGTATTCTATGCAATTAGAATATCATCTGATATCCTAAAATCATTTCATATCGAAAATCCTTTATCTAACCGTACAAGACGGAACTCACAACTAGTTCAAATTCCTTAGATTCCGACAGCTATTCTAATATGGATTTCAACTCAAGCTCCGAAGACAGTGTAACCGGAATGGATCAACCAATTAGTCATCACCAATTCTGGATGAATTGGGCATGAGTTCGTAGTCTACTTAATTATTGAAGATAAGAAGAAGGTGATCCCTTCCACCCACCATATTGCCCTCTTGACGATGAACCTAAAGCACTTACCGGTGAACCTATTCGAGACACCATTTTCTCTCTCATTTCCAGAGTATCTCGTCACGATTATATACTATCTCAGATTCTAGATCTTATTCATCCACTCGTCCGAACCGACAAT
Organism: Rutidosis leptorrhynchoides; assembly: GCF_046630445.1. Classification (NCBI taxonomy): domain Eukaryota; kingdom Viridiplantae; phylum Streptophyta; class Magnoliopsida; order Asterales; family Asteraceae; genus Rutidosis; species Rutidosis leptorrhynchoides. The sequence goes on along the minus strand of NC_092333.1, from coordinate 349,359,534 downwards.
CATCCTGGTGTAATAGAAGAAGTCAACGAGCTTCGCGCTCGGGTAGTGACTTTAGAGAATATGGTGCAAAGATTACAAGCATAATTATATGATCTCTATGCATAATTATTATTATATTGTAATATATATATAATTTATAAATAATAAATATTCAATACATGTTATTATAGAATATATGATTACTAAATATTACATAATTAATAATATATGATACAAGTTAAAATATAGTTGTTATATTAATATTATTACTTTCATTATCATTATAATATCAATATTAATAGTAATATTAGTATATATATGAAATTTGATACATTTGATTTTTACATTATTATTAGTATCACTATCATTGTTAATAACAATATTATTATAACTAGTCGTAAAAATTTTAACTCTAGTTATTATGAATTATATTATTATCAGATATTATTATTAACATATATAAAATTTAGAACTCATTATAATATAATACATATTATATAGTTATATTACATAATAAGTAAATACTAATATATTAAATATAGTTGTTATAATAATGTTGTTATTAATTTTAAATATTAATATAAATACTAGTGTTATTAATATCCTTATTTTAATATATATATATATATATATATATATATATATATATATATATATATATATATATATATATATATATAATGTTATCAATAATAATATAGTCAGTATTATTATTATAATTATCATTAATAATATTATTATTATCAATTTCATTAAAATCTTTAGTTTTGTGACTTATTATTATTATTATTATTATTAATATTATTATTTGTATTTTTAATTATCATTAATATAATTACGATATCTAATTATTAATATTATCTACATAAAATTATATATATACAGAATTAGAATCCTAATCAGTTTCACGTAGCATTCATACTGTGTAGGATTTTGTTTCTGTCTCTTTAATTTGTTATATGTCGTGGTCGATCGTACCAATCAAAGAAATTGAAAATCGATTTATTATTTTTAATTATATTCTGATCAAATTGAATGTCAATATAATTGGGCTATAAAATTAATTAGATTATCAGTGATATTAGTTAACTCACTCCATTCTTTCATCACCAATATCAATTATCACTTCACTCCATTTTTATCTGATCAAAATTGATAAAATTCTTTTAAGAAAAACATACGGCACCCTGTATTACTTTCATTTTTTACAAAAGCTTTATTTAGAAATCCTTTTAAAAATGTAATAATGTAGTCTTATTAGGAATATAATGAGTGAGCTTTCAGTAAATTTTCAAAACCCAAATCATTCTATCGATCTTTAATTTTGGAGTCAAAGTATTTTTGTAAAAAGTCAAAAATCGCGTTCATCATGAAATTGGAAGTTCATGTTTATGTTTCAAGCTAAATTATGAGTTCAGAAAGTTTCTAATAATAATTTAACACCTTTTTTATGTTGTAAATTTGGTCTGAAACATTTTAAAATTTGAGATTGGCATTAGAGTTCATGTTCGTGTTCTTCAAAACTGCCGCGATATTTTTATTTATTTATTTCATCTTAATTAATTCAATCATCCATCCTAAGTCATTTTTGTTATTTGTAAAAGACATAAATTAATTGGTTAACTCACGATGGAAGTGAGTTAAGATTTCTGATTGAAGTGGTTTCATGAGGAAGAAGAAGAAATTAGAAACAAAAATAATACATGATATATATAATTACATCGGGTTATAAAACAGATATGAGTGAAACAGATGGACGGTTAAGTGTGTTAGCGGGAGGTCACTGGTTCGAGCCCGGCTCAAGGCAGTTTATTTTTAAATGGCTTTAAAGGTAGTTCTTCTAATCATTATTATTATTATTATTATTATTATTATTATTATTATTATTATTATTATTATTATTATTATTATTATTATTATTATTATTATTATTATTATTATTATTAATATTATTATTATTGTTGATAGTAATTGTTAGTATTATTATTGTTGATGTTATGATAAGTAGTGTTATCATTAACATTAATATTATGATTATCATTAACATAATTATTATTATCATTATCATTATCATTATTACTAGTATTATGTTATTAAGTATTATTATTACTAGGCTTATAAATATTATCATCATTGATAAAATTATCATTTTAGTATTGTCCTTAAGTATTATTGTTATTATAGTTATTAACATTATTATTAACTTTATCATATTATTATAAGTAATATTAATAATATTACCAAATTTATCATTTTAAGTATTATTATCAGTATTATGATTATGATTATTATTATTATCATTTAATAAATATTAGAACTTTTATTATTAACATAAGTATATTATTAGTATTAGTATCATTTTATAATTAGTATTATTAATGTTGACAGAAGTGTTATTATTAATATTATCACTTTTATTAAAATGATTATCATTAACGAGTACTGTTATTAATAAAAGTTAATATAATCATTACTAAAAAGTATCATTACTTTAAATTTGTATATTTTTTTTTATAAAAACTATTATTAATACTACCAATATTATTATTAATAAAATTATTATTTCTATCATTATACTTATTCTAGTATTATTATAACTATAATATGTAAACAAAAGATTGCTTATATAAAAAGATATATAATATAACACTTAACTATATTAAAATTATTATTTAGATAAAATAACATATAATTTATTAATATAAAAATTATATCATTAATAATAACATATATAAATTGGTTCGATTATGATTATATGTTTTAATATAAATATGAATAATATAGGTTTGTGAATCCGAGGCCAACCTTGCATTAATCAATGGCGTCATATGTATTTTTACTACGAAATACAGTATTTTAAGTTTCATTTGCTCCCTTTTTAAATGCCTGTGCAATATATATTTTTGGGACTGAGAATACATGCGCTGCTTTTATAAATGCTTTACGAAATAGACACAAGTAATCAAAACTACATTCTATGGTGGGATTATCGAACCGAATATGCTCCTTTTTAACTTGGTAGCCTAAGAATTGGTGTTTATGATAATTGCCACCAACTGACCCGAATCGTAAAGATATATCTATGGGCACTAACAAGTCTCAGTCAGAGAATTTGAACTGCTTTAGTACTTCGATTTATCATGTCCGATGTGAGTCCCAGAATGATGGGGATATTCTATATGCATCCTATTAAGGTCGGTTACCAGGTGTTCAATCCATATGAATGATTTTTATGCATGATGTTTATGAAAAAGGGAAATATAAAATCGTGTGCTCTATTAAAATTATGGAAATGATTGATTACGATAAACTAATGAACTCACAAACCTTTTGGTTGACACTTGAAAGCATGTTTATTCTCAGGTATGAAAGAAACCTTCCGCTGTGCATTTGCTCATTTTAAGAATATTACTTGGAGTCATTCATGACATATTTCAAAAGACGTTGCATTCGAGTCGTCGAGTTCATCAAGATTATTATTAAGTCAATTATATTTGGATATATTATGAAATGGTATGCATGCCGTCAACTTTCGATGTAATGAAATTTTTGTCTTTTAAAAAACGAATGCAATGTTAGTAAAATGTATCATATAGAGGTCAAGTACCTCACGATGTAACCAAATGTAATGTATTCGTCCAGATGGATTAGGACGGGTCGTTAAAGTTGGTATCAGAGCGGTGGTTTTAGCGAACCAGGTCTTGCATTAGTATGTCTAACTGATAGTTTTTTAGATGCATTAGTGGGTCTGGACTTCGACCGTGTCTACATGTCAAAAGTTTTGCTTATCATTTCGTGTCAAAAATTACCTGCTTATCATTCTTAGGGAATCACTTGCTTATCATTCTTAGTCTAGACACGTCTTACTGCATTGATTGCATGAATAGTGTATAGACAAAATTCATATCTTAGAGTATCTGTTACTGTAAATTTGCCTGACATATTCTGTAAACTCCTCCGTAATCTACGGGATCTTCTGTACTATATTTAGGTATTCTATGCAATTAGAATATCATCCGATATCCGAAAATCATTTCATATCGAAAATCCTTTATCTAACCGTACAAGACGGAACTCACAACTAGTTTAAATTCCTTATATTCCGACAGCTATTCTGATATGGATTTCGACTCAAGCTCCGAAGACAGTGTAACCGGAATGAATTAACCAATTAGTCATCACCAATTCTGGATGAATTGGGGATGGGTTCGTAGTCTACTTAATTATTGGAGACAAGAAGAAGGTGATCCCTTCCACCCACCATATTGCCCTCTTGACGATGAACCTAAAGCACTTACCGGCGAACCTATTCGAGACACCATTTTCTCTCTCATTTCCAGAGTATCTCGTCACGATTATATACTATCTCAGATTCTAGATCTTATTCATCCACTCGTCCGAACCGACAATCATCCTGGTGTAATAGAAGAAGTCAACGAGCTTCGCGCTCGGGTAGTGACTTTAGAGAATATGGTGCAAAGATTACAAGCATCAGCGGCAATATCGGCAGCAACAGTACCACCATCAGCAGCATAACCAGTACCACCATCCACAACATCCACATCCCATGATTCAACATCACAATTTGTATCTCGAGCATCATCGTCATACACACCATAGATGCCAAGGAGTACCAACAACAACAACCGATGAAGTATTAATCTATAACATCATTGGAGAAACATTCGGTAGTGATTATGTAATCTTTAAAGTCTTAGAGATTATTTATTCTAGTTCCAGGCGAAAATTAAATGAGCTTAATATGATATAAACTCATTAAATCTGTATTACATCTGAAGAAAATATATGTGTATATATGTTTTCATAAAGATTGTAAATAAAAATTCTTTTGTACAAACTGTTAATGGTGAAAATATTTTAACGGGTAGGTAATACTCGAGGAATATTTAGATTTCACATTAATAAGTTACACTGTACATTCTTCGAATCTGTTTCACCAGTCATTTACTATCCTACTTACATCCACAGATATACGTATCCGTTCACCACAGAATAACCATTTTCATTCAATTTCATATTTGGATTTTGACCTATCAGAATCCAACAAGTGACATAATGAAGAAAACATTTGATAAAATAAAAGTTGTTATAAACAAACAAATTAACTATGAGAAATTCTGTTAAGAATCCACGCTAACAAAATCCTAGCTAACTGTTAATTCCTTATTATATTTATTTATCGCAATTTTAATTCTCGCAATTTTATTTATCATCATTTAATTTCTGTTATTTATTTTACGCACTTTAAAAATATCGGGACATGTATACAGGGTTTTGACATATCATATCGACGCATCTATATATATTATTTGGAATAACCATAGACATTCTATATGCTGTAATGCTCGAGTTCGCTATACAGGGTTGAGGTTGATTCTTAAATAATATATATATACTTTGAGTTGTGATCTAGTCTGAGACATGTATATAATGGGTCACGACATGTATCAATTAATTCGAATATTATATATTAAACTATATATAAATTGTTGAACTATTAATTGTGGACTACTAACTGTGGACTAATAACATTGGACAATTAAAATAAATTAAAATATTGATTATAACATATGAAACTAAACATTTCTTCAAGTTTGCCACTTGATTTCATCTTAAACCTCATTTGTATCTCGACGATTACAATCTGCGTTCAAACCTTTCATGATTCTTGAAAACACCTTAATCGAGAGGATGAACCAACCACACTTCATCTACGGAAGGAAGGATTAATGTATATAATTATGCACCTGAAAACACTCGGAACCTGAGTAAACATTTAACACGTATCTGTACTAGATCCTTTTGTATTGTTATTACCAAAAATAACATTGCAATTCCTTTCAAATTAGCCAATTTTATCACAGCTCCAGCAAATCAACTTCGACTTTCATTCGGATAATTTTTATTATAACCTTGATATATAAGTTTGCCTTTCATCATCGTTACCGGAGAACGTTTATATCCCACCACATTAGTAGAAAACTTACCAGCAACTTCATTACTCATTGGCTTAAGTATCTCCGGAGACCATTATAATTGTTCATTAAAACCCTATATTCAAAAAATCCAGGTAATTCTGGATTCGATGAAATCTTTAGAGAATATCCTGCTCCGAAGTCATGTTAAAATCTTGCGGAAAATTTTTCCTTATCAACTTTCAAACTTAGAGATTCCAAAATATCATCATAAATATCTTCGATACTTCTGAAGATATTTTCATAAATATTCTCGTCCAAAATTATATACCTCTTCGTGCTATCTGTAATACATTATATTGGAAATTTCTGAAAAATTTAAGTATAAACTATGAATGAATTCTGAAGTAGTGTTGGGGACTGAAGCATGAGTTAGTATAATATAATGACACTTGATCAACGTGATTATATTACAGTAAGTCATGCTGAGTTTCTAATGGGACAGAATGATTCACAGATCATAATGTCATCATGTGCCATGTTACATAACTCTTTCATTCTGCTTAACTTCTGAACATATCAAGAAAATATATTCTTGATAGTTCTGTTCTCAGTGATTCTGGTAATTTGACAAATCAAATCGTGCTACTGCCTTTCCTTTCTACTTTGTATATTATGATAATTCAAAACTCCATACTTACGAATTCTGGACCATTACTCACTTTACTAGAGTTCGAGAAGAGAATAAAAAGGCAAAAAGCTCCAAAATATAAGAGAAAATATAAAGCCTAATAACAACACGGAGGTTACAAACCGTGGATATTAATACGAATAGCAATATAAAGACACGGTAGAATTAAGAATAGTATCACCCCAAGGTAATAGTAGAAGTAAACAGATTTTCTGGCGGAAGATTGAAAAGAAGGATGACAGAAATGATAATTAGGAAAATATCAAGGATTAGAACGGGATTAAGCATTTTTACAATCTTTTGGATGTATGAACTAAGAAAGAAAGTATAGGAATGGTGAGAATAATGGAACGAAAAAGTTTAATTTATAATGGAAAAATCAGACAGAGTAATCGAGTCAGATCACCGTATTTAATTATAGAAATCTTAATTTCCTTATTCGCCGAAGAATCAAATCTTTTAGATTACGAAGATTTTCTTTATATCCCTTGAATTTCGGAATTCAACTAAGACAAGGTCAAAAGTTAAGACGAATCTCTATTTCTTCATTTCACTCTTTTGTGATAGTTTCACTCGTACTCTTCGAGTAACCGAATTATTGTATCTATATTACTCATTAGTGATAAAACTCTATTTATCAACTCATATTCGTCATGAAAACATTTTTATTGATAGCTATGACGACCTCAATCAAATTTCGGGACGAAATTTCTTTAACGGGTAGGTACTATGACGACCTGGAAATTTCTGACCAAATTTAAACTTAATCTTTGAATGTTCCGATACGATAAGCAAAGTCTGTAATGTAGAGTCTTAAAAGTTTTGAACTGTTTACATGGATTCATTTAACCTTTGACTATTCTTGACGATTCACGAACAATTGTTTGTAAATAACTATGTATATATATATGTGTGTATATATATATATATATATATATATATATATATATATATATATATATATATATATGTAAGGGTAAGAATAGATGATAAGTGGAAAAATAATAAAATATAAGTTAAACATTAAAACTAAATATATAAAATAAAATACAAAATGATTAAATATAATTTAAAATTAATCTATATATAAATATATGATCTCTATGTATAATTATTATTATATTGTAATATATATATATATATATATATATATATATATATATATATATATATATATATATATATATATATATATATATATATATATATATATATATATATAATTTATAAATAATAAATATTCAATAAATGTTATTATAGAATATATGATTACTAAATATTACATAATTAATAATATATATGATAGAAGTTAAAATATAGTTGTTATATTAATATTATTACTTTCATTATCATTATAATATCAATATTAATAGGAATATTAGTATATATATGAAATTAGATACATTTGATTTTTACATTATTATTAGTATCACTATCATTGTTAATAACAATATTATTATAACTAGTTGTAAAAATTTTAACTCTAGTTATTATGAGTTATATTATTATCAGATATTATTATTAACATATATAAAATTTAGAACTCATTATAATATAATACATATTATATAGTTATATTACATACTCTATAGTAAGTAAATAATAATATATTAAATATAGTTGTTATAATAATGTTGTTATTACTTTTAAATATTAATATAAATACTAGTGTTATTAATATCCTTATTTATATATATATATATATATATATATATATATATATATATATATATATATATATATATATATATATATATATATATAGATATAAAAATTTGATATATATATAAATAATGTTATCAATACTAATATAATCAGTATTATTGTTATAATTATCATTAACAATATTATTATTATCAATTTCATTAAAATCCACAATTTTGTGACTTATTATTACTCTTATTATTATTATTAATATTATTATTTATATTTTTAATTATCATTAATATAATTATGATATCTAATTATTAATATTATCTACATAAAATTAGATATATACAGAATTGGAATCCTAATCAGTTTCACGTAGCATTCATACTGTGTAGGATTTTGTTTCTGTCTCTTTAATTTGTTATATGTCGTGGTCGATCGTACCAATCAAAGAAATTGAAAAATGATTTATTAATTTTAATTATATTCTGATCAAATTGAATGTCGATATAATTGGGTTATAAAATTAATCAGATTATCAGTGATATTAGTTAACTCACTCCATTCTTTCATCACCAATATCAATTATCACTTCACTCAGTTTTTATCTGATCAAAATTAATAAATTCTTATAAGAAAAACAGACGGCACCCTGTATTACTTCCATTTTTTACAAAAGCTTTAATTAGAAATCCTTTTAAAAATGTAATAACGCAGTTTTATTAGGAATATAATGAGTGATCTTTATGCAAAGTTTCAAAATCCAAATCATTCTATCGATCTTTAATTTTGGAGTCAAAGTATTTTTGTAAAAAGTCAAAAATCGCGTTCATCATGAATTTGGAAGTTCATGTTTATGTTTCAAGCTAAATTGTGAGTTCAGAAAGTTTCTAATAATAATTTAACACCTTTTTTATGTTGAAAGTTTGGTATGAAAAATTTTAAAATTTGAGATTGGCATTAGAGTTCATGTTCGTGTTCTTCAAAACTGCAGCGATATTTTTTTATTTATTTCATCTTAATTAATTCAATCATCCATCCTATGTCATTTCTGTTATTAGTAAAAGACAAAAATTAATTGGTTAACTCACGATGGAAGCGAGTTATGATTTCTGATTGAAGTGGTTTCATGAGGAAGAAGAAGAAATTAGAAATAGAAATAATACAGGATATATATAATTACATCGGGTTATAAAACAGATATGAGTGAAACAGATGGACGGTTAAGGGTGTTAGCGGGTTAGTGGGAGGTCGCGGGTTCGAGCCCGGCTCGGGGAAGTTTATTTTTAAATGGCTTTAAAGGTAGTTCTTCTAATCATTATTATTATTTTTATTATTATTATTATTGTTGATACTAATTGTTAGTATTATTATTGTTAATGTAATGATAAGTAGTGTTATCATTAACATTAATATTATGATTATCATTAACATAATTATTATTATCATTATCATTATTACTAGTATTATATTATTAAGTATTATTATTACTAGGCTTATAAATATTATCAACATTGATAAAATTATCATTTTAGTATTGTTCTTAAGTATTATTATCAACTTTATCATATTATTATAAGTATTATTAATAATATTACCAAATTTATCATTTTAAGTATTATTATCACTATTATGATTATGATTATTATTATTATCATTTAATAAATATTAGAACTTTTATTATTATTAACATAAGTATATTATTAGTATTAGTATCATTTTATAATTAGTATTATTAATATTGACAGAATTATTATTATTAATATTATCACTTTTTTTAAAATGATTATCATTAACGAGTACTGTTATTAATAAAAGTTAATATAATCATTACTAAAAAGTATCATTACTTTAAATATGCATATTTTTTTTATAAAAACTATTATTAATACTACCATTATTATTATTAATAAAATTATTATTTCTATCATTATACTTATTCTAGTATTATTATAACTATAATATGTAAACAAAAGATTGCTTATATAAAAAGATATATAATATAACACTTAACTATATTAAAATTATTATTTAGATAAAATAACATATAATTTATTAATATAAAAATTATATCATTAATAATAACATATATAAATTAGTTCGATTACGATTATATGTTTTAATATAAATATGAATAATATAGGTTCGTGAATCCGAGGCCAACCTTGCATTAATCAATGGCGTCATATGTATTTTTACTACGAAATACAGTATTGTGAGTTTCATTTGCTCCCTTTTTAAATGCTTTTGCAATATATATTTTTGGGACTGAGAATACATGCGCTGCTTTTATAAATTCTTTACGAAATAGACACAAGCAATCGAAACTACATTCTTTGGTTGGATTATCGAACCGAATATGTCCCTTTTTAGCTTGGTAGCCTAAGAATTTGTGTTTATGATAATTGCCACCAATTGGTTTATTCTCAGGTATTGAAGAAATCTTCCGCTGTGCATTTGCTCATTTTAAGTGTATTACTTAGAGTCATTCATGACATATTTCAAAAGACATTGCATTCGAGTCGTCGAGTTCATCAAGATTATTATTAAGTCAATTATATTTGGATATATTATGAAATGGTATGCATGCCGTCAACTTTCGATGTAATGAAAGTTTGTCTTTTAAAAAATGAATGCAATGTTTGTAAAATGTATCATATAGAGGTCAAGTACCTCGCGATGTCACCAAATATAATGCATTCGTCCAGATGGATTAGGACGGGTCGTTAAAATCCCTATGTCCAGTATCTCGATAATTAAGTTCAAAAAGAAGTTTTGACACTGTGTCATGAAATAAAAGATCTTCCGCGCAGTCAGGATCACCAGTAGAAAATTTAAAGTTTTCAGATATTTCCCGAATAATCTTTCTTTGCGGAGTTGTAAATGGAAATTTTGACATAGTGAGGTTTTGCACGAGTTCAGAATATATTTCCTTTCTTTTTGCGAAGAAATTCTGGTGTATTCTTTCTTCGTTGAATCCGAAAAAAACTTCAATTAATCGTTTGATGAGAAATGAGGCTAGATCAAAGTAAAAGAAATCTATATCTCCATATTTTGAAATAGGGTTAGGTTTTTTTCTTTCAATCCAAAATTCTAATTCAGAAATCATCGCGGCGACATAACGGTTGATATGAATTTGAGAAAATTCATTATCATTGATGTGAGGTAAAAAAACTGAAGAATGACTCTAAATTGAATTTGAGGTCAATTTCTGCATCCCGATACTTGACAAAAATATCATCCCCACATTCTTTTAACAGTTTGTGAAGAGAACGAACTTGAGAACGCAGCTCTTTTAACAGATTGATTTGAAATGTTGAGAATGGGAAATTCGAGGAATAGAGGTGCCTAACGAATTCTCTATATACGTCTAACCTTCTGCTAGGATTTAACAGATTTACAGTAAACGAAGGTTTTGACTTATCAACGTGTCGTTTCTCTTTTGGATTAAATTCAAACAAGTCTGGATATTTGAAAATAGTTGGGTATTCTTCCCTTATTTCATCTTCCATAATCAAGAGTTCGTTAAGACTGAGCCTCCCTTTTGGATTGTGAAGAGGGTCAAATCCTGGTTCCTTGGAGTAAAACTTATCCAAAAGCAATGAGATCTCTAAGTCGGATGAAATTATCCGACTTCTTGGACTACAAGGATCAAGAATTAATTCTTGATGAGATTCATCAGGGTTTAGATTCGTTTTGGTTTTAAATTTATAAAGAAAAACTCCCTATTTGTTAAGCATGTGTGTTCCTTATCAATTTATATTTTGAAACAAGTGGCTAGACCGAAAACGGAGAGGCTGGATCCTTTTGGTTCCAATATAATTGAAGATTGTTCGGAAAATCTAACAACCAAGTCCGTGTATAATTGTCTTTCTTAGACACCACTCAAGAATCTTAGATATTGATATCGGCTAAAAAGTCACCTTTTTACCCCCGATATTGGGCCCTAAAATCCATAAAGTTCCAAAATTTATCGCAAAAATAATCGCTTTGTCGGTTGATTTTGTAGATTAAATAATTACAAAGGCAATGCAAAAAGAATAAAGTAAAATGGAGCTAAAACGAAGAATCTACAGCGAAAACGGTGAAAGACTAGAAATCAAGTTACGATCCAGTGAAATCAGTTGACCAGGAAAGCCAAACGGCCTTTAAAACGAGTTGCCAAATGGCTTGCCTGGCTTGCAGATAGCCTGCTACATGCCCAAGTTAAACGGCCCCTGCAAACGGGCTGGCCTAGCAAACGACCCCTGCAAACGGCTTGCCAAATGGCCCGCCATCCATTTGCAGGCAAAAATCAAGTCTTTTTAAAGGGCTCTCTCCATCCATTTCAACACACACTCAATTTACAATTCATTTTATATTTTCAATTTTTAGTTAGTTTTTAGTAGTAGCTAGCTTAGCTTTTATTTTTCGGAGGATATCCCGGCGAGTCCCTGCGATCTCGGGCAGATTTCTTCAGCCTTTTCAGGTTTTTATCCGAAACGCTTGTTTTTTGTATTTAACATGTATTCTTACCTTTTATGTTTAATAATGCGTCCGATATTACAATGTTAGCTTAATTAATCTGTATGTTGCCATGATAGAAGTTTGGGTTAGTGTAGTTATGTTAAATTAGTGCGGTTACTGTTATTATGCTGAACTTATGAGTCTAATAAATTTGTATGCTAGCATCTTAAGGATTGATCAACCTAGGTTGTAATCAAGACTTGTCCACCTATATGAACTTAGCTACTTCATAGGATTAAGACCCCTAGTTATACTGTATCTGAAGATTCTATGAACTCGGTATGGCCGAAGTTCCTGAGAGGTATCTAATGCTCTTTTAGGACACAAAAATTAGGAATTGAGACATGAATGACCTAGTATGCCTATTGACTGTTCCAAGGAGACCTCTTAGGAGCTGTTAAGATCTAGCTAGTGCCTTGACTGTATGACCCAAACCAATTGCATGTTCTTGTTTGATTGTTGCCCTAGGATTAAGTCATATCAACTATTTAGGTATCTGTTAGGTTTCTATCTGCTTTACTTTCAGTATATCAACTGTAATACTGTATAATGTTTGATTTGGTTTGATCTCATTAGTATGATGAAATGGTTGTTAGTTTTCATTTAAGGTTTTGTCAACTTAACCCGACAGACTCCTTCCGTTTGTGATCAGTGTTCAATCAACAAAGCACGTTGTTATTCAGTTAACTAAAACTGATAACGAGTGTTAGGATTAGAACTTAACTCACTAATTAACCTAGTGCTTTACTAAGGATAACCTCTGAGGTATAGTTACATTTCAGTTATACAACAAAGTGACATACTTTTCACTACTCAACGAGAACTCTGAGAGTCTAGAGATAAGTAGGTCTGTGTAATTGGCTCATCCAACCAGATATACACCATTCCAATCATAGCTTTAATATCAACGTAATTACCTCTCCCTAGCCCAAACTAATATCTTGGTCAACATTTCCCTGATCTGCATACTCAGGATATCCTTCCACTTTATTTGCTTTTCTGCAATTAGGACCTTTAGCTTAAACACTACTATCCTTTATCCAGGTAATTTAAATAAAAGACAATTATCCACTTGATCTTCAATTATTATTAAAATAAACCCATTGTCTGCTACCTTGATCAACTGAATCTGACGTCTTGCGGCCTAACAACACCGCATCAATAAAACCGTCCGTTTAGGCCATGTCATAGTAATAAAAAGTTTTCTGGCACCGCTGCTGGGGATCGAATATTTTGATTGAGAAAGATTTTAAACAGACAAAGAGTATTATTTGGTGGTGTCTAAGAAAGACATTTATACACGGACTTGGTTGTTGAATTTTCCGAACAGTCTCCAATTACATTGGAACCAAATGGATCATGCCTCTCCGTAGTTGGCCTGGCCACCTAGATGCTCAGTAATCTGTAAGAAATCCTATCAATTGGGATATCAATAAGGTTAGTGACTGAATTTTGAGAGTAATTGTTTTTATTAAATTATCGATCCTTTTAGTCAATTAATATTTTTTAAAAGTTACTTTTGAGTCTTTTTAAACAGAAAATCTAAAAATGGAACAATAAAACACCCTTGCTTCTATGCAAAAGTCATGCTTAGAAGAAAGAGGAGGACCAATCACCTTAGGAACCGAAGGAATTCTTGAAATCAGTTCACATATGATCAAGCTGGTCAGTATGATCTGTAAATTTCAAGGATTACCGACTGACGATCCAAACTTTCACTTAAACAAATTTATCAGTCTGGTTGACTCTTTTAAGAAGGAAGAAAACGAGAAAAACCTTTTAAAACTTCATATTTTTCAATATTCTATGTCTACACGCGTTTTAACATGGTTTGATGAGCTTAACCCGAATTCAATACATTCATGGAAAGAATTAGCCACTAAGTTTTTAAACAAATTTTATCCACCTTTCCTGCAAACCTGTTTAAGAAATGACATCACCAACTTTTCTTAAAAAGAAAACGAGTCATTATGTCTAGCATGGAATAGAGTAAAAGTGATGCTTAAAATATGTCCAAATCATTCGTTAAGTCGGGCAGATATAATCTACACGCTTTACAATGGTTTAACCAAGGATGATATGTCTCTCCTAGACATGGCCTAGCAAGGCGATTTAATGTCACGAACAGCATACGAATCAGTTTCTTTTGGACACGATTGCTACACAACAGGAAGATTGGAACAATGAAGTTGCTGAGAAGGATGACATCTTCACTCATACGATACAAATGCTGGAAACCAGGTTACAAGATCTCACACTCACTCTTCAAAGTTTACCAATTCCTAAAAGTACCAATGCTACTAGAAACAATCTAAGGTATCCTTACCCTAGATGGACATATAAATAGCAGAATAGCTCGGACTTTAATATACTCTTCCCACTACACTAACCTGCTACCCTCTCTAAGAAAACTTTAGTTAAATTTATGAAAAAGCAATACACGATAATCCTTCAAGTCATAGAATGTCAAAACAAGTTTGATACTTTGACAAAGACTTTTGAAGAATTAATAATCAATTTTTAGCTTACGCTTAAACGGTTAACCACTAAAGTTTAAATATATTGTAGTGAGTTTGATGCCCTAGTAGTCACTAGAGGTGGGATGGAAACAACCGTTAACATACCCATACAAGATTTTTCTAATAAGGAACCTGTGCCAATTGACCCAGTTGTCAATCCACCTGAACCTATCTCTCCTAAGGCCCCGAAAATCATTCCACGCGCCCGCATACCTTTCTCAGGTAGACTTAGGAAGGAAAAACAAGAAGCACAATTCGCTAAGTATTGGGATATTATTAAGAATTTACATTTGAATGTACGACTAGTAGATGCTTTAGTTGAAATGCCAAACTGCGCTAAATTTTTCAAAAACTGCTTTCAAACAAAGAGAGATTAAGAGAGATAGTTAGCTTGCCCTTAAGTGAAGAATGCTCATTAGTATTACAACATGGTATTCCCCCTAAGTTAGGAGGTACCGGAAGATTTACGCTACCTTGCTACCTGCAAGATGTCCAGATTAGCAATGCGTTAGTAGACTTAGGAGCCAGTGTAAACCTAATGCCCTATTTGTTATTCAAAAAGCTAGGATTAAAAGACTTAAGACCAACCAGAATGACTGATATGACCGAAACGGACGGTTTTATTTCGCGCGATGTCGTCAGATCGCGGCGCGTCAGAGCCGACCACCAAGAGGGGGGACACTTGTTTTAAATTTATATTTAGCGGGGGCTAAATCGTACTAATCCTTATTATGAGTAAGGGAAGTATGACATAGAGTCGTATTTTTGAGATATCAGTAGAATCGAACCTATATCTAAATATTAAGATAATTATAAAGTGCAGGAGTAGTTGGTGATTACCTAATTTTGGGTTTTCTAGATTGAAGTAAAGTAAATATGATAAAATTTGTAATTCAGATAAGGCTGAAACAAGTGCGTGCTATGATTTCATCAGTTACTTTGCCGGTATTATGGAATGATGGCTCATGGATAGGCAGTGACCTTGTATTTACTACACTAGTCCTAAACGCCCCTGTCATAAGACATGTCACTGGGTAATGCGCTAGGATTGAAGATTCTGAATAGACAGCAACGTCCCTTACCCCGACGCCCGTGCAGTCTGACTACATGCATACACATTCAGACGGCTCATCCAATTGAGCGACTAGGTTGGGTGACGTACATTCCGAAATGGTCTAAACTTTCTTAAGTATAATAGAATACATGGTTTTCCATATCCGATAGACGTGATGGGTCGCAATTATTTCGTTAATGATTGGTTTAGAAGATAGTTAGGCTCTTAAAATAGTTCAACCATAAAGAACACCATGGCTAAGTCAAGCTGACTTCCAGGAAACGTTCAGTTATCCTAACGGTCCAATCCTTTATGTGTTCGAACAAACAGTTCCTTAATTAACTAAGAATCCCTCAAGCGGGGTGCAATGCTTGAGACCGCGTTATGGTGAAGTGTACTAGTCAAAACTAACCGTGTTCCATGGCCTTACATAGCAGAGGTACAGCTTAAAACAACCGTTGTGCTTCAGTGTGCACGTATGAAGTTTATATGCTTGGTGACTACACTAGCATGGTCTAGGACTGACAATGTACTAGGGGTCTAGTCAGATGTTTCACTACGAAAGAGTCCTCAGTCAAAATCCAAAGCTAGGTGGACTTACTACAATCGGTGTGCTTTAGTCAAACTTACGTTGTATCCGATAGACTTCTCTTACCAAGGAGTGACACATATAGTGTACTCTGAATCGAGGTTCGCGACTTCCTAATAACAGAGCCAATAACTACGTTCTATTAGTTGGAAAAGCGATTGAGTTCAAAGCATAATCGGAAAGCATTTTAACAACATACACAAGCCATAATATAATTTTGGAATTATAACTGATTACGTCATAACATACACTAAAGATAACTACTCGCTAATCATGGAAACAATATCGCAAAGCATAATAATAGAAGACATTATAAAAAGAAAAGGGATAGAATTACCAGTAGATTAAATGAGTTCTGAATACAAAAGTGACAACTTCAAGACTCCAGACCGCTCCTAATACAATCTTCGGCGTTCTTCTCCGGGTACTAGGTTTCCTTTACGAAGTCGAAGACCTTGAAAGTATGACTAATATTGTACAAGAGAGATAAAGAAGTGAATTGAAGTGTGTGTTTAAAATGAATGACAAGTGCCCTTTAAATAAGCTTGATTTTTGCCTGCAAACGGCTGGCAGGCCGTTTGGCCAGCCCGTTTGCTGAGCCAGCCCGTTTGCTGAGGCCGTTTGATCTGACCGTTTGGCAGGCCCTTTTTCATATTGGCAGGCCATTTGGCAAGCCGTTTGTTAAGCCGTTTGGCAAGCCGTTTGGCCTGCTGATTCCCTGGATCGTAACTTGATTTCGTGTCTTTCACCGTTTTCGCTCTAGAATCTTCGTTTTAGCTCCGATTCTCTTGTTTCTTTTTGCATCATCTTCGTAATTACTTGTTCTTCAATTCTAACTGACGAAGTGGGTATTTTGCCGATAAAGTTCGAATCTTTATTGTTTTTGGGCCTTAATACCGCGGTGAAAACGTGACTTTTTAGCCGATATCAATGACTATCTAACTCGTGGACAGATCAGTTAAAATTCCTCGAGGAATAGCTGAGGATGTCCTAGCCAGAGTGGATAAGTTTGCATTCCCCGTCGAATTCGTCACTATGGATATTGAGGAAGACACGAAGGTCCTACTCATACTTGGCAGACCATTCTTGATTATTGACAAGGCCATAATCGATGTTCACGAAAAATTGTTGAAATTAAGAGTTGGAAGTGAAGAAGTCACATTCAATGTCGACCGACTCATGAGCCACCCCCGCGAAGAAAATATGAATCTCACTGATTCTTTTCAAGAACTCGTCAACGAATATCTGGAGGATACCTTGGCTATATGCAGTCAAGATCAAATTTCTAAGGATCTGTTCTTTACATCTCCTGAAGGAAATCTCGACACCCATTCAGCCATAGGTCCTGGTCAAAATAAATCTCTCCTCTCCGAAAGTAACTTTCTCGACAAAACTATCCAAATAGCACCGCTAGGTAAAGACATTCTCCTACCTCTGTTAAGGAGAAGACCAAATGAAGAAACAAATTTTATTCCAGTATTTCAGGAACCCCAGTCAAAAGAGGACTGTGTGGAGATTCCCGAACCCACATTCGAAACTAAAGAAGACGTTTTTGAAGAAGAATCATTAAGAAGGACATTTTTTAGAACCAAAGAACAGATAGCATCAGTGACCTCTATAAAGAATGAAGAATCAGAATTCCAGGAGAGGTATGACTCGTTATACAGAGCAGAAATAGCTAGAATGAAGCCATCTATCGAGGAACCTCCGGAAGTAGAATTGAAGAAGTTACCCGAACATATGGAGTATGCATTCTTAGAAGGATAATCGCAACTCCCTGTAATCATCTCGAAAGACCTCACGCCACATGAGAAGGCGAAATTGATTCAGGTTCTGAAATCACATAAGAAAGCAATTACTTGGAAGATTTCCGACATAAAAGGAATCAGTCCCAACTATTGCACCCACAAAATCTTCATTGAAGATGATTTCAAACCATCAGTTCAGAGGCAAAGAAGGATCAACCCTACAATTCAAGAAGTCATCAAGAAAGAAGTAATCAAACTTCTGGATGCCGATCTAATCTATCCTATTTCCGATTCACCATGGGTCAGTCATGTTCAAGTTGTACCTAAAAAAGGAGGAATGACCGTAATCCAAAATGAGAATAATGAACTTATTCCAACACGGGAGGTCATCGATTGGAGGGTCTGCATAGATTATCGTAAACTTAACGATGCAACCCGGAAAGATCATTTTCAATTACTATTCATCGATCAAATGTTAGAACGTCTATCAGGAAATGAATTCTATTGTTTCCTTGACGGTTTTTCCGGCTACTTTCAAATTCCTCTCGATCCAAAGGACCAAGAAAAGACAACCTTCACCTGTCCTTATGGAACATTTTCCTATCAACGCATGCGCTTTGGGTTATGCAATGCACCAGCTACATTTCAGCGATGCATGGTAGCAATATTCCACGACATGATTGAACGTTGTATGGAAGTCTTCATGGATGACTTCTCAGTCTTTGATAGTATCTTTGATTCGTGCCTTTCTAACCTTGACAAGATGCTCACCCAGTGTGAAGATTCGAATTTAGTTCTAAATTGGGAAAAATGTCACTTCATGGTGAAAGAAGGTATAGTTTTAGGGCATAAGATTTCAAAATCAGGAATAGAAATCGATAAGGCTAAGATTGAGACCATAGCTAAACTTCTAGAACCTACCACAGTAAAAGCGGTAAGAAGTTTCCTTAGACACGCCAGTTTTTATCGAGGCTTCAATAAAGATTTTTCAAAGGTCACTCGACCTATTACTCATCTCCTCGGAAAGGAAGTTCTGTTCGTCTTTAATGAAGAATGTGTGCAAGCATTCAACTATCTGAAGGAACAGCTCACACATGCACCCATCATGATTGCTCCTGATTGGAGCATACCATTTGAAATCTTGTGTGATGCGAGTGACTTCGTAGTTGGAGCTGTAATCGGACAATGGAAAGGTAAACACTTTCATCCAATCTATTACGCCAACAAAACCTTAACCAAAGCTCAAGAGAATTACACCACCACGAAAAAGGAGCTGCTAGCCATAGTTTTCGCCTTTGATAAATTTCGTTCCTTTTTCATCCTGTCCAAAACTACGGTTTACACAGATCCATCAGCCCTTAAATATCTATTCACTAAGAAAGATGCTAAACCAAGACTCCTACGATGGATCTTACTCCTACAAGAATTCGATATTGAGATCAAAGTTAAGAAAGGAGCAGAGAATGTCGCAGCAGATCATCTTAGTCGTTTGGAGAACCCAACGATGGAACAATTTGTTGAACAAGATATCAGAGACAAATTTCCAGAAGAACAGCTTATGAGCTTAGGACAAGCTAACATAGGATCGCAATTTACTGATACCCCTTAGTACGCTGACATAGCCAACTATCTAGTTGCTGGAGTAGTACAGAAAGGAATGAGCATATCCCGAAGAATGAAGTTCTTCAGGGACACTAAGTACTACTGGGAAGATCCGTACCTGTTTAGAATTTGCCCTGACCAGATAATCATGAGGTGCGTAGATGAGAAACAAGCAGCAGAGATTCTCCACCAATGTCACCACGGACCAACTGGGGGTCATCATGGAGCAAACTTAACTGCAAAAAAAGTCTACAAACCAGGATTTTATTGGCCGTCTATATTCCGAGATACGCAAGAGCTTGTAAAGCGTTGCGACGCATGCCAAGGGCAAGGTATTATCTCTATGAAGAATGAGATGCCTCGTACTAATATCCAAGCTTGCGAGATCTTCGATATATAGGGATTAGACTTTATGGGGCCATTCCCTAAGTCTAATGGAAAAGAATATGTCCTTGTAGCAGTAGATTACGTCTCCAGATGGGTCGAAGCCCAAGCGTTTCCAACCAATGATGCCAAGGTCGTCACCAACTTCCTGAAAATACTCTTCTGCCAATTTGGAGCTCCCCGTGCTATAATAAGTGATAGAGGCACACACTTTTGTAACACCCAGTTTATGAAAGTGATGCAACAATACAGAGTTACCCACAAAATGTACACTACCTATCATCCACATACTAACGAACAAACAGAGGTCACAAACAGAGCACTCAAGAGAATTCTAGAATGCACCGTCGGCCATCATGGGAAAAAATGGGCCGAGAAACTAGATGATGCTCTGTGGACATTCTGGACTGCTTACAAGAATCCCCTAGGAACTACACCCTACCGAATGATCTATGGAAAAGCCTGTCACCTTTTGCTAGAACTAGAGTATAAAGCTCTTTGGGCACTAAAAACCTGTAACCTCGATCCTTCAGTAACCGCTAGGTATCAGAAGATGTAGATGAATGAACTCGCTGAATTAAGAGATCAAGCTTACGAGACGTCATATATCTACAAGGAACGAACAAAGCTAACACACGATGCAAAACTAATACCTACAAAGTTTGCTCCTGGAGATAAAGTTCTACTCTTTAATTCTCGATTCAAGAAGTTCGCGAAAAGTTCAGATCAAGATGGAGTGGGCCATATAAAGTTATACATGCTTTTTCACACAGAGCCGTGGAATTAGAAGGACCCACTGGCAACTTCAAAGTCAACAGTCACCGATTAAAAGCTTATCTAGAAGACCACATCAAGGAGGAGCAGCTCTTCTCCTTTGATCCATTCCGAAGATCTGGCTGAAAAAGTCTAGCTCTAATAACTTGATAAACAAAGCGCTCTTGGGAGGCACCCCTTGCTTATCCTTTTTATTTTATTAATTTTTATTTCAAATTATTTTCAGTCTACAAAAATATTATCTCTGTGCACTAACCCTAAGCGCCATACTTGCGCTTAGTACTTACGAGTTTGTTGAATGTATTCAGGCAAAATGCCAGAGTTTACCTATCGGAGAGCAGCACAGATCAGTTTAGGCCATCTACAGGACAGTTAGGTCCAAGGCGTATGATCCTTGAGAGTGTTGAGGAGGACATTAGTACGGCACCACCAGCTCCTCCTATGCGACGCTCCAGACATTTAGCCTCGAGACCAGCTGAGTTTACAGAGCTACCAGAGACACGTAAGCCGCAGACTCTGATTCATTATTGAGCCACCTTGAATGATCCAGATGTTACGTGGGCCTTACATAGAGACCAACAGAGACTTTACCGAGCTTTTAGAGCGTACCTTCATCGTGAAGGAATGCCCAAGAGTACTCTGGGCCCTTCGTCGTTCATGCTAGAATGCCATGTTCCTCCAAAACGACAAGCTACCCCAGACGCTCCACTCCAGTCTCAGTCGATTCAGTCCTTCAGCCACCGTTCCAACTCACGCTGCTCTCATCACGCCGCCTGTACTTGCTGTTTCACCTACCCCAGTCATGGAGATGGTCCCTGTTTATAAGCTACCTGAGGGCTGCCACTTAGTGACAGTACCTATCTCAGTAGAGCCACCCATGGCCCAGGTTTTTGATATTATCGGGAACATTCCCGATGCGGAGCCATTTTTGAGCCTATCACACCTGGAGTTGCCATCGTACCTTTGTTTAGACATGATTTTGAGTCCTGAGTTGGATGTAGGACAGCCACTTGAATATTTTCCTACCATTGAGGATGTCGATGATCTCTTCAGACTGAATGGATACTTCGCAGACACCGCTCAGCACACTGGCCAGGATAGTATTTCGTAGACTACTTTATTTTATTTTTAGTCTATCTTTTTAAAAAATCAATGTATAAAAGTTATATATCTAGTGGAAATACTACTCTCTTCTGTTCTTCATGCAGAATTTTATCAAAGAGACTGGTCTTTTCTGGCACTAGGAGAACCTGACCTTAGGAAAACCCAGCACTAGGAGAGCAACCTAACCGTAGGGTAGTAATCTTTTCTCAAACCTCTTTCAATAATCAAGCACTAAAATCTCTAAGTGTGGGGTCATCCCCGCACCAAACTCAGAGATTCTAGAAGCACTGTCCTTAATTTACAAAATATTAAAATATTCTATTTCAGAGAACATTAGGGACAATGTTCTTCTAAGTGTGGGGTATTAGGTAAAGGTTTAAGAACAAGTAACCGTAAAAACGCCAAAGTTTTGAAAAATTCTTTTGTCTAAAAGTGACTAGCAAGGAATATTTAGGTAACTTTGAAAAATTCTTACCTCGTTTTACCCAAAAGATTCTATAAAATTGCAATAAATTAGTTTTCGGAACATTTACTAGAACGGAACGATTAAGCTAAAACTCATGATTTACGTCAAAAGATTACTTTCGATAAAATATGTTAAAGGCTACACATGACTAAGCACGACCCCTACTCCCAAAAAGTGAGGACTCTTGGACCCAAATTATCTGTATGACCCATCAACTCTACAGTACTTTTTCAATTCAATTGATGAGCGTGCCGGTGTACGGTTCAAGTTAGAACTTATTTCTTACATATGTTTCACAGCCAATGGTTAGTAAGCGCCATATGTAGTGCAGGTGCGATACTCTTTCTGAAATCATTCTGAATAGAGAAGACAAAAAGCCATCCGTTTTCGTTTCCACTCCACGCAATTTAAACCCGACCAACTCACCCAAAGAGTTGATGAATCCAAAATATCTGTAGTGACCTGAACTTTTCCATGTTTATATATATTAAATGAAATTATTATCTACATGATTAAATGTTTCCAACATGTTAAGCAATCACACTTGTTAAGACTTGATTAAATGAAATAAGTTTCATATAGACAATTGATCACCCAAGTTGACCGGCGATTCACAAACGTTACAAAATTGTAAAAACTACATGTTGTGGTATATATATAGACATATATATATATTGTTGACATAATATTATGATGAGTAAGTATCTCACTAAGTATATTAACAATATGTGATATACATAAGAAATGAGATTACAAAGTTAAGAAACTCGAAATGATATATATAACGATTATCGTTATGATAACGTCTACTAAATACATATGTATCATATTAAGATATTGATACACTATATTTAACATGATAAAATGATATTTAAATATATCATTAAGTGTGTTAACAATGAACTACATATGTAAAAACAAGACTACTAACTCAAGAATTACGAAACGAGACTTATATGTAACGATTATCGTTGTAACGACATTTAAATGTATATATATCATATTAAGATATATTAATATATCATAATATCATGATAATATAATAATTTAACATCTCATTAGATATAATAAATATTGGGTTAACAACATTTAACAAGATCGTTAACTTAAAGGTTTCAAATCAACATTTAAATGTAACGACTAACGATGACTTAACGACTCAGTTAAAATGTATATACATGTAGTGTTTTAATATGTATTCATACACTTTTTAAAGACTTCAAGACACATATCAAAGTACTTCTACTTAACAAAAATGCTTACAATTACATCCTCGTTCAGTTTCATTAACAATTCTACTCGTATGCACCCGTATTCGTACTCGTACAATACACAGCTTTTAGATGTATGTACTATTAGTATATACACTTCAATGATCAGCTCTTAGCAGCCCATGTGAGTCACCTAACACATGTGGGAACCATAATTTGGCAACTAGCATGAAATATCTCATAAAATTATAAAAATATTAGTAATCATTCATGACTTATTTACATGAAAACAAAATTACATATCCTTAACATCTAATCCATATACCAACGACCAAAAACACCTACAAACACTTTCATTCTTCAATTTTCTTCATTTAATTGATCTCTCTCAAGTTCCATCTTCAAGTTCTAAGTGTCCTTCATAAATTCCATAAGTATAGTTTCATAAAAATCAAGAATACTTCCAAGTTTGCAAGTCTACTTCCAAGCTTTCTAATCCATTCTAAGTAATCATCTAAGATCAAGGAACCTTTGCTATTTATAGTAGGTTATATTTCTAATTCAAGGTAATATTCATATTCAAACTTTGATTCAATTTCTACAACTATAACAATCTTATTTCGAGTGAAAATCTTACTTGAACTTGTTTTCGTGTCATGATTCTGCTTCAAGAACTTTCAAGCCATCCAAGGATCCTTTGAAGCTAGATCCATTTTTCTAATTTCCAGTAGTTTTATCCAGAAAACTTGAGGTAGTAATGATGTTCATAACATCATTCGATTCATACATATAAAGCTATCTTATTCGAAGGTTTAAACTTGTAATCACTAGAACATAGTTTAGTTAATTCTAAACTTGTTCGCAAACAAAAGTTAATCCTTCTAACTTGACTTTTAAAATCAACTAAACAAATGTTCTATATCTATATGATATGCTAACTTAATAATTTAAAACCGGAAAACACGAAAAACATCGTAAAACCAGATATACGCCGTTGTAGTAACACCGCGGGCTGTTTTGGGTTAGTTAATTAAAAACTATGATAAACTTTGATTTAAAAGTTGTTCTTCTGGGAAAATGATTTTTCTTATGAACATGAAACTATATCCAAAAATAATGATTAAACTCAAAGTGGAAGTATGTTTTTCCAAAATGGTCATCTAGACGTCGTTCTTTCGACTGAAATGACTACCTTTACAAAAACGACTTGTAACCTGTAATTCCGACTATAAACTTATACTTTTTCTGTATATATTCATAAATTAAAGTTCAATATGAAACCATAGCTATTGGATTCACTTAAAACGGATTTAAAATGAAGAAGTTATGGGTAAAACAAGATTGGATATTTTTTGATTATTTTAGCTACGAGAAATGTTTAAAAAATCTATACAAATCATATCCTAGCTAACTTATATTGTATTATACATGTATTCTAATATATTATGTAATCTTGGGATACTATAGACACGTATGCAAATGTTTTGACATATCATATCGACCCATGTATATATATTATTTGGAACAACCATAGACACTCTATATGCATTAATGTTGGAGTTAGCTATACAGGGTTGAGGTTGATTCCAAAAATATATATACTTTGAGTTGTGATCTAGCTTGAGACGTGTATACACTGGGTCATGGATTGATTCAAGATAATATATATCGATTTATTTCTGTACATCTAACTGTGGACAACTAGTTGTAGGTTACTAACGAGGACAGCTGACTTAATACACTCAAATCTTTAAATATAATAAAAATGGTTGTAATTATATTTTGATCATACTTTGATATATATGTACATATTCGTATAGGTTCGTGAATCGATCCGTGGCCAAGTCTTATTTTCGAGGAAGGAAATATCTGTGAAAGTGAGTTATAGTCCCACTTTTAAAATCTAATATTTTTGGGATGAGAATACATGCAGGTTTTATAAATGATTTACAAAATAGACACAAGTACGTGAAACTACATTCTGTGGTTGAATTATCGAAATCGAATATGCCCCTTTTTATTAAGTCTGGTAATCTAAGAATTATGGAACAGACACCCTAATGGATGCGAATCCTAAAGATAGATCTATTGGGCCTAAAAAACCCCCATCCAAAGTACCGGATGCTTTAGTACTTCGAAATTTATATCATATCTGAAGGGTGTCCCGGAATGATGGGGATATTCTTATATATGCATCTTGTTAATGTCGGTTACCAGGTGTTCACCATATGAATGATTTTTATCTCTATATATGGGATGTGTATTGAAATATGAAATCTTATGGTCTATTGTTACGATTTGATATATATAGGTTAAACCTATAACTCACCAACATTTTTGTTGACGTTTAAAGCATGTTTATTCTCAGGTGAATACTAAGAGCTTCCGCTGTTGCATACTAAAATAAGGACAAGAATTGGAGTCCATGTTTGTATGATATTATTTAAAAACTGCATTCAAGAAACATATGTCGATGTAATATATTTCTATTGTAAACCATTATGTAATGGTCATGTGTAAACAGTATATTTTAGATTATCATTATTTGATAATCTACGTAATGTTTTTTTAAAACCTTTATTGATAAAATAAAGGTTATGGTTGTTTTAAAAATGAATGCAGTCTTTGAAAAATGTCTCATATAGAGGTCAAAATCTCGCAACGAAATCAATTAATATGGAACGTTTATAATCAATATGAACGGGACATTTCAATATCCACCCCAAATTCACTCCTAAAATACACTACTCATTCACCTTCATTCCCTTTTCACCTATCAAAAGATCCAGAGATTGTGAAGAGATAGATAGATCAAATTCGCTTCTAAAGCACTTGTTAAAAGATTTCAAACCCTCGACTATTTTTGATAGGTCAAAGACCTATTTTCGGTGAATTATCACTTCCTCTCAGGGCACCAGGAACAAAGGACAAAAGTTATGAAGAAAGGGTATGCCGAAAAAAATGATGATGAAAGAGCAAAGTCTCTAATAAAGGCAAAGAAAAACCCGAGAAGTTGCCCAAAAAAGAATAACCGGAAGAGATAAGAAAATTCTAGACAAAGTCTTCGCAAAATCCGCATCTTCCGAAGAAAACTCTTACGGAATTTAAGCCATTCTCTATCCAAAAAGGATACTCTGAAGAATCGAAATATATCAATTCTCTATGAAAATCAAAAGATCTAGACACTTTTCACTCTTCCCATAAACTCCTCAACCAACCCTATAACCCGTCTTCCTCTTGAAAGAATGCCTAGAAAGAAGATCAGTGCCATCCTTACTTAACCGGTGGAGATATCGATGCTTTACCAAGCCTATGATGAGAACTGTTACACGACTGGCTTCTGAGCCACAATACAACTAGATTAGGCACTCTAAACACTTGAGTGATATGAGTGATCCTCTAGTGAGAAGCCTGGTCATGTATACTCTACATCTGAGAGTTGGAAATTACACTTTTTTCACTATGGACGCGATTAAAATCGAGCGACTAAAACCATCGAAGTTCGAAACTTTCTCTAATACTTTCGAAAGATGTGACAACTTCTGATGAAGGCATAATAAAAGATCCATGGGTGGGCAAGGGAGAGTCTATTAAAAATATCCTTATATTCCCACTTTTTGCTTGAGGACAAGCAAAGCTAAGTGTGTGGTATTTGATATCGGCTAAAAAGTCACGTTTTTACCCCCGATATTGGGCCCTAAAATACATAAAGTTCCAAACTTTATCGCAAAAATAATCGCTTTGTTGGTTGATTTTGTAGATTAAGTAATTACATAGGCAATGCAAAAAGAATCAAGTAAAACGGAGCTAAAACGAAGAATCTAGAGCGAAAACGGTGAAAGACAAGAAATCAATTTACGATCCAGTGAAATCAGCTGACCAGGCAAGCCAAATGGCCTGCCAAATGGGCTGCCAAACGGGTTGCCTGGCTTGCAAACGACCTACCACACGCCTAAGTAAAACGGCCCCTGCAAACGGGCTGGCCTGGCAAACGGCCCCTGCAAACAGACTGCCGAACGGCTTGCCAAACGGCCTGCCAGCCGTTTGCAGGCAAAAATCAAGTCTATTTAAAGGGCTCTCTCCATCCATTTCAATGCACACTCAATTTACAATTCATTTTATATTTTTAGTTTTAGTTAGTTTTTAGTAGTAGCTAGCTTAGCTTTTATTTTTCGGAGGATATCCCGGTGAGTCCCTGCGATCTCGGGCAGATTTCTTCAGCCTTTTCAGGTTTTTATCCGAAATACTTGTCTTTTTTATATAACATGTATTGTTACCTTTTATGTTTAATAATATATTCCGATATTACCATGTTAGCTTAATTAATCTGTATGTTGCCATGATAGAAGTTTGGGTTAGCGTAGTTATGTTAAATTAGTACGGTTACTGTTATTATGTTGAACTTGTGAGTCTGATAGATTTGTATGCTAGCATCTTAAGGATTGAACAACCTAGGTTATGATCAGGACTTGTCCACCTATATGAACTTAGCTACTTCATAGGATTAAGACCCCTAGTTATACTGTATCTAAAGATTCTATGAACTCAGTATGGCCGGAGTTCCCGAGAGGCATCTAATGCGCTTTTACGACACGGAACATAGGAATTGAGACATGAATGACCTAGTATGCCTATTGACTGTTCCAAGGAGACCTATTAGGAGCTGTTAAGATCTAGCTAGTGCCTTGACTGTATGACCCAAACCTATTGCATGTTCTTGTTTGATTGTTGCCCTAGGATTAAGTCATATCAAGTGTTTAGGTACCTGTTAGGTTTCTATCTGCTTTACTTTCAGTATATCAACAGTAATGTTGTATAATGTTTGATTTGGTTTGATCTCATTAGTATGATGATATGGTTGTTTGTTTTCATTTAAGATTTTGTCAACTTAAGCCGACGGAGTCCTTCCGTTTGTGATCAGTGTTTAAGCAACACGGTACGTTGTTATTCAGTTAACTAAACTGATAACGAGGGTTAGGATTAGAACTCAACTCACTAATTAACCTAGTACTTTATTAAGGATAACCTCTGAGGTATAGTTACATTTCAGTTATACAAACAAGTGACATACTTTTCACTACTCAACGAGAACTCTGAGAGTCTAGAGATAAGTAGGTCTGTGTAATTGGCTCATTCAACCAGATCTACACCGTTCCAGTCATAGCTTTAATATCAATGTAATTACCTTTCCCTACCCCAAACTAATATCTTGTTCAACATTTCCCTGATCTGCATAATCCGGATATCCTTCCACTTTATTTACTTTTCCGCAATTGGGACCTTTAGCTTAAATCACTACTATCCTTTATCCAGGTAATTTAAATAAAAGACAATTATCCACTTGATCTTCAATTCGTTAATCCATTCAAAAACATGACCCGAAGTTAAAAGTAAATTTAGGCCCCGCATAATATAAATAAAACAAACCCCTGTCTGCTATCTTGATCAACTGAATCTGACGTCTTGCGGCCTAACGACACTGCATCAACAAAACCGTCCGTTTTGGCCATATCGGATATCTTGACAGAATCAACGATTATCTTAACAAACAGAAAATTCGGTCCCCGGCAGCGGCGCCAAAAACTTGTTACTACTTATGATAAGGCCAAAACGGACGGTTTTATGTGTGCAGTGTCGTTAGGTCGCAATACGTCAGAATTAGCTACCAAAAGAGAGTAACGGTTTTATTTTTATATTTAGCTGGGGTTTCCTAGCTATAACACACCTACTTGTCTTCCTTTTAACAAGTAAGTGGTAAATATAACTCAGGTTCGTATTTTTGTATGTTTTCTCAATAACGTGGGACAAATGTGCCTAAATAGTTAACCCTAGTGATAAGTGGTGAAAGATTAAGATTAACTACTAATAATATAACTATAAAGATAAAGATGGATAGGTATGAAGAATAGAATCTTGATCGGGAACTATCACAAGAGTTTAACTTCCTAGAATGAACACCAAACCTCAATCAACTGTGCTGTGAACCTAACTGATTTGTGACTAAGAATTTAGACTTTGAAGATTCTGGCTAAGATGGATATCCCTACTCCCAACGTTAACCTTAGAAGGTTTAAACGACCTTATGGATAGATTCCTAGGTACATGAACAAAGTGGTATATCCCTAAAGGAAAGTCTCAGCTTGTTGATGATGTGCGAGGTGGTACGCGAAATACTATTATTGTTTACTACGAAATACGATGAAATATTACACAAGTTTTATTAATTTACGGATGGGATATACCTAAACCTTGCTACAACACTATAGGCAGTGTACCTAATCGTAGAGTAGTGTAGTTTTTAGTAAGTCCGGTTCATTCCACAGGGAGCTACATGAAAACGTACTATATTTTTATAGAACTATATTTATATATATATATATATATATATATATATATATATATATATATATATATATATATATATATATATATATATATATATATATATATATATATATATATATAAGTAGTATTATTATTATTATAAAAAGGGGGGTTTTACCGTTTAATGACCGGTTTGTCGATTTTAAATAAAGCGTAAAGATAAATGAAAATAATTAAAGTGCGTAAAATAAATTGCGATAAATAAAATGACAATTATGCTTATTTAAACTTCCGTAATCATGATGTTTGACATGTTGATTTTAATTAATTGTCCTGGGTTAATTGTCCTTTGTCCTGGTTTATTTGATACCTATCTGGTTTTTGTCCATAATAGTCCATCGGTCATAATTATAAAATGCTCGGCAAATTTAACCTTATACCAGAAGTCAAATAGTCCAACTAATTAGGGATTCGAACTGTAATAAGGTCTTAATACTTTGTTTAATGAATACACCAGGTTATCGACTTTGTGTAATCCAAGGTTTTAATACTTTGTTAACAATTACACCAATTACCCTTGAATGTAATCCACCCCTGTTTTAATTAGTCCATGATACGTTAATTTATTCACTTGGCCATAATGAATAATAAATTACCCAATCCAATTGATTAAATTAAATGATTTGTAAAAGATGTCGTATAAACGTCACTAAATAGGACATGCATGATCATTTAACAATTATTAGATTAACTAATTTGAAGATAGGTTCGACAGGCTCCAAAGAATTGTCATTCGATTAGACAATACCCCCCATCTATTAATGGTCCATGGTCCAATGTCCACAAGTGTCGGTCTTTTGTCCATACCCTAATTATAGTACAAAGTTTAATAACCCAATCTTAATTTTTTAGTCCAACATCACGATTACTTTGGCTCAAATAAGCATAATAATAACTTAGTTATGAGACATTAATTTAAAAAGGAAAAACATAGCTTACAGTGATTATTTATCGCGTAGCGTTACACGGACAGAGTTCCGACTTAAAACCCGTAAAACAGTCTTACAATAACCCAACTAAACCATAATTTATTATTAATCTTAAATTAAAATTAAAATTATAATATAAATATATAAATTGAGAGAGATAGATAGATATGGTGCCATGGATTCGGCAGAGGGCTCGGCCTTTTATAGGCCATTTCTAAAATAGTGTGCTCCGCGAGTGCGGAGGTTAGTTTTCCAGCTCATCTAATTTTGGATCCTAGCTTGTCGACGTTTAATATATAAATATAATAAATATATAATTTATATAATTAATTATATATTATATTATATTTATGTGCATAGTTGATTTGTAATTTTAGCTTCGTTGCGTCGCGCGTTGATAGTTGGTTCATGTCTTGGTTCCGGATTTTCGAACGTCTTTTTTTACGCGTAGATATCTTGTACTTTGTGTTTCGCAACTTGTACTCTTGTCATTTTTAGACGTTTCTTATTAATAAATTGAACCACTTGAATTGTATCTTGTACATTTGAGCTTTTTGGACATTTGCGTCTTCAAATCTTCGTTTTCGCCTTTAGTCTTCGCACTTATTTATTTAAACGAATATTACTTGAAAATGGAACAATTGCAACTGAAAACTTTAAATATTGGAAGGATATTGCTACTAAATAAATGTTCATTTGGAGCACTATCAAATATCCCCACACTTGAACGTTGCTTGTCCTCAAGCAATACAGAACTTGAAATAAAATCACACTTCACTCGAATTACTTTTTTTATTCTCACACTTTATACATCAGTGATTTTGATATGGCGGTATGAACAATGATAGTAACGATGTGATTTACAGTCCCACATGACTATGAAAATTTAGATCCTTAAGGAAATTGGATCTTTATGAAAACATTTGATCTTTTGAAAATTCTTTCTAGTTTTTACCCTAGATAAGTTTTCCGAAATAACCCTTGACCGGTGTTTACAAAATATTTTTGTGGGTTTGGTGGGTTTCAGATTTGAAAATTTTAGTTCAAAACTTGCGGTTTTGTGTCACCCACTTGCTAACCTTGTATTAGGAAAGCAACACGTCCAACATACTTGCTCCATATATTACCTTTCGGTAAACTACCGTCCGGTTGTAAAGGAAAGCGTTGAACAAGCAACTGTTAAGGCAATGTCCCATGACATGCTTTTAATTATGGTCTATATCGTGTCGGATGCAATTACTATCCTTTGTAGGAGCAATAGTAAAGATCACCCTATAGTTTTTCGGTCTGGCACAAGGTCCTGTCTTCGACCATGCTATGCAACCACCGTTCTTACGGTTGACACCCGATTTGGTTCAGGTGACCTAATGAATTCCGGTGAATTCTTAGGATTTTACGTTCAATGATAATGAACGCATTGAAAATAGGTTTTCAGAAAACAAATCGGTTTTAATCTGATCAAAATATTTTCTCGTTCAAGCTCGAGTTTAGATATCTTCGAATTTCATGAGTTTGTAATTCTCAATCTTTAAGGTCAATCTCAAGGATTGAGTAATATCAGGCTTAAAAGCTAATTTTTAATCTTTAAGGAGATTATCCTTTCTGGGGATCTGATTCATTAGTCTTATCAAGCTAATTTGCACGGTGCCCCCCATTGTACGAGATAAATCCTTCTCATGGTTAGGATAAATCTGACCACTTGGCGACCTTGTTTGATGCTGAGGTCCGTGGATTTTCTGCTGATTTTAGTGATGACTTTTCTAGATTTTTTGTCAACCTACAGCTGGTCTGGACGACAACTTCTTGACCTAAATCAAGAAGCGCGTGTCTTTTTCGGAAGACTTTACTTCCTTTTAATGATGGAATTGATTCATCGTGTAGATCCATCTTTCTTTCAAATATATTATAGTAATTCGGGTAAAACTGATTAGTTTAGTCCAAAGCAAAAGTACCTGCAATAATCTTGTACAAATATGTGATATATGTTTTGAAGAACTTGGTAAATTCTTCCCACACTTAGCTTTTATTTATTCTTTTCTTTGCCTTTTTATTCTCCTTTATTTCATTTTAAATGAATTCAAGCGTTTTGGGTTGTTTCTCCATTTATGTTCTCTCCGAGGTAACAATAATTTCGGTATTACAACCTAGTTTTATCGTTCATAAATATGTATTAACATGATTTTGAATTCATTTATTTGAAAATTTTGTAAAATTTTACTAGAATTGGGTAGTCAGTATATAAGACTAGGGATGTTCTTTATTATCAGAGAGCACTAGATTCTAATACAACTACTGTGTTACTAGTATTTGGTAACCAAGTGTTTAAATTAAAATTTTAAAAATCCGAAAGAATTTAACCCCTTCCCACACTTAAGATCTTGCAATGCCCTCATTTGCAAGAAATCAGTAGCAATTTAAATTATTGAGGGTGAGTAGCGTAGAAAAATGATTAAATTTTACCAAAGTTTCCAAACATATTGGATTTTTTTTTGGGCATACTTTAAATCAATAAGATTAAAAATAATGATAATAAAATTTATTTTCCCGCCCTCGGGTAAAGCAATTTCGGTTCAACGACCTAATCTTCAACTCACGACGTTTTTAAAAAATCATATTTTTAACTTAATGAAATAAAGTAAATTTTTATTTTTAAATTTACACAAAACTTAAATTTAAAAAGCATATTAATTTCATACAAAACCTATAAAACAAAAGAAAATTCAGAATGGAGGGAGAAAACTAGTTCTTTAGTGTCTGCTAGCGGAAAAGACCAATCGGATTCCATTCTCGGAACTACACGAGAACAGAACAACTAACACTATACAACATTTTTTTCTTAGAACATTTGAATCTCCCCACACTTAGGTAGCTGTGGTGTTGAAATTGTGATTAACTTCATCATCAATTTCTCTTGGACCATAATCAACTTGCATATCTGTGACTTTTGCTTTAAGCCATTGGTCAGATTCCTGTGTAATATCCACAAATTCAACTAGTTTCGCCTTTTCTTTAGGCGATAGATTGGACACTAACCGGTTACATAACTTAAAGTTCCCCTTGGTTCTAGCATCGCGAATCCGTTTATAAAGTTTCTTCATTGAACTGTTAATAACGGGGTCATTTAATTTTGTATCAACAACGGGGTTCTTTATTATCAAGTCATCATTAGGTGTTACTTCATTTTCCCCACACTTAGGCGTTTTATTATTGGTAAGCACTACCGTTGGAGTTGGTAAAACAACATGGTTCTTACCAATCGTTTTTGTTGGTTAAACGGTTTTGGTTGGTGGAGATTTAGACTTTCGAATCATAAAGGTGATCGATTTCTCATCATTACTAAGTGTCATTCTACCCTTTCTTACATCAAATAACGCCTCGGTAGACGCTAAGAATGGTCGGCCTAAAATTAGAGGAATGTTTGGGTCCTCTTCTATGTCAATGACAAGGAATTCGACTAGAAAGGTTAAATTACCTACTTGAACGGGTAGGTTGTCCGCAATTCCAACTGGGTGCTTAATGGTTTGATCAAAGAGTCGAACACTCATTTCCGTTGGAGTTAACTCACCTACTCCTAATCTCTTATATAATGAAAGAGGCATAACATTCACACTTGCACCTAAATCTACTAGTGCATCATACATGACACAGTCACTAAGTAGACAAGGAATAATAAATTCACTCGGATCACCTACCCTAGGTGGAGGTTTTGGTGGAACTGTCTTCACCGGGTTTACTTCTACGGTTTTTGTTTCTTGCACTTTCTTATTCTTTTTCTTCTTCTTTTTTCCAAAGGTATCACAAACTTTATTACCTATCACTTGCTCATACTCAACTCCTTTTCTTGGAAACGGGATGGGTGGTTTGTATGGTGCCACCACTGGCTTTACATACTTGGGTGGTGGTGGTGGTGTAACTTCTTCATTGTTATTCACATCTAAAACCTTCCCATCTTCTGGTGCTGGTTTTTCAGAATTCGTTGAAACCATGTTAAGATTTTCATTCTGAGGATTTACTTCAGTATTACTCGGTAGCTTTCCTTGTTCCCTTTCACTCATCAATCTAACAAGAGTACCTACTTGTTTTTCTAGATTCAAAATGGAAGCTTGTTGAGTTCTAAATGACTGATCAAACCTCTCATTCGTTTGGGTTTGAGTTTCAATAAATTGTGTTTGAGATTCAACTAGCTTAAATACCACTTCTTCCAGATTTGACTTTTTCTCTTCGGTTTGTTGTGGTGGTTTATACAAGCTACGTCTTTGTTGATTGAAAGTGTTGTTTTGAGTTGGTTGGTTATTCGGAACTTGTTGGTTATACGAGTTATTTTTAGGTCCATTTGGATTGTAAAGAATGTTTTGATTTCGATTGAAGTTTAGCCTTGGCGGTTGATAATTATTTTGATAATTATTTCCCGGCCTTTGGTTCATGTAGGAAACATTCTCACGCTGTTCCATCGTTTGTTCAACATTACAATCTTTCGTTAAGTGTGGTCCACCGCATTGCTCACAACTGATTCGTATTGCGTGAATATCTTTATTCATCTTTTCCATTCGTCTCTCGAAAGCATCTATTTTTGCGGAAACGGAATCAAAGTCATGGTTAGAATCGGCTCTAGCCGCTTTAGATGAACGATATATATCTTTTTCTTGGTGCCACTCATGAGAGTGGGATGCTGTGTTATCAATTATCTTGTGAGCTTCGGTTGCGGTTTTCTTCATAATGGAACCACCAGCTGCTGTATCGATGTCTTTTCATGTGGCGATGTCTACGCCTTTATAGAGGATTTGTACTATTTGAAAAGTATCTAATCCATGTTGAGGACATCCTCTCAACATCCTTTCGAATCTTATCCACGCCTCATATAACGTTTCATTTAGCTTTTGTATAAACGTGGCAATTTCTCCTTGAAGTCTCACGGTTTTAGATGCCGGAAAGAATCTTTGATGAAATTTCTCAACTAAAACATCCCATGTATCAATCGCTCCTTCAGGTAACGATTCTAACCAATCTTTGGCTTCTCCTTTTAAAGTCCATGGGAACAACCTAAGATAAATAGTTTCATCCTCAACTTCTCGGATTTTAAATAGGTTACAAATCCTATTAAAATTTTGAAGATGTTCGTTTTGGATCTTCTTTTGTTGTACCACCAAATTGGCACTGATTAGTGATCATGTGTAGGATTTGTCCTTTGATTTTAAAATTTGATGCTCTAACATCTGGATGATTAATGGCGTGACCTTGGCCCGTGCGTATGGCTCTCATTCGATCTTCCATACTTTGAGGTTCTGTTAGTTCCATTTTTGAATTTGTTGAATCCGAATCACTAGAAGATTCTGATTTAACGGTTTGTGGTTCAGGAGGAATGATTAGTGGTTCTGGATCTTGGAATTGTCCTTGAATATCCTCCGGGTTCTCAATTGTGAAATCGGGATCAAAAGATGGATTATCAGAATTTTGAGTTGGAGTACTTGTTCGACTAGATGATGATTCTAAAGAAAAATCAACGGCGACAATATTGGCTAGATGTCTTCATCGGGTTACAGGTGGTGAAGGTATGAAAGGTGGTGAACGTTTTGCTTGGTGCATTCACTGAATATCCTATTAGTTATAAAGATAAAAATTATATAAGTTATCAAATTAATAGACTTTTCTGATTTTGCTCACGTTTCGAATAGCCAAAAGATGCAGCAGGTAGCCAGGACCCTTTAAATCGGAAGCCCACAACTCGCCACTAACAAATCCAACTATTACTACGAACCAGAAAATTTGGATGTCTATCAATTTAACCACTTAAAATAATTTTTCATTTGAAATTTTAGAGAAGAAATAGAAAATTCTATG
This sequence comes from Rutidosis leptorrhynchoides, assembly GCF_046630445.1. Lineage (NCBI taxonomy): Eukaryota > Viridiplantae > Streptophyta > Magnoliopsida > Asterales > Asteraceae > Rutidosis > Rutidosis leptorrhynchoides. The sequence goes on along the minus strand of NC_092333.1, from coordinate 349,322,170 downwards.
TCCTAAAAACTATAGCGTAGAAATGAAAAAGAAAAAGCGCGTCGAAGAACGTCGAAAAAGGTCGAAAAATAAAAAGTCGAAAAACAAAAATAAGAAAGTAGCGCATCGTAACTTAAAAGGAGCTAAAATTTATAAATAGCGTCGCAAAATTCTAAAGCATCTAAATCTTAGTCTAAAGAAAAAGTACTTAAGGGATTTTACGGCAAATCTTAAAAATCTAGAAATAAAAATAAGCTACGGCAAACTAGTCTTAAAACTAATTACGAACGATAAATATACAAATATTACGAATAAACGATTAAAAAGTTACGAAATATAAAAAAATAAAACTTAAAGTTATAAAAATACAATTTTTATAAAAATATTTTTTTTATATTATTATTTTTAAAAGTATTATTTTATATATTTAATATTACTAATTAAAACTTAAAATACAAATTTTAAAAACTAAAACTAATTATTATATAAATTAACCCTAATTATGGTTTAATAATAATAATAATAATTAATACTCCGTAATTAATGCAGAATCGGGTTTGACCTGTCAGGTTATCTCCGCGAGTGCGATTTCTGCTTCCCAAATATTCCACGAGTGCGGAGGTTGCAAATTTAAACGAGTACCAACCTCAAATTCGACAGTTTTTTTTTTTTTTAATATAGCGTTTTACCGCTCCCCGGCAGCGGCGCCAAAAACTTGATGATGTGCGAGGTGGTACGCGAAATACTATTATTGTTAACTACGAAATACAACGAAATATTACACAAGTTTTATTAATTTACGGATGGGATATACCTAAACCTTGCTACAACACTATAGGGAGTATACCTAATCGTAGAGTAGTGTAGTTTTTACTAAGTCCGGTTCATTCCACAGGGAGCTACTTGAAAACGTATTATATATATATATATATATATATATATATATATATATATATATATATATATATATATATATAAGTAGTATTATTATTATAAAAAGGGGGGTTTTACCGTTTAATGACCGGTTTGTCGATTTTAAATAAAGCGTAAAGATAAATGACAATAATTAAAGTGCGTAAAATAAATTACGATAAATAAAATGACAGTAAATAAAATTGCGAGTAAATGAAAGTACGATGAGGAATACAATAAAACAATTATGCTTATTTAAACTTCCGTAATTATGATGTTTGACATGTTGATTTTAATTAATTGTCCTGGGTTAATTGTCCTTTGTCCTGGTTTATTTGATACCTATCTGGTTTTTGTCCATAATAGTCAATCGGTTATAATTATAAAATGCTCAGCAAATTTAACCTTATACCCGAAGTCAAATAGTCCAACTAATTAACGATTCGAACTGTAACAAGGTCTTAATACTTTGTTTAATGAATACACCAGGTTATCGACTGTGTGTAATCTAAGGTTTTAATACTTTGTTAACAATTACACCAATTACCCTTGAATGTAATCCACCCCTGTTTTAATTAGTCCATGATACGTTAATTTATTCACTTATCAATAATGAATAATAAATTACCCAATCCAATTGATTAAATTAAATGATTTGTAAAAGATGTCGTATAAACGTCACTAAATAGGACATGCATGATCATTTAACAATTATTAGATTAACTAATTTGAAGATAGGTTCGACAGGCTCCAAAGAATTGTCATTCGATTAGACAATACCCCCCATCTATTAATGGTCCATGGTCCAATGTCCACAAGTGTCGGTCTTTTGTCCATACCCTAATTATGGTACAAAGTTTAATAACCCAATCTTAATTTTTTAGTCCAACATCACGATTACTTTGGCTCAAATAAGCATAATAATAACTTAGTTACGAGACATTAATTTAAAAAGGAAAAACATAGCTTACAGTGATTATTTATCGCGTAGCGTTACACGGACAGAGTTCTGACTTAAAACCCGCAAAACATTCTTACAATAACCCAACTAAACCATAATTTATTATTAATCTTAAATTAAAATTAAAATTATAATATAAATATATAAATTGAGAGAGATAGATAGATATGGTGCCATGGATTCGGCAGAGGGCTCGGCCTTTTATAGGCCATTTCTGAAATAGTGTGCTCCGCGAGTGCAGATGTATTGGTCTTCAAAGCTCCGTGAGTGCGGAGGTCAGTTTTCCAGCTCATCTAATTTTGGATCCTAGCTTGTCGACGTTTAATATATAAATATAATAAATATATAATTTATATAATTAATTATATATTATATTATATTTATGTGCATAGTTGATTTGTAATTTTAGCTCCGTTGCGTCTCGCGTTGATAGTTGGTTCATGTCTTGGTTTCGTATTTTCGAACGTCTTTTCGTACGCGTAGATATCTTGTACTTTGTGTATCGCAACTTGTACTCTTATCATTTTTAGACGTTTGTTATCAATAAATTGAACCATTTGAATTGTATCTTGTACATTTGAGCTTTTTGGACGTTTGCGTCTTCAAATCTTCGTTTTCGCCTTTTGTCTTCGCACTTATTTATTTAAACGAATATTACTTGAAAATGGAACAATTGCAACTGAAAACTTTACATATTGGAAGGATATTGCTACTAAATATATGTTCATTTGGAGCACTATCACTTGTCTTAATCCTAGTTGGTCTAACTACAGTAATATTACACCACTCAGTACAATGCCTTAACATTAACAGATGTGCAATCTTAGATATTCTAAGGTACTGCTAATTGGATTAGAAGTCTCTCCTTTGCGATCACTTACTCAACCCCGGATCATCTTACAACATCTCAAGAATGTTGCTTCTGACGCGAATCATGCTTCTGAGCAAGCCAGTGTTCACTGAACTCTATATTATCTACTCTAATCACAACCTAATTGGGCAGCTCTTCTTTGACGAATAAATGGTTATTCGTACGTAGGTACTATATCCCTATTGTGACGTTAAGCACACATAACTACTTACCTTGTACCCTAGGGTTGATCAAGTCCTAATACTAGGTTATAGCCACGTGAATAAGCGGAGAGGGTGATCCGTAAATTAAACTTCTAAACTATCAAGGTTTCAGCATAACAATAGCATAAGTTTCAGATAAAGTATTCAACACATAATAAACATTTGCAATGGATAGATAAGCATGCAAGATGAAAGCAACTTAAAGTAACAAGATAACTTTATTAAATTAAGGAAAGCCGTTTACTGACGAGTTCTGGACCATTACAAGTGCTGACATCCTCTAGACCGCTCCTATTACAATCTTCGGCATTTACCTCCGGGTACTTAATTTCCCGCTCGGTGGTGAGAAGGCCTTGAAAGCTTTAGTGAGAGAAATTGTATTGTAGTAAGAGAGTGAGGAGAGGTGTGTTGAAAATGGATGATAACAAGCCTTTAAATAGAAGTGAAAAATGCCTGCAAATGGCTAGTAGGCCGTTTGGCAGCCCGTTTGCAAGGCCCGTTTGATTAGGTGGCCCGTTTGCTGTACCCGTATGCTTAGGCCGTGTGGAAACCCGTTTCCCATTATGGCAGGTCGTTTGGAAAGCTGTTTGGCAATCCGTTTGGCCTGCCTGACTTGCTGAATTCGCTGGGTCGTAACTTGATTTCTTATCTTTCACCGTTTTTGCTCTAGAATCTTCGTTTTAGCTCCGATTTTCTTGATTCTTCCTGCATCGTCTACATAATTACTTTATCTACAGATTTAACTGAAAAGCGATTATTTTTCCGATAAAGTTTGGAAATTTATACTTTTGGGACTCAATATTGAGGGTAAAAACGTGACTTTTTAGCCGACATCAACACCTAAGCATTCAATAATCATTAAGCAATTCCAAACAATACTTTTTTGATTCATACAAACTCCAGATCCATTTGGTAAAATTTCAATTCCAAGAAAGTATTTTAATCTTCCAAGATCTTTAATCATGAACTTAGTTTTAAGAAAAGTTTTGAATTTTTAAATTTCAGCAAGGTAATTTCAAGTCACAACAATATTATCCACATAAACAAATAGAGCAATGATTATATCATTTAAACTTTTAATGTACAAAGAATAATGTACAAAGTTGAACTCCACTGCCCCAAGGCAGTGGATTTCAAAGTTGAATTTTGCCTTGGTTAAGCATTGCTTTAATGTACAAAGAATAATCACAAGTACTTTGTTTAAAGTAATGCTCAACCAAAGCAAAATTCAACTTTGAATTCCATTCCCTTGGGTCTTTCTTTAATCCATATAAGGATTTAACCAACTTGCATACTTTATTATCATTTTTATAAAAATACCCTTCGGGTATTTTCATATATACCTATTCATATAAATCTCCATATAAAAAAGCATTATTAATATTCAATTGAAAAAGAGGCCAACTATTTTGAACTGCAAGTGTAATAATACACTTTACGTAACATGTTTCACAACAGGTGAAAATGTTTCATCATAATCAATCCCCTCCTTTTGACTATAACCTTTAGCAACAAGTCTTGCTTTGTATCTCTCAATCTAACCATTTGATTTATATTTAATTCTATAAACTCATTTACTGCCTATTGGTTTTCTGTCAGGAGGTAAATCTGTAATAATCCAAGTTTTATTTCTATTAAGAGCTTCCATTTCTTGATTCATAGCCTCAACCCAATTACTATGTTTTGATGCTTCATAATATGATTTTGGTTCAATGGACCCAACTTTGTTTAAGTTTGAAGTAAAACATTGATTTTCTTTATTTTAGAAATAATAATCTACCACCTTTTCAAGCCCATATTTAACTTTTCCTTCAACTACAAAATCATCAAACTTCTTTGGAAAAACAGTCTCTCTGGATGACCTCCTTACAGTTTGAGTATTAGGTTGAGTATTAACATTTACATTTGAAAGAGAAGTGCCCTCAGGAGATAATATGTTACTCATGGGAGTTGCAGAAGTACCATAATCACCACTAGGACCACTATAATAGCTTGAAGTATTATTGTTATCATCAGAATGACTAATGTCATGACTGAATCACTGTAATCTTCACTTGTATGATTATTATCACTAGTTGGATTAGTACCACTACCATCACCATCATATGTTACTCTCCCTTCATCACTGGAACTTTGGTTGTTTTAGTTATTTTGAAAATTTTGATCAAAGAAATTTAAATGATTAAAACCTGTTTCCTGAGAATAAGTATCTTTTGACTCAAAAACAAAAGAATTTGGTTTTAAAGGAAAAATGTTTTCATAAAACTTCACATCTCTAGAAAAAAAAACATACTTCTTTTATCCAAATCTAACAATTTATAACCTTTTTGAACATTACCAAAACCAATGAGAAACATTTGACAGACCTACTTGAAAATTTATTTTCAGGAATTAAAACAGTAGCATAACATAAACATCCAAAACACCTTAAATGAGAGAGATTAGGTTCTTTTTCAAAAATTAATTCATAAGGGGTCCTTCAAGAGAGCACACTTGATGGAGTCCTGTTATTTAAATAATAAGCAGTTAAAACACATTCACTCCACATATTCAATGGTAACCCCCCTTGAAACATAAGGTCTCTTACTACATTTAGTAAGTGCCTTTGTTTCCTGTAACGACTCAACCCGTTATACAACTGAATACACAGCAAAAGATTTTTTTTTAAAGCAGCAGGGTGCGCGGCGCGCAACCCCTAATGTGCGCGGCGCGCACAAGGCCCGATCAGTTCTGTCTGGAATTTCCATTTTTCATTTAAAGATCTCCCACTTCCCGACACTTTTAGACTAAATGCTTTTCACAACATTTTATATTAGGTAAAACTAACACATACCAATAATAAAACAAGATTTACGACTCCGAGCCCACATCGGCCGTTTTAGGATTTTCGTACAAAATACGAGTTTCAATTCCCAATCTTACATTTAGACGAGTTAGGACTCTATAACCCAACCCGATACTAAGAGCATAATCCCGGAGACTACCAAATCCCCAATCCGCGTCCGCATATCCAAAAGCTACCCCATCGAGCCCAAGCGCTCCTAGCAACTAGTCTAACAACTAGCTAGCTTCACAATACAATACCTGTAAAAAGGTAAACAACGACAGGGTAAGCTAAAAGCTTAGTGAATGCAATAGTTATACATATACATATATAAACTACTTACTTGCAATCAATTACACAAATACCTCATACACACTAGCATTTGGACTTAGCATACCATTTCAACGTACAACGCTAAATCCACAATGTCACGAGCTAGCACAAACGATAGCATATAACACGAACAATATAATATGCTATACTAAAACACATAACCATGGTTAACCAATCGTACAAGGGAATGATGGTCGTAAGAGACCATCGGAGTTCATAACATCCATTAGTGTACTTAACACCGCATAATCACTAATCCCCCGGGTGATGTCTTAACACCGCGACTAACTCACCCCCATGACAATGTGGTGTCTTAAACACCGCGACTATCCCACATGTCAATCAAACCCATGAGTGGTGTCTTAAACACCGCGACTATCCCACTTCCATGACAATGTGGTGTCTTAAACACCGCGACTAACCCACATGTCAATCAAACCATGAGTGTTGTCTTGAACACCGTGACCATTCCACTCCCATGATGATGTGGTGTCTTAAACACCGCGACTAACCCACATGTCAATGAAACCATGAGTGGTGTCTTGAACACCGCGACTATCCCACTCGTTACGTAGAATGAGGTGTCTTAAACACCGCGACTAACCCACATTTCTCGTTACAAAAATAAATACATTATATACGTACACGCATAATTATTCCACTCACTTCGAGATGCCCGCACAAGTCATGTATGTAAATCGCCTCCAAACACAACCGAGTACCTTTTACCTATAATACGCATATAGGTATACAAACAATCAACATACATTCTCTACGAGAGAATTTGACTCCAACACCCTTAACCAAGGGTTTATACCGACCTCCACAAACCGCCCATTTAGACACCTAAAGGGGACTTCACCAATTACCACTACGGGTGGTAATTTCGACCCATCAAACAAGTACAATTTAACCTAAATTATACTTGGTACCCTTTAAACCAACCTAGGTCTTAACACTAAATTACTACTTAGGTAGTAATCATTTCAAACGCCAATTAACACTTAACAAAAGTGCTTATCATCCAATTAATCCAAAATTAGATCATTACCAAATTTGACCCAATTCAATTCACCCTTTTGACATAAGTCCCGAAAGCATCCTTAATCAATAACGGCTAGTGATTAACTTTCCAAAACACCATTTAACGCATGAACCAAGCATTTACATACTTGATTCTTCAAATCTTGACTCAAAACTTAGTTTGACACCAAATCAAGGTTAACACCCATCTAGGCTAGCAAACTTGTTATTTAAGAACATCAAAACACTAACACATTATAATCTAGTGATTTATCACCCAAACCATGACCAAATTCGTCCTCGAACCCTAAACCCACAATAATCGGGTTTACTTACACAATACTTATAACAAAACCCCCGATTTCAAGAGAAATGCGGTTTAGAACCCTAACTAGCTCAAACCCTAAACATGAACAAGAACCTTACAATTACATTCGGATTTAGAGCTTACCACCACAACCAAAACGTAGCCAAGAACGAGATGAACAACATTAACACTCGAGCTTTTGATCGATTCAAGCTTCTTCTTCTCCAAAACCCCAAATCTCTCTCTAGAACTCTCTCTCTCTCTCTCTCTCTAAGATTGATGAGAGTGTTTGTGGATGTCAAAGTGATCCAAAATTGGATCTAAAACTGCTAATATGGCCACAGATTCGTTCTTAAGTGATAAGAACAAAAAACCCTTCATTTATCTCATAATAGAAAAAGGCAGAAAACTGTCCCAGGTGAGGTGCGCGGTGCACACCCTTGACCTTGCGCGGCGTGCACAGAGGTCAGAACAGCCTGCCAGTTTTTAAACTTATTTCACGCTTCACACACTTAATGTATACCATAAATACACGACGTACAATAAATATTTGGGTCTTACAACTCTCCCCCACTTAGATTGGATCACGTCCTCGTGATCCGCACCAAATAATAGAAGTTAAGTACTTCTCCCTCGAACATTTTCTCCTCTAAATGTGGAGTCACACATGTAGTAATCACGCATCCGACTTCTTGCTTCATACACTAACGCATCATATATTACAACGAGAAAGGATAATCACCCCTCGAGACAAAACAACTGCAACCGTTTGCTCCTACACCGAGTATCCAAACTCGTACCATACACATCACAATTGTCCTAAAGGTAGAACAATTCACCGACAAGCACCGTCATCACTCTTCATGATTCTACGAAACACAACCAAGCCCGACATACATAACCTCCTCCGTAAATTCTAAGATCTCACCACACACTAATAATCACTAGCATGCACTACCGCAACAAGCGATATCTCATACACTCGAAGTCCATAATTTCCGCTTAGGAAAGTACGAAAAACACCACATATCTCTTCAAGTTCTCTCGGCTAAAATTCGCAACAAGCTACATCAATAATCGCATCACCCGACGCAATCTACTAAATCCACTACGTCATGAACCATGTCTTGCATTAATCCAAATCGAGAAGGATTTATGCTTCCTTTAAACTCCGTATTCCATTGGTTCATAAATGTACTACTCAACCGATCATTCCTGAATTTTCTCTAGACCAAGAACCAATTTCCTCCGGCTCCATACCCGGGTCATTCTTCAACGAAGAAATTTTGGTAACCCCAAAATAAAAATATTAGAAGTACCACTTTCCCACCGATCGATCCGCACATGACTATCTGTCACTGGATTAATCCAAACGACAATAATACACCACGAGTTAGGCGAAACAACATCACAAAATTTCCGCAAATCGTCACACGACTCACAAAATAGTCACCAAATCTGGGTGAACCTTCCTACCTAGAAAGTCCGTTAAGGATGACCTCAACATTTCAATGCAACTTACGGGTCACATCATTATGGTACACACTCTCGCAACCAAAACAACATCCGCGTGTCTCTATGTGAGACAATCAGAACCGACACTCTCGCCTCACAATCGTCCATTAAGTGGAATAATTCACTTGACAATTTTCACGATCACGTTTCCCGACAGGGAAAATACAGTATCCACTTAGGAATCAGCTCCACTTAGGAATCATCTCCACATTCTCACCGCCAAGATGATAACATCCCGCGGAATTGTCATTCCACGACACACATGACCATCCTCATCGTTGGCCATACACACCAAATCACCGTAAATTCACCTTAGGTTCTCAGAGCCATCATACACAATCACTAGAGATGTCATACACGCGACGACATCACACCTTCGTACCACGATTAACAATTAACAGCCCTTCATCGTTCGCAAAGCGAACTCCACTAAAATCCTATGTACACTTCTAAGCCTAGGCATACGCCACTCCGCTTCATCAGTCGTGCATCTCAGTCGAGATCACCCGACCTTCCCCGTAACTAACCTTTATTAACAATTGCTCACTCTCATGGAGAAGAGTGACCAACCCGCCACAATAATTGCATCGACCGCAATATCAACACTTCATCCTAACCTTAGGCCTAACCGACCATTAAGTCCATCATTGACTCACCGGTCATCTTTACCCACCTATCACTTAAGAGCAACAAGATTCGCTCACCCGTCACTTCATAAGAAGTATTTACCGCAATGCTCTTAAACTTCAACTTGTGCAACCGTCGAATTACTATCACTCGTCGATCACTACTATAACCTTTAATGCTTCCAAGGGTATCTCACGGGCACCCTAAGCACAAAATGATCACACCATCACCGGAGTTGAACATTACACTAGCAGGTATAAGAAGGCACCTGATGCATGCACACTCCCACCGCAACCTATCGAGATTTTGAAACTCGATCTTTGGGTTCCATACACTCGACGTCACCTACCTCTCCAGAATAATGACCTGAAATCATACCTTCCCGAAAGCCTTAGGGTTTATTGTCTTATTGAAAGTTTCTACCGATCACACGCTACCCGCAATTTTCATAAGGCCAAACGATATAGCCTAACGAAAACTTCCGTCTAACGCTAAGAGGTGCTTGGAACACCAAGTCTTACACCCTTCCGAATATCGACACAACCACTACAACAAGGGATATTCTGTTAGGAATGTTACCCTATAGTCCAAATCACACTAACGCGACCATTGTCATATGGATCTCACTCCCATGAGTTTAATGACCCGAAGACTCCTCGATTCGCAAATTCCAAGATGACTCATAACTAGAATCCTTACGCGATTCCCTAACCACACACTCTACGGAGTGTAACTCAATTTTACAATAATTAGACTTGCTACCTCCCATCACGGGATTCAAGTCCTCGTCGCACACACATACACACTAATCGGTTATCCTAGTTACAATGAGTAACTTTAACCAATGACAATCTCAATAGTGCACCCACTACTTAGGGTGACTAAGCACGCACCAAACTCGTAAGTTTACTCACTCACCTTAGCTAACCGAAACCACCGTAATAATTTCCGACTAATAATGAACCCGATGTGTCTACAAGCACATCATCCGAGACAACTATATCCTAGGAACCAATAAACGATTCCTAATTCATCCTGAATCTACCCCAACCATGCCACGTTTCCTCCGTTCGGTACTCGTCATGTCATGCTTGATGTCAAGATACACTTTCGTAATAATGGTGATCGGTCACTATTACAAATGCGTACCTTACCATTTTCACATGGTCACGCAAAGTACTTTACTCGGACTGACGCAACATTCACACCAAATGACACGCGATAACTCCTAGTACCCGAACGACCAAAGACCTTACCGTGAACTTGATCATTCAAAGCCGCCAAACATTCGAATCTCTCCAATAGATTCATCCTTAGGACACTGCACCAAATAGATACCTGTATATATATACACCTATATACAATATAATAATGAAAGTACACAAGTACCCTGTAACAACAAGTCAACCTACAACCTAGGTGACTATCACTAAAACAATGTTCAGGTTCACCTACCTACATTAGGCACTTTCAAATCTCAGTCTGACTCGTATTCCTACAAGTCCCGCATATAATGCATAACCGCCAATAAGTCTAAGACTAGGCACCTATTCCAAGGTCACCTAATTCCCTTAGACTATGCTCTGATACCACTTGTAATGACTCAACCCGTCATACAACTGAATACACAGCAAAAGATTTTTTTTTTTATTTAGTAGGGTGCGCGGCGAGCAACCCTTAATGTGCGCGGCGCGCACAAATCCTGATCAGTTCTGTCTGAAATTTTCATTTTTCATTTAAAGATCTCCCACTTCCCGAAACTTTTAGACTAAATGCTTTTCACAACATTTTATATTAGATAACACTAACACGTTCCAATAATAAAACGATATTTACGACTCCGGGCCCACATCAGCCGTTTTACGATTTTCGTACAAAATACGAGTTTCGATTCCCAATTTACATTTAGACGAGTTAGGACTCTATAACCCAACCCGATACCAAGAGCATAATCCTGGGGACTACCAAATCCCCAATCTGCGTCCGCATATCCAAAAGCTACCCCATCGAGCCCAAGCGCTCTTACGTACCTAGTCTAACAACTAGCTAGCTTCAGAATACAATACCTGTAAAAAGGTAAACAACGAGAGGGTAAGCTAAAAGCTTATTGAATGCAATAGTTATACATATACATATATAACCTACTTACTTGCAATCACTTACACAAATACCTCATACACGCTAGCATTTTAACTTAGCATACCATTTCAACGTATAATGGTGTATCCTATCGAATACACGCATAAAGTCATAATATTCGCATGAAATTAGCATCAAGAACACTGGGAACAACAGTTTTGTGAAACTGTTCGTCCAGCGTTCTCCGCTGTGCAGGCTGCTTCCGTCATGCGTAAGCCCTGAAGGCTGCCTAGCGCTTAAGCCCTGATCGTAGAGCGTCACATCCAGTGAAAATATCGGATCAAGAATAACAGAACGCAGCATCATCTGACACGTATCCCCGAGCACTCCGGTGGATCTATCACTATAAATAGACCCTTTGGGTCATCATTTTACACATTCAGACACTCCGATAATTTGTGACCAGAGATTTCACCTTTCTCTCTCAAATAGTATTTTTACTCACTAGAAGTCATCCGGCTAGTAGCTCAACGCTCAGCGAACAAAGATTGATTAAGCCACCGCACAGATTTCTATATCTGTGATCCGGGTCTGCAGGGATTATTTCCCGAGGGTAAACATCAATCGGCAACATTCCCCCACTTCTAGCTAGATACTTCTAGTATTTGTGTTGACAGACTAAGCCTTACGTCATAAGGAAATAGGTGTCAAAAATGGCTCTATCTGTTATCAAAATGAATCACCTCACCGATACTGACGATGAAAGCGAGGATAAAGAATTGGTACCCATAGATGTAGGCATGATACATCCATGGAAAGCTGGACAACGGAGGAAGGCAGAGGTGTTAGAAGATTGGAAAGAACAATTAATATCATTTCCTTCTATGTTTAACACAAATCCATCCGATAGTCTAGTGGTTATAGAAGCGCGAGTTGCTAATTGCATAATAGGCAATGTTTATACTGACACAGGTGCTAGAGCAGACATTATGTATGAATATTGCTTCATACAGCTTCCTAAACACGTACAAGAAACAATGAAGGAAATGTATGTGCCGTTAGCAAGTTTTGCAAGTGAACCGTCTTAGTCTGAAGGAAGTATTCTTCTTGAAGTAGTTTTGGGTAAGCCACCCCTTAAACGCATGACCAACATAGAGTTTCTGGTGGTAAAAGCAAATTCACAATACAATATAATTTTGGGAAGAATTGCCTTAATGACGTTTGGGGCTGTGACGTCAACCATGCACGGCATGATGAAATTTTCAACGCCTGGCGGAATAGCAACGCTATACGCAGAACGGAAGAAATTAATTGAGTGTTCTCAAGTAACAAAAACCACAATTAAGCCAATAATACATGATGATGGGTCAATCTCGCCAAATCCACAATTTCCAGATCAAAAGATCATAGTTGGGCACACGTTATCTATGGAATGTAAAGAAAGATTATACAACATTTTGGTAACGAATTTAGACGTCTTTGCATGGCAACCGTCTGATATGACTGGTGTTCCAAGGGAAGTTGCAGAACATAGGTTAAATGTGAATCCTAATATACATCATGTTTGTCAAAAGAAGCGAGGTATGGCGCCAGAAAGAAGCAAATTCCTCCGTGATGAGGTACGAAGTTTGGTGGATGCCGGAATCTTGCGAGAGGTCAAATATCAGACGTGGGTGGCAAATCCGGTCATGGTAAGGAAGCCGGACAACTCATGGTGGATGTGTGTAGATTTCACAAATATCAATAAAGCATGCCCCAAAGGTAATTATCCTTTACCTGAAATCGATTGGAAGGTTGAATCATTGGCAGGATATCGATTTAAATGTTTTTTAGATGCAGCTAAGGGGTATCATCAAATACCTATGGCCTTAAAGGACGAAGACAAAATGGCTTTTCACACGACGGAAGGCATATTTTATTACAAGAAAATTCCTTTTGGTTTGAAGAACACAGGAGCAACATATCAAAGACTTATTGATATGGCATTTCAGGATCAAATTGGGCGAAACGTGGAGGCTTATGTAGACGATATCATTATAAAAAGTCATACTGAAGAAAAAATGTTGCGAGATATACAAGAGATTTTTGCATCTTTACAAAAAATCAGTATGAAGTTAAATCCTAAGAAGTGTACGTTTGGCGTAGAAGAAGGAAAATTTTTAGGTCATATAGTTACAGAACGAGGTATCAAAGCTAATCCTAAGAAAATTCAATCAATTGAAGAAATGACATCGCCGGCCAGCAAAAAAGACGTTCAAAGGTTAAATGGATGTTTAGAAGCATTAACAAGATTTTTATCCAAAGCAGCTGAAAATTCGCTTCCATTCATGAAGGTGTTAAAAAGTTGTCTAAATAAAAAAGATTTTGTTTGGACGGCGGAAGCCGAAGGTGCATTCCAAGAAGTCAAGGAATTGTTGAAAACATTACCTACGTTAACAGCGCCAATAGAAGGAGAAACTTTGATTTTGTATTTAGCTGTCTCAAAAGAAGCAATTAGTTCTGTCTTAATTGTAGAACGGAATGGCGTACAAATGCCTATATATTTTGTGAGCAAAGTATTACAACTCAGTGAAACAAATTATCCACTAATTCATCGCATGGTTTATGCCCTTGTGCATACTGCATGACGTTTACGAAGGTATTTTCAAGGTCATCCTATTTTGGTGTTAACAGATCAACCGTTGAAGCAAATACTCCGGCATCCAGAGTCATCTGGTCGTCTAGCGAAATGGGCCATCGAGTTGGGCGAATATGAAATTAATTTTGCTCCCATAAATGCGGTTAAAGGACAATTATTGGCAGATTTTCTTCTGGAAACAAATGAAAAAGTGAAATATGATAATAAAATGGCACTACAACAACATGTTTGGGAATTGCACACTGATGGAGCCTCAAGTGAAGAAGGAACAGGTGCAGGAGTGGTTCTAACAAGTCCAGATGGGGAAGAGTATACTTATGCATTGGAATTTTATTTTTATGCGTCCAACAATGAAGCAGAGTATGAGACATTAGTCTCCGGCTTGTGCATAGCAGTAGAAATGGGCATAACAAACCTAAGGGCATATGTTGATTCTCAAATTGTGGCTCAGCAAGTTAATGGAACGTTTGATGCAAGAGATACATCAATGAGGTAGTATGTAAAGTTGGTAGAAGCAATTTCAAATAAATTTGATAACCTAGAGGTGGTGCAAATCCCTCGAAATAAGAACAAGAAGGCTGATGTCTTAAGCAAGTTAGCTACTTTAACCTTTGATCATTTGCACAAGCGAGTGTTAGTTGACGAACTTAAGGAAAAATCAATACATGAAAAACCAATCATAGCAATAGTTGAAAATGTTAAGGAAACTTGGATGACTCCATATTTGAGGTATTTACACGACGTAGGACTACCCATTGATAAGACGGAAGCCAGAAGGATAAAAGTAACGGCCCCAATGCATGAAGTAGTTAATGGTACTCTTTATTGAAAGTCTTATAATGGTCCGTTGTTAAGGTGTTTAACCAATGATGAAGCATTGAAAGTAGTCAAGGAAATGCATGAAGGAGTTTGTTCTCAACACTCCGGCTTCCGTACTGTGGCATCACGGATTATGCGACAAGGATATTTTTGGCCTTCCCTCTATCGAGATGTTACGGAGATAATAAAAACATGTGAGAATTGTCAGAGGCATGGGACCGTTCAGCGTCTTCCAAAGCATGACTTGATACCAGTGTCATCCACTTGGCCGTTCTGCAAATGGGCAATTGATATTGTGGGACCATTCAATAGAAGCACTGGGAATGCTAAGTTCTTGGTGGTAGCAATTGATTTTTTCACAAAATGGGTTGAAGCAAAGGCTTTAGCAAAGATTACAGGAGAAAATGTCAAAAAGTTTATTTGGCATGATATTGTGTGCCGTTATTGGGTTCCAAATGAAATAGTCAGTGATAATGGCAAGCAATTTGCAGAGAATCCATTTCGAAGTTGGTGTGTAGAGCTAGGAATAAAGCAAAATTTTACATTTATTGTTCATCCTCAAGCGAATGGGCAAGTAGAGGTTACTAACAAAGAAATTGTTGCTGGCATTAAGGCACGTTTGGGATTAAGTCAAACTGGTTGGGTAGACGAATTACCAAATGTACTATGGGCACACCGGACAACTCCAAAGCAGAGCACGGGAGAAACACCCTTTAGTTTGGTGTATGGTACATAAGCAGTAATACCAGCTGAGATATGTGTTCTAACGCAACGCATTATGGCGTTTGATATTGAAGCCAATTCTGAAGAATTGAGGGAAAATCGTAACTTGTTGGAGGAAAGAAGATTAATGTCCACCATCCGGCAAGAAGATCACAAGCATAAGATGGCAAAGTATTATAACAAAAAAGTGAAGCATACACAATTTGAAGTTGGTGATTTGGTGTTACGAGATAATGAAGCAAGCAGGCAAATTAAATTTGGAAAACTGGCACCAAAATGGGAAGGACCTTATAAAGTCACAAAATTAAATCAGAATAGGTTGTACATGCTTGCTGCGCCATCCGGCGAGTAATATGAAAGAGCTTGGAATACAATGAATTTAAAGAAATTTTATGCGTAGTACTATATTCATGGGCAGCTTGATCACCTGTCAAATGCAAGAGATATAGTCATGAATGTAAAAATTTCTTTTTGAATATGAATAACAACAATTATTCTTATGGCAATATCTTTCATACATTTTATCCGACCAAGGATTTTTTAGCCCAGGTGTC
Organism: Rutidosis leptorrhynchoides; assembly: GCF_046630445.1. Lineage (NCBI taxonomy): Eukaryota > Viridiplantae > Streptophyta > Magnoliopsida > Asterales > Asteraceae > Rutidosis > Rutidosis leptorrhynchoides. The sequence goes on along the minus strand of NC_092333.1, from coordinate 349,305,802 downwards.
ACATAGCTGTGTGTCATCCCTACCCGCATAAGAAAGATAACCTTTCAGTGGTAGAAGTGCAATCATACTCAAAATGGTTGTATCGATAGTGAGACATGTAGAACTCACTAAAGCATCGAAGCGTTAAAGCGAATCTACAAATGTCATGACACAAAACTTATACACAAAAATGCAAAGCAAAATGGATAGTGGACTATGGCATCCTGCAAACTATTTGAAGGCAAAGATAATTCACAACTTTTCCTCATAAATTTCATGACGGAAAGCGTATAGCGGAAAATATAATTTCAATATTTGAAGGCATAATGGTTGTAAAGTAAAGTATCAATATCTTGTACATTTTTAACTCAGAATGTTTTAATAAATTAAGGCATCTTCGTAGCAATTAAAGCAAGTATAATATTAAAAGTTATGCAAGACATATATACATGAAAGCATAATATTTCATTCATTTTGAGGGGTATAATTTAATACATCATCAATGGTTACATCTGGATTTTTACAAAGACTTTCAAGATCAGAAAATTTCATATTTTCTATTAAAGCACCGGCTGCGTTAGCTTCTATGACAGCATTTTCATTGATCTTTGATGTAATTACTTCAGGCATTGGATTTGGAAGTTCTGGTAGCTTTCTCTTCATAAAATTGAAAAAACTCAACCGTTCAGTAGATTTAGCAAGGCGGGTAAACTCACGAATCCTGTGAGATAACGCTTGACAGTTAAAAATACGGTTCACAAGAGCAGGAATCCCAGCAATCACACATTTTTCATTCTCTTCTTTAGCTTTAAGCTGTTCTTTCAGAACATTATTCTGCTTTACTAGTTCTTCAATCCTGCTCAAGTTTTTCTTTTCTCTGAGTGATAGTTACTTCACTTGTTTATTAAATTCTCCCCTCTGAGTGCTGCAGTTCAAAAAATTCCTCTTCATCATATCATAATCCTTCTTTAAGGATGTAGCCACTTGTTCCAGCTGAGTTATTTTTTCCTTTTCAGCGGAAAGTTTCTCACTCATGGTAATTTCATTGTTCTCAAATTCGGATAAGCGTTGAAGGTCATTTAGCCCAGAAGCAATATTGGGATACTGATGGGCATACCATGGCATTCAAGTAACTCATGAAACCCTCATAAGAGTGTGGTTGTCCATTTAGAAAGGAAGAAAGAACGTCTGTGTCAAGATTGGGAAGAATAATTTGTTTTTGAGAAGAACTAGTGCCAGCTTCTTGTTGAACAGATGACGGTACATTTTGACCAGATCTTCTTCTCTTGGCGTTAGGCGGAAGAGTTGCTAGTATATTATCTTGGTGTGGTACAGTAGCTGTTGGAGATAAAGGAAAATTGTTACTTATAAAAGAGTTCCAATAAGACTCACAAGACTTAAAAGGTGGCATAATGTATAAAGCAGGGTTTGGATTATAAAATCCACCAGTACCGGGTCTAAAAGAAAACAAATTTAGGTTTTGGTTTAATATTTCACATAATTCATTGTTATCATTCTCATTACCCGAGTAACGACGTTCTCTAGAAGCAATTCGGTTCATACCTATGTCTATTTCTTCTTCTTCTTCTTCTTCATCTTCTCCCTCCTCCCTTACAGCATCCTTTCCACGAATGGGAGTATCGTCAATAATTTTCTGTGTGGTAAATTTAAGTTACGAATAAGACGAAGAGCGCATGGCGGTAAGCGGACTAATTTCTGCAAAATTTAAAATAGTCAAAGTGGTTAGTTGGGTCAACATAAAGAAGCATGTTATTTGAAAAGACCCGTCCTAATCCATCTGGACGAAGTCTTCAACAGTTGGTCCCAATGCGAGGTTCTGACCTCTATATGCCATGAACGACTCCATGTAATATGAGCAAATGCACAGTAGAAGATTTCTTTCATACCTGAAAATAAACATGCTTTAAAGTGTTAACCAAAAGGTTGGTGAGTTCATAGGTTTATCATAAAATAATAAAATTCATCATTTTGATTGACCACAAGATTTAAATGCTGCATGGCACAAATGGGCCCGAATCCTATACCCACCTGTAATGTACATGTGATATCTTTTAAATACAGTACACATTTCTCATGTACAAAATCATCTTTCATAAATCTTAGTAACCGTACACATATCTCGTGCACAAAGATAACATACACATAACCTGTGTATAAAATCATTCTCTCGATACATAACATTCACTTTTCATTTCTTTCATAGCTTGGCTTGGTAACCGACCTTAACTTATAATGTGCATAATAATATCCCCAAAACAGAACATCTCGTCTGTATAATAATCATATAAACTTCGAAGTTCTAAACACCACGCCCACTAGCCCTTCCGTCTAGTGAACATTCTGGGTGGGGGTGTTAAACCCGGTAGCTACCTTTAGGATTCGCGTCAATTAGGCATGTACTAATTCTCAAAATTAGTGATGTTCCCTAATTCTTAGGTTACCAAGCAATAATAATCAGGGGGAAAATATTCATATCAATTGTGGCAATTATCACGTCCACATAATTCAATGGTGGCAATTATCAAGTCCACATAATTCATTCGAGGAATGTTTTGCTTGTGTCTATCTCGTCAAACATTTATAAAAGCATTTCATGTATTCGCAGTTAAAAATGTATTTCAAAAGTATTTAATAAAGCAGTTGTAAAAGTAGCGCATGTATTCTCAGTCCCAAAAATGTAAAGAGTAAAAGGGAATCAAATGAACTCACAATACGATATTTTGTAGTAAAAATATGCACACGACGATACTGAACAATGCAAGGTTGGCCTCGGATTCACGAACCTATATCAATACTATATATATTAACACATATAATTGTAATCGAACAAATCTATATATTATTATTAGTGATATATTTGTTATATTTAATAATTTATAGGTGTCATAAATAATTTAATTAAATATATCTATTTTATATACTTTAGATAAATAATTAGTAAGAATATTAATATAATTATGTTACATGTATTAAATGTAGTTATTTATAGATAAAAATATTTGTTTGTCATAATAATAATTATAGTAATGGTAGTAATAATAAAATTAATAATTTTATTTAATTTGTAACTTAATTGTTTCTATAATAATATTTTTAACTATACTCATAATAATAATAAGAATGTTACTAATATTAAAAATGAAAATAATGATAATATTAATAATATTGATAAAAATTAATATTAATAATGTTAATAATAATTTTACTAAGAATGATAATGTGAACAATCATGCTAATATTTATATTCCTAATAATGATAATATTGATAATAATAATAATAATAATAATAATAATAATAATAACAATAATAATAATAATAATAATAATAATAATAATAATAATAATAATAATAATAATAATAATAATAATAATGGTAATAGAAATAAAAATAAGAATGTATACCCTTTCCAAGCTTTTTATAAAAAGAATGCCCCAAGCAGGACTCGAACCCGAGACCTCTTGCTTACCCATAACACCACTAACCACTCCACCCCTTTCTGTTTTTCTAGTGTAATTCAAAACTGATACATATTTAACCCGTCATCTATTTCGTCAACATAATTTCAATCGTAGTAGTAGGCCAACGAAAATACATCAATTACGGCCCAACAGTAAATGAAGGACTTCGGCCCATCAAGGAAATGTTAGTTTCGACCCAAAACAATAAAATGGAACATGGCCCAATCTAGGATCCATATTAATCACACTGTAAGGAAAAAATGACCTATCAGTCTCCTGCCCTTTTTTCCTTTCAATTCGTGGCACCAACTACCCATCATCATAGATAATCATCAACAAATCTCTTCATCAATCATCACCATCGGCATCATATATCATCACCAACATCTCGATCACCATCATGTAACAAAATCATCATCATCTTTAATCAAACCATCATCATAATCATTAATATAAATAAAACTGTTATCATCATCATCGTCATATCTTCTTCACCGTTCGTATATAATCTTCATCATTCCCAACATAGTAACAGAATTAAAGATATCACTGTTTTTGCATCTAACCTTCGATGGTCTGACCGAAAAGGAAAGAGAAAAAAAAATAATATTGCAGGTGCATTCGAATGATGATGCATTGCTTCGATATATTTATGTTTGATTGTCGAGTAAAACAAGCTTAAAGGTGGTCATAGTTAAGATCTTAAGTCTCGAAAGTATAGTGGGTCTTGATGATTTAAAAAGGGTGACTCTTTAGTTGGGTTCTCAGCCTATTGTACAACAGAAACAGCAGACCATTGCTGCAGCAACAATCGTAATTGTATCAGTCGTATGCGATTTGGTTTGTTGTAGTTTGAAGATGGTTATCAATGGGGATGGTGATCTAGGTAAAAGAAAAATATAACAGCGGTAAGTAACTTAAGAAAAGAAAAAAAAATCATATCATCGCCAGTGGGAAGGGACTGTTTTGATGATCATACGGTGGATAGCAGCAGTTTGTGAGGAGGTTGATCAAGAAGGTGGTTTCACGATGGTAACAAAAATATAAAAATGGGTTTCGGTTAATGATGGTGTACGGTTTAGGATGATGAAGGTTGATGGTGGTTTTGGAAGTGGTTTAATGATGTTTATCTACATATAGTGTTGTAGTGGTGGGTTATGGTAGAGAAGAAGAAGAAGAGAGTGGAGACCAGTTATTGAAGGTGGTGGAGAGTTGAGGCGGGTGTAGGTAGATTCCCGAAAATATAATAAAGAAAGAAAAGAGATAGAGAAAGAAGGAGGTGGTGGTGGATTGGTGGGCGATGGAGGATGTGGGTGGTTGCGGTGGTTGGGCAGCCGGTGATTGTGAAGATGGTGGTCTTAACTTTGGTCGATGGAAAATAAGAAGCAAAGGGGGTTGGTGATGTTTTCTATTATTTTATGTAATTATATATATAAAGAAAATGGTAGTAGTTGAATGATAGTTTCATTAAAAGAAAAACATAAGTTAGATATTTTTATAGGTATTGGATATTGGGTTAATGGTCAGTAAACGAAAATGAAACAGAAGTAGATGTAATGTCAATCAAAAACAGTAATTAAATGATAATTATTCGTATTCAATTAACAATCCGTGAATTTCTATTGTCCATATGTTTTAGTGATGTGTAAGTTTAACAGAAAGTAATTTAGGAGATCATATTAAGATATGTGTGTGATAATACAATATACTAGTATATTCTAAAGCAAACAAGTGTGCACAACATAGCCATCAAAAGATTTGGAATCTTATTACCGACGTTAGTTAATACGCATATTAAAATTATTCAGAAAAATTCCAAATTTTTAAATTAACTATAATTATTTATTTCGGTATTTTTGGTATAAAATTCAGTCACTAACTATTAAATAAAAAATTACATTAATTATTCACACCCAACCCTAAGTAAAATATAAAAAGTTTTAAAATTTAACAAACAGCTCCTAATTACATTTTTAATAAGCCTAAAATTTATAGAACTTATTTTCGTATCACCGTTTATTTTAAAATTTCATAAGTTTGAATTTAACTTGCTTAATATCAATCTGAACAACAAACGAGTATTAAAATCAGTTAATATTTATTTTTAATATACTTTATTTATATATAGAGATATATTTTAAATAATAATTATTCTAATATCCTATTTTTATTTTATTAATTTTTAATAACTACAACATATAATACTTCAAATTATATTTCGAATTATTATTTATATATACATACACACATATCTATTTATAATTAATTGTTCGTGAATCGTCGAGAACAGTCGAAGGGTAATTGAATATATGAAATAGTTCAAAATTTCTGAGACTCATCATTACAGACTTTGCTTATTGTGTCGAAATCAAATAAGGATTAATTTTAAATTTGGTCGAAAATTTCGGGTCGTCACATTATTAGTATACATGGCAAAAATAAACTCTTACTCTTTCTCCCAAGAAGAACACAGGCATAGCCTTGCGTGATATTCCAATCTTCGCTTACGGATGTCAATGATAGCATATGTTCCTCATATTTGACATCGTTGATTTGTTTGGCTTTCAGTTTTTTAAGCAAAGCGTTCTCTTTGCTATTTAATCTCGGAAATGTAACTGATACGGGATGAATGTATTTATGCCAAAATCGCACAGATGAGTACTTGTTAGCAATTGCATCTTCATTCATGAAGATAAAAGAAGTGTGCCAATCATGACAGGGATGATCAAGTGCAGGTCTCAAAAATCCATCGACATTGCAGAATGTAAACTAACCCTTTTCGTAAGATGATATACGCACCAAAGAGCAAAATATTCAAACAGATGGCACTATTTTACTCACATGACAGTACATCTCAAATATGAGAATTTTTCGAATAGATGCTGGTTCGAATTGGCCAACGGCAACTCCGTAAAACTGACAAACTTCTAAGAAGAATGGTGTAAAGGGCAGTCGCAAACAATAATTGAAAAATGAATAGCCATAGACAGCAACCATGTCGGGAGGTGGCGAACAAGCTCTAGCATTAATTGAGGGAATTATTGGCTCAACACCAGCTAATCTTGGAAAACGTTGCAATAGCAGTGCCAAGTATTTGTCATTCACTAAACTACGAGTAGTTGTAACGTCTTTTATGGTCGCCATTGAGGTTTTAATGAAATAGGAAGGGAAGAAGATATTAATGGTAAAAGATGAAGATTGGTAAGAAAAAGCTGTAAAAGTGAAAGTTCGATTAGGGTTGTTTGGCAGTTAAAAAGGAAGAAGGATATGACAGATGTGACTGATGGTAATTTTGGGGGTTTCATTTTCAACCACACACGTGTATGGTCAGAATTGATTCGATAAACGCGCCTTTTGCTCCTGGGAAACCCAAGAATCGACCTATTTCAAACTTCAAATTTTAAGTTTAATAACTTTAACTTTTTGCTAAAGTTTAAGTCATCAAACTGGGGGGGACATAATGGTGTATCCTATCGAATAAACGCATAAAGGCATAATATTCGCTTGAAATTAGCATCAAGAACACTGGGAACAACAATTTTGTGAAATTGTCCGTCCAGCGTTCTCCGCTGTGCAGGCTGCTTCCGTCATGCGTAAGCCCAGAAGGCCGCCTAGCGCTTAAGCCCTGACCGGAGAGCGTCACATCCAGTGCAAATATCGGATCAAGAATAACAGAACGCAGCATCATCTGACACGTGTCCCCGAGCACACCGGTGGATCTATCACTATAAATAGACCCATTGGGTCATCATTTTACACATTCAGGCACTCCGATAATTTGTGACCAGAGATTTCACCTTTCTCTCTCACATAGTATTTTCTCTCACTAGAAGTCATCCGACTAGTAGCTCAATGCTCAGCGGACATAGATTGATTAAGCCAACCCACAGATTTCTATATCCGTAATCCGGGTCTGCATGGATTATTTCCCGAGGGAAAACATCAATCGGCAACATTCCCCCACTTCTAGCTAGATACTTGTAGTATTTGTGTTGACACACTAAGCCTTACGTCATAAGAAAATAGGTGTCAATAACGTACAACACTAAATCCACAATATCACGAGCTAGCACAAACGATAGCATATAACACGAACAATATAATATGCTATACTACAACACATAACCATGGTTAACCAATCGTACAAGGGAATGATGCTCGTAAGAGACCATCGGAGTTCATAACATCCATTAGTGTACTTAACACCGCGTTATCACTAATCCCCCGGGTGATGTATTAACACCACGACTAACTCACCCCCATGACAATGTGGTGTCTTAAACACTGTGACTATCCCACATGTCAATCAAACCCATGAGTGGTGTCTTAAACACCGCAACTATCTCACTCCCATGACAATGTGGTGTCTTAAACACCGCGACTAACCCACATGTTAATCAAACCATGAGTGGTGTCTTGAACACCGCGACCATTCCACTCCCATGACGATGTGGTGTCTTAAACACCGTGACTAACCCACATGTCAATCAAACCATGAGTGGTGTCTTGAACACCGCGATAATCCCACTCGTTACGTAGAATGTGGTGTTTTAAACACCGCGACTAACCCACATTTCACGTTACACAAATAAATACATTATATACGTACACGCATAATTATTCCACTCACTTCAAGATGCCCACACAAGTCATGTATGTAAATCGCCTCCAAACGCAACCAAGCACCTTTTACCTATAATACGCATATCGGTATACAAACAATCAAAATACATTATCTACGAGAGAATTTGACTCCAACACCCTTAACCAAGGGTTTATACCGACCTCCACAAATCGCCCATTTAGACACCTAAAGGGGACTTCACCAATTACCACTACGGGTGGTAATTTCGACCCATCAAACAAGTATAATTTAACCTAAATTATACTTGGTACCCTTTAAACTAACCTAGCTCTTAACACTAAATTACTACTTAGGTAGTAATCATTTCAAACGCCAATTAACACTTAACAAAAGTGCTTATCATCTAATTAATCCAAAATTAGTGTCATTACCAAATTTGACCCAATTCAATTCACCCTTTTGACATAATTCCCGAATGCCTCCTTAATCACTAACGGCTAGTGATTAACTTTCCAAAACACCATTTGACGCATGAACCGAGCATTTACATACTCGATTCTTCAAATCTTGACTCAAAACTTAGTTTGACACCAAATCAAGGTTAACACCCATCTAGGCTAGCAAACTTGTTCTTTAAGAACATCAAAACACTAACACAATAAAATCTAGTGATTTATCACCCAAACCAAGACCAAATTCGTCCTCGAACCCTAAATCCACAATAATCAGGTTTACTTACACAATACATATAACAAAACCCCCGATTTCAAGAGAAATGGGGTTTAGAACCCTAACTAGCTCCAACCCTAAACATGAACAAGAACCTTACAATTAAATTTGGAGTTAGAGCTTAACACCACAACCAAAACGTAGCCAAGAACGAGATGAACAACATTAACACTCGAGCTTTTGATCGATTCAAACTTCTTCTTCTCCAAAACCCCAAATCTCTCTCTAGAATTCTCTCTCTCTCTCTCTCTAAGATTGATGAGAGTGTTTGTGGATGTGAAAGTGATCCAAAATTGGATCTAAAACTGCTAATATGGCCACAGTTCCGTTCTTAAGTGAAAAGACCAAAAAGTCCTTCATTTATCTCAAAATAGAAAAAGGCTCGAAAACTGTCCCAGGTGAGGTGTGCGGCGCGCACCCTTGACCTTGCGCGGCGCGCACAGAGGTCAGAACAGCCTGCTAGTTTTTAAACTTATTCCACGCTTCACACACTTAATGTACACCATAAATACACGATGTACAATAAATATTTGGGTCTTACATTTCCTTTCTACAATCCCATTTTGTTGAGGAGTGTGAACAATAGAAGTTTGATGTATAATACCCTTACTTCTTAAAAAATTATTCATTTTGTGATTAACAAACTCTGTTCCATTATCACTTCTTATGATTTTTACTTTTTTATTAAACTGAGTTTGAATTAAATTCACAAATGTCAAAATATTTTCAAAGGTTCATTTTTACTTTTCAACACAAAAATTTAAAGACCTCTTGAGTAATCATCAACAATGGTTAAAAAAAAATATACTTATAACCTTCTCTGCTTTGAAGTTTAAATGGACCCCAAAGATCCAAGTGTATTAAATCACCTAACCCTTGTGACTTATGATCACTAAGAGGGAAGGGATCCCTGCCTTATGGCATATATCACAGGGATGATTTTCTTTTAAATCTTTCAAATTTAGTTTTTTTTTAACACTTTTAAAACTTGGTCTGATGGATGACCAAGCCTAGCATGCCATTGCTGAGCAGGAACAAAATGCACACAAACATTACATGGCATACCTAATATATTCACATTATGTTCATCAAACATGTAAAGTCCATCAGATTGACTACCAGTCCCTACTGTTGTCTTTGCTTTCAAATCCTGAATAAAACACTTATTTCATCAAAACTTACAATAAGTTTACTATCTTTGGATAGTTTGTGTACAGATAACAAACTGACACAGTATTCTGGAACAACCAGGATATCATAAAGTATAACCTTTTTTGATAATTATAAGTTTCCAACTTTTATAATTTTGGCTTGAGTTCCATTTGGATGACCCACAATCAAATTTAATTGTGAAATATCAATAATGTCATTTAAACCAGTTTCAGACACAGTCATGTGCTGATTGGCACCATAATCTATAATCCAATCAATACTTTTACTTTTATTTTTATTACAAGTATAACCATTAAAAAATCTTTTGAAGTTGGTATTAAAGAACACATTATAATTCATGAAATTACATGCCATTTTGGCATTTGCATCTATAGGTGGAGCATTATCATTAATGAGACTGAGAAGCTTCATTAGTTAATCATTGGTAAGACTAGCAGGAGCAGAATCAGAACATTCATCTTTATTAGTTACACTATTATTAGAATAGGATTTATTAGTTTGATTTCCACTATTTCTTCTTTTAAAAGATGGTGGATATCCAATGATTTCAAAACACCTATCTATAATGTGACCAGTCTTATTACACTTTTTACATTTTAAGTTATGATTAGAGGTTCTGTTATTGCTGAAGTTATTATTGTTACTTGCATAACCTCCTGAATTATTTCCATCTTTGTTAAATTTATTATTAGATTGTGTAGCAAAAGCACTAGTTTGTGTTTTAACAAATTCATCAAAAGAGATTCCTTTATAGGGCTCTTCTCTTGAAATTAAAGCATAAGCTTCTTTAACACCCATAATTGCATCTCTGAGTAAGATATTACTTCTAACAGTTGAATATTCATCATTTAAACCAATTAAAAACTGCATTAACTTCATCATCTTTGTATGTTCTTTAAATGATGTAGCTGTTGCACAAGTGCAGGCAGTTGCACCACATGTACAAATTGGTGATGACACCATAGGATCATATTGTTTCCCCAAAGTGTTAAGCTTATGATAATATTCAGATAGAGAACAATCACTTTGTTTTAAAGTATTAATTTGATGATGTAAGTTATATATGATAGAAGTAACAATCTTATCATAGGTTTCTTTAAGTTCATTCCATACATCTGTTGCATTAGTTGAAAAGATTTGACCAAAATAAAGATCTTCAGTTACATACCCAAGAATCTAGGATAGAACAACAGAGTTGCATCTATCCCATTGAGAGGCAAGAACCTCATCTATTTGACTTCTTACAACAGTTCCATTAATAAAGCCAATTTTATTCTTAGTAGATAGAGCCAATTTCATTGACCTACTCCATATATTATAGGTTTCTGTTCCCTTTAACTTGATTGAAGTTATTGATGTTCCAGTTGTATCATTAGAATGAAGATAAAGTGGATCATTGAAATCCAACTTGTTAATATGTGTAGTAGAAGTACTATCACCCATCTTATACACAAAAAATCAGATAGATAAAAAATTATCAACAAGAAAGCAACAAATACAACCAATTGACTAATTAATCTGATATGTGCTTGATCAGGTTTTCACAAGTTTCAAGGAATTTGGATCAAGAGTTGGGCACAGTGATTAATCAATCAATCAATTTAAACCAGATAATTAACAACACATAGACAAGGGACAATAAAGCAGTTAAGAAAGCCAAATAATATGAATAAACGCGAGACTCCCCTTTGAAGATCAAAAGAAATTAGCAAGAAGATGAAGAATTATCAGCGGAAGACTTTGATTAGCAGGCTAAAAACCCTAACCCTAATCTGAAAAATTAGGGTTTCGATGAGTATCACCACCCACAATTCAATGGTCAACAATCGAACCTACAAAAACCACTTCTAATCTCCAAGAAGCCTCAATCAAAAACTAATGAACACGGAATCACGAAGTACCCTAGAACTTCAATCGAATCACAATCAAGAGCATACCCGCTCTGATACCATGTAAAACTGAATACCACGAATCACAATACTTCAAATAATCACCAAGATTACAAGATTCAAACCAAAATTTAATCCAGAAACTAATTAAAATCAATCTACAGCAATTATCAACCGTATTCTCAAAGATGAAATACAGGAAACAAACTAACACACAATCAAGCCACAAGATGTGGATTGATTCAAATCACTCAAAGAGGAAAAGATTTATGTAATCTGGAGAAGAGAGTAAAAGAATTTGAGAGCAAAATATGATCGAGCAATTGAGTTGTTCAAACCCTAATCTGACACCTTCTTCTCTTTTATACCAGCAGATATAAACTTTGGCAAGATGGCAGAAATGACCCCTCAACTCTTCAAGTTGGAAGAACTAACACAAAATAATGAATAAATTAAACTTATTAAATTAAATAGTCTTCTTAAGCTGCTGCACTTCCATTCTGCACAACATAACTTGATCAAAACCAAATCTACTACAACCTGAATAGCTTTAAGATCAACTGCATCACGGTAACTTTAAATCCTGCAAAACATTCTAGAACAAACCGCATATAAGAAAAAATTGATATCGTAAGTTTCAAAATAAGTTTGTTATAATGTATCATTTTGAACAAGTATAAAGTAGGCCTTTTTATACAAAAGTTTTGCGTATGTATAAAAAAAGTCGTCGTTGATTGTTCGAGAGCCAATATGAACTATTACTTATATACCCTATATATAGGGTTGGGTTCTAACGAGAAACAACTAAGTATATGGAACTCAAGAACTATTCCTAACCATTAAATATATAAAATTTCAATAGTTGCAATTTTTAAATTTATATCAAAAGAACATATCAGTAAATTGACCTTTTTAATGACATCAACAATATCACTTTTTGTTGGTGCACATGCATATTTTAAGGAAACCAAAATAAACTGTATATTACGAGTACTATACTATTAATTTAATTGGTTGAAAATCGTATATTAAGCCAACACTCGTGTCTATATGTAGTGATTAACACCTTTTTAAACTCTTCTATTTTGTTTACTTCAAGTGGGCCGTAAAAATATCGGGTTGATATCAATTTGCTTGGGTAAAAGATATATAAATTGGACTTAATGGGCCCTACAAATTAGTGGGCCCTGCGCCTTGGCACATATTGCCCTTGCCAATTCCCGGGCCTGCCTCTCATAGCAAGAGGTCAGGGGTTCGACTTATGTGGGGTGCATCATTGCACACTAGGTTGCCCATTTACCCTTGAATTCCACCCAAGGGTGCCTTTCGCACATCGTGTTGTGGGGGCAGTAAGGGAGGGGGATTTTACCGCCCGCCCATGCCCTCGGATTGAATCGGGTTTCCTCCTGGGCAGCAGTTGGAAGCGGGTTATGCAACCGTGGGAGATGAAAAATAAGTCCGTATACATTTATGTTACTCCGTAGCTGATAGTACGACTTTTGTACATTATTTTGTGTTTTTTTATTTGACAAAAATAACGAAATTTCAAATAGAAACGAGAATGTTTTTTAAAAACGAATTCAACCCATGGTTACAAAATACAACCGAAAGAGGCTTGAACCTAAAAACCACAAACTAACAAACAAATATCTATAACCGAGTCTTCACGAGAATAAAACTAAACTAATAAAACTAAACCAAATGAACTTGATAAACAAATAAACAACAACCAATAACGAAACGAAACAAACATTCAACCTAACGACCTGTTTTTTCAATCTACCATTAACCGTCTCATGACGAATCTTTTTACCCACCCAGTTGTTGAACTTAAAAGATAAGACATTTGAAGATCCATTACCGACCAAAGTAGCCGTAGAGCGGTCTAATAAACCCTTGATATCGCGTAAAACTAATGTTTTTACCAAAGAGATCCACTTCATTACACATGAATTCGAGCAAAACAGATGTATAAATGCACTAATCAACTTTGTTTTGCAAAAAATGAATTTAAAATCACAAATTGTAGAAAAGCCTGAATACTCAAGAAAAAGAGCCAAAATTAGGGTATTCCAACCCTAAATCAAGATTTGCCCTAGAAGATCACCACAGAAGCTCAAGATTACTAACGGAGATTGCCAGTACTTAATTAAGAGACATATACGAAGATCTAACAAGAACCTACATCTGAAACATATACAAAGATTATGACGTTCCAAGACTTATACACACTGAAAAACACATACAAAACTCTAACAACACTATACTTCAAATTCAACCGCAAGGAACTTCAAAAAATAATCTCGGACTTGTGTGACACTATACTAAGAAGTTTAACGTGAGACGACATGTCCTAATCCATAAGGACGAATACAATAACATATGATTACATTGTGAGGTATTTGACCTCTAAATGATACATTTTACAAACATTGCATTCGTTTTTAAAAGACAAACTTTCATTACATCAAAAGTTAACAGGCATGCATACCATTTCATAATATATCAAACTATCAATGACGTAACAATAATCTTGTTGAACTCAACGACTCGAATGCAACGTCTTTCGAAATATGTCATGAATGACTCCAAGTAATATCTCTAAAATGAGCTAATGCACAGCGGAAGATTTCTTTAATACTTGAGAATAAACATGCTTTAAAGTGTCAACCAAAAAGTTGGTGAGTTCATTAGTTTATCATAATCGATCATTTTCATAATTTTAATAGACCACAAGATTTTCATATTTATAAACATAATTCCCATAGCAGAATCCGCTCGTCTACATAAAGGTAAAATCATTCATATGGTGAACACGTGGTAACCGACATTAACAAGATGCATATTAAATATCCCCAAAACAGAATCCTCTCGTCTGTATAACAGAATCCTCTCGTCTGTATAATAATCGAAGTACTAAAGCATCCGTACCTCGGATGAGGTTTGTTAGGCCTATAGATCTATCTTTAGGATTCACGTCAATTAAGGGTACTGTTCCCTAATTCTTAGGTTACCAAGCTAAAGGGGTGATATTCGATTTCGATAATCCAACCATAGAATGTAGTTTTAAGTACTTGTGTCTATTTCGTCAAACATTTATAAAAGAAGCGCATGTATTCTCAGTCCCAAAAATATATATTGCAAAAGCATTTAAAAATGGAGCAAATGAAACTCCCATTACTGTATTTCGTAGCAATTATGCATATGACGACACTGAACAAGTGCAGGGTTGGCCTCGGATTCACGAACCTATATTAAGTATATATATTTATATGTTGGTCAATATCTGTCTAACAATTTAGGTCAAGTAGTAGTGTATCACAATCTTAATGCTCGAGATTATCAGGCAAAAGTCAACAAAAGTCAATTTGATCCAAAATGACTTCCAAAATCTATACATGTTTATTATATACATAAATATAGTCGTTATATATATATTTAAATATATTTATCAGATTTTTAATAGAGTAAATAATACAAGTCAATTATTAATAATTAAAATTTATATTAAAGTTTATATATAATAAAAATATACTTTTATATATCTTAGGTAATAAAATTTATAAAGTTCACTTAATATCATAAAAATATAGTAGTATGTGTTATTAATGTAATTATATTACGTATGGTAAAAATATCTTTGTATCACATTTTTATTTGGTAAAATAATATTGATAAATAAAAGTTGTATTATTTTGTAATAATATTAATATTAATTAGTTTAATAATAATAATAAAAATAATAATAATAATAATAATAATAATAATAATAATAATAATAATAATAATAATAATAATAATAATAATAATAATAATAATAATAATAATAATATTTATATTTACTAATGAAAAATATAATTTTTATAATAAATAATAATCTTTTATAGTAATGCTAATGTCATAATAATAATATTACTAATAATGATATAAATAATGAAAACAATATTTTTATCTTAATAATATTTTAACTGAATCATGATACACATACTCATTATTTCCTAATCGATTTGTTTAATAGCTTTTAGTTCTCTTTTACATCGCATTCATAATAATGATAATAATAGTAATCATAATAATTATATGATACTAATATTAGTTTTAATGATAATGATACTAGTAATAATAGATATTATAACAATATTAATGATAATACTAATAATAATAATATTAATAATAATAATAACAATAATAATAATAATAATAATAATAATAATAATAATAATAATAATAATAATAATTTTAATGATAATATTTATACTAATAATGATAATGATAATAATAATAATAATAATTAGATAATAATAATAACGACGATAGTAATAATAATCATTTTAACAATGATACTTAAAATTATAGATAATTTAATTGACTATATCTTTTAATCCATTCATCGAAACCATACGCTTTCTAAATGAGAAGTTATTAATTTTTCGCCAGCTTTCCAACGACATGCATATCATATACTTTATCTCAGTAGCATATGTATTAAATTCATTATTTATCATAAACTATTTAATGACAAAAATTAAACGTACAAGCATGCATAATCCAATATACTTGAGCACTAGTCAGGGATACACTATTAATATATAAAAGTTAAGTTATGAGTGCTCACGTATCAATATTGAGATTCAATATTGCAGGAAAATACGTCGACGCAACGGACACGATAAACACTAGGTTGACCTCACGAGCCATACCCCTGATCCATACCCATAACCTCCATAGCTATAACCCATAATTTCCTTAGCTCTATCCCACTCATAAAACCCATTTTGAAATAACTCGCTCATGACCTCGTCGTAGTATTTTATGTATAATACTAATAATAATACTAATAATATCGCTTCTAATACTACTAATATCAAAGTAATAAGGTTATTAATAATAATCTTAATATTAATAATAATAATAATAATAATAATAATAATAATAATAATAATAATAATAATAATAATAATAATAATAATAATAATAATATAAATAATTTTTATATATGGAGAGAGTTCGAGCGAGATGGATGCAAACTGGAACCAGAAATCGTTTGCTTTTATAGGATCTTTTCTAGAACCGATACTCATGCGATCGCATGAGTGTCAAGTGATATCTCCATGCATTCGCATGGATCAAATGGCCAGCTAACATTCGTAAACATTTCCTTGCCGACACTTATGTTTATAATAAATATATTATTTAATATATAATATATTTAATCTTTAGAATTAATTAAATATTATATTATATTCTCGTGCATAGTTGATTTGTAATTTTAGCACCGATGAATTGTACGTTGACTCTCAACTTACGTACCGGTTCCGGTTTCTCGAACGCATTCTCGTACGCTAAGAAAACTAGCACTTTACGTTTCGTGACGTGTACCTTTATCAATAATTGAACTTAATCACCTATAGACTATATTACTCAAAATATAACCTTTACATTTGAGTGTTGTAGTCATTTGCTTCTATAAATCAATGTCTCGTTGGTTATCAAAATATATTATTTTAAATCAAACGTTTTGTGACTAAATTAGAATATATATATATATATATATATTTATATTTTCATTTCAAAATATAAATTTGAATTATTTATTTAACAATATATAGTTTTTCAAAACTAATTATATTCAAAACTTATATATTTTGAAATCGTTTAATTAATAAGAAGTATTACTTCGTAACATTTGTATTTTAAAGCTTAAAATTGATTGATATAAATCATTTATGTACAAACGCTCATTTAATAAAACATTCTAATAATTATATTATATTCAAAATCATTTTATTACAAATGTTATAATAGTAGAAGTTGTTATATCATAATACGTTCTTAATAATAAAAGTCTATTATATCGAAAAACCTTTTCGTTTAAGAAAGAAAAACATATATGAATCATAACAGGTTTCAAGTTTTTAACTTACAGTTTATTCATGACTCGTAGGGTTAATTCTAAAGGATACTTAAACGTACGAAATCATTCTAATGTAAAACGTCGATATCTATATTCTAAATTATCTATATTCCATAGTATTACTTTTCATATTAGATATTATGAAAGCTATTAATTTTCGTAACAAATGTCACGAGGATAATATTGTAAATTATGAATTGGAAATCAAACAGAAACCTCCACTAACCCTTGTCTAGTTCCCGTTACTTTACACTTTTGTTCTTACTTGAAAATCACTTTACCATTTTCCGAATACCGTTAAAAAGGAAAGGTTTCCTAATTCAAAGTGGACCTCTCAACAGAGACACGTAAATCATATCATAATGAATCTTGATAACTCAATCATTTGATATTATCTTATAATTCTATCAATAAACATATTGAAGCAAATACATTCATGTAAAGTATTATACATTTAAATACTTTGTTAACATTTCAGGTTTACACACATATATATATATATATAATCATATCCATTTAATTAATGGTTCGTGCATCGTCGGAATTTGGTCGAGGTTAAATGAATGTATGAACACGGTTTAATATTTATGAAATTCAACTTAACAAACTTTGCTTATCGTGTCGGAATAATATAAAATTAAATTTAAATTTGGTCGAAAATTTCCGGTTGTCACAGTACCTACCCGTTAAAGAAATTTCATCCCGAAATTTGATTGGAATGGTCATGGCTGACAATAAGTATGTCTTTGTGACGCATATGGGCTGGAAATTAAAGTTTTATCATCATTGAGTAATATAGATAAAAAAAAATTAGTTTATTTGAAGAGTACGAGTGAAGCTATCACAAAAGAGTGAAATGAGAAAATAGAGATTTGCCTTATCTTTTAACGTCATCACGGTTGATCTCCAGATTAAAGAAAATCTTTGTAATCCATACAGGATTTGATTCTTCGGTGATTAACTGGATTATGATCCTCTTCGATTTAATGCGATAATCCATCTCGATTTCTCTGTCGGATATTTCACTATAAATCCACCTCCTTCATTTCCTTACAACTCACACCTTCTATTCTTTCTCCCTCAACTCATACTTTAAAGCATTCATCAATATGCTTCATCCAGTTTTGCTTCTTGATATATTCCTAGCTTTCATATCTGTCATTCTTCTTTTTCATCTACCGCCGAAAGAATCTATTTACTTCTACTATACCCTTGGGTTTATAGTGTTTTTAGTTCTCCCTTGTCTTTACATTGCTATATGCATCGATATATACGGCCTGTAATTTCTGAGTTGTTGTTGAGCTTTATATTTTCCCTTACATTTCAAAATTCCTGCTTCTGTCGTTTATAATCATTGTCACCTACAGTTAATGCTCTCTTCTATTTGCTGTAATTTATACTCCAATTTCTATTTTGGATCTTCATGCTCTGTTTTCTCTTCTATCTATTAAGCACATCAAGTAATGGTCCAGAATTCGTAGTTATGAAGTTTTGAATGAACATGGCTAATGTTCTAAGAAGGAAATTTTGATGGCACGATCTTGATTTGTCAAATTACCAGAATACCTCGGAAAAGACCGAATCATCAAAAATATTTTCTTGATATGTTTAGAGGTTAAGTAGAATACAAGAGTCGTGTAACATGGCACATGATGATGTTATGATCTGTGAATCATCATGTTCCATTTAGAAACTCAGCATGAATTACTGTAACATAATCACGTTGATCAAGTGTCATTATATTATACTAACTCATGCTTCAGTTTCCAACACGACTTCAAAACATTCTTATTTTAAACTCGAAGGTTTTAGATTTAGAAACTAAAATAGTTTCTTTTATGATGTAATACAGATAGCACGAAGAGATAAATAATCCCATATAAGAATAGTTTTGAATATATCTTCAGGATTATCGAAGATATTTATAATGAAAGATTCGATAATGTTTTAGAATTTTTAAAATATCTGGAATCAAAGGATGATGCGGGAAGTTTGTCTGTGAAGGTTTAGAATAAGGAATAAGGTGTTTGCTAAAGATTTCAGCAGACACTGAATCATTTGGATTCTTTGAAGGTAGATTTCGTCTTTGTGACTTGTCCACAGCCTCCTTCATGGTTTGCTCAATCAATTTTTTCAGTACCAAATCTTCTCTTTTTCTGAGCTTTCCCAACACACTATTCTTTATCATTAAACTTTTTACTGTTAAGGTCGTTTACAGTTTTTGCTGCTTCATCAGCATTTTTCAAAAATTTCGAGAATTAGTTCGTAGTTTATGGTGTTTTTCAGAAACTTCACATTCGAAGTATTAAGTCTTGGAAATAGACGTTATATGTATATATATAACTGTTGAAGTGAAAAAGCTGCGAGATTCGAGATTGATGTTTTATGATTTTTGATAGTTGGTATGGCAATTATTGTTACAGGATGCAGATGAGTAGATGATGGGGTCTCAATGAGTACATATAATGATTTTTCGGAGATACTTACTCCAAAGGGTAATGAAGTTGCTGGTACATTTGATGATAATGTCGTGGAATATAAAAGGTTCTTTGGTAACAAAAGGGTACTCGTATATATCAGGGTTATAATAAGGCTACTCCGGATGAAAAATCAAAATTGATTTGCTGGAGCTGTGATAGAATTTGCTACTTTGAAAAGGAATCGTAAAGTTATTTTTTGCTAATAAATGCCAAAGGATCTGACACGGATACGTGTTAAACTATGACTTTGGTTTCGAGAGTTTTTCAGGTGCATGACTGTGGGTAACATGTGGTTGGATCATCATCTCGATTGTTCATTATTTGAAGTGTCTTTAGGAATTTCGAGGGGTTTGAACATAGATTGTAATCGTTAATATACATATGATGTTCTAGGATTTTGAATGATACAAATATTTTTCTGGGTTTTATGAATAAATGTGATGTTCTAGCACAGTTTTGAAGTCAAAGTATAGCTTTAAAAGATGTAAGGATTTAGAGTGATGATATCGGTTATATTTCGATTTGGATTCTGATCTGTTAAAATCAGAATATGTAATTGGATTTGAATGAAAATGGTTGTTCTGATTTCTATGAAAGAATGTATATCGTTATGAAAGTAATGAATATAGTTGATGATTGCTGAATCAGAATCGAAGAATGTAACCTATTAATTGTGAATTTATATATCTCTCGGGTATAACCTACCCGTTAAAAAAAAATTCACAAGTAATATTTTGTACAAGAGAATTTTCATTACAATCTTTATGAAAATGTGTGTATATTTTCTTTAGGTGTAATACAAATTTAATGAGTTAATATACTATTA
Organism: Rutidosis leptorrhynchoides; assembly: GCF_046630445.1. Classification (NCBI taxonomy): domain Eukaryota; kingdom Viridiplantae; phylum Streptophyta; class Magnoliopsida; order Asterales; family Asteraceae; genus Rutidosis; species Rutidosis leptorrhynchoides. The sequence goes on along the minus strand of NC_092333.1, from coordinate 349,284,747 downwards.
AACTCATTTGATTTTTCGGCTGGAACTAGAAATGAATAATCTCTAACATTAGAGATTACATAATCTTCACAGAGTATTTCACTAATGTGATCAATACTTCATTATTTATTCTTATGGATATTTCCTTAGTGAATCATGTTGATGCTCATAGAACTCTTGCTAACTTCGCAAGGTACGAATGATGTTTTCTAGTAATTTTCGAGTATATCGAAAGTGTAAAATCAAACATGTAATTGAATAATACACTTGGATTATTATGAAACGGAATTTATTGAGTTGTAACAGAGATTGTGGTTAACGATAGTTAAGTCGTTAATCGAAGGATTATAGCATATTAGTAATATGAATTTAACTGAGTAGTATCTACCCTTTTTCAATTCATACATAATAGCTTACTACAAAAAGATTTATGATGGTTTCAAAATTTATATATATAAGATATACATATAAATTCTTCAGAGGAATTGAGTTAATACTTCATAATTCGTTGATAAAATATAATCGTTGTTGATTAGTGATGATATTTATGGTGATTATGGATGTAGTTGAACTTGTGATGTTGTAAGTGGTGTTGATGATGGCGATGCTGACGGTACTGACGGTGCTGGTGATGCTAACGGTACTGTTGATGCTACTGGTAAAACAAGTCTAGCTTGTAAATCGTGCACCATTCCAGTCAGGATTTCATTTCATCATTTCGCTCACTCATCTGGTTTATAATTAGAACTAGAATAAATAATCTCTAAAACTTTTAGAAACTATATATTCTCTGCAGAGTATTTCCTCGATAAAGTTATGAATCAATACTTCATCGTTTGTTGTTGTTGGTACCCCTTGGTATTTATGATGCGTATGATGTTGATGCTCTAGGTACAGATTATGATGTTGAGGTGTGGGATGCGGATGTTATTGGTGGTGGTAATGATTCTGTTGGTGTTGATGATGGTGGTACTGTTGATGCCGGTGTCGATGCTGGTGTTTGTAACCTGTGTACCATATTCTCCAAAGCGAGTACCCGAGCGCGAAGCTCGCCGACTTCTTCTATTACTCCGGGATGATTGGTGGTTCGGACGAGTGGGTGAATAAGATCTAGAATGTGAGATAGTATATAATCATGCCGAGATATTCTGGAAATGAGAGAGAAGATGGTGTCTCGAACAGGTTTGCCAGTAAGTGCTTCAGGTTCATCGCCAAGAGGACAATGTGATGGATGGAAGGGATCACCTTCTTCTTGTCTCCAATGATTGAGGAGGCTACGAACCCATCCCCAATTCATCTAGAATAGATGATGGCTGATTGGTTGATCCTTTTCGGTCACACTGCTTTCAGAACTTGAGTGGGATTCCATTTCGGAATCCGAGGGACTTGAACTAATGACGAATTCCATTTCGTATGATTGAATAAAGGATTTTTTGATAAGAAATGTTTTTTTGGCTATCGGATGGTATTCTAATTACATAGAATATCTATATATATAGAATAAAAGATTTCGTAGATTACGGAGGAATTTACGGAATATGTCAGACAAAGTTTATAGTAACAGATACGCTAAGATATGAATTAGCAGATACGCTAAGATATGAATTAGCAGATACGCTAAGATATGAATTTTGTCTATACACTATTCATGCAATCAATGCAGTAAGATGTGTCTAGACTATGAATGATAAGCATGTACTTTCCGACAAAAAATGATAAGCAAAACTTTTTGACATGCAGCTAAGGTCGAAGTCTAGACTCACTAATGCATCCTAACAACTATTAGTTAGACACACTAATGCAAGACCTGGTTCGCTAAGACCACTGCTCTAATACCACATGAGATGACCCGTCCTAATCCATAAGAACGAATACAATAACATATGATTACATTGCTAGGTATTTGACCACTAAATGATACATTTTACAAATATTGCATTCGTTTTTAAAAGACAAACTTTCATTACATCAAAAGTTAACATGCATGCATACCATTTCATAATATATCAAACTATCAATGACTTAACAATAATCTTGTTGAACTCAATGACTCGAATGCAACGTCTTTTGAGATATGTCATGAATGACTCCAAGTAATATCTCTAAAATGAGCAAATGCACAACGGAAGATTTCTTTAATGCCTGAGAATAAACATGCTTTAAAGTGTCAACCAAAAGGTTGGTGAGTTCATTAGTTTATCATAATAGATCATTTCCATAATTTTAATAGACCACAAGATTTTCATATTTATAAACATAATTCCCATAGCAGAATCCTCTCGTCTGCATAAAGGTAAAATCATTCATATGGTGAACACCTGGTAACCGACATTAACAAAATACATATTGAATATCCCCAAAACAAAATCCTCTCGTCTGTATAACAGAATCCTCTCGTCTGTATAATAATCGAAGTACTAAAGCATCTGTACCTAGGATGGGGTTTGTTAGGCCGATAGATCTATCTTTAGAATTCGCGTCAATTAGGGGTACTGTTCCCTAATTTTTAGGTTACCAAGATTAAGGGGTGATATTCGATTTCGATAATCCAACCATAGAATGTAGTTTTAAGTACTTGTGTCTATTTCGTCAAACATTTATAAAAGCAGCACATGTATTCTTAGTCCCAAAAATATATATTGCAAAAGCATTTAAAAAGGGAGCAAATGAAACTCACAATACTGTATTTCATAGCAATTTTGCATATAACGGCACTGAACAAGTGCAGGGTTGGCCTCGGATTCACGAACCTATAATAAGTATATATATTTATATGTTGGTCAATATCTATTTAACAATTTAGGTCAGGTCGTAGTGTATCACAATCCAACAAAAGTCAATTTGACCCAAAATGATTTCCAAAATCTATACATGTTTATTATATACATAAATATAGTCGTTATATATATTTAAATATATTTATCAGATTTTTAATAGAGTAAATAATACAAGTCAATTATTAATAATTAAAATTTATATTAAAGTTTATATATAATAAAAATATACTTTTATATATCTTAGGTAATAAAATTTATAAAGCTCACTTAATATCATAAAAATATAGTAGTATGTGTTATTAATGTAATTATATTACGTATGGTAAAAATATCTTTGTATCACATTTTTATTTGGTAAAATAATACTGATAAATAAAAGTTGTATTATTTTGTTATAATATTAATATTAATTAGTTTAATAATAATAATAATAATAATAATAATAATAATAATAATAATAATAATAATAATAATAATAATAATAATAATAATATTTATATTTACTAATGATAAATATAATTTTTATAATAAATAATAGTCTTTTATAGTAATGCTAATGTCATAATAATAATATTACTAATAATGATATAAATAATGAAAACAATATTTCTATCCAAATTATAATCTTAATAATATTTTAACTGAATCATGATACACATACTCATTATTTCCTAATCGATTTGTTTAATAGCTTTTAGTTCTCTTTTACATCGCATTCATAATAATGATAATAATAGTAATCATAATAATTAGATTACACTAATATTAGTTTTAATGATAATGATACTAGTAATAATAGATATTATAACAATATTAATGATAATACTAATAATAATAATAATAATAATAATAATAATAATAATAATAATAATAATAATAATAAAAATAATAATAATAATAATAACGACGATAATAACGACGATAGTAATAATAATCATTTTAACAATGATATTTAAAATTATAGATAATTCAATTGACTATATCTTTTAATCCGTTCATCGAAACCATACGCTTTCTAAATGAAAAGTTATTAATTTTTCGCCAGATTTCCAACGACATACATATCATATACCTTATCTCAGTAGCATATGTATTAAATGCATGATTTATCATAAACTATTTAACGATGAAAATTAAATGTACAAGCATGCATAATCCTATATACTCAAGCACTAGTCAGGGATACACTATTAATATATAAAAGTTAAGTTATGAATGCTCACGTATCAATATTGAGATTCAATATTGCAGGAAAATACGTCGACGCAATGGAGACGATAAACACTAGGTTGACCTCACGAGCTATACCCCTGATCTATACCCATAACCTCCATAGCTATAACCCATAATTTCATTAGCTCTATCCCACTCATAAAACCCATTTTGAAATAACCCGCTCATGACCTCGTCGTAGTATTTTATGTATAATACTAATAATAATACTAATAATATCGCTTCTAATACTACTAATATCAAAGTAATAAGGTTATTATTAATAATCTTAATATTAATAATAATAATAATAATATAAATAATTTTTATATATGGAGAGAGTTCGAGCGAGATGGATGCAAACCGGAACCAGAAATCGTTTGCTTTTATAGGATCTTTTCTGGAACCGACACTGATGCGATCGCATGAGTGTCAAGTAATATCTCCATGCGTCCACATGGATCAAATGGCCAGGTAACATTCGTAAACTTTTCCTTGCCGACACTTATGTTTATAATAAATACATTATTTAATATATAATATATTTAATCTTTAGAATTAATTAAATATTATATTATATTCTCGTACATAGTTGATTTGTAATTTTAGCACTGATGAATTGTACGTTGACTCTTGACTTATGTACCGGTTCCGGTTTCTCGAACGCATTCTCGTACGCTAAGAAAACTAGCACTTTACGTTTCGTAACGTGTACCTTTATCAATAATTGAACTTAATCACCTATAGACTATATTACTCAAAGTATAACCTTTACATTTGAGTGTTGTGGTCATTTTCTTCTATAAATTAATGTCTCATTGGTTATCAAAATATATTATTTTAAATCAAACGTTTTGTGACTAAGTTAGAATATATATATATATTTATATTTTCATTTCGAAATATAAATTTGAATTATTTATTTAACAATATATAGTTTTTCAAAACTAATTATATTCAAAACTTATATATTTTGAAATCGTTTAATTAATAAGAAGTATTACTTCGCAACATTTGTATTTTAAAGCTTAAAATTGATTAATATAAATCATTTATGTACAAACGCTCATTTAATAAAACATTCTAATAATTATATAATATTCAAAATCATTTTATTACAAATGTTATAATAGTAGAAGTTGTTATATCATAATACGTTCTTAATAATAAAAGTCTATTATATCGAAAAACGTTTTCGTTTAAGAAAGTAAAATCATATATGAATCATAACAGGTTTCAAGTTTTTAACTTACAGTTTATTCATGACTCGTAGGGTTAAGTCTAAAGGATACTCAAACGTACGAAATCATTCTAATGTAAAACGTCGATATCTATATTCTAAATTATCTATATTCCATAGAATTACTTTTCATATTAGATGTTATGAAAGCTATTAATTTTCGTAACAAAAGTCACGAGGATAATATTGTAAATTATGAATTGGAAATCAAACAGAAACCTCCACTAACCCTTGTCTAGTTCCCGTTACTTGACACTTTTGTTTTTACTTGTAAATCACTTTACCATTTTCCGAATACCGTTAAAAAGGAAAGGTTTCCTAATTCAAAGTGGACCTCTCAACAGAGACACGTAAATCATATCATAATGAATCTTGATAACTCAATCATTTGATATTATCTTATAACTCCATCAATAAACATATTGAAGCAAATAAATTCATGTAAAGTATTATACATTTAAATACTTTGTTAACATTTCAGGGTTACACACACACACACACACACATATACATATATATATATATATATATATATATATATATATATATATATATATATATATATATATATATATATATATATATATATATATATATATATATATCCATTTAATTAATGGTTCGTGAATCGTCGGAATTTGGTCGAGGTTAAATGAATGTATGAACACGGTTTAATATTTATGAAATTCAACTTAACAAACTTTGCTTATCGTGTTGGAATAATATAAAATTAAATTTAAATTTGGTCAGAAATTTTCGGGTTGTCACATAACGAACTCTAAGTTGGTGTACCTACTGAACTTTCAAGTCAAGACAAGTGCCGCTAAGTAAGAACACACTATCAGAACGATACATAACAATAAAGGACTACACAAAAATACAATTTGGCAAGTCAGAGGAAGTTTATCGAGCAAACTGGCGACTCAAGAAGCAAACTGGCGATCCATTTTGGCTAACTAGTGACCCATTCAACTAAAATGATAACCCAACTAGCTAAACTAGAGACCCAGTTAGTCAAACTGGCGACCCATGCTTGCTAATTGGCAACACAAAGCCAGTTAGTCATGTAATCCGGTGACTTAGAGCACAACATGTGACCCAGAAGATTACATACTGGAGACTCAGAGGAATTCTGACAAACTAACTGATGACTCGAAGATAAACTGCGACCAGAGGCCTTTCAAACTGGCAACCCAATTCGCCTATAAATTGAAACCTTCAAATGCTCATTTCATTCATTTAGAAAAATTTTATTTCCAAAAAAATCACTCTCACAACACTTTGTCTCAAAGCTTAGGCTAGTTTCTCAAGAATTAGTTTAGATTTTGTAGATTTAAGGGACTGCCTATGGTTTCTAAATTTGTATTAAAGTTTTTTCTTATGTAATATTTGTCTATGAATAAGGCATAAATGAATCACCTTGATAGCAAGCATTGCAAGGGATTCTCTGTCATTTTAACCTAAATTATTGTTATACTCATCATTACTACGGTAACATCTATTTTTTATATCAATATACTTGTTTGTTGTTATAATAATTATACTATACCGTCATCATATTTTGATAAGTAATATTTCCGTAATATTCACTATGAAAACTATTGTAGATTACCATATTTATCAAATAATAAATTCTCAATAAGTTTTCTCGATTGATAATTTTAACACTTTCTAAAGACTCTTGGGAATTACTTACATATATTTTTAACATTGGTTTGACTAAAATTATTTTACTGATTACCTTTCCATCTGTTTGTGTGGTTAATAGTTTATTTAGAAACGTCAAAACTCTACTTTTTAAAATCATTAATTGTCTTTGTTAACATCGCTTGTGAGATTGAAGTAATTATAGGTGACAATAATTACATAAAGCGTCGATTTATTGGCGACTTAACTGACTCCTAGAGCCTAGAGTAAATTTCAGGCAGGATTTGAAACCCATGGAAATTTGATTTTACCATTTTCATGGCGTCTCAATTTTATTTTTATTTTATTATTTTTTAAATTTTTTCCTTCTTATTGGCCGGACGTCCACTCGGAAGCAATCTATCTATCCGTTGAATAGAGAGAGGGATGTCTTTCTCTACTTTTGAGACTGTATATCACTCTTAGTGGAGAAATGACTTATCTTTATTTTCGGATAGGGGAATGATTGTCTACATCTCACCTCCCTCATACACCAATTATGTTGTATTGGGTTTTGTTGTTGTTGTAATAAATACAGAAATACATGGCGGACTGTAGTGGTATGAGACAAACAAATTGACTGTAAAGGAGTATTTATGGTCGTCGTTAATAGGTCCTTTAAGGAGTTCTGACATTGCACTCGATTCTTTCTAGCGTCTAAATAAAAAAAATCAACATTCATTAAATATTGTTGTGTCCCCTTCAGAATTAAGGGTTTTACTGTGACAAACCCACCAGCAGTACTAAGTTGTTTAACATCCAGCATAGGTTAAATCCATGTAACCAACAATGATGTAAGTTGATCCTTAGTGTTAGAAGTGTGTTGTCTTAACTATCAGCTTAAGATAGGTTAAGTATAAGGGTTCTTCATAGCCAGCATATGGATGAATGCTGATCCAGCAGAAGCCCAAAGAAGAACCAACAGAAGGTGAAGAAGCAGCACAAAACACTTAGTCGATTTATGCTGTTCAGAAGCATAAATGTTTCATGTGATGTCTACATCACAAATGTGTTATTCAACTGACATCAAAGACTAAGTTGAACAGAAAAGGATACCTGTCGGCAGTTGACTAGTGACCTTACAAGACAACGTGGAATGCAGAAGTATAACCCATGCTCATTTCATGGTTATACCTAATGTCAACGCTTTGGGAACTCAACATTCTATTTTTTTATTTAAATAGTATGCCCGCCTAAATCAGGAAGTTCAAGATATAGCTTATAAACAAAAGATAACTACGTGCTTTCTTACATTGTTTTCTGCCAAAGTACAAGCATCCCTTGAACTAGTGGACAATAGCTCCTTTACACGGTTAATACTCTTTGTATAAATAGACAAATCCACTAACGTTTTATTTTTTTCGTGGGGTTTGATTATAAATCGATAGAGTCTGTAACTTGTATATTCTCAATAGTTATGTAAGCTATCAATGTATTAATTTGTATCAACCAGCTATCTCTTTCGTTATAAGATAACCGTGATTCATGGAGATTATATCAATAAAAGAATAAGTTGAAAATTATCTTTGACATTGATTTATATTATTTGCTTAATTATCTGCTTAACCAAGAGGTTGAGGGTTCAAGTCCCGTCGTGGACATATTTTGTGATTTATTGTAAATATTCGTGTACAGTGCTCGTGTAAAGTGTGTGTGAGTTTGCCTTTAAATAAAAATTATTTGCTTAAAGACATTTTAATTAGATAAAGAATTGTATTCAACCCTCCCCTCTACAATACTTCCATTGTTATTTTTGGATCAACAACTGGTATCGGAGCTTTAGTCTTGATAATATCATATCTTGGATCTGCACCCTAATAATGGCCAATTTTCTAAATGCATCCTCGCTTGAGAATGGCTCTACAAATAGACCTCCAAAGTTTGATGAGGATGAGTATGAGAGCTGGAGAGACATAATGGTGTTCCATTTTGAATCAATTGACCCTCTCATGCCTGGTATTGTAAAAAATGACCCTTACATCCCTACTAAAACACTGCACACTTTAGTTGCAACAAAAGATATTCCTGGTACTAAAGCTAGAGATGTAATCCTTCCCCCATCTAGATGGTAGGAAGAAGATAAAAGGCGTGTTGGTCTTGATCCCAACAATAACTATAATTGCTATATTTGGACTTGACTTATGAAGGGAAAGGTGAAGTAAGACAAAACAAGATAATTGCTTTAAAACGTGATTATGAAATGTTCGCTGCCTTTAAAAATGAGACTTTAAAAGAAACCTCTATTAGATTTACTCTATGATAAGTGATTGATATCGGAAAAAATGACATGTTTTTATACCCAATATCAAGCCCTAAAAACAATAAAGTAATCGACTTTATCGAAGAATATGGCGGTTATTTGCTTTATTTGGTAGATCAAATAATGACAAGGGCATTGCAAAAAGAATCAGAGAAAACACACTTAAAACAAAGAATCTAGAGCGAAAACGATGATATCAAGTTACGACCTCAGAAACAAGCCAAACCAGCAAGCACACGGGCTTCCAAACAAGGCTACACAGGCTGCTAGCCAGCCTACCATGGGCTGCCACCAAGATCACACAGGCTGCCAAGAGATCAAGTACACGGGAACTATCCACGGGCACAAGGATCAAACAGGCACTCTCTACAGGCCACCCTAGGGTTTACACGGGCACTCTCCACAGGCTGCCCATATCTACACGGGCACTCCCCACGGGCTGCGTGGCTCAGAAAAATTCTATAAATAGGCTCATTTGGCATCCATTTAAAAACGTACTTCAACACACAAATTACTCTCAATCTCACTTCTTTCTCTAGTTTCTCTCACTAGGATTATGATAATAATTATCGTTTAGTGATAATTACCTAGAGTAGGCATTAAACGGAGTCTGTAAATAATTGGAGGTGCATCTGAAGTTGTCACTTTTGTACTTTCAGAGCTTGATTAATCAATGCTACTCTTATCTTTTTATACTATCTTTTATAATGTCTTTAATTATTCTATTGATAGATGATATTGTTGCCATTGTTAGCGAGTAGTTATCTTTTAGTGTATGTTATATCATAGCTAGTTACGATGTTGAAATAATGAATGTGTAATGTGATGCTGTTACGAAGCTCTCCTAGTTACGATGCTCTCCGATATGACTAAACTTAATCGATATTCCAACTAATAGAACGTGGTTATAGGCTCTATTAATTGGAAGCCACGATCCCTGATTCAGAGTACACTATCTGTTTTCACCCATTGGTAAGAAAACTCTACCGGATACATAGTGCGCTTGACGGAGGCACTCCGATTGTAGTACGTCAACCTACACTATGGATTTCGGTAGGTCTTCATTTGTAAATGGGAACTCTGAATGACTCTTTGAGTACACGGTTGGCCTTAGGCTATGCCACTGTAGTCAGTAGCATTTAAACATCACATGTATATGAGGAGGCACACCGGTTGTAGCACTCTATGCCTCTGTTATGTATGACTAGGAAACGGTTTTAGTGTGGATAATATACATTTACACCATAACGCGGTCTCAGGCATTGCACTTCGCTTGAGGGATTCTTTAGTTGATTTAGGAACTTTTGTTTAAATCATAAAGGATTGGACTGTTAGGATAACTGAACGTGTTCATGGAGTTTACGCTTGTAAATCTGGCCAAGGTGTTCATCATGGCTGACTTTCTTTTAAATAAGAACCTAACTAATCTTTTACCAATCATTAACGAAACCATCGGAGCACGTCATGTCTCTTGATTACGATATGCCTTTTATTCTAGCTACGCTAAGAAAGCTTAGACCTTAAGGATCGTTAATTGCCACCTTATCGGGTCGCTCCTATTGATGAGTCGCCTAGTGTATCCATATAGTCGTGTTGCTCTGGCGTCGGGGATATGTTGTGTTGCTGTCTATTCAGAATCTTCAAGCCTATCGGTATTACCCAGTGACATGTCTTTGACAGGGCCGTTTAGGATAGTATAGCAGGTAACTGGTCATAACGTACACATGAGCTGACATTACACATATCCAGCATCGCACTAACCAAAGCAATAACATGCACTAACTTTAGCGTTATCTAAAATACAAATTTTATCCTTTACTACTTTATTTATCTATATATCTCTATACTTATTTTTCAGGATTTAGAAAAACCAAAATATATCCCAACTACTCCTTAGAATAATACTAGGATTACACTATAACGAAAGGTTCGATTCTGTTGACTTCTTAAATGAACGATCCTAGGTCATACTTTCCTTACTCATCTAGTAAATTTAGGCCCCACGATTATAAATTTAAAACCACTCATCCTTGCTGTTCACTTAATAGACGTTTAGCGACCTAACAACACCGCATAAAATAAACTGTCCATTTTGTGCATATCAAGGTAGGAAATAAGTTTTTGGCGCCGATTCCGGGGACTGGTATTAGGCAATAGTATTTTAATCGAATTTGTTGAACACACTTAGAGTGATGTCTAAGAAAGACAATTATACACGGACTTGGTTGTTGGATTTTTTGAACAGTCTCCAATTTATTTGGAACCAAAAGGATCCTGCCTCTCCGTAGTCGATCTGGCTACTTGGGTTTGCAAGACAGTTTCATGATGAACTTTGTTACCAAAGTACCAGGGAATCAGTAGTAAGAACCAAATCATTAGCCTTAGTTTATCCTTAGTAAACCTAAAAAATCCCTAGGTTCCCCTTTATCTGAAAAACAAAAAAAATAAGGCATACAGTGACGACCCGAAAATTTTTGACCAAATTTAAACTTAATCTTTATATGTTTCGGACACGATAAGCAAAGTCTGTTAAACCAAGTCTCAAAATTTTTGAACTGTATTCATGTTATTATTAACCTCTGACTATTCACGACGATTCACGAACAATTATTTGTAAATAGATACATATATAATTAAGTGTATATATATATATATATATATATATATATATATATATATAATGATTTGAAATAAAATACTATTTAAGTGTTAGAAATAAAAACATAAAATAAAATTAATTAAGATATATTAAAGTTGGATTATTAAAATAAATCTATATATATAGTTCTATTACATAAATATTATTATAACTATAATGTAATATAAAAAGTATAAATATTATATGCTGGAAATTTATAAAATCTATTATGAAATAACATATAGTACTTAAGTAGATAAAGCATTATATTATATATATATATATATATATATATATATATATATATATATATATATATATATATATATATATATATCGAATGATATAAATAATATGCAACCTCACATTATAGAAAATGTATAAATATTCAATATTCAATACATGTTATATATAAATTATCAAATACTGTAATATTAAATAAGGTGTGATATCAATATATACAAGGTAATTACAAGTTAAAAATATAGTTATATGCTAATATTATTATTAATACTTTCATTATTATTATTAACATTAATATTAATAATTATAATAATATCAGTATTATTAATACTATTAAAAATATAAAAAAATAGATATAAAATTTGATATATGTAATTTGTTACATTATTATTACAATTATTACTAAAAATCGCTATTACTATTAAAGTTATCATATTATTATTTTTATCAATTATTATTTATTTATTTTTTTTATTTATCCTTATCAACGATATTATTATTATTATTAATATTATTATTATTAATTAATATTATTATTATTATTATTATTATTAATCTATTAATAACCAATTATATGAAGAAGCATCAATACAGAAACTTACGCGTATTAGTTTGTTACAGAGTGCTTTCAAACTTTATTCCATCACTATCTGATACAATACGATCCAACAGACAACTTACAAAAATTATTACAAGTCTTTTTCTAAGCTTTATTAATTTTGTCTGATAGAATATTTATGTCAATCAATTATCCGCTATAAACTAACTGAAATACTTAACGTTATTGAGGGAGTCATCCAATTATCCATTTTCATTATCACATAAAGCCATTACAGCTGTTTTACGTCTGAATCTAACAACAATTTTAAATGAAACAAGAAGCCTGCCCTGTTCGTGCTACCTTTTAGGTCATAACTCGAATTCAAAACCCATTTCAAAATCCATAAATGCAAAAGGTTTCTAAATCATGTCGTGAATCTTTCTGAAAAATCTCAAGTTTCAATTCTCTATATCGAGTATGAATTTGGCAGTCAAACTTTATAAATCAAAAGTCAAACGGGCTGTTCTTTGTGAAATTAGAAGTCTAGTCGATGTTTCTGATTCAATTGAAGGATTAAACAATTTCTAGGGGTGATTTGAAATGTACTTGGTGTTGAAATCTTTTTCTAAAATGTCCTCAAACTCTTAATCAATTTTTTTTTCCTTAAGCTGCGACAGCAGCAAGAAGTCTTTAATTTTTTTTTCTTCTTTTGCGATCACAATTAATTCAAGAACTAGTTTGGATGATTATAATTCGGTTGGAAAGTCTAAAAACAAAACCTATTACTAATTAGTAAATTGCTTGAGCTGTGGTTGATGATTTTTGTGAAGAAGAAGATAGAAGTGGAAATAGAAATTGAATTCGGGTTAAATTTATTTTGATTCTGTAATATTTTGAAAAATGGGCACAGCCCAGCTGGTTTAAATGTGTGTTGGGGAAGCGTAAGGTGGTGGGTTCGAGTTCCGTCTGGGCAATTCTTTTTAGAGAAGGGTATAATTGCTATTTTTACTTCTATTAGTTGTAACACCCTGTTTCTGTTTCAGTGAAATGGGACGCCGTCCAACTTTTGGGACGTCGTCCAGTAATGAAGGACTGGATGTCGTCCAGAATGTTGGATGCCGTCCAGTTGGTCTGTCGGGCCAGCTGTGAGATTTTAAGATATTTAGAGGGGTATGTTGGTCTTTTCACTTGGTGGTTGAGCTCATTCAACCTAATCTTCACCAACCAAAACACTCTCAACCATATTTAGAGAGAGAGTAAGGGTTTAGAGAGAGAGAGAGAGAGAGAGCTTGATTTGGAGAAGAAGGAGTCGGTTTCTCACCAAAGCTCGGGTTCTAAAGTTGCTCATCTCGTTCACGGCTACGTTGTGGTAGTATTAGTAAGCTCAAACTCCGAATTTCAATTGTTAGATTTGAGATTCAAGTTAGGGTTTTGAGCTAGTTTGTTGTAAAACCCTTTTAGATGATGAAGTAGGTTCATGGTGACTAGTTATTCTTGTCACTTGGCGGGTTTTGGGTTGGTGGACGATTTGGCCTTGATTAGGCTTTGAAAATGAGTTTAACCGCTAGGTTTAGTGATTATGGAAGTGTTGGAACACTTTTGGGTGTGTTTTGTTGCCTAATCTTAAAATGGGTCAAATTAGGGTTTTGGTGTCGAAATGGGTGAGACACGTGTTAACACTTGTGTTCGGGTTCAATCGGTGTATTAGGACCATTTTCACTCGTGTTAGTGATTATTGGTTAATTTGGGCGCGGTTTCTGCTTGGAAGTGCATTTGGGTCGAAATTGCGCTAAGTGTCATTTGAGTTGGTTTGTAAGTCAACCCTAATTGTGTTGTGTGTTTTGTGATAATGGAATAGGTACTTTCCATTGGCGTGTTGCAGATTATTCGGTGGCTTTCATCAAGACAATAAGGTGAGTGTTAATATCCTATGTGCATATGTATGTGTAGGATGGGTGCGAGTCGGGTGAAGTGGTTCTCGGTTATAGAGCTCACTTCACATATAGGTGGATTTAATGGACTTGCGTTTAGGTCCAATTGGAACGGTTGTGCGTTTTAGTTGACCACCTTTGGTGAGGTACATGTTTTGTGTGTACAATATCACACGTGTTTGTGATGTGGAGTATATAACCCCAATGGCGAAGGGTTGATATTGTTGTGATGTGGATAACCTCGATGTGGTGGATTTTATAATCCCGTGACCGTGGATTTTGAGTTGGAGAAGTGGATCTCGTGTAGTACGAATTTACGATGACGCGTGTAGTTCAGTCATCTTAACGGAAGTGAATCTCGTGTAGTTCGGATTCACGGTGACTCGTGTAGTTCGATCATCTTATTGAGGTAGTAATCTCGTGTGGTTTCGGATTACTAAGGCTCATGTAGTTCGGCCAACCTCGATGTTGTCTTGTTGAAGATAGTAATCTCGTGTGGTTTCGGATTACTAAGGCTCGTGTAGTTCGGCCAATCTTCATTGTGGTGTTTGGTATTCGGTAATGGGTTAAGGGGTTAACCGTATTCGTTTATATATTGTTATGTATATATTAACGTATTGTTGTGATGTATCTAACCCTCCGGGTGTAGCTATTAGGCGTTGTTCACATCGTCGTTGGTGAACTTATGTTTGTTGTTGTATCTTTAGTTCGTTGCTTAATAATTGTACGGTATGCTTAGACTAGCTTGCCTTATGCTTGGATGCTCCGGTATGCGGTATTTGATATTTTGTGTGGCGTGTACATTTTATGCATATATATGTATGTAGTATATTCTCACTCACTAAGCGTTAGCTTACCCTCTCGTTGTTTACATTTTTATAGATTTCTTGGATGCGGTGGCTCGGGTAAGCATGGGAACTAGTGAGCTTACGTAGTTTGCTTTAGAAGACTTGCTTTTGGTTCGATTAGGATTGGGTAGCGTATCCTCAATCCCATGCTCGGTCTATGTTTGTATAAACTAAATTGGGTCGAAATGGTCACCTTGTGGTAATTTGGGTCGATGTGGGCCCGGTGTTGTAAAACTCAATTTTATTATGGAAAACTCTTAGTTTTAATTATTATAACATATTGTGAAAGTGTTTTGGTTTAAAAGTGTCGGGAATCGGGTTTTACGCTCGCGTGTGTTTGAAAAACTGAACAGAACTTTTTAGTGTATTTGGACGCCGTCCCAGATGGCTGGACGCCGTCCAGTCCTTCAGATCTGGACGCCGTCCAGATAGCTGGACGCCGTCCAGATGAACTGTCCCAGAAATGTTTTTTAGCACGTTTTTGGATGGATAACGGGTTGGGTCGTTACAAGTGGTATCAGAGCATGGTTTAAGGGATTTAGGTGACATGAGATAGGTGCCTAGACTTAGAATTTTGTGTGTGCTTAATTTGTTGCGGTACTTGTAGGAGTACGGGTCGGAATAGGTTATAGTTAGTGCCTTGTTTGTAGGTGGACTAACGTTTATATTAGTAATATGGATATTATTAATATACTTTTGTACTGTGATAATAATTCTCGCGCGTGTTTATATCACGTAGAATTTTGTTTGTGTTTGTTTATATCATCGAGCGAGGCGGTCGTTGTACTAACGAGTTGAGACGACGTGTGTGCGTAATAAGGACTTGCAAACCTTATTACGGGTGCAAATCGTGTCTAGCAAGTGATGTACGACGAGTGTTTAGCAAGATGGAGCGCTATTGTGTGTGTGCTTTATACGTTCGTGATCTAATCGCTTTGCATTCCTTAGAATGGCGACGGGAAACAGGATCGAGACGGACGATTTGGAGTTTAACGCTAGAGTTGCGGCCGCCGTTGCGGAGCAAATGAGTGCGTTTCGAGAAGAAATGGATAGGAAGTATTCCGAATCTCGGAGTAGTGGTGAAATGGAACATTGTCTTAAGAGCTTCATGAGGACTAAACCCCCGATGTACGACGAAAAACCGGATTCTTTGATAAGCACAACTTGGATCTCGGATGTCGAAGGGTGTTTTCGTACTATTGAATGCCCTCCTTAGAAAAATACAAGACTCGCTACTAGTTTGTTGCGGGGTAGGGCAAAGGATTGGTTGGATGGTAAGATTGATCTTGTCGGTGGTGAACCGTTTATGGCGTTATCATGGGACGAGTTTAAGAAGGAATTCTTCGAGGAGTTCCGGACTTCGGCCGACTTGTCGGAATTGCGTAATGAGTTGCGAAATTTGCAACAGGGTTCTATGGATTTGAATACTCTCAAGACGACCTTTATGGCGAAGGCTCATTTTTGCCCGGAGTATTTAGGGAATGATCGTTTGTTGATGGAGGATTTCTATCGGACCTTGAATGATGACTTGAAGAGTAAAATTAGCCGATGTCAAGCGAAATCTTTTGCGGAATTATTCGACTTGGCTAGAGGTTTCGAGTCGTATTCACGATCGAAGAAGGGTGAACCTTCAAGTGAGAGAACGGTTGTTTCGTATGGTGCTCCGAGTAAGAGGACTAAGGGTCCGAGTGTGAGCACGGGTGGTACACGGACGGATATATCGGACTCTAGTGCATCTAGATGTTACAATTGTGGCATGAGGGGTCACAAGTCTTGGGAATGTTCGGTACCAAAGGGTGATGGCATGGCGTGTGTGACGACCCGGGAATTTTCGACTAAATTTAAACTTAATCTTTATATGATTTCGACATGATAAGAAAAATTAAGTAAGATGTTATTAAAATAAATATATAAATATAAATATAAATTATGTACAAAATTAATGTTGTATGTATGCTGTAATATATAATAAATATTTAAATATGTTAGTATATAATATAAGTATTGCATAATTAATTAAATGTAATATTGTTATGTTAAATCTAATCACAAGTAAAAATATAATTATTATATTACTTTCATCAGTAATATTGATATTTGTATTATTAATATTATTAAATTAATATACAATATATAAACATGAGATTTGATAAGCATAATTTGTTAAATAAATATTATAGGTATTACTCTCAGTATTATTATTAGACTTAATATATGTATTGTTAATAATAATTTATTATATAATATATAGATATAAAAATTAAAATATGTAACTTGATATTATTAGTATTAATATTATGTTTTGTCATTAGGAACCATTATTATTATTATTATTATTATTATTATTATTATTATTATTATTATTATTATTATTATTATTATTATTATTATTATTATTATTATTATTATTATTATTATTATTATTATTATTATTATTATTTATCATTATTATTGTAATATAATTATTATTAACATTATTAGGAATCAATATTTATATATAATACTTAATTAGTTATAGAAATTGAATATGAATTAGAAATCAGAAATCAGAAAGAGGGTTTTCGTACATGAGGTTACCCATCAAGATCAATCTTTTTAATTCCTATCTTTAATACTGTATCAGAATCAAATATAAATCATGGATCGAATACAAATCAGAGGAAACCAACAAAATCAGTTAGAGGTATATATCAAACTTTACATATAATCTCTTTTGTTTTCTGTCTACTAAAAGAAAATTGGTTGACCGTTTTCAATTCTACAAACCAGTCAATTACAGACACTTTGTTAACAATTTATTTTCAACTTCTCCCTTCAAGAACACCCACCTGCACGAACCTATTTTATAGCACAATATTGCTGTATTCTGATTCTGTTTTGTAGCCAACACCACCATAATATCATCGCCATATCCCTGCAAGATTAGTCGACCATCACCATCACCCTACATCACCACCTTAACAACTACCACGGTCTTACTTTAAACAACCACCGCGATCTTCTTTATTTCGAAACCCAACAACCACCTTAGAGCCATCCTACCAAACTCATTTATTTTTTTTATTTAAGATGATCACTGCTACAATCATTCGAGCACAACCCTTAAAACACTTTGGTTTATAATCTTGTAGATGAGAACCCAACAACCTCTTCGAATATCACCCACAATCATCACCCATATATTCACCACCGTCTTCCCTTTAGTACCTTCTTTTTCTGTTTGAAAACAACTGACAAATACCTTTAAAGCCGCCACCCTAAGCCGTTAAACACCATCAAATTTGACTACGACCTGCAGCTTCTTCCTTTTTGATTACTAATTCCAAAACAACAGCGTATGCTACTGCTTTTGTATTGTTTCAAATTTTTCTTTTTACTCTTTCACGAAGATAAACGATAAAGTTGATGAAGAAAGGAATGGGATAAGTAGTGATAAATGAAGAGATCGTTTATTGGTTTATCCAAGAAATTTGGTATGTCCATATCTATAATTTGTTTAAACCATCCCACTAGCTAACTTTTAAAAAGAAAAAGGAAACCGAAAGAGGATAGCAGCTGGCCGAATAATTGATACAATGGGACCGTGATTTAGATTTTAAAATGAAAGTTATTTGTATTTGGTCGGTACATCTCAACCTAGTTAATTTTTTTAATTAAAGTGGGTCTCCTAAGAATTTATATATTGACCGTGGCATGATAAATGATGATGAAACTGTGCACAAAAGATGATTGTAGTATGATACTGAATGATTAGGATGATAATGATGATTCGATGAAATGAAATAGGTGAGAATGATATGATGATTATGATAGATATAGATGATGATATTGATAGTGATACGTACAAAATAATGATGAAGTGTAAAGACGTTGATGTTATAGATAATGTTGATGATGATGGGGGGAAGCAAATAACAATGATGATGATCCTTCGATGATGATTGGAATAAGAATTGATGATGATGATATGGTGACATGGGAAGAAGATGAGTAAGTTTCAATATGGGATATCTGGATTCTATTCGATATTAAAACAGAAAGAGTCAGATAGAGGGAGGGTTTTGGGTGTATGCTTGATGAACTGAAGATCACGGGTTCGAGCCCGGTTCAGGGCATTTTGTTTTAGGAAAAGCTTTCAAGAGGGTATATACTCTTATTTTTATTTCTATCAATATTATTATTAAGTAATATTATGTTTATTATTATTATTATTATTATTATTATTATTATTATTATTATTATTATTATTATTATTATTATTATTATTATTATTATTATTATTATTATTATTATTATTATTATTATTATTATTATTATTATTATTATTATTATTATTATTATTATTATTATTATAGATTATTATTGTTATGGTTATTATTGTTATTATTGATATTATTATTACTAAGTATTAGTATTATTATTATCATTATTATTATCACATGTATTAGTATTAATTTTATCAAAACTATCATTTTAATCGATAAATAATATACATAGAATATACTTATTACATGTACTATAATTATAATTAAATTTCACATAACTATATATACCAAACCTATTAAGATTATTTTTATAAATACTTACAAATGGCAACTGTCGATTTTTAAATGTAACATTTAAACAATTATGTATATAAATATAGATATATTAATAAAACTATGTGAATATTAATCATTTTGAATATATATACGCAAATTAACTATAAATAATATATAAATTAAAACATAATAAAAATATTTGTTCAGTTACGATTATAAGTTTTAATAAATATACAAATGCTATAGGTTCGTGAATCCAAGGCCAACCCTGCATTTTTCAATATAGTCCTATGTATTTTTACTACAAAATACATTAGGTGAGTTTCATTTGCTCCCTTTTACTCTTTACGTTTTTGGGCTGAGAATACATGCAAAGGCTTTATTAACTGTTTTACAATATTTTTATGCGTGAGTTTCATTTGCTCCCCTTTTACTCTTTACATTTTTGGGGCTGAGGATACATGCAAATGTTTTATTAACTGTTTTACAATAATTATATGCGTGAGTTTCATTTACCTTTTTACCCTTTATATTTTTGGGCTGAGAATACATGCGCAATTTTTTATAAATGTTTTTACGAAATAGACACAAGTAATCAAAACTACATTATATGGTTGAATGATCGAAATCGAATATGCCCCTTTGTATTAAGTCTGGTAATCTAAGAATTAGGGAACAGACACCCTAATTGACGCGAACTCTAAAGATAGATCTATCGGGCCCAACAAGCCCCATCCAAAGTACCGGTTGCTTTAGTACTTCGAAATTTATATCATGTCCGAAGGAGGATCCCGGAATGATGGGGATATTCTTATATGCATATTGTGAATGTCGGTTACCAGGTGTTCAATCCATATGAATGATATTTTTGTCTCTATGCATGGGACGTTTATTTATGAGAATTGAAAATATGAAATCTTGTGGTCTATTAAAGTTATGAAATGATTGTTTATGATAAACTAATGAACTCACCAACCTTTTGGTTGACACTTTAAAGCATGTTTATTCTCAGGTATGAAAGAAATCTTCCGCCGTGCTTTGCTAATCTTAGAGATATTAATTGGAGTCATTCATGACATATTTCAAAAGACGTTGTATTCGAGTCGTTGAGTTCATCAAGATTATTATTAAGTCAATTATAGTAAGATATATTATGAAATGGTATGCATGTCGTCAACCTTAGATGTGATGAAAGATTATCTTTTCAAAAACGAATGCAATGTTTGTAAAATGTATCATATAGAGGTCAAGTACCTCGCGATGAAATCAACTGTTGTGAACCATTTATAATCGATATGGACTTCGTCCGGATGTATTAGGACGGGTCTTCACAGTTGGTATCAGAGCGATGGTCTTAGCGAACCGGGTCTTGCATTAGTGTGTCTAACTGATAGTCGTTAGGATGCATTAGTGAGTCTGGACTTTGACCGTGTCTGCATGTCAAAAGTTTTTCTTATCGTTTTTGTCGGAAATCATCTGCTTATCATCCTTAGGAAATTAACTGCTCATTATTCTTAGTCTAGACACGTTTTACTGCATTGACTGCATGAATAGTGTATAGACAAAATTCATATCTTAGCGTATCTGTTACTGTAGACTTTATCTGACACGTTTCCTTAATTTTCTCCGTAATTCACTGGATCTTGGGAAGTATGTATAGATATTCTATATATAATTAGGATATCATTCGATATTCGAAAATCATTTCATATCAAAACCCTTTAACTGATCGTGAGAGATGGATCCTACACCTAGCGTGGATTCTATTAGTTCAGGAAGCGATTTCGAGATGTATATTGAAGCAGACTCTGAAGTCAATGAACCAGAAGTGCCTCAACCATTTAGTTATTTTTCTTTCTGGAGGAGATGGGGGTGGGTCCGAGACTTACTCACTCGATGGAGAAATGAAGAAGGCGAGCCCTACCGCGAACCAAACTTACCTCCTAACATCGGAGAAAACGATGTACTCACCGGTGAACCTATGTGCAACACTGTATTTACCCTTCTTGCTAAAGTTTTCCACCTCGAAGGTCGCGTTACTGTAATCTCAGAAAATATTCAACCTCTACTTCCGAATACCAATCGAAGGGGAATATTAGTAGAAGTTTGGGAACTTCGAACTGATAATCAAGATCTATCGAATCAGATGAGTGGATGGATAGAAATGATAGAGGGTAGGATAGAAACCCTGACAAGAATGGTGCGTGATTTACAAGCTATACTTACTACACCAACATCATCATCAACCTTAGCATCAACAACACTTGTAGCACCGACAGCAACAGTACTACCATCAGCAGCACCAGCAGCATAACCAGTACCAACAACAACAACATCATCACACGTCTCAACCTCGCAATCTATACCTCAAGCATAATCATCGTTCTACGAATCGTTCTAGATAAACTATCTTTGTCCTTCACGGCGATCATGTAATCCCTAATATTTTAGAGATTATGTACTCTAGTTCTAGCTGTAAATCTGATGAGTTTAATATCACATTGACTCATTAAATCCATGATTACGTCTGAAGAAAATATATATGTATATATGTTTTCATAGAGATTGTAATTAAAATTTTTATTGTACAAACTGTTAATGGTGAAAATATTTTAACGGGTAGGTAATACCCGAGGAATATATAGATTTTGCATTAATAAGATATATCGTACATTCTTCGAATCTGATTCAACAGTCATTTACTATCCTACTTATATCCACCGATATACAAATTCGTTCACCACAAAATAACCATATTCATCCAATTTCATATTGGGATTTTGATTTATCAGAATCCAACAAGTGGCATAATGAAGAAAACATTTGACAAAATAAAATTTGTTAGAAACAAATAAATTAACTATGAGAAATTTTGTTAAGAATCCACGCTAACGGTTCCTAGCTAATTGTTCCTAGCTAACTGATTACATTTTATTTATCGCAATTTAATTATCGCAATTTACATTCTCGCAATTTTATTTATCGTCATTTAAGTTCTGCTATTTACTTTACGCACTTTATTTATCGTCATTTATTTTCTGTTATGTATTTTACGCACTTTAAATATCGGGACACGTATACAAGGTTTTGACATATCATATCGACGCATCTATATATATTATTTGGAATCACCATAGACACTCTATATGCAGTAATGATCGAGTTCTCTATACAGGGTTGAGGTTGATTCTATAATAATATATATACTTTGAGTTGTGATCGAGTCTGAGAGGTATACGGGTCACGACACGTATTAATTAATTCGAATGTTATATATTAAACTATATATGAATTATTGGACTATCAAATGTGGACTAACGACTGTGGACTAACAACATTGGATAATTAAAAATGAATTAAAATATTGATTATAACATATGAAACTAAATAATTCTTCAAGTTTGCCACTTGATTTCATCTTAAACCTCAATCGTATCTTGACAATTACAATCTACGTTCAAACCTTTCATGATTTTTGAAAACACCTCAATCGATAGGATGAATCAACCGCACTTCATCTACGGAAGAAAAGATTGATGTATATAATTATGCACTCGAAAACATTCGGAACTTGTGTAAACGTTTAACACGTATCTGTGCTAACTTCTTTGGCGTGTTATTATCGAAAATAACTTTACAACACCTCTCCAAATTAGCCAATTTTGTCACAGCTCCAACAAATCAACTTCAATTTTCATTCGAATTAGCCTTATTATAACCTCGATATATAAGTTTGCCTGTCGTCATCGTTACCGGAGAACCGTTTATATTTCACCACATTAGCAGTAAAATTACCAGCAACTTCAATGAATTTGGACTTTCCAAAAAAAAAAAAAATTCATTATATTCATTGAAACCCCATCTTGTATGCATCTATACCCTGTAACAATAATTGCCATACCAATTATCGGGAATCAGCAATCAGTATTTCGAATCTCGTAGCATTTCTACATCAATAGTTATATGTATACATATAACAATTATCTCCTAGAATTACGACCTTCAATTCTGAAATTTTGAAAAGGCACCCAGTTTACGAATCGATACTCTGAATGTTGAAAAAGCTGAATGAAGCAGCATAAACTGTAGGCAACCGTAAACGACCTTAGTCGTTGGAAGTTTGATGATAAAGAATAATATGTTGGAAAAGCTCAGAAACGTTGGAACTGGAAAAAGGATAGAGTTAACCATGAAGGAGACCAAGGACAAATACAAGGACCAAACCCTATATTCAAAGGATTCAGGTAATACTGGATCCGTTGAAATCTTTAGAGAATATCTTGCTCCGAAGTCATGTTAAAATCTTGCGGAAAATCTTTCTCCATCCACCATCGAACTTAGAAATTCCAAAATATCATCATCAATATCTTCGATATTTCTGAGGATATTTTCATAAATATTTTCGTCCGAAATTATATACCTCTTCGTGCTTCCTGTGTATCATTATATTGGAAACATTCAATAGAAAAAAAATTAGTACCGAAAAGCAGATTATGCGAAACTATGAAGGAAGCCGTGGACAAATCACAAAGAATAAGTTTGACTTCAAAGAATCCAGATGATTCTGTTTTTGATGAAATCTTTAGCGAATACCTTACTTCTTAACCACTCTAAATCATCGTGAATGAATTTCTTCATCACAATTTGATTCTGAAATCCTAAGTTATCATCGTACCTTTCTTTATTAATATCCTCAATATTTCTGAAGATATCTTCATAAATATTCTCGTTGGATATTAATTATCTCTCTGCGCTATCTGTATTATATCATAAAAGGAAACTATTTTAGTTTCTATATTCTGCGAACCTTTGAATTTAAAATATGAATGTTTTTGAAGTAGTGTTGGGAACTGATGCATGAGTTAGTATAATATAATGACACTTGATCAACGTGATTATATTACAGTAAGTCATACTGAGTTTCTAATGGGACGTGATGATTCACAGATCATAACGTCATCATGTGCCATGTTACATAACTCTTTCATTCTACTTAACTTCTGAACATATCAAGAAAATATATTCTTGATAGTTCTATCCTCAGTAATTATGGTAATTTGACAAATTAAATCGTGCTACTACCTTTCCTTTCTACCTTGTATATTTTGATAATTCGAAACTCCATACCTATGAAGTCTGGACCATTACTTGCGAAAAGAAAACAAAAGCATGAAGCTCCAAAGTAGAAAGGGAGTATAAATCGCAGCAAATTGGAGAGAGCATTAACTATGGATGACAATGATTATAGGAGACAAAAGCTGGGACATTGAAATATAAGGGAAGATATAAAACCCAACAACAACGTAGAAATTACAAACCGTGTATATCAATGTTATAAAGACACGGGAGAATTAAAAACACTATAACCCCAAGTGCGAAGTAGAAGAAAGCAGATTCCTCCGGTGGAAATTGGAAAAGGAGAATGATTGTTGCAAAAGTAAGGATAAGGACAAGGATTAGAACGGGATTAAGCATTTTCACAATCTTTTGGATGTATGAACTAAGAAAGAAAGTATAGGAATGGTGAAAATAATGGAACGGAAAAAGTTTAATTTATAATGGAAATATCAAACATAGTAATCGAGGCAGATCACCGTATTTAATTATAGAGATCTTAATCTTCTTATTCGACGAAGAATCAAATCTCTCAGATTTCGAAGATTTCCTTTAAATCCCTTGAATTCCGGAATTCAATTGCGACTACGTCAAAAGTTATGGAAAATCTCCATTTCTTCATCTCGATCTTGTGTGATAGCTTCATTCATACGCTTTGATTAATCGAATCATTTTATCCATATTACTCAATGATGATAAAACTTTATTTATCAACTCATATTCGTCATGAAAACATTTTTATTGTTAACCATGACCACCTCACTCAAATTTCGGGACGAAATTTCTTTAACGGGTAGGTACTGTGATGACCCGGGAATTTTTGACTAAATTTAAACTTAATCTTTATATGATTTCGACATGATAAGAAAAATCTATTAAACCGAGTCTCAAAAATTTGGAACTATTATCCATGAATGCATTTGACCTTGACTATTTTCGACGATTCACGAACCATTGTGTAAATAAATATGAAGGGTAATATACAAAATAAGTAAGATGTTATTAAAATAAATATATAAATATAAATATAAATTATGTACAAAATTAATGTTGTATGTATGCTGTAATATATAATAAATATTTAAATATGTTAGTATATAATATAAGTATTACATAATTAATTAAATGTAATATTGTTATGTTAAATCTAATCACAAGTAAAAATATAATTATTATATTACTTTCATCAGTAATATTGATATTTGTATTATTAATATTATTAAATTAATATACAATATATAAACATGAGATTTGATAAGCATAATTTGTTAAATCAATATTATAGGTATTACTCTCAGTATTATTATTAGACTTAATATATGTATTGTTAATAATAATTTATTATATAATATATAGATATAAAAATTAAAATATGTAACTTGTTATTATTAGTATTAATATTATGTTTTGTCATTAGGAACCATTATTATTATTATTATTATTATTATTTATCATTATTATTGTAATATAATTATTATTAACATTATTAGGAATCAACATTTATATATAATACTTAATTAGTTATAGAAATTGAATATGAATTAGAAATCAGAAAGAGGGTTTTCGTACATGTGGTTACCCATCAAGATCAATCTTTTTAATTCCTATCTTTAATACTGTATCAGAATCAAATATAAATCACGGATCGAATACAAATCAGAGGAAACCAACAAAATCAGTTAGAGGTATATATCAAACTTTACATATAATCTCTTTTGTTTTCTGTCTACTAAAAGAAAATTGGTTGACCGTTTTCAATTCCACAAACCAGTCAATTACAGACACCTTGTTAACAATTTATTTTCAACTTCTCCCTTCAAGAACACCCACCTGCACGAACCTATTTTATAGCACAATATTTTTGTATTCTAATTCTGTTTTGTAGCCAACACCACCATAATATCATCGCCATATCCCTGCAAGATTAGTCGACCATCACCATCACCCTACACCACCACCTTAACAACTACCACGGTCTTACTTTAAACAACCACCGCGATCTTCTTTATTTTGAAACCCAACAACCACCTTAGAGCCACCCTACTAAACTCATTTTTTTTTATTTAAGATGATCACTGCTACAATCATTCGAGCACAACCCTTAAAACACTTTGGTTTATAATCTTGTAGATGAGAACCCAACAACCTCTTCGAATATCACCCACAATCATCACCCATATATTCACCACCGTCTTCCCTTTAGTACCTTCTTTTTCTGTTTGAAAACAACCGACAAATACCTTTAAAGCCGCCACCCTAAGCCGTTAAACACCATCAAATTTGACTACGACCTGCAGCTTCTTCCTTTTTGATTACTAATTCCAAAACAACAGCATATGCTACTGCTTTTGTATTGTCTCAAATTTTTCTTTTTACTCTTTCACGAAGATAAACGTTAAAGTTGATGAAGAAAGGAATGGGATAAGTAGTGATAAATGAAGAGATCGTTTATTGGTTTATCCAAGAAATTTGGTATGTCCATATCTATAATTTGTTTAAACCATCCTACTAGCTAACTTTTAAAAAGAAAAAGGAAACCGAAAGAGGATAGCAGCTGGCCGAATAATTGATACAATGGGACCGTGATTTAGATTTTAAAATGAAAGTTATTTGTATTTGGTCGGTACATCTCAACCTAGTTAATTTTTTTAATTAAAGTGGGTCTCCTAAGAATTTATATATTGACCGTAGCATGATAAATGATGATGAAACTGTGCACAAAAGATGATGGTAGTATGATACTGAATGATTAGGATGATAATGATGATTCGATGAAATGAAATAGGTGAGAATGATATGATGATTATGATAGATATAGATGATGATATTGATAGTGATACGTACAAAATAATGATGAAGTGTAAAGACGTTGATGTTATAGATAATGTTGATGATGATGGGGGGAAGCAAATAACAATGATAATGATCCTTCGATGATGATTGGAATAAGAATTGATGATGATGATATGGTGACATGGGAAGAAGATGAGTAAGTTTCAATATGGGATATCTGGATTCTATTTGATATTAAAACAGAAAGAGTCAGATAGAGGGAGGGTTTTGGGTGTATGCTTGATGAACTGAAGATCACGGGTTCGAGCCCGATTCAGGGCATTTTGTTTTAGGAAAAGCTTTCAAGAGGGTATATACTCTTATTTTTATTTCTATCAATATTATTATTAAGTAATATTATGTTTATTATTATTATTATTATTATTATTATTATTATTATTATTATTATTATTATTATTATTATTATTATTATTATTATTATTATTATTATTATTATTATTATTATTATTATTATAGATTATTATTGTTATGGTTATTATTGTTATTATTGATATTATTATTACTAAGTATTAGTATTATTATTATCATTATTATTATCACATGTATTAGTATTAATTTTATCAAAACTATCATTTTAATCGATAAATAATATACATAGAATATACTTATTACATGTACTATAATTATAATTAAATTTCACATAACTATATATACCAAACCTATTAAGATTATTTTTATAAATACTTACAAATGGCAACTGTCGATTTTTAAATGTAACATTTAAACAATTATGTATATAAATATAGATATATTAATAAAACTATATGAATATTAATCATTTTGAATATATATATGCAAATTAACTATAAATAATATATAAATTAAAACATAATAAAAAGATTTGTTCAGTTACGATTATAAGTTTTAATAAATATACAAATGCTATAGGTTCGTGAATCCAAGGCCAACCCTGCATTGTTCAATATAGTCCTATGTATTTTTACTACAAAATACATTAGGTGAGTTTCATTTGCTCCCTTTTACTCTTTACGTTTTTGGGCTGAGAATACATGCAAAGGCTTTATTAACTGTTTTACAATGTTTTTATGCGTGAGTTTCATTTGTTCCCCTTTTACTCTTTACATTTTTGGGCCTGAGGATACATGTTTTATTAACTGTTTTACAATAATTATATGCGTGAGTTTCATTTACCTTTTTACCCTTTATATTTTTGGGCTGAGAATACATGCGCAATTTTTTATAAATGTTTTTATGAAATAGACATAAGTAATCAAAACTACATTATATGGTTGAATGATCAAAATCGAATATGCCCCTTTGTATTAAGTCTGGTAATCTAAGAATTAGGGAACAGACACCCTAATTGACGCGAACTCTAAAGATAGATCTATCGGGCCCAACAAGCCCTATCCAAAGTACCGGATGCTTTAGTACTTTGAAATTTATATCATGTCCGAAGGAGGATCCCAGAATGATGGGGATATTCTTATTTGCATATTGTGAATGTCGATTACCAGGTGTTCAATCCATATGAATGATATTTTTGTCTCTATGCATGGGACGTTTATTTATGAGAATTGAAAATATGAAATCTTGTGGTCTATTAAAGTTATGAAATGATTGTTTATGATAAACTAATGAACTCACCAACCTTTTGGTTGACACTTTAAAGCATGTTTATTCTCAGGTATGAAAGAAATCTTCCGCTGTGCTTTGCTCATCTTAGAGATATTAATTGGAGTCATTCATGACATATTTCAAAATACGTTGCATTCAAGTCGTTGAGTTCATCAAGATTATTATTAAGTCAATTATAGTAAGATATATTATGAAATGGTATGCATGTCGTCAACTTTAGATGTGTTGAAAGATTATTTTTTCAAAAACGAATGCAATGTTTGTAAAATGTATCATATAGAGGTCAAGTACCTCGCGATGAAATCAACTGTTGTGAACCATTTATAATCAATATGGACTTCGTCCAGATGGATTAGGACGGGTCTTCACAGCGTGCTTCAATTGCCAAGAAGAAGGACATCGTAAGTCGGAATGTCCTAAGTTAGCGAGGACGGGTGCGGCAAGGAGACGTTAAGGTAACTTTCGCTTTAATACATATGTCCTTTGATTATTTATTATGTGCCGTTATGTTTGAATTTATTAGATGCATTGTGTTGTGCATGTTATTGATATGGGTGACGTTCCTAATGGAAGTACCCTATGGTGACATTGGAATTATTGGGCGAAGGGCGTGAGACTTGGTGTAACCAAGCATTCCTTAGTATTTGGGAGATGTTTCTACCAAGCCATGGAAATGGGTTTTGGTGTTCGATTGTTAAGTGCGTGTTCGCTTGTGTGTTGAAGTTGATGAACCATGAGGTTCGGCGGGTGGGATGAAACCCTTGAAATCGAGTGTTTTGGATCTCGATGTATGTTGGTAAAGGAGTCTACGTGACGCGACATTAGGTGCCTCTTTCATACCTACTAGCGTGGTGTTCGACTCCGATTATGTTGTGGTTACATTGTACTTAGGGTACCGAAGTGAAACCCTTAGGTACATGAGTGACTAGGTGGAAGTTGACAAACTAAAGCAATTGAATGATTGCGAGGGTATGGTTTGTGTAATTGGTGGTACACTTTTCGTTCGAAGTGTTTAAGGATAGGTTAAGATCCTTGCTATGCTCAAGGTTGGAGCAAGAGATGGTGATGGGTCGTGTGAAACTAATTATTGGTAAATTCTACCTTTGGTAGCATTGTACGGTTGTACGAGATGCGGTTACGGAACATAGTTCCAAGTGGGGGAGTTACACTCCCGCACGAGGAGGTTTTAGTGTGAGATTTCGGATGATGTTTTGTTAGATACGAAAATTGTGTCGGGACCTAGTTTTGGTCGATTTGTGGTAGAGTACAACTTCGGTTAAATTGTACTTATGCTTTTGGATTTAAATTATCACCGAAGTGGTAATGTGGTAAATCTCGTTGAGAGATAATGGACGTGTTTGGCGAGCAAGGTGAAATCCCTCGGTTAAGGGATGTGTGTGTTGGGTTCTCTTTTGGGGAATTATTGTTTTGTGCCTATGTTTGATATAGGTGGTTCTTGCTCATTTGTGGGAATGGTTAGTGGTATCCATTAGGATTCACT
Source organism: Rutidosis leptorrhynchoides (assembly GCF_046630445.1). NCBI lineage: Eukaryota > Viridiplantae > Streptophyta > Magnoliopsida > Asterales > Asteraceae > Rutidosis > Rutidosis leptorrhynchoides. The sequence continues at coordinate 349,253,783 of NC_092333.1, read as the reverse complement.
ATGGAGTAGCAGAGCGCAATGTTACGCTACTCGTTCTTTGAGGCCAAAAGGGCGTTGATTGATGAAGCATGACCTTCGGGGTCCGCTGACTTCATCATGGGATTGTTGATTGGTGAAGCATGACCTTCGGGGTCCGCTGACTTCATCATGGGATTGTTGATTGGTGAAGCATGACCTTCGGGGTCCGCTGACTTCATCATGGGATTACATCGGTGAAGCATGACCTGCGGGGTCCACTGACTTCATCCGGTGTTGAGTTGTGAATCTCGTGTAGTTCGGATTCACGATGACGCGTGTAGTTCGGTCATCTTATTGTGGAAGTGAATCTCGTGTAGTTTGGATTCACCAATGACTCGTGTGGTTTTGGTCATTGTATTGAGGAGTGAGTCTCGTGTAGTTCGGATTCACAAATGACTCGTGTAGTTCGGTCATTCCTTTGGGATAGTGACTCTCGTGTAGTTCGGATTCACTATGGCGCGTGTAGTTCGGCCAATCCCCATTGTTGTTGCGAGGAAGGTAGTGAGTCGCGTGTATTTTGGATTCACTAAGGCGCGTGTAGTTTTCGGCCAGCCTTCATGTTGTTTGATCTATCGGTTGTTTTATACACCGATGGTGGGGTCGTAAGGACCATGTTGTTTGATCTATCGGTTGTTTTATACACCGATGGTGGGGTCGTAAGGACCATGTTGTTGATCTATTAGTTGTTTTATACGCCAATGGTGTGGTCGTGAGGACCATGTTGTGGGATTAGTGATGCGATAACCGTATTTCGCTCACATGATGTTACGGGTGTGACGATAGTCAATTTTGTACACCTTGGGATTAGCGTTGCCATAGTCGTTTTGGGCGCTATCGGTTTTAACCGTTTGTTATGATGTTACGGTAGTTGCGTATTGGTCATATTGCGCACTACAAGGGATGTTTGGTGATTTGTGTAATCCGTAAGGATTCGTGTGGTTCGATCTTCATTGTTCAGATTGTTGACATTTAGGTTGAAGACTTGGTAGCTTTTAGCGTTGTCCTTGGTAAAGGTACGCTAGAGGGTTGATATCTCGGTTCGAGATTGGATGAGTTTTCCCGATGTGAGGGAATGAGTAAGGTTTATAGAGCTCGGATTGTGGATTTGATACATCGCGTGTGACGTTTTAGGTTGTTAAAGGTGATTCGTTGGGAAGAGTTGCCTAGGAAGTCGGTTGGGACTTATGTTGAGGACCGTGGAGTGTAGTCCGTTTAGTTTTGTGACAAGGATCACGAGGACGTGATCGATTCTAAGTGGGGGAGAGTTGTAACACCCTGTTTCTGTTTCAGTGAAATGGGACGCCGTCCAACTTTTGGGACGCCGTCCAGTAATGAAGGACTGGACGCCGTCCAGAATGTTGGACGCCGTCTAGTTGGTCTGTCGGGCCAGCTGTGAGATTTTAAGATATTTAGAGGGGTATGTTGGTCTTTTCACTTGGTGGCCGGTTTTAAGCCACAAATGGGCAAAGATTGAGCTCATTCAACCTAATCTTCACCAACCAAAACACTCTCAACCATATTTAGAGAGAGAGTAAGGGTTTAGAGAGAGAGACAGCTTGATTTGGAGAAGAAGGAGTGGGTTTCTCACCAAATCTCGGGTTCTAAAGTTGCTCATCTCGTTCACGGCTACGTTGTGGTAGTATTGGTAAGCTCAAACTCCGAATTTCAATTGTTAGATTTGATATTCAAGTTAGGGTTTTGAGCTAGTTTGTTGTAAAACCCTTTTAGATGATGAAGTAGGTTCATGGTGACTAGTTATTCTTGTCACTTGGCGGGTTTTAGGTTGGTTGACGATTTGGCCTTGATTAGGCTTTGAAAATGAGTTTAACCGCTAGGTTTAGTGATTATGGAAGTGTTGGAACACTTTTGGGTGTGTTTTATTGCCAAATCTTGAAATGGGTCAAATTAGGGTTTTGGTGTCGAAATGGGTGAGACACGTGTTTAACACTTGTGTTCGGGTTCAATCGGTGTATTAGGACCATTTTCACTCGTGTTAGTGATTATTGGTTAGTTTGGGCGCGCTTTGTGCTTGGAAGTGCATTTGGGTCAAAATTGCGCTAAGTGTCATTTGGGTTGGTTTGTAAGTCAACCCTAATTGTGTTGTGTGTTTTGTGATAATGGAATAGGTACTTTCCATTGAAGTGTTGCGGATTATTCGGTGGCTTTCATCAAGGCGATAAGGTGAGTGTTAATATCCTATGTGCATATGTATGTGTAGGATGGGTGCGGGTCGGGTGAAGTGGTTCTCGGTTATAGAGCTCACTTCACATATAGGTGGATTTGATGGACTTGCGTTTAGGTCCAATTGGCACGGTTGTGCGTTTTGGTTGACCACCTTTGGCGAGGTACACGTTTTGTGTGTACGATATCACACGTGTTTGTGATGTGGAGTATATAACCCCAATGGCGAAGGGTTGATATTGTTGTGATGTGGATAACCCTGATGTGGTGGATTTTATAATCCCGTGACCGTTGGTTTTGAGTTGGAGAAGTGGATCTCGTGTAGTTCGGATTCACGATGACGCGTGTAGTTCGGTCATCTTAACAGAAGTGAATCTCGTGTAGTTCTGATTCACGGTGATGCGTGTCGTTCGGTCATCTTATTGAGGTAGTAACCTCGTGTCGTTTCGGATCACTAAGGCTCGTGTAGTTCGGCCAACCTCGATGTTGTCTTGTTGAAGATAGTAATCTCGTGTGGTTTCGGATTACTAAGGCTCGTGTAGTTCGGCCAATCTTCATTGTGATGTTTGGTATTCGGTAATGGGTTAAAGGGTTAACCTTATTCGTTTATATATTGTTATGTATATATTAACGTATTGTTGTGATGTAGCTAACCCTCTGGGTGTAGCTATTAGGCGTTGTTCACATCGTCGTTGGTGAACTTATGTTTGTTGTTGTATCTTTAGCTCGTTGCTTAATGATTGTACGGTATGCTTAGACTAGCTTGCCTTATGCTTGGATGCTCCGGTATGCGGTATTTGATATTTTATGTGGCGTGTCCATTTTATGCATATATATGTATGTAGTATATTCTCACTCACTAAGCGTTAACTTACCCTCTCGTTGTTTACATTTATATAGATTTTTTGGATGCGGTGGCTCGGGCAAGCGTGGGGACTAGTGAGCTTACGTAGTTTGCTTTAGAAGACTTGCTTTTGGTTCGATTAGGATTGGGTAGCGTATCCCCAATCCCATGCTCGGTCTATGTTTGTATAAACTAAATTGGGTCGAAATGGTCACCTTGTGGTAATTTGGGTCGATGTGGGCCCGGTGTTGTAAAACTCGATTTTATTAGGGAAAACTCTTAGTTTTAATTATTATAACATATTGTGAAATTGTTTTGGTTTAAAAGTGTCGGGAAGCGGGTTTTACGCTCGCGTGTGTTTGAAAAACTGAACAGAACTTTTTGGTGTATTTGGACGCCGTCCCAGATGGCTGGACGCCGTCCAGTCCTTCAGAGCTGGACGCCGTCCAGATAGCTGGACGCCGTCCAGATGAACTATCCCAGAAAATTTTGTTTTAGCACGTTTTTGAACCGTCCATTATTATTATTGTTATTGTTATTAATAATATACTTATTATTATTGTTATTACTACTAATTCAAGATTATAGATCAATTATTATTATTATTGTTATTATAAACGTTATAATTATTATCATTAGGATTATATCAAAAAGTATTATAATTATCATTAGTATTATTAGTATTATTATTATTAAGATCATCATTATTATAATTATCAATATCATTATTATTAGTATGATAATTACCATTATAATTACAAATATAAGTATTAGATAAAAATTATCATTTATTACTACTATGATAATAACTATTATAATTAGTATCATTATTATTATCACTATTATCAATATTGTAGATGTTATTATTATTAGTATTAGTATCATTTTATTAGAAATATTATTGCTAGTAACATAAGCATTATTATAAATATTATCACTATTATCATTTTTATTAAAATTATTATTATTTTACTATCATTAAAATTATCAATATTATTATTATCAGTATTATCTATATCAATATTTTTAAAATAATTATGATTACTAAAATAAAAGTTTTAATAAGTACTTAAAGTTATAAGTATGAAAATAAAGATTATATATTTTGTACACATAACTTAACTATATTAACATTTATATATATAACATGAAAATATATAAATAAATAATGAAACTTATAACTTATTAAATATATAAATTACATCACTAATAATAATATATATATTCATTCGATTACGATTATATATATTAATGAATATACAAATGATATAGGTTCGTGAATCCGAGGCCAACCCTACACTTGTTCAATGTCGTCATATGTATTTTTACTACAAAATACAGTATTGTGAGTTTCATTTGCTCCCTTTTTAAATACTTTTGCAATATATATTTTTGGGACTGAGAATACATGCGCTGTTTTATAAATGTTTGACGAAATGGACACAAGTACTCAAAAATTACATTCTATAGTTGGATTATCGAATTGAATATCACCCTTTTAGCTTGGTAACCTAAGAATTAGGGAACAGACACCCTAATTGACGCGAATCCTAAAGGTAGATCTACGGGCACTAACTCCCCCCATACTGGAAAATGGTATGCTTTAGTACTTCGATTTTATATTATACAGATGGATTTCTGTTTTGGGGATATTCTATATGCATGATGTTAATGTCGGTTACCAGGTGTTTAATCCATATGAATGATTTTTATGCAGATGCATGATATTTATGAGAAATGAAATGAAAATCTTGTGGTCTATTAAATTAATGGAAATGATTGTTTATGATAAACTAATGAACTCACCAACCTTTTGGTTGACACTTGAAAGCATGTTTATTCTCAGGTACGAAAGAAATCTTCTGCTGTGCATTTCCTCATTTTAGAGATATTACTTGGAGTCATTCATGACATATTTCAAAAGACGTTGCATTTGAGTCATTGAGTTCATCAAGATTACTATTAAATCAATTATAGTTTGATATATTATGAAATGGTATGCATGCCTGTCAAATTTTGATGTAAATGAAAGTTTGTCTTTTAAAAACGAATGCAATATTTGTAAAATGTATCATATAGAGGTCAAATACCTCGCGATGTAACCAAATGTAATGTATTCGTCCTTATGGAATAGGATGGGTCGTTATAGGTGGTATCAGAGCGGTGGTCTTAGCGAACCAAGTGTTGCATTAGTGTGTCTAACTGATAGTTGTTTAGATGCATTAGTGAGTCTGGACTTTGACCGTGTCTGCATGTCAAAAGTTTTGCTTATCATTTCTTGTCAAAAATTACCTGCTTATCATTCTTAGTCTAGACACATTTTACTGCATTGACTACATGAATAGTGTATAGACAAAATTCATATCCTAGCGTATCTGTTACTGTAGACTTTGCTTGACAGCTTCCGTAGATTCCTCCGTAACTTATGGGATTTTAGTATTATATATGCATATGTAAATTATGTATTGCAGGGTACTAATCTACATCCTATAATCTATTTCGTATCTAAAATCCTTCATTTGATCGTACGAGATGAATCCCTCAACCAGTTCGAGTCCCTCAGATTCCGATAGCTATTCCGATAGTTATTTTGACAGCTATTCCGACATGGATATTCACCTAAGCTCAGAAAGCAGTGTAAATGAAATGGATCAACCAACTAGTCATCTTCAATTCTGGATGAATTGGGGATAGGTTCGTAGGCGACTTAACCGATGGAGACGAGAAGAAGGCGATCCTTTCCACCCACCAACCTGCACTCTTGGCGAAGAACCTGAAGCACTCACCGGCGAACCAATTCGAAACACTATTTTTTCCCTCATTACCCGAATATATCGCCATGATTATATACTATCTCAAATTCAAAACCTTATTCATCCACTCGTTCCGACCGACAATCATCCCGGAATAATGGAAGAAGTCAACGAGCTTTGCGCTCGAATAACCAATTTGGAAAATGTAGTGCAAAACCTACCAGCTTCAGCAACATCACCAGTACCAACAGTACCATCAACAACAACACCAGTACCACCAACAACCCAAGTCTCAACATCACATGCCTCAACATCTCATTCTGTACTTCGAGTATAATCATCGTTCTACATGACGTTCTACATCATTTATCTTCATTCGAAATGATGATTATGTAATCTCTAATGTTTTAGAGATTTTATGTGATGACCCGGAGATTTCCGACCAAATTTAAACTCAATCTTTGTATGATCTCGACACGATAAATAAAGTCTATTAAACCGAGTCTCAAAATGTTAGAACTATTTTTTTATGAACGCATCCGACCTTTGACTATTCCCGACGATTCACGAACAGTTGTTGTAAATAAATATGTATATTTATATAAATGTATATATATATATATATATATATATATATATATATATATATATATATTTGAAATTATAAAATAAACATTTAAAATTTAATATATGAATTAAGTTATAAAATAATTAAATTGAACTCATATATAAATATATGATTTTTATATATAATTATTATTATAAATATATATATATATATATATATATATATATATATATATATATATATATATATATATATATATATATATATATATATATATATATATATATATTGTAAAATAGGCTAAAATGTATAAAAACTTAATATTCAATATTAGTTCTATAATTTACATTATACATAAGAAATAACATATAATACTAAAATACTAAATTTAATTATTAATTGTTATAATAATGTTGTTGTTTCTTTTAATGTTAATATCAATATCAATATCAATATAAATACTATTATTATATTATTACTATTACTATTAATGTTATTTTAGTATTATTAATTATCTTTAACAATATCAATATTAGTATTTCTATTATTATTATTATTATTATTAGTATTAGTATCTTTATTATTATTAGTTAGTAATAATACAAGTATACAAATATATGATTATATTGATACAGTATATATTATATATAAAAGCAGAATAAGAACGTATGTAGTTTCAATTATTTTTTAAACAATAGGAAATCTTGCTTTATATCTAAACTCGTACAATTTGATTCCAAAATAAGCACAAGACACCAAAATCTGTTATATGTCTTTATCTCCTTTATTTTTTTTCTTTTGTTTTCTTCTTATTTCAATCAAAACATCAACCATCACTCCACCCACAATAAATTATAGCTATTATTAAAAGATTCCACTGCACAATTTCTTTCTTTGGTGACCGACAACAATTAAATTTAATAACCCACTTGGACATCCCCAATTAACTATTGCTGCATCTCTGCTATTTTCATATTCGACTTCTACTTATTGTTCCAGCTACTGCAGTTGTGAGTTGTAAAAAAAATCCTATTCGAACCAAACCCAAGATCACCACCATGGATTGAACCCACCGCTTCACACATTGACCACCATCTTCAACCGTGTACAATCACCACCTTCCTCCACCACTTCAAACACAATCTTTGATTCTTCAAAACCCAAACAAACACTCCTTTTCCTATTACTGCACGTTCCCATATTCTTATTTGTTTCACTTCTGTTTATGTTATCACTCGAACATACACCACCACCAAAACCATCATAGCTCACAAACTTACTGCTACAACCATCAACTGCCACGTCAACTGTGAATCACACCATAAACCGTCATATTTATTTCCTTCGTCTTTCACCTTTCTCTCTCATCTTCTCTCTCTAAATACCGTGTCTGTTTCTATTTCCTTCCAGCGTATGAACCACTATCACTACCTGCAGATCATCACTGTATTGCTACTGCAGCAGCATATTCCTGCTTCTGTTTACGAATAAAAGGAAAGAAGATGATGGTGATTATACACAAAGGGAAAAATAGCGTTGAATGATGATGAAGATATCATAAAGAATGATGATGAAGCTGTTAATAATGATAAGGTTGATGAGGTGGGACTAGATGATGATATGTTGTTGTTCTTTTTTGTTTTCTGGTCGAAACCGAACCCACCCATTATTTTCTGTCGACACAATTCATTTACAGCTAGATAATTATTCGATTGGGCCACTACATGTTATTTGGGCTTGATTAAATGATCATATAGAGTTTGGGCTAACAACTTTGGGCCGATGAGATTGGGGAAGGAGTGGTTGCAGCTGCATATATATATTTTTCTTTTGGTTTCTGTTTACTCGAACAGCTATTGCTGTAACTGCCTTACGTGTCTGTCTTTGATCATACGATTGTTGATGATAACGAAGGATATGATATTACGGCATGATTATAGGAGGAGATGTGATGAACAACGTGTTAATCGAAGATGATGATTATATATGTTAATACATAAAATCACGATGGACTTTGATGCGATTATGATGATAATATATGATGGCGATGATAAATGATATGCTGAGATTATGATGAGTCTACGATGATGATGCATGTATTATGTTGATGATGGTACGTATATGAAGATGATGGTGATCGTAATGATTAGATGATGTTAAATGATCATGATAATGGAAGATGCATGATGATCCATGATGAACGATAATGATGATATGTATATTTATGATGATGTTGCCGTGAGGCTAGTTATGGTGATTGAGAAAAGATGAAGATGATTACAGGAAGTAGGTTATAAGAGTTTAAATCCTTGTTATTACTGAAAAGAGGCAGCAGAGCAACGGTTGAGTGTTGGGTGTTTAACCGAGAGGTCTCGGGTTCGATCCCGGGCAGAGACACTTTATGTTCTTTATTTTTTTGGAAGCTTTTTCTTGAGGTAGCTATGATTATTATTATTATTATTGTCATTGTTATTGTTATTGTTATTGTTATTGTTATTAGTATCATTTATTAGTTATTAAGATTATTATTATTATTAACCTAAGTATTATATATATAAATATTAGAGTTATTACTATTATTATTAACATGTGTATTAGTATAAATATTATCATTATTAGTATTGTGATTACAATTATTAGTATTGTTATCATTAAAAATTAATATTTTTATTATTATTATTTTTACTAAAAATATCATTTCTATTAAAAGTATCATTATTATCACTATTAAAAAAAATTATCATTTTTATCAAAATTATTATTATTATCATCATCATTATTATTTCGACAACACTATTATTATTTTTATATTATTATTGTTATTATTAATATTAGTATCAATATTGTTATCATAATAACTATTATTATTATTATTGTAAAATAAAACAATTTTTTTATTTATTTATCATTATTATCAATATTATTTTATCAAATAACTATTAATTATATACAATCATATTTACTACATATAACAAAACTATATAACAAAACTATAGTAACACTTTTATAATAAATATTAATGAATGTAACTAATTAGGTTACTAATGAAACACATAATTAAAATAACAGTTAAATCACTAATAATATATATAAATTTTTTTAATTACAATTATATGTATTAATATATACCTGATATAGGTTCATGAATCCGAGGTCAACCTTACATTTGTTAACTGACGTTATATGTATTTTTACTACAAAATACAATAGGTGAGTTTCATTAATCCCTTTTTAAATGCTTTTGCAATATATATTTTTGGGACTGAGAATACATGAGATGTTTTTTATAACTGTTTTACGAAATAGACACAAGTAATTGAAACTACATTATATGGTTGAATGATCGAAATCGGATATGCCCCTTTTTATTAAGTCTGGTAATCTAAGAATTAGGGAACAGACACCCTAATTGATGCGAACTCTAAAGATAGATCTATTGGGCCTAACGAACCCCATCCAAAGTACCGGATGCTTTAGTACTTCGAAATTTATATCATGTCCGTAGGAGGATCCCGGAATGATGGGGATATTCTTATATGCATTTTTGTTGATGTCGGTTACCAGGTGTTCAATCCATATGAATGATTATTTTTGTCTCTATGCATGGGACGTATATTTATGAGAATTGGAAATGAAATCTTGTGGTCTATTAAAATATTGAAATGATTGTTATGATAAACTTATGAACTCACCAACCTTTTGGTTGACACTTTTAAGCATGTTTATTATCAGGTATGAAAGAAATCTTCCGCTGCGCATTTGCTCATTTTAGAGACATTACTTGGAGTCCTTCATGACATATTTCAAAGGACTTTGCATTCGAGTCGTTGAGTTCATCAAGATTATTATTAAGTCAATTATATTTGGATATATTATGAAATGGTATGCATGCCGTCAACTTTCGATGAAATGAATGTTTGTCTTTTAAAAACGAATGCAATGTTTCTAAAATGTATCATATAGAGGTCAAGTACCTCGCGATGTAACCAAATGTAATGTATTCATCCAGATGGATTAGGACGGGTCTCTTCAGTTGGTATCAGAGCGGAGGTCTTAGCGAACTAGGTCTTGCATTAGTGTGTCTAACTGATAGTTGTTAGGATGCATTAATCAGTCTGGACTTCGACCGTGTCTGCATGTCAAAAGTTTTGCTTATCATTTCTAGTCGAAAATCATCTGCTTATCCTCCTTAGGAAATTACATGCTTATCATTCTTAGTCTAGACACATCTTACTGCATTAATTGCATAAATAGTGTATAGACAAAACTCATATCTTAGCATATCCGCTAATTCATATCTTACCATATCTATTACTGTAAACTCTGCCTGACATATTCCGTAGATTCCTCCGTAATTTATGGGATTTTAGTATTATATATGCATATGTAAATTATGTATTGCAAGGTACTAATCTACATCCTTTAATCTATTTCTTATCGAAAAGTCATTCATCTGATCGTACGAGATGAATCCCTCAACCAGTTCGAGTCCTTTAGATTCCGATAACTATTCCGATAGTTATTCCGACAGCTATTCCGACATAGAGTTTCACTCGAGCTCCAAAAGCAGTGTCACCGGAATGAATCAACCAATCAGCCATCCCCAATTCATTGGATGGTTTCGTAGTCAACTAAATCAATGGAGACGAGAAGAAGACGATCCTTTCCACTCACCAACCTGCACTCTTGGTGAAGAACCTGAAACACTTACCGGTGAACCTGTTCGAAACATCATTTTCTCTCTCAGAGTATCTCGTCACGATTATATACTATCTCACATTTTAGACCTTATTCATCCACTCGTTCCGACCGACAATCATCCCGGAATAATAGAAGAAGTCAACGAACTTCGCGCTCGAGTAATCAATTTGGAGAATATGGTGCAAAATTTACCAGCTTCAGCAACATCACTGGCATCAATAGTACCATCAGTAACAGCACCGGTACAATCAACATCACACACCTCAACATCTCATTAAGTATCTCGAGCATAATCATCAATCTGCAAATCGTTCTACATCATTTATCTTCGTTCGACATGCCGATGATGTAATCTCTAATGTTTTAGAGATTATATATTCTTGTTCTAACGGTAAATCAAATGAGTTTAATATCATATTGACTCATTAAATCCATGATTACATCTGAAGAAAATATATATGTATATATATATTTTTTTCATAAAGATTGTAATTAAAAATTCTTTCGTACAAACTGTTAATGGTGAAAATATTTTAACGGGTAGGTAATACCCTAGAAATATTTAGATTTCACATTAATAAATTACACTGTACATTCTTCGAATCTGATTCAATAGTCATTTACTATCCTATTTACATCCACAGATATACGTATCTGTTTACAGCAGAATAACCATTTTCCTTCAATTTCATATTTGGATTTTGACCTATCAGAATCCAACAAGTGGCATAATGAAGAAAACATTGGAAAAAATAAAATTTGTTAGAAACAAACAAATTAACTATGAGAAAAATTTTGTTAAGAATCCACGCTAACTGTTCCTAGCTAACTATTCCTAGCTAACTATTCCTAGCTAACTGATTACATTTTATTTATCGCAGTTTATTTATCGCAATTTAATTATCGCAATTTTATTTATCGTCATTTAATTTTTGTTATTTATTTTACTCACTTTAAATATCGGGACACGTATACAAGGTTTTGACATATCATATCGACGCATATATATATATATATATATATATATATATATATATATATATATATATATATATATATATATATATATATATATATATATATATATATATATATATATATATATATATATATATATATATATATATATATATATATATTATTTGGAATAACCATAGACACTCTATATGCAGTAATGATCGAGTTCTCTATACAAGGTTGAGGTTGATTCTATAATAATATATACTTTGAGTTGTGATCGAGTCTGAGACGTATACGGGTCACGACACATATTAATTAATTCGAATATTATATATTAAACTGTATATGAATTATTGGACTATCAATGTAGACTATCAACTGTGGACTACCAACATTGGACAATTAAAATAAATTAAAATATTGTCTATAACATATGAAACTAAACAATTCTTCAAGTTTGCCACTTGACTTCATCTTAAACCTCATTTATATCTTGACGTTTACAATCTGCGTTCAAACCTTTCATGATTCTTGAAAACACCTCAATCGAGAGGATGAACCAACCGCATTTCATCTACGGAAGAAAAGATTGATGCATATAGTTATGCATCTGAAAACACTCGAAAACTAAGTAAACGTTTAACACGTATCTGTGCTAACTCCTTTGGCGTTGTTATTAAAAAAAATCACTTTGCAATACCTTTCCAAATTAGTCAATTTTGTCACAGCTCCAGCAAATCAACTTCGACTTTCATTTGGATTAGCCTTATTATAACCTTGTTATATAAGTTTACCTTCCATCATTGTTACCGGGGAACCTTTTATATTCCATCATGTTACCAGCAGACGTACCAGCAACCTCGTTGCTCCTTGGCTTAAAACTCTCTGATAAATCATTATATTTATTCATTGAAACCCTCTCATATACTCATCCGCATATTGTAACGAGAACTGCCATACCAATTACCGGGAATCAGCAATCATTACTTTGAAAACTCACAGCATATCCACATCAACAATTATATGTATAACATTTATCTCTTAGAATTATGATCTTTCATTCGGAAATTCTAAAAAGCACCCAGCCTACAAATCAATACCACAAATTCTAAAAAAGCTGAATACAGCGGCAAAAACTGTACACGACCTTAACCGTCGAAATTTTGATGATAAAGAATGGAATATTGGAAACATTCAATAGAAAATTTAGTACCGAAAAGCGGATTATGCAAAACTATAAAGGAAGCCGTGGACAAATCACAAAGAATAAGTTTGACTTCAAAGAATCCAAAAGATTCAATGCCTGCTAAAGTCTTTAGCGAATATCTTGCTCTTTACTCTAAACCCTTGCGAATAATAGTTTCTATCATCCTCTGATCTTAGATATTCTGAGATATCATTGTATCTTTCATTATAAATATCCTCGATATTTTTGAAGATATTTTCATAACTAATCTTATCTTAAATCATTAATCTCTTCGTGCTATCAGTATTACATCATATAGAAACTGTTAGTTTCTATATTCTGTAAACTTTCGAGCTTAAAATATGAATGTTATTGAAGTAATGTTGAGAACTGATGCATGAGTTAATATAATATAATGACACTTGATCAACGTGATTATATTACAGTAAGTCATGCTGAGTTTCTAATGGAACGTGATGATTCACAGAACCTAAACGTCATCAGGTGCTATGTTACAAAAACTCTTTCATTCTGCTTAACCTCTGAACATATCAAGAAAATATATTCTTGATAGTTCTATTCTCAGTGATTCTGGAAATTTGACAAATCAAATCGTGCTAATACGTTCTTTCTTGTTTAGAACATGATGTTCATTCGAAACTCCATACTTATGAATTCTGGACCGTTACTCGCTTTAATAGAGGTTGAGAAGATAATAAAAAGACAAAGAGCTCCAAATTATAAGAGAAAATATAAAGCCCAATAACAACACGGAGATTACAAACCGTGAATATTAATACGGATAGCAATATAAAGATAAGGTATAATTAAAAATAGTATCACCCCAAGATAATAGTAGAAGTAAACAGATTCTTCTGATGGAAGATTGAAAAGAAGGATGACAGAAATGATAAGTAGAAATATATCAAGGATTAGAACTGGATTAAGTACTTTCACAATCTTTTGGATGTATGAACTAAAAAAAAAATATAGGAATGGTGAGAATAATAGAACGGAAAAGCTTAATTTATAAAGGAAATATCAGACGTAGTAATTGGGGCATATCACCGTATTTAATTAAAGAGATCTTAATTTCCATAAATTCCGAAGAATCAGATCTTATAGATTTTTAAGATTTTCTTTAAATTCCTTGAATTCCGGAATTCAACCATGACTAGTCAAAAGTTATGATGAAACATGTCTTTCTCATTTCACTCTTTTAAGATAGCTTCATTCGTGCCCTTCGAATAATCGAATTGTTTTATCCATATTACTCAATAATGATAAAACTCTATTTATCAACTCATATGCGTCATGAAAACATTTTTTATTGTTAGCCATGACCACCTCACTCAAATTCGCGACGAAATTTCTTTAACGGGTAGGTACTTTGATGACCCGGAGATTTCCGACCAAATTTAAACTCAATCTTTGTATGATCTCGACACGATAAGCAAAGTCTATTAAACCGAGTCTCAAAATGTTAGAACTATTTTTTTATGAACGCATCCGACCTTTGACTATTCTCGACGATTCACGAACAGTTTTTGTAAATATATATATATATATATATATATATATATATATATATATATATATATATATATATATATATATATATATATATATATATATATATATATATATATATATATATATATATATATATATATATATATATATATATATATATTTGAAATTATTAAATAAACATTTAAAATTTAATATATGAATTAAGTTATAAAATAATTAAATTGAACTCATATATAAATATATGATTTTTATATATAATTATTATTATAAATATATATATATATATATATATATATATATATATATTGTAAAATAGGCTAAAATGTATAAAAACTTAATATTCAATATTAGTTCTATAATATACATTATACATAAGCAATAACATATAATACTAAAATACTAAATTTAATTATTAATTGTTATAATAATGTTGCTGTTTCTTTTAATGTTAATATCAATATCAATATCAATATCAATACTATTATTATATTATTACTATTACTATTAATGTTATATTAGTATTATTAATTATCTTTATCAATATCAATATTAGTATTTCTATTATTATTATTAGTATTAGTATCTTTATTATTATTAGTTAGTAATAATACAAGTATACAAATATATGATTATATTAATACAGTAAATATTATATATAAAAGCAGAATAAGAACGTATGTAGTTTCAATTATTTTTTCAAACAATAGGAAATCTTGCTTTATATCTAAACTCGTACAATTTGATTCCAAAATAAGCACAAGACACCAAAATCTGTTACATGTCTTTATCTCCTTTATTTTTTTTTCTATTGTTTTCTTCTTATTTCAATCAAAACATCAACCATCACTCCACCCACAATAAATTATAGCTATTATTAAAAGATACCACTGCACAATTTCTTTCTTTGGTGACCGACAATAATTAAATTTAATAACCCACATGGACATCCCCAATTAACTATTGCTGCATCTCTGCTATTTTCATATTCGACTGCTACTTATTGTTCCAGCTACTGCAGTTGTGAGTTGTAAAAAAAATCCTATTTGAACCAAACCCAAGATCACCACCAAGGATCGAACCTACCACTTCACACATTGACCACCATCTTCAACCGTGTACAATCGCCACCTTCCTCCACCACTTCAAACACAATCTTTGATTCTTTAAAACCCAAACAAACACTCCTTTTCCTATTACTGCACGTTCCCATATTCTTATTTGTTTCACTTCTGTTTATGTTATCACTCGAACATACACCACCACCAAAACCATCATAGCTCACAAACTTACTGCTACAACCATCAACTGCCACGTCAACTGTGAATCACACCATAAACCGTCATATTTATTTCCTTCCTCTTTCACCTTTCTCTCTCATCTTCTCTCTCTAAATACCGTGTCTGTTTCTATTTCCTTCCAGCATATGAACCACTATCACCACCTGCAGATCATCACTGTATTGCTACTGCAGCAGCATATTCCTGCTTCTGTTTACGAATAAAAGGAAAGAAGATGATGGTGATTATACACGAAGGGAAAAATAGCGTTGAATGATGATGAAGATATCAATAAGAATGATGATGAAGATGTTAATAATGATAAGGTTGATGAGGTGGGACTAGATGATGATATGTTGTTGTTCCTTTTTGTTTTCTGGTCGAAACCGAACCCACCCATTATTTTCTGTTGACACAATTCATTTACAGCTGGATAATTATTCGATTGGGCCACTACATGTTAGTTGGGCTTGATTAAATGATCATATAGAGTTTAGGCTAACAACTTTGGGCCGATGAGATTGGGGAAGGAGTGGTTGCAGCTGCATATATATATTTTTCTTTTGGTTTCTATTTACTCGAACAGCTATTGCTGTTACTGCCTTACTTGTCTGTCTTTGATCATACTATTGTTGATGATAACGAAGGATATGATATTACGGCATGATTATAGGAGGAGATGTGATGAACAGCGTGTTAATCGAAGATGATGATTATATATGTTAATACATAAAATCACGATGGACTTTGATGCGATTATGATGATAATATATGATGGCGATGATAAATGATATATTGAGATGATGATAAGTCTACGATGATGATGCATGTATTATGTTGATGATGGTACGTATATGAAGATGATGGTGATCGTAATGATTAGATGATGTTAAATGATCATGATAATGGAAGATGCATGATGATCCATGATGAACGATTATGATGATATGTATATTTATGATGATGTTGCCGTGAGGCTAGTTATGGTGATTGAGAAAAGATGAAGATGATTACAGGAAGTAGGTTATAAGAGTTTAAATCCTTATTATTATTGAAAAGAGGCAGCAGAGCAACGGTTGAGTGTTGGGTGTTTAACCGAGAGGTCTCGGGTTCGATCCCGGGCAGAGACACTTTATGTTCTTTATTTTTTTTGGAAGCTTTTTCTTGGGGTAGCTATGATTATTATTATTATTATTATTGTCATTGTTATTGTTATTGTTATTGTTATTAGTATCATTTATTAGTTATTAGGATTATTATTATTATTAACCTAAGTATTATATATATAAATATTAGAGTTATTACTATTATTATTAACATGTGTATTAGTATAAATATTATCATTATTAGTATTGTGATTACAATTATTAGTATTGTTATCATTAAAAATTAATATTTTTATTATTATTATTTTTACTAAAAATATCATTTCTATTAAAAGTATCATTATTATCACTATTAAAAAAAATTATCATTTTTATCGAAATTATTATTATTATCATCATCATTATTATTTCGACAACACTATTATTATTTTTATATTATTATTGTTATTATTAATATTAGTATCAATATTGTTATCATAATAACTATTATTATTATTATTGTAAAATAAAACAATTTTTTTATATATTTATCATTATTATCAATATTATTTTATCAAATAACTATTAATTATATACAATCATATTTACTACATATAACAAAACTATATAACAAAACTATAGTAACACTTTTATAATAAATATTAATGAATGTAACTAATTAGGTTACTAATGAAACACATAATTAAAATAACAGTTAAATCACTAATAATATATATAAATTTGTTTGATTACAATTATATGTATTAATATATGCCTGATATAGGTTCGTGAATCCGAGGTCAACCCTACATTTGTTAACTGACGTTATATGTATTTTTACTACAAAATACAATAGGTGAGTTTCATTAATCAATTTTTAAATGCTTTTGCAATATTTATTTTTGGGACTGAGAATACATGCGATGTTTTTTATAACTGTTTTACGAAATAGACACAAGTAATTGAAACTACATTATATGGTTGAATGATCAAAATCGGATATGCCCCTTTTTATTAAGTCTGGTAATCTAAGAATTAGGGAACAGACACCCTAATTGACGCGAACTCTAAAGATAGATCTATTGGGCCTAACGAACCCCATCCAAAGTACCGGATGCTTTTGTACTTCGAAATTTATATCATGTCCGAAGGAGGATCCCGGAATGATGGGGATATTCTTATATGCATTTTTGTAAATGTCGGTTACCAGGTGTTCATTCCATATGAATGATTATTTTTGTCTCTATGCTTGGGACGTATATTTATGAGAATTGGAAATGAAATCTTGTGGTCTATTAAAATATTGAAATGATTTTTATGATAAACTTATGAACTCACCAACCTTTTGGTTGACACTTTAAAGCATGTTTATTCTCAGGTATGAAAGAAATCTTCCGCTGTGCATTTGCTCATTTTAGAGACATTACTTGGAGTCATTCATGACATATTTCAAAAGACTTTGCATTCGAGTCGTTGAGTTCATCAAGATTATTATTAAGTCAATTATATTTAGATATATTATGAAATGGTATGCATGCCGTCAACTTTCGATGAAATGAAAGTTTGTCTTTTAAAAACGAATGCAATGTTTATAAAATGTATCATATAGAGGTCAGGTACCTCGTGATGTAACCAAATGTAATGTATTCATCCAGATGGATTAGGACGGGTCTCTTCATTATGTACTCTAGTTCTAACCAAAAAGCAAATGAGATTAATATCATGTTAACACATTAAATCCATGATTACATCAGAAGAAAATATATATGTATATATGTTTTCATAAGGATCGTAATTAAGAATTCTTTTGTACAAACTATTAATGGTGAGAATATTTTAACGGGTAGGTAATACCCGAGAAATATTTAGATTTCACATTAATAAGTTACACTGTACATTCTTCGAATCTGATTCAACAGTCATCTACTATCCTATTTACATCCACAGATATACGAATTCGTTCACCACAAAATAACCATTTTCATTCAATTTCATATTTGGATTTTAACCTATCAGAATCCAACAAGTGGCATAATGAAGAAAACATTGGAAAAAAAAATTGTTAGAAACAAACAAATTAACTATGAGAAATTTTGTTAAGAATCTACGCTGACAAAATCCTAGCTAACTGTTCCTAGCTAACTGTTAATTCCGTATTACATTTTATTTATTGCAATTTATTTATCGCAATTTTCATTCTCGCAATTTTATTTATTGTCATTTAATTTCCGTTATTTAATTTACGCACTTTAAATATCGAGACACGTATATAAGGTTTTGACATATCATATCGACGCATATATATATATATATATATATATATATATATATATATATATATATATATATATATATATATATATATATATATACATATATATATATATACATATATATATATATATATATTATTTGGAATAACCATAGACACTCTATATGCGGTAATGATCGAGTTAGCTATACAGGGTTGAGGTTGATTCTACAATAATATATATACTTTGAGTTGTGATCGAGTCTGAGACATGTATACAATGGGTCACAATACGTATTAATTAATTCGAATATTTTATATTAAACTACATATGAATTATTGAATTACTAAATGTGGACTGCTAACATTGGACAATTAAAATGAATTAAAATATTGATTATAACATATGAAACTAAACATTTCTTCAAGTTTGCCACTTGATTTCATCTTAAACCTCATTTGTATATTGACTATTACAATCTGCGTTCAAACCTTTCATGATTCTTGAAAACACCTCAATTTAGAGGATGAACCAACCACACTTCATCTACGGAAGAAAAGATTGATGCATATAGTTATACACCTGAAAACACTCGGAACCTAAGTAAACATTTAAAACGTATATGTGCTAGCTCCTTTAGCGTTGTTATTACCGAAAATAACTTCGCAATTCTTTTTCAAATTAGCCAATTTTGTCACAGCTCCAACAAATCAACTTCGAATTTTATTCGGATTAGTCTTATTATAACCTCGATATATAAGTTTTCCTTTTCGTCATCATTACCGCGAAACCGTTTATATCCTACCACATTAGCAGTAAACTTACCAGCAACTTCATTACTCATTAACTTAAGTTACTCCGAAGAACTATTATATTCGTTCATTAAAACCCTATCATATGCACACCCGGATCTTGTAATGAGAATTGTCATACCAGTTACCGAGAATCAGCAATCAGTATTTTGAATCTCATAAGCGTCCTACATCAACAGTTGTATGTGTACATATAACATTTATCTCTTAGAATTATGATCTTCCATTCTGAAATTCTGAAATTCTGAAAAGCACCCAGTCTACGAATCAATACTCCAGATTTTGAAAATTGCTGATGAAGCAGCAGAAACTGTAAACGACCTTAACAATCGAAAGTTTGATGATAAAGAATAGTATGTTGGCAAAGCTCAGAAAAGTTGGAACTGAAAAACAGATTGAGCAAATCATGAAGGAGGCTGTGGACAAATCACAAATACTAAACCTGCCTTCAAAGAATCCTGATGATTCTGTTTCTGATGAAATCTTTAGCGAATACCTTATTTCTAAATTGCTTTACATCATTGTAAATGAATTTCTTCATCACACAATGATTCTGAAATTCGAAGATATCATCGTATCTGTCTTTATTAATATCCTCAATATCTCTGAAGATATCTTCATAAATATTCTTGTCCGATATTAATTATCTCTCCGCTCTATCTGTGTTATATCATAAAAGAAACTGCTTTGGTTTCTAAAATTCTGAAAAATTCAAATTTGAATTATTAATGATTTTGAAGTAGTGTTAGAAACTGAAGCATGAGTTAGTATAATATAATGACACTTGATCAACGTGATTATATTACAGTAAGTCATGCTGAGTTTCTAATGGGACATGATGATTCACAGATCATAACGTCATCATGTGCCATGTTACATAACTCTTTCATTCTGCTTAACTTCTGAACATATCAAGAAAGTATATTCTTGATAGTTCTATTCTCAGTGATTCTGGTAATTTGACAAATCAAATTGTACTATTACGTTCTTTCTTGTTTAGAACATTAAGTTCATTTGAAACTCTATACTTACGAATTCTGGACCGTTACTCGCTGTACTAGAGATCGAAAAGATAATAAAAAGGCAAAGAGCTCCAATATATAAGAGAAAATACAAAGCCCAATAACAACACGGAGGTTACAAATCGTGGATATTAATACGAATAGCAATATAAAGACATGGTATAATTAAGAATGATATCACCCAAGGTAATAGTAGAAGTAAACAGATTTTTCTGGAGGAAGATTGAAAAGAAGGAGGACAGAAATGATAAATTAGGAAAATATCAAGGATTAGAACGAGATTAAGCATTTTCACAATATTTTAGATGTATGAACTAAGAAGGAAAGTATAGGAATGGTGAGAATAATGGAACGGAAGAGCTTAATTTATAATGGAAATATTAGACAGAGTAATCAAGGAAGATCACCATATTTAATTATAGAGATCTTAATCTCCTTATTTGCTGAAGAATCAAATCTTTTAGATTTTGAAGATTTTTTTTAAATCCCTTGAATTCTGAAATTCAACCGTGACTACATCACTGGTTAACACGAACTTGCATTTACTCATTTCACTCTTTTGTGATAATTTCACTCGCAAGCTTCACATAATCGAATCGTTTTATCTATAGTATTCAATGATGATAAAACTCTAATTATCAACTCATATTCGTCATGAAAACATTTTTATTGTTAGCCATGATAACCACACTCAAATTTCGGGACGAAATTTCTTTAACGGGTAGGTACTGTGACGACCCGAAAATTTTCGACCAAATTTAAACTTAATCTTTATATGTTTCAGACACGATAAGCAAAGTCTGTTAAACCGAGTCTCAAAATTTTTGAACTGTATTCATGTTATTAGTAACCTCTGAATATTCATGACGATTCACGAACAATTATTTGTAAATAGATACATATATAATTAAATGTATGTATATATATATATATATATATATATATATATATATATATATATATATATATATATATATATATATATATATATATATATATGTATATATAATGATTTTAAATAAAATACTATTTAAGTGTTAGAAATAAAAACGTAAAATAAAATTAATTAAGATATATTAAAGTTGGATTATTAAAATGAATATATAGTTCTATACATAAATATTATTATAACTATAATGTAATATAAAAAGTATAATTATTATATGCTGGAAATTTATAAAATCTATTAGGAAATAACATATAGTACTTAAGTAGATAAAGCATTATATTATATTTATATATATATAGAATGATATAAATAATATGCAACCTCACATTATAGAAAATGTATAAATATTCAATATTCAATACATGTTATATATAAATTATCAAATATTGTAATATTAAATAAGGTGTGATATCAATATATACAAAGTAATTACAAGTTAAGAATATAGTTGTATACTAATATTATTATTAATACTTTCATTATTATTATTAACATTAATATCAATAATTATAATAATATCAGTATTATTAATACTATTAAAAAATATAAAATATAGATATAAAATTTGATATATGTAATTTGTTAAATTATTATTACAATTATTACTAAAAATCGCTATTACTATTAAAGTTATCATATTATTATTTTTATCAATTATTATTTATTTATTTTTTATTTATCCTTATCAAAGATATTATTATTATTAATATTATTATTATTAATTAATATTATTATTATTAATTAATATTATTATTATTAATCTATTAATAACCAATTATATGAAGAAGCATCAATACAGAAACTTACGCGTATTAGTTTGTTACAGATTGCTTTCAAACTTTATTCCATCACTATCTGATACAATACGATCCAACAGACAACTTACAAAAATTATTACAGGTCTTTTCTAAGCTTTATTTATTTTGTCTGATAGAATATTTATGTCAATCAATTATCCGCTATAAACCAACTGAAATACTTAACGTTATTGAGGGAGTCATCTAATTATCCATTTTCATTATCACATAAAGCCATTACAGCTGTTTTACGATTGAATCTAACAACAATTTTAAATGAAACAAGAAGCCTGCCATGTTCGTGCTACCTTTTAGGTCATAACTCGAATTCAAAACCCATTTCAAAATCCATAAATGCAGAAGGTTTCTAAATCATGTCGTGAATCTTTCTGAAAAATCCCAAGTTTCAATTCTCTATATCTAGTAGGAATTTGGCAGTCAAACTTTATAAATCAAAAGTCAAACGGGCTGTTCTTTGTGAAATTAGAAGTCTAGTCGATGTTTCTGATTCAATTGAAGGATCAAACAGTTTCTAGGGGTGATTTGAAATGTATTTGGTGTTGAAATCTTTTTCTAAAACGTCCTCAAACTCTTAATCAATTTTTTTTTCCTTAAGCTGCGACAGCAGCAAGAAGTCTTTAATTTTTTTTTCTTCTTTCGCGATTACAGTTAATTCAAGAACTGGTTTGGATGATTATAATTCGGTTGGAAAGTCTAAAAACAAAACCTATTACTAGTTAGTAAATTGCTTGAGCTGTGGTTGATGATTTTTGTGAAGAAGAAGATAGAAGTGGAAACAAAAATTGAATTCGGGTTAAATCTATTTTGGTTCTGTAATATTTCAAAAAATGGGCACAGCCCAGCTGGTTTAAGTGTGTTTCGGGTAAGCGTGAGGTCGCGGGTTCGAGTCCCATCTGGGCAATTCTTTTTAGAGAAGGGTATACTTGCTATTTTTACTTCTATTATTATTATTATT
Organism: Rutidosis leptorrhynchoides; assembly: GCF_046630445.1. Taxonomy (NCBI): domain Eukaryota; kingdom Viridiplantae; phylum Streptophyta; class Magnoliopsida; order Asterales; family Asteraceae; genus Rutidosis; species Rutidosis leptorrhynchoides. Next base: position 349,229,869 of record NC_092333.1, on the reverse strand, counting down.
ATTATTAATATTATTATTATTATTATTATTATTATTATTATTATTATTATTATTATTATTATTATTATTATTATTATTATTATTATTATTATTATTATTATTATTATTATTGTTATTGTTATTAATAATATACTTATTATTATTGTGATTACTACTACTTCAAGATTATAGATCAATAATTATTATTGTTATTATAAAGGTTATAATTATTATCATTATGATTATATCAAAAAGTATTACAATTATCATTAGTATTATTAGTATTATTATTATTAAGATCATCATTATTATAATTATCAATATCATTATTATTAGTATGATAATTACCATTATAATTACAAATATAAGTATTAGATAAAAATTATCATTTATTACTACTATGATAATAACTATTATAATTGGTATCATTATTATTATCACTATTATCAATATTGTAGATATTATTATTATTATTATTATTAGTATCATTTTATTAGAAATATTATTACTAGTAACATAAGCATTATTATAAATATTATCACTATTATCATTTTTATTAAAATTATTATCATTTTACTATCATTAAAATTATCAATATTATTATTATCAGTATTATCTATATCAATATTTTTAAAATAATTATGATTACTAAAATAAAAGTTTTAATAAGTACTTAAAGTTATAAGTATGCAAATAAAGATTATATATATGTAAATATATTTTGTACACATAACTTAACTATATTAACATTTATATATATAACATGAAAATATATAAATAAATAATGAAACTTATAACTTATTAAATATATAAATTACATCACTAATAATAATAATATATATATATTCATTCGATTACGATTATATATATTAATGAATATACAAATGATATAGGTTCGTGAATCCGAGGCCAACCCTACACTTGTTCAATGTCGTCATATGTATTTTTACAACAAAATACAGTATTATGAGTTTCATTTGCTCCCTTTTTAAATGCTTTTGCAATATATATTTTTGGGACTGAGAATACATGCGATGTTTTATAAATTTTTGACGAAATGGACATAAGTACTCAAAAATTACATTCTATGGTTGGATTATAGAATCGAATATCACCCTTTTAGCTTGGTAACCTAAGAATTAGGGAACAGACACCCTAATTGACGCGAATCCTAAAGGTAGATCTACGGGCACTAACTCCCCCCATACTGGAAAATGGTATGCTTTAGTACTTCGAGTTTATATTATACAGATGGATTTCAGTTTTGGGGATATTCTATATGCATGATGTTAATGTCGGTTACCAGGTGTTCAATCTATATGAATGATTTTTATGCAGATTCATGATATTTATGAGAAATGAAATGAAAATCTTGTGGTCTATTAAATTAATGGAAATGGTTGTTTATGATAAACTAATGAACTCACCAATCTTTTGGTTGACACTTGAAAGCATGTTTATTCTCAGGTATGAAAGAAATCTTCCGCTGTGCATTTCCTCATTTTAGAGATATTGCTTGGAGTCATTCATGACATATTTCAAAAGACGTTGCATTCGAGTCGTTGAGTTCATCAAGATTACTATAAAATCAATTATAGTTTGATATATTATGAAATGGTATGCATGCCTGTCAACTTTCGATGTAAATGAAAGTTTGTCTTTTAAAAATGAATGCAATGTTTGTAAAATTATCATATAGAGGTCAAATACCTCGCGATGTAACTAAATGTAATGTATTCGTCCTTATGGATTAGGACGGTTCGTTATACATACCTAGTGTATGACCCAAACTTGATCAAGTACAGGACCTCTCCTATTTGTTCCTGATCCGGAGTCAATATTATCCAAAGTACGAAAAGAAGCCAAGCTCAAAGCTCTCGATAACCCGATGGCAATACGAGTTACCCTCGCCGAAAATACAAAACACTCGATTGTAGGTTGAGGAGGAACGATTCGATTTCCCGAGATACAAGGACAATCATTATAGCTAAAATATCACATTGTTCAGCTTATCCAAAATTGCTATCAATTTCATGGATCACCGAATGACGACCCCAAATCTTACCTCGGTAAGTTCATCTCTCTGTCAAATTCCTACAAGCAGAACGGAGTAGGAAAAGATATAATCTGGCTATATCAATTCCTCTACTCTCTGATGTGCAAAAGTGTGCAGTGCTTAATTTGCCTTTTTAAACTTTTAATTTATATAACCTTTTAATTTACTTTTAACACCCTAACGAGCAACAAGACCCGATCAGATGTAGTATTTTAGGTTATCGTCCCAAGAGAGCGTAGATGCATTTCAAAGTTGGTTTATTATGTAGTCTAGTTCTTATTAAATAACTACAAGTATAGCTTTTAGGTTTTCGGTTGTTGTTTAGATTTGAAATATTATCTCTTAGGAAAGAGATAAATAAAAATACGTTATTAATAAATTGAATAACAAAATATAAAGCAAGAAATAAAGATTAAGATAAATAATTATAAATAAAAGCAGTTACATGAATGAAATAACTTGTAGGGGAATCATATTAGACAACTTTCATAACTTATATTAACGCAAATCAAGATAATAATCATAGACCAACTATTATCCCTAAATAGGTTAAGACAAATGTTGCATATCATTCAATAGGCAGGACTTAAAGCATATGCTAGACACGTGATGTTCATGGCTAGCATCTCAATTCTTAGTGTTCAATTCAATTACATAATACATATTAATCTTATGATGAGGATCAACATGTAAATAGATTGACAAATTATATAAACTATTAAATCAAGTAGATCAACTCAAGTTACTAGATGAAAGTTAATTATTACTTGGTCCTCATGCAATAATTAATCAAACACATCCAAACGGAGGATCTTTGACCAAGCCTAACAATATTAAACTCTATTAAATTAGTGTAATTCAAATTCAACAAATTAATCACTAACCATGTTTTTTTAACTTAGTTGCATGCAATCCAATTTAACAAGTTTGATTGACTAGATCTAAACAAGTAGCATGAATCGAATAATATATCGTTGGATTAAGTGCTAATCAATCCTAAAATTAAGTTTTCTAATCATTAAGCATGGCAAACAAGTGTATTAAAACATAGCAGATTCAAAACAGTTTAAACAATCATTACAGAAACTCGAGCTATACAGATCTGGAAAAACCAGAAACTGCATAGAATGCAGCACGAAGCCAGTGGCTTTGTTCCAGTCAAGCATGCGGCTTGAGCTGGTGAAGTCGGCGGCTTCATCTGATTCCCATACAAAGTAGTTGTCGTCCACGTAACCACTATGAATGTTTAGTTCATAGTGGTAGACGAACAATTAATAAAAACAGTAAATAAAATGCGATAAATAGAGTAAATAGATAAAGACAAGTACCTTAAAAGGTAAACGAAAAGATAACTTTTATTGATAGCTTGATTACAACTTGAAATTGAAACTCTAAACTAAGAGTTTTATTTTTTAGTGAAAACCCTAAGAGAAAAACGAAATTAATTACATACAACTGAACAAAAAGCCTCTATTTATAGTTTTCAAAATCGGTGGCCCAAGCCGGCGATTTCATTGGGAAGTCGGCGGCTTCACTTAGTCAGTTACTCCTTCTACAAGTTTAACATAATCAACAAGTTTAATAAGGCGTTTCTGCTTTAGGCCAAGCCAGCGGCTTCATTGCCGAGCCGACGGCTTCACTGATCTGTAATCTTTTTGATTTTGTTTCCTTTTTAGCTTTTTCTTGGGCTTTAAGTACACGAAACTGACTTAAGCCAGCGACTTCATTTTTAAGCCGGCTGCTTCATTACTATTTCTCGAATTCTGGAATTTTCTGCAAGATTCTGGAACTTTCTGAACTTTAAACACCAAACCGGCGGCTTCAGGCCATCTTGCCGGCGGCTTCATCTCAAATTCTGCAGTTTTCAATTGTTTTTGATCCTGTATAATACATAACTTAAACAAAAACATTAGAAGTACCTTTTTCCCCATTTTACCCTTTTAATGTGTTTTAGTATTAAAATGACTTTAAAATAATAAGTTTTTAAAGATTGAGCCCAACTCAATGGTTACTAGGTTGAAAATTGACCAGCTGTATATTATGGGTTGTTTTTGTAAAAGGTATGAGAATGGGATGGCTTAAATTGTCAAAAAAAACATGAGAGGTTTAATTAGAGCTGATTTTTGAAGATTTAGAACAGATTTCTAGATCCTTTTCATCACCATTATTTCACTAGAAACACACACATGAGTTTTAGAGAGAGAGGTCAAGGAAAAAGGGAAGAAACGAGGGTTTTGATTATTTCAAGGTATAAATCTACCATAAAGTTGTTTGTTTTAAGTTTATGGGTTAGTAAACTATAATTTACAAGTTAAATTGATAGTTTTCACATGTTTTGGAGTCATGCAAACTATGAATACGAATTTTATGTCAAGAAATCTTTGAATATAGGTTAAAAGCTCAAGTTTGATTGAAAGATATGTTTAAGATGCATATAGATGGTTTATTGATTACTAAGAAGTGAGTTTTTGTATGAAATATGATGATGCACACCAAGTGTTCGATAAAATGCCAAAGTGATAATGAAATGATAATTGAACTAGTTAAAGAAGGATTTTGTAATGTTAAAGATGTTAAAATGATTGAACATGTTGTTAATGGTAAAAAAAATTTAGCTAATGCACATGAGGTACTTGTGTTAATGTCATAATAAAAGTAGAAGTATGATTTTGAAGTTGGATAATAATTAAGTATTGGTTAACTAATATTTATGATGAATTTAAGTTGTTAAGTGAAAGAAGTATCAAAGGATTAACTTTTATGAGTTAAAGTGTATGAATGTTTAATTTTTTATGAATGATTTATGGAATAACGATATTTTGATAGGTGTTAGTCGGGTACAAGAGATCAAGGTAGCTAGTACATTGACGCAATGTGAGTTTCATAGGTAGATTCATTTACTAACTAATGTGTTAATTATATGTTCGATATTATGATGTGTTGTTAGTTAGAATCACGAATATTATTGTTGAATGGAACACGCGTTTTGATTTATGGTAAATCAATCAGGTAGATAATTAGTGAAGCAAATTTTGTTAGTTTAAGTATGATTGTGAAATAAAGAAAGACATGCTTCTCAACAAGATAAGAATTTAACGTGATACGTGTTTCAAGTATGTTGTAATATTGTCTATTTTAGGATTTAAGTGACGAATATAGTAGACGATATTTTGTTGTTGATGTGTTGCGTATACTAATAAAATTTTAAGATGTTGAAAAAGTCTTTAAAGGATTGAGAAAGGAAAGAGAACTAGTTGTAATAATGTATTACGAGACCATGATAGACTAAACGTCGAAGTAGTTCCAAGAGGACACACCGATTAAGGAGACCAAAGGAGGTATGTGGCCAGGTATTACCTAATATGATTCACGCAAATTAATAAGCGAGGTAAGTTTTACATGAATGTTGATACACGAATTAATGTATCGTTTTATACATGTATTACTTTATGGGATTTATTATTTAATATGTCTTAGAATGATGTGGTACATCATGTCACGAGGCATGAGAATGGTCAAGGATTAACAATCACCGCTAGACATTTTAGCTACCAAGAAGACGGGTTACGAAGGATAATTATTGCTATTTATAGTGTGCCAAGTTTACGGACACTTATTCTTAACTCTCTATGTTACTCACTAAGCATTGAGCTTATCCATATTCTTTGTTGTTATGTATTTAGGTACTTAAAAAGCGGCAAGAGAGTATAAAGTGGATTTCGACGAAAGTATTGGGTCAAGTGAAGAAAACGGATCTCGCACGTTCCCTAATGATACGCATATCCGCAAGGTTGTGCAGATGCGCATCCAAAGCATTTAATCACACACAAAGGCATACGTTACGGGTATAGCCCCATGCTATGTGCCTATACCATCTAGTGCGAGTTTCGTATACTTGCACAGGGGTCCGGTACATTCTAGAAGAGTGTACGGTATAATCAAGTCGGATTCTCTTCCTTAAATAACGAAAGTTAGTTAAGGATGAGATTGCATTTAATTAGGGAAAAGGTTCTACCAAAACCCTAATTCATGAGCCTATAAATATATAGCTCATAAACCCTAAAAACATATACGTTCACTTGTTTACTCATACGTAAACTACAACATACAAATCTCTATCGTACGAACAAAGCTTCTTACGATCTCTAAAGACTTTCAGGTATGTATTGAACTATAAAACCTTCATGTCTTTTGGCCACTCAACCTCGTATGCTAGGTTGTTGGTGGACTCTCAAATCGGCCACCCTGTCGGAATCGAAACGATACCGATGTGGGTTATCCACGACTAAGCATCGGAGGTTCGAATATTGTTAGTCCTTAAACCCCTTTTATGCACTCAAGTGTAGGTTCACCTTGACCCCGTGAAAATATGCTTGATCATTTGGCACCATCCGTGGGACCGGTTATATGAAACAAAGAAGATTGAAATTTATGTTGTATATGATTTCGTACCTTTTTTCCATAAAACTTTTTTGTTTAACTAATCGGTCACTTTCAGGTTTTTCTTTATTGTCAGCAAGAATGGGTGGAGGAAGTAAGAGTGCAAAGAATCAAGGGTGATCGGACTCTCCAGGAAGTTCCAGGGTTTCAAACACCTACGGTGACTGTTACGAACACACCGTCAACACCGCCAGCACCAACCAAAGGCACATCAAAGCCTCCATCAACACCAAGTGTTGGAGTAGGGCCGGTTACATCAGAAACTGTCCTAAATGAGTCATCTAAGGGATGGTGGCACACTCCCGATGGAAGTTTACTAGAAACAGGAACTGGCTTTAAACCATTCGAGGATCTATCACCAAAAATCCTGAGCTTTGGTTCTCCAAGCGAAACGGTTCCACCAGGCTTTAAAGTTAAAACTACCTGTGTGGGTACAATACCAATTATCACCTCGGTTGAACCCGAAATACCAATTGAAAGGGTTACTACCGAGAAAGCCTAGGAAAGAATCAGGCAGATGGGTCTGAGAAATCCAGATGGTTCATACATCATGCTGACACCACAACAAAGGTCAACGGCGCGTGCGTCTCCGTAATCAGTCCATACTGTTGTAAGCAATCAATATAGCGGAACGCACTATGCCGCAACCCAGTCAAATAGCTTCATATCTCAATTACAGCAAGTCGCGCCACCACACTTGGCACCTGCTTTCAAAGAGCCAGCATGGGTACAAGAGTTTATGAGCAATTGGTTCGCAGTGATGCAAGGGTAAAAAGCTAAGCAAAGTCTTGAGCTAGCTCCTACAACAGAAAAGTTTGTGCCTCACATCGCCAATCATCCCTTCGCAGTCGCACCGGTGTTGCCTCTAACACTCGGAAGTTATGATGGGTTATCAGATCCGGATGAAAAATTTGAAGGAACCGTAAGAACACACAGTTGGGGTGATGCAGTAGCATGTCATATGCTACCGATAGTGTTGCAAGGAGTGGAAAGGGAATGGTTCAATAATTTGCCAGCCCAAAGCATTACAGGTTTTGTGGATTTGCGCTCAAGGTTTTTATTGAACTTTCACAATTTGCGCGCACGCAAAAGAACACATGTCGAATGTCACGACATTAAGCAGAAATCGAAAGAGAGGTTGGGAGAAATAATAGACAGATATACTAAAGAGGTAGCTAAGATACAAAACTTGCCAGAAAGCCAGAAGGCATCCGGCTTTATTCATTGTATAGATACTGACAGACACCTGCCTTTGTGGCAACGGTTACGAAGAAGAGTGGCCGAAACTTTCGCGGAAGCCGTAAAAGAAACGCATGACTACAAGCGGGCACAAGAAGATATAAAGCATAATCACGGAAATACCTCTTCAAACATGGACATCGATGATGATTATTATCGAGTGAGGGAAGAGGTTCAGAGCCAGGTAAACGTTATGGTGGTAATGGCCAAGGGGTGGTACCTATCATAATGATAAGTATCGCAAGTTCAACAACAATAAAGGGGGAGGAAGCCAGAGGTTCAAAAGTAGCCATGCTAAAAATGTTGCGTTAATAAAAGACCTCACCAAAACACCAAAAGAAATTTTGGCTACAGAGGCAGTGTGCAAAAGCTTCGACCCCCCAGTGCCTTTGTCAAAGTATTATGGAAACAGAGACAGAAGCAAATTTTGTGATATTCACGATGATTACGGTCATGAGACTAATGAATGTCGGCACTTAATTGAAAGAGTTGTTGCTGAACTCAAAAAGGAAGATTGCAACACTTGAAGAAAAGCGCAAGAGGACAAGCTGATAAGCCAAAGGGAGAAAAAGAATATCCGTGGCAAAAGAAGAATGAGGGAAAGGAAATGGATAAAACCATAAACATGGTAACCAGCGAATGGATAAATCAGAGCCGCAAGTTAGAGGTATCTGAGGAATGGGAAAATACTCCCATCACATTCTCGGCCATAGCACAGGAACCCTCAGATGCGCCCATTACAATCAAAGGACGTGTCAAAAGTTGCGGGTACATCATCAAGCGATTGCATGTAGACACCGGTTGCGGTGTTGATATAATGTACGAGCACTGTTTCCGCTTGTTACCAGGGGCTGTACGAGCCAAGCTAGTGGCTCCTAACACTGCGTTATTAGGATTTTCTGGTGAGTCCGCATGGCCAATCGGGATCATTGAATTAGAGTTGGAGCTGGTGGACGATGATAATAAGGAATTAGTGAGAAGTACGACAGTAGAATTTGCAGTCGTAAGGTCCTACGCAAAGTATAATGTGCTTTTGGGTCGCACGACTTTGCAAAAATTAGAAGCTATCCCATCCACGGTAAATGGCCTTATCAAATTCCCAACACCATTAGGAATTGCAACGATCAGGTCAGAGAAGCAAGATGCAAGTGTTGCGGCCGTGGAACATGCAGAGCAGTGGCCGAGTGAGGCAGAGCAACTTAGAAGCTGCATGATCATTGCAAACCTACGGCATCCAGAGCAGAAAATTAAAATTGGCGGAGGATTGTCTGATGAGACGAAGTTTAAGCTTCGCAATATATTAGCTTCTAATACAGACGTATTTTCTTGGAAAGAAGCAGACATGACGGGTGTACCAAGGGAAATTGCTGAGCACAAGCTTAACGCAAATCCTAGTCTGACGCCAGTATGACAAAAGAAATGCGGTATAGCTTCTGAAAGAAGCGAATGGTTGAAAGCAAAAGTCGACAAATTGGTCAAAGAAAACATCTTGTGAGAAGTAAGGTATCAAACGTGGGTAGCAAACCCAGTGTTGGTAAAAAAGCCTGATGGGTCTTGGCGTATGTGTGTTGACTTCACGAATATTAATAAAGCTTGCCCTAAGGACACTTATCCACTGCCAGAAATAGACTGGAAAGTTGAATCGTTAGCTGGCTTCCGATACAAATGTTTTCTAGATGCGTACAAAGGATACCATCAAATACAGATGGCAGCGGACGATGAGGATAAGACTGCTTTCCACACAAGTCAAGGCATATACTGCTATACAAAGATGACATTTGGTTTAAAAAATGCTGGAGCAACTTACCAACGGGTAATAGATGAAGCTTTCAAAGGTCAGATTGGAAGAAATTTAGAAGCATATGTTGAAGACCTGGTCATAAAAAGCACAACAGAACAAGGTTTATTGGAGGACATATTAGAAACGTTTGCCTCGTTAAGAAAGATTAATATGAAGCTTAACCAGTCGAAGTGCAGTTTTAGAGAAGAAGAAGGGAAGTTTCTTGGTGATATAATAACTGAGCGAGGGATACGTGCAAATCCAAAGAAAATAGAGGCAATTGAGAATATGCCGTCACCAAGAAATAAAAAAGAAGTTCAAAGCTTAACGGGTAAGTTGGCGGCCTTGACAAGGGTCCTATCCAAATCCGCAGAGCGGTCACTCCCCTTTTTCGGAACATTGAAGAATTGCTTGAAGAAAACGGACTTTAAGTGGACGGAGGAAGCAGAAGTGGCATTTCAAGAAATGAAAAAGTTGCTAAAAGAGCTGCCAACAATGACTGAGCCAATTGCCGGAGAAACGTTGATACTGTACTTAGCGGCATCGAAGGAAGCAATAAGTTCAGTGTTGATAGCGGACAGAGGACAGGTACGCACTATAAAAATTAAATATAGCTAATTTTCAATCAATAGGAATTTAAAATTATATAAATATGCTGTGTGAACAGGTGCAAATGCCTGTGTATTTTATTAGCAAAGCTTTGACAAGGAGCGAATTAAATTATCCTGCAATCGAAAAACTGGTTTATGCACTCATGCACACGGCTAGGCGCTTGCGGAGATATTTCCAAGCGTACCCAATAAGGGTCCTAACAGATCAGCCGATAAAGCAGGTATGACAAACAACTATTTGTTGTCAATAAACACAAAATTGCTTGATAAGTTCTAGCAAATTCACATTCGCTGATAATTGTTGAGCAGGTGCTATATAAACCAGAAAATTCTGGTCGCATGGCCAAATGGGCTATTAAATTGGGAGAGCATGAAATAAGTTTCTCACCACGAAGTGCGGTAAAAGGATAAGTCCTAGCAGATTATCTGGCTGAAACAGCCAGAGATATCGAAGTCTCGAATGAATCGAAAGAAATACCACCTCCGCCCGAACAACTGTGGGAAATGCACACAGATGGGGCTTGTGGTCCAGAAGGTACAGGGGCAAGAATAGTCCTAAAAAGTCCAGAAGGGGAAGAGTATATGTTCGCACTGCGATTCAGCTTCCCTGTCACAAATAATGAAGCTGAATATGAAGCATTGTTATCTAGGATGCGGGTAGCAAAATATCTGGAGGTTAAAGAACTATCAGTATATATTGATTCACAGTTGGTTGCAAACTAATTTAACGGAATATTCGAAGCACACGATGAGTCAATGCAAAAATACTTAAAGCTTGTGCAAGAGCTAGCAGTCGACTTCGATTTATTCCAGATAACTCAGGTTTCGAGGACGCTGAATAAAAAGGCGGATGCGCTAAGTAAGTTAGCCGCATTAACATTCAGTCATTTTAAGAAAGAAATTTGGGTTGAGGAAGTTAAAGTAAAATCTATTGAAGAAGACAGTGTTTCGGCTGCGGTTGAAGAAGAAGAGCGGAGTTGGATGACACCAATTATAGAATTTCTATCCAAAGGTATGTTGCCGATAGATTCAAGTGAAGCAAAAAAGATTAAGATGAAAGCACCAATGTATCTGTTAGACAAGGGAGTCCTATACAGAAAATCTTTTCTGGGGCCTCACTTGCGGTGTCTCAATCCAACTCAAGCAGAGTCAATTATACGGGAAGTACACGAGGGAATGTGAGCGCTACATTCGGGACACAAAACAGTTACGTCCAAAATAATGCGGATTGGATATTACTGGCTGTCAATGTACAGATATGCCGCAGAGGTAATACGCAAGTGTCAATCATGTCAACTTCATGCACCAGTAAGCAAGGCTCCGCGACATCGTATGATACCGGTCGCGTCTCCATGGCCGTTCTGCAAGTGGGCAATCGGCATAGTGGGGCCATTCCCCGCAGGACCAGGGGGTGTAAAATTCCTGGTAGTGGCAATTGATTATTTCACGAAATGGGTAGAGGCCAAACCGCTAAAGACAATTTCGGGCAACCAAATTTAAAATTTTGTGTGGGAAAACATCGTCTGTCGGTTTGGAATACCAAATGAAATAGTATGCGACAATGGTACGCAATTTGAAGGAAATCCATTTAGTGGCTGGTGCCAAGAATTGAATATAAAGCAAATATTTACATTAGTCGCACACCCTCAGGCGAATGGTCAATGTGAGGTTACGAATCGGGATATCGTTTTAGGAATCAAAGCAAGGCTGAGATTGTGTCGAAGGGGTTGGATAGACAAATTACCTAACGTTTTGTGGGCGCATCGCACAACTCCGAAGGGCGCAACTAATGAAAGACCCTTTAGTTTGGTGTACGGGTCCGAGGCTGTAATACCCGCTGAAATAAATGTACCAACCATGCACATAACATCCTTCGATGAAAGTAGCAACATCGAAGAACTGCGTGAAAATATAAACTTAGTTGAAGAACGCAGAGAAATGGCGGCAATAAAAGAAGCAATCAACAAACAAAGAATCACAAGCTACTATAATAAGCGCGTCCAACCATTATCCTTCCAATTGGATGATCTGGTGTGGCGAAAAAACGAAGCAAGCAGGGCAGAGGATACGGGTAAGCTTGGACCTAAGTGGGAAGGACCTTACAAGGTTATTGGCGTAAGCGATACAGGAGCTTATCGATTAGCAAGTTTGGATGGAAGAGCAATAAAGCGCACTTGGCATGCGCAGACACTAAAACGGTGCTACATATGAAAAACTGCAGAGGGATTGATCACCCCACATAACTGTTTAAAGTTTTTTATTATGTGAATTTTTTATTTTCCATTGTAAACAAGACAGCTAAGTGCTGGTCAAAAGACATGTTTGAAATAAATTGAATTATGCAATTTAAGCCAACAACTTGTGTATTTTTTACATTTGTTGATTGCATGCCCCTTAAGCTGCGCAGGGACACACTCTGAGTCTCAAGTGGCAAGTTTAGTTTGGTTACTAATACTATTTTTAATGGTGACAGTAGTAAAACATTGGTTTGTTTCAAACACTTGTACACCGCGCAAGATGGAGACTTGCACAGTCTAGACTATAAATTACAAGTTTGGTTACTTGTTTAAATAACCCGAACATTGGCGTGGCCTGAAGACTCTTGAGTATAGACATTGGTTTGTCTATAGTACGGGTAATTTGCATTGGATTGTATACGCGTACATACTTATAAATTTTTTTATAAAAGTCTTGAGTATAAACTTATAAGCATTGGTTTGCTTACTTTTGCGTACAAGGTTGGATTATTGAAGCAAGAATAAAAAGATCATGAAATGATGGAAGGGTCGCTCCCGTCATGAAATCATGGCATTTATTCTACATATGAGTTATTGAATGCATCATATTGTAACAAATCATTATAACCGCCATTTTGATTTCATAAAAACACAATAAATGCACCTTAACAAAAAAAGTCATCAAAATTATATTCAATCAAAATATAGCATATTACAGTTGGAGAATATTAAAATCAACCGCTTAGCATAAAAGCGGGACAAACAGCAAAATTTGACCTAATATATGTCAATATATGCTATAAGCTAATTAAAAAAGGGGGTGACAATTGGCGAGAACGTTTGCCCTACACTAAGGAGAGTATGCCATCCTCGCACGCAGCGATCAGACGCATACTCCGCTGTAAACATAAAAAGAAAATATATTATAGGGATGCGAAACCTCCGAGACTGCAAGGCCCATCCCTCGCTGGAAAAAAACAAGCCACCCTGAATGGTAAAAAGTAACCACCCAAGGTAGCTTCACAAACTTAGTCGAGTTTCTCAGAAATTATCTCCTGAGAGGAGATGCTGGGATCATTGACAAGAACTTAGAGACGTGGGATTGAAATATGTTGGAGTTGGGAACAAGCTTCATCACACTTTTCTTTGGCTCTATCAACAAGTAACTCAGCAATATTGGGGGGAATTACTGGAGGTACGCACATCTCACGGCAAATTACATTCCAAAACAAGGTCCGCTCATAGGCGCGAGCAGCGACCATCGCTGCACCAAAACGTTGCTCGACCGCTTTGTAGTCGAGAGCGTGTTGGATAATTGTCGGAATGCCCTGACGGATAATGTCGTATTGTGCTTTTATAACACCGTGTTTTGCACCCCAGGACTCCTGTGTGACAACCCGAAAATTTCCAACCAAATTTAAACTTTAATCTTTATATGTTTCCGACACGATAAGCAATATTTGTTAAGCTAAATTTCAAGAATTTTAAACTATGTTCATACATTCATTCAACCTCGACCAAGTTCCAACGATTCACGAACCATTAAACGAATATGATTATATATGTATATGTGTATATATATTATAACTTGAAACGTAAACAAAATATTAGATTAAATACTTTATATGATTGTATCTGTTTCAAAATGTTTATCAATGGAATTAGAAGATAAGATCAAATGATTGAATTATCAGATATATTGAATTATGATTACAAGTCTCTGTTGAAAGGCCCACGTTGATTTGAGAAATCTTTTCATTTTAACAATATTCGGAAAATGGTAAAGTGATTTATAAATATGAACAAATTGTCAATTATTGAGAACTAGACAAAGGATAGTGGAAGATTGAATCTCATAAAGACTCGATTGATCTATTTAGTTTCAAATGTACAAAAACGTTTTCAGTTTAAAAAGAACTTTATTATTAAAACGTATATAACTTTTATAAATATCTAGAACCACTTTTGACAACTCATTACTTAACTAGTATGATAAAGATAACGATATTTATATTTTATTTTATTAAATATATATAACGATTTAAATTAATATTATATATATTTATACGCGTATTATACGTACATAGTTTTATACTTTTACTATACTTAAACTTTACCTTTACTTTATTTTTACTTTACTTTAACTTTAATAATTCATACTTTAATAATTCACTTTAATAATTCATAATTTAATAATTCACTTTAATAATTCATACTTTAATAATTCACTTTAATAATTCATACTTTAATAATTCACTTTAATAATTCATACTTTAATAATTCACTTTAATAATTCAAAAAACTATTATAAATAGAATTCAATAGGTTTCATTATTTCATATAAACTTGAAAATAGTTTTCTCTAAACTCTCTCAATCGATTTACATATATATATTTACTCCGTATTATCTCAAGATATTATTAGTATACATAAAATATTACGACGGAGTGCTGTCCGAGTGATTTCGAAGTTGTTTTTTTGAGTGGGATAGGATTAAGGAAATTATAGGTTATAGCTATGGAGGTGATTGAGTATGGTTCATGGGTATGCTCGTGAGGTCAATATAGTGTTTATCATCTCCGTTGCGTTTACGTACCTTTCCTGCAATATTGAATCTCAATATTGATATGTGAGTACTCATAATTTAATTTTTACATACTAATAGTGTATCCCTGACTAGTGCTCGAGTATATAGGATTATGCATGCTTGTACTTTTGATATTGCCATTAGATAGGTTATGTTGATTCCTGAATTAGTTACATATACGATTGAGATAAGGTATAACATATGCATTTTGTTGGAAAGCTAGCGAAAAATAATTGAATTTTGGTTTAAGAATCACTTGAATCCAAGTAACGGTTAGAAAGTTATGAAATAAACAAATTGCATAATTAATTTCGTAATTAAAATTGCTGATGATAATTAGTGAACTAATTTTTTGGGTTATAAAAAGTGGTTATTTGGATTCTACTCGTCGAGTAGTTGAATTTTCATATAAAGCACGTCTCGTTTCGTTGAACGGTTGTCAAGTTATGAACAAAAGAAGTTTTGCAAATTTTGATGAAATGTCGAAACGGGAACTGAAATTCTCGCTGATCTGCGTTGTTTCATATATAAAAAAAATACCACTAAATTCTTTGCTGTAAGGTCTAAAAAACGACTCTGGCTGTTTGTCAATTCGAGTCTCGACGATTTTTCTAAAAATCATCAAAGTTGACGGTTTGGTCACATTTTAAAATTCTAAAAAGAGCTGAAACTTTTTTATTTAAAAATGTCAGTTTTGTATCAGTTGTCATGGTCGGCCTGATATGTGTTTACTCTTGCCAAAAATTATGTTATATCTTTGTAGTAACGAGAATTTGCAGGCTTTGACCGTTTGTCAATACGAGTTTTGAGGAATTTTCTAAAAATCTCCAAAGTAGGCTACTCGGTCACTTTTGTAAATTTATTAAAGCTGAAAAAAAAATTAACTTTGAAACGCCAAAAACGCGTTGGCAACTACGAGTTGTCTAGGTTTAGTTTACTTCTGTAATATTTATGCTTAATCTTTTTGGTAATGTGTAACTTTTATCTTTGGCCGTTTATCAATCGGAGTTCCGATAATTTTTTTAAAAATAGCTGAAGTGGCCCGTTTAGTCATGTTTGATCGAAAATCATTTTTGTATAAGTTATTATATATTTGCATGCGACCTCATTTTTACTTTGACCTTTGACTTTTGACTTTAACCTTTGACTTTTGACTTTGAACTTTGACTTTTCCTGTTAACTTTTCAGTTAACTTTTTTTGTTGATTTTCTCTATAAAAAAAAAACCTAAAATACTATTTTATGATTATGAAACCATTCGTGTTACGTTGTTTCACACGTCACCTTTTACTAGAATCTTAATTGAGCATGAGTAATATAACATGTTACTATACTGTAGAGTCAGACTCGAGCTATAGGATAGGATTACACTATGACCTGACCTAAATTGCTATACAAATATTGACCAACATATAAATATACATAATTAATATAGGTTCGTGAATCCGAGGCCAACCTTGCACTTGTTCAATGACGTTATATGTATTTTTACTACGAAATACAGTATGGTGAGTTTCATTTGCCTTTTTACCCTTTATATTTTTGGGACTGAGAATACATGCGCTGTTTTTATAACTGTTTTACGAAATAGACACAAGTAATTGAAACTACATTATATGGTTGAATGATCGAAATCGAATATGCCCCTTTTTATTAAGTCTGGTAATCTAAGAATTAGGGAACAGACACCCTAATTGACGCGAATCCTAAAGATAGATCTATCGGGCCCAACAAGCCCCATCCAAAGTACCGGATGCTTTAGTACTTCGAAATTTATATCATGTCCGAAGGAGGATTCCGGAATGATAGGGGATATTCTTATATGCATATTGTTAATGTCGGTTACCAGGTGTTCACCATATAAATGATTATTTTTGTCTCTATGCATGGGACGTATATTTATGAGAACTGGAAATGAAATTCTTGTGGTCTATTAAAATGATGAAAATAAATGATTATGATAAACTAATGAACTCACCAACCTTTTGGTTGACACTTTAAAGCATGTTTATTCTCAGGTGTTAAAGAAATCTTCCGCTGTGCATTTGCTCATTTTAAAGATATTACTTGGAGTCTTTCATAGCATATTTCGAAGAACGTTGCATTCGAGTCATTGAGTTCATCAAAGATTATTATTAAATCAATTTATAGTTGGATAGTGGATATTATGAAATGGTATGCATGTCTGTCATTTTTCGATGTAAAGAAAGATTGTCTTTTAAAAACGAATGCAATGTTTGTAAAATGTATCATATAGAGGTCAAATACCTCGCAATGTAATCAACTATTGTGAATCGTTTATAATGTATATGAACGGGTCCTTTCAGTTGGTATCAGAGCGGTGGTCTTAGCGAACCAGGTCTGCATTAGTTGTCTAACAGATAAGTCGATAGGATGCATTAGTGAGTCTGGACTTCGACCGTGTCTGCATGTCAATAGTTTTGCTTATCATTTTGTGTCAAAAATTAACTACTTATCATCCTCAGAAAATAACCTGCTTATCATTTTTAGTCTAAGACACGTCTTGCTGCATTGATTGCATGAATAGTGTATAGACAAAAATTCATATCTTAGCGTATCTGCTAAATCATATCTTATCGTATCTATTACTGTAAACGTTGCCTGATATATCTCGTAAATTCCTCCGTAATTTACGAAATCTTTTGTTCTATATATATGGATATTCTATGTAATTAGAATACCATCCGATAACCGAAAATCATTTCATATCGAAAAAAAAATCCTTATTCAATCGTACGAAATGGAATTCATCATTAATTCAAGTTCCTCGGATTTCGAAATGGAATCCCACTCCAGCTCCGAAAGCAGTGTGACCGGAATAGATCAACCAATCAGTCATCACCTATTCTGGATGAATTGGGGATAGGTTCGTAGCCTCCTCAATCATTGGAGACAAGAAGAAGGTGATCCCTTCCATCCACCACATTGCCCTCTTGACGAAGAACCTGAAGCACTTACCGGCGAACCTGTTCGAAACACCATTTTCTCGCTCATTTCCAGAGTATCTCGTCACGATTATATATTACATCAAATTTTAGATTTTATTTATCCGCTCGTCCGAACCGACAATCACCCCGGTGTAATAGAAGAAGTCAACGAGCTTCGCGCTCGGGTAGTGGCTTTGGAGAATATGGTGCAGATATTACAAACACCAGCAGCAGCATCAGCAGCATAACCAGTAACACCATCATCAACGCCAATAGTACCATTACCACCGCAACCACAACCACGTCGTAAACCTCAACGTTACACTCTGTCCCACGAGCACCAATGTCATACGCCCTGTAGATACCAAGGAATACCAACAACAATAACCGACGAAGTATTAATTCATAACTTCATTGGAGAAACATTCCGCGCAGATTATGTAATCTCTAAAGTCTTAGAGATTATCTAATCTAGCCCTAACTATAAATCAGTTAAGTGAACCAAAATGATAGAAGGAAGAGTAGAAACCCTGACAAAAATGGTGTGTGATTAACAAGCTAAACTTGTTTTACCAACAGCATCAACAGTACCGTCAGCGTCACCAGCATCATCAGTACAGTCAACATCAGAATCAACAACACCTATAACATCACAAACTCCGTCAGCTCAAGAATCACTATGGACATCATTACGAATCAATAACCCGTATATTGTATCAACGAGTTATGAAGAATTAACTCATTCCCTTTGAAGAAATTATATGTATATTTTATATATTTTGAAATAAAAATAAATCTTTCCGTGCTAAGCTATTGTGTGTGAATCTTAACTACTCGGTTAATTCATATTACAAATATGCAATAATGTACGTCCTTCGGCCACAACTTAACCAGCGTTAACTACAATCTCTGTCGCAATTCAACAAATTCCAATTCATAATAAATCAAGTATATATTTGATTTTACACTTTCATCATCGATGTACCCGAAACTTTTCAGATAACATCATTCGTACTTTGCGAAATTCACAAGAATTCCACGAACCGAACATCATACATCAACAAATAACGAAGTATTGATTCATAATTTCAATGTCATTAAAGAAATACTGCGTAAAAGTTATGTACTTTTTAAAGCCTTTAGGGATTATTCAATTCTAGTTTCAACCGTAAATCAAATGAGTTTAATTTAACATTAACTCATTAAATCTATGTTAAATCTGAAGAAAATATACATATATATATTTTCATAAAGACTGTAATAAAATTCTTTTGTACAAAATATTAATTGTGAAATTTTTTTTAACGGGTAGGTAATACCCGAGAGATATATAAATTCACAATTAATATATTACATTCTTCGAATCTGATTCAGCAAATCATCCATTATACTCCCTACTTTCACAACAATATACATTCTTTTATAGAAAATCAAAACAACCATACTCATTCAAAATTTAATTACATATTTTGATTTTGAAATCTCAAAATTCAACTTGAGATATGACCAAAATCATCACTCTTAGATCCTTACATCTTTCACAAGCTATATTTTGACTTCAAAACTGTGTTAGAACATCAAATGTATGTTAACGATTACAATCTGTGTTCAAACCCTTCAAAAATTTCTGAAGACACTTCGAATGATGAGCAATCGAGATGATGATCCAACCACATGTTACCCATAGTTGTGTACCCGAAAAACTCTTGAAACCAAAGTAAAAGTTTAAACAACGTATCCGCGTCAGATTCTTTAGCATTTATTAGCAAAAATAACTTTGCGACTCCTATTCAAAGTATCCAGTTTTGTCACAGCTCCAGCAAGTCAACTTCGACTTTTTAGTCAGACTAACCTTATTATAACCTTGAGATATACACCATCATTACCAGGGAACCTTTTACATTCCACCACATTATTAACAGATGTATCAACAACTTCATTACCCTTTGACTTTAGCCTCTCCAAAAAGTCATTATAATTATTCATTGAAACCCCATCATTTACTCATTCGCATCTTGTAATGAGAATTTCCATACGAATCATTGGGAATTAGCAATCAGTATTTTGAAATCTCGCAGCATGTCTACGCCAACAGTTATATGTGTATATATAACGTCTATCTTCTGGACTTAATTTGAATGTGAAGATTCTGAAAAACACTTCGAACTACGAATTAGTTCTCCGAAAATGGAAAAATACTGATGAAGCAGCAAAAAAAAAAATATAAACGACCTTAACAGTAAAAGTTTGATGATAATGAATAGGTGTGCTGGCAAAGCGCAGAAAAAGAGAAGTCTTAGAACTGGAAAACGGATTGAGCAAGTAGGAAGGAGGCTGTGGACAAATTACAAAGACTGAACCTGACTTCAAAGGATCCAAATAATTCAGTATCTGCTGAAGTCATTAACGAATACCTTGCTCCTGACTCTAAACCCATGCGGACAATATTCTTCATCATCCTCTGATATTAGAAATTCTAAAATATCATCATATCTTTCATTATAAATATCCTCCATATTTCTGAAGATATTTTCTTAATTTTTCTTATTTGAAGTCATTTACCTCTTCGCGCTATCTGTATTACATCATAAAAGAAACTATTTTGGTTTCTAAATTCTGAAACATTCAAGTTTAAAATAGGAATATTTTGAAGTAGTGTTGGGAACTGAAGCATGAATTAGTATAATATAATGACACTTGATCAACGTGATTATATTACAGTAAGTCATGCTGAGTTTCTAAATGAAACGTGATGATTCACAGATCATAACATCATCATGTGCCATGTTATACGACTCTTGTATTCTATTTAACCTCTAAAATATCAAGAAAATATTTCTTGATGATTCGGCCTTTTCCAAGGTATTTTAGTAATTTGACAAGTCAAGATCGTGCCATCACAATTTCCTTCCTAGAACATTAACAATGTTCATTTTGAAATTCATATCTGTGAATTCTGGACCATTACAAGCGGTGCTTAATCGCAAGAAGAAGAAACGAAAGGACAAAACTCCAAAATAGAAATTGGGGTATAAATTGCAGCAAATAAAAGAGAGCATTAACTGTGAATGATAATGATTATAGAAGACAGAAGCAGAGACTTTGAAATATAAGGGAACATATAAAGCCCAACGACAAACCAGAAATTATAAACCATATATATCGATGCATATAGCAATATAAAGACACGGGAGAACTAGGAACACTATAAACCTAAGAGTATAGTAGAAGTAAATAGATTCTTCCGACGGTAGATGAAAAAAAAGAAGAATGACCGATATGAAAGTTAGAAGTATATCGAGAATCAGAACTGGATGGAGCATATTGATGAATACTTTAA
This sequence comes from Rutidosis leptorrhynchoides, assembly GCF_046630445.1. Lineage (NCBI taxonomy): Eukaryota > Viridiplantae > Streptophyta > Magnoliopsida > Asterales > Asteraceae > Rutidosis > Rutidosis leptorrhynchoides. The sequence goes on along the minus strand of NC_092333.1, from coordinate 349,208,652 downwards.
AATATGAGTTGAGGGGGAAAGAATAGAAGGTGATGAAACATGACTAGGAACTTAGAAATCAACAGATTTAACTCACACAATGGCAGAATAAGTGAATCAAACCCTCTAGTGAATAGGTTAAGTTTTTTTTTAATTAATTTAGTCAAACCACAACTAAATCAAGTGTGATTAGATCAACACCTAGAGCTATTATTCACCACCTGGGTGATTTGGACTGAGAGAGAATCGAAGGAGCTCACTAGATCTGAGTGTGTGTAACAAATGAGAGGCTTAACCTAAAATGAAGAACATAAGACTTTATATACCCCTGCTGTTGACACACCCATACGATTCATTCATCACACGTACGAGTTGGCTTCATCAACCGTACGGGTGATCACTCACTCGTGTCTTATCATTTAGGTTGTAATTGTGACTTAGCTCAGCATCAACCATGCGTATGAGCCTGTCAGCCGTACTAGTGAGGCTTCACTCGTACGTCTGACTAAGTCTAACATAGTCAAACATCTAAATCTCGTTCCTGCAGTTCCTGTAACCACATACAAACACGGATAGGATAATAACGAGCAATCATGGTGGCCTGTAAACTGTTGTACTTGCAATGGACGTGGGTAGATGTCTAGGGACTTGCATAAAATGCATCAACAGATGGTGTGAGTTGTAAAGAAACGAAGGAGGTGAATTTATAAGAAAATCTCCGACAGAACAATTAAAATGGACGATCGCATTTAAAGCGGATCCTAATTCCCTTGATTACCGGAGAGTCAAATCTTATTAAGAAGATTTTCTTCAAATCCCTTAAAATTTGGGAATCAATCATATCTACGTCAAATGATAAGATGAATCTACACTTACTCATTTCACTCTTCTATGTTAGCTTCATTCGTACTCTTCATATAAATGGATTGTTTATCCAAATTATTCGTTGATGATAAAACTCTAATTTTCAGCCCGTATGCATCATGAAAACATACTTATTATCATTCACGACCTTTCCACTCAAATTTCGGGACGAAATTTCTTTAACGGGTAGGTACTGTGACAACCCGAAAATTTCCAACCAAATTTAAACTTTAATCTTTATATGTTTCCGACACGATAAGCAATATTTGTTAAGCTAAATTTCAAGAATTTTAAACTATGTTCATACATTCATTCAACCTCGACCAAGTTCCAACGATTCACGAACCATTAAACGAATATGATTATATATGTATATGTGTATATATATTATAACTTGAAACGTAAACAAAATATTAGATTAAATACTTTATATGATTGTATCTGTTTCAAAATGTTTATCAATGGAATTAGAAGATAAGATCAAATGATTGAATTATCAGATATATTGAATTATGATTACAAGTCTCTGTTGAAAGGCCCACGTTGATTTGAGAAATCTTTTCATTTTAACAATATTCGGAAAATGGTAAAGTGATTTATAAATATGAACAAATTGTCAATTATTGAGAACTAGACAAAGGATAGTGGAAGATTGAATCTCATAAAGACTCGATTGATCTATTTAGTTTCAAATGTACAAAAACGTTTTCAGTTTAAAAAGAACTTTATTATTAAAACGTATATAACTTTTATAAATATCTAGAACCACTTTTGACAACTCATTACTTAACTAGTATGATAAAGATAACGATATTTATATTTTATTTTATTAAATATATATAACGATTTAAATTAATATTATATATATTTATACGCGTATTATACGTACATAGTTTTATACTTTTACTATACTTAAACTTTACCTTTACTTTATTTTTACTTTACTTTAACTTTAATAATTCATACTTTAATAATTCACTTTAATAATTCATAATTTAATAATTCACTTTAATAATTCATACTTTAATAATTCACTTTAATAATTCATACTTTAATAATTCACTTTAATAATTCATACTTTAATAATTCACTTTAATAATTCAAAAAACTATTATAAATAGAATTCAATAGGTTTCATTATTTCATATAAACTTGAAAATAGTTTTCTCTAAACTCTCTCAATCGATTTACATATATATATTTACTCCGTATTATCTCAAGATATTATTAGTATACATAAAATATTACGACGGAGTGCTGTCCGAGTGATTTCGAAGTTGTTTTTTTGAGTGGGATAGGATTAAGGAAATTATAGGTTATAGCTATGGAGGTGATTGAGTATGGTTCATGGGTATGCTCGTGAGGTCAATATAGTGTTTATCATCTCCGTTGCGTTTACGTACCTTTCCTGCAATATTGAATCTCAATATTGATATGTGAGTACTCATAATTTAATTTTTACATACTAATAGTGTATCCCTGACTAGTGCTCGAGTATATAGGATTATGCATGCTTGTACTTTTGATATTGCCATTAGATAGGTTATGTTGATTCCTGAATTAGTTACATATACGATTGAGATAAGGTATAACATATGCATTTTGTTGGAAAGCTAGCGAAAAATAATTGAATTTTGGTTTAAGAATCACTTGAATCCAAGTAACGGTTAGAAAGTTATGAAATAAACAAATTGCATAATTAATTTCGTAATTAAAATTGCTGATGATAATTAGTGAACTAATTTTTTGGGTTATAAAAAGTGGTTATTTGGATTCTACTCGTCGAGTAGTTGAATTTTCATATAAAGCACGTCTCGTTTCGTTGAACGGTTGTCAAGTTATGAACAAAAGAAGTTTTGCAAATTTTGATGAAATGTCGAAACGGGAACTGAAATTCTCGCTGATCTGCGTTGTTTCATATATAAAAAAAATACCACTAAATTCTTTGCTGTAAGGTCTAAAAAACGACTCTGGCTGTTTGTCAATTCGAGTCTCGACGATTTTTCTAAAAATCATCAAAGTTGACGGTTTGGTCACATTTTAAAATTCTAAAAAGAGCTGAAACTTTTTTATTTAAAAATGTCAGTTTTGTATCAGTTGTCATGGTCGGCCTGATATGTGTTTACTCTTGCCAAAAATTATGTTATATCTTTGTAGTAACGAGAATTTGCAGGCTTTGACCGTTTGTCAATACGAGTTTTGAGGAATTTTCTAAAAATCTCCAAAGTAGGCTACTCGGTCACTTTTGTAAATTTATTAAAGCTGAAAAAAAAATTAACTTTGAAACGCCAAAAACGCGTTGGCAACTACGAGTTGTCTAGGTTTAGTTTACTTCTGTAATATTTATGCTTAATCTTTTTGGTAATGTGTAACTTTTATCTTTGGCCGTTTATCAATCGGAGTTCCGATAATTTTTTTAAAAATAGCTGAAGTGGCCCGTTTAGTCATGTTTGATCGAAAATCATTTTTGTATAAGTTATTATATATTTGCATGCGACCTCATTTTTACTTTGACCTTTGACTTTTGACTTTAACCTTTGACTTTTGACTTTGAACTTTGACTTTTCCTGTTAACTTTTCAGTTAACTTTTTGTGTTGATTTTCTCTATAAAAAAAAAACCTAAAATACTATTTTATGATTATGAAACCATTCGTGTTACGTTGTTTCACACGTCACCTTTTACTAGAATCTTAATTGAGCATGAGTAATATAACATGTTACTATACTGTAGAGTCAGACTCGAGCTATAGGATAGGATTACACTATGACCTGACCTAAATTGCTATACAAATATTGACCAACATATAAATATACATAATTAATATAGGTTCGTGAATCCGAGGCCAACCTTGCACTTGTTCAATGACGTTATATGTATTTTTACTACGAAATACAGTATGGTGAGTTTCATTTGCCTTTTTACCCTTTATATTTTTGGGACTGAGAATACATGCGCTGTTTTTATAACTGTTTTACGAAATAGACACAAGTAATTGAAACTACATTATATGGTTGAATGATCGAAATCGAATATGCCCCTTTTTATTAAGTCTGGTAATCTAAGAATTAGGGAACAGACACCCTAATTGACGCGAATCCTAAAGATAGATCTATCGGGCCCAACAAGCCCCATCCAAAGTACCGGATGCTTTAGTACTTCGAAATTTATATCATGTCCGAAGGAGGATTCCGGAATGATAGGGGATATTCTTATATGCATATTGTTAATGTCGGTTACCAGGTGTTCACCATATAAATGATTATTTTTGTCTCTATGCATGGGACGTATATTTATGAGAACTGGAAATGAAATTCTTGTGGTCTATTAAAATGATGAAAATAAATGATTATGATAAACTAATGAACTCACCAACCTTTTGGTTGACACTTTAAAGCATGTTTATTCTCAGGTGTTAAAGAAATCTTCCGCTGTGCATTTGCTCATTTTAAAGATATTACTTGGAGTCTTTCATAGCATATTTCGAAGAACGTTGCATTCGAGTCATTGAGTTCATCAAAGATTATTATTAAATCAATTTATAGTTGGATAGTGGATATTATGAAATGGTATGCATGTCTGTCATTTTTCGATGTAAAGAAAGATTGTCTTTTAAAAACGAATGCAATGTTTGTAAAATGTATCATATAGAGGTCAAATACCTCGCAATGTAATCAACTATTGTGAATCGTTTATAATGTATATGAACGGGTCCTTTCATCCTGTGCTGAAATCCATTCGCTAAAGCTCTCGTTCAAAAACACGACATGGCTCTCTGCCTCTTTAAGCTTTGTAGAAAGAGCCACAATCTCAGACTCCATGAATGACTTCTCAGCCATGTGCTGATCTTCCTCCTGATGCCTTTTGAACATCATCACATTAATTCACTCCTTCGCTTGCTTGTGCGCGGTTACAGCAACCGCAAGTTGAGAAGTGAGTTTGGTATTTTCCTGTTGTAGTGTAGTCTCTGTTGGTGATGGCTGAGGTGGATGTGCAAGCGCAGTAGATTTAAGCTGCAAGCGTTTGAGATCTTTTGTAAAATTGACCAATGTTGTTTGCGTGTCCATATATAGTTCCTAGGTGGGAGAAAGTGAAGAAAGCTTCTGAATCAATGACTTGGGGGCACACGATTGTAGGAAAGAAAACTGTTGGGCAAATGCTGGTAGAGAAACCTTCAGAAGTTCATCGATATTCTGAATTAGTTGAGAAAAATCTTCCGGGTTATTGCACACATGCTTTGATTGATGAGCTGAACTGCTTGGACCTAAAAAAGCAATAAACATGGTGTATAAATATCATAACGCCACAAGTAAACTGAACGGTCGTCGGATGAAATTCATACCTTCGTCGGGTAACCTTTTTTGGTTACACAACCCTCTTGAACCGGGCGTATGGTACAATGACAGTAGTGAATCTGACCGGCTGGCTGGTGAACTTGACGGGTTACCAGAGTCGACGATCGGGTTTAGAGTGTACTATTCCAACTTCATCTGCAGCGACAATAATCAAAACAACGAGTTCGAAAAATTTATGGCTAGGGTTACATTATGCAAAAGCGTAAAAGTATAAGATATACCTTTTTTGAGTATTGGCGTAGAAGATGAATAGGGAAGATTGTCTTGAAAAGGAAAAAGATTGTGGGATGCGAAAAAGACAAAAGGCTATTTATAGAGAAAATTTGAAAGTTAAAAGGCGACGCGGGTATAATGTCAGCCGTACACGTGTATCAATCTCAAGTTAATTACCTTGTTAAGAGGTCCAGTGCACGTTAGCATCAACAGGAGGTTGCATAATTACAATCATTACCTTTTCGGTAAACAGTGACAGTTGTCACCTCGGGTCCAGGAATTGCAGCCGAAAAGACATGTTGGTGACTGCACGCATACATTGCATTTAATGCTAATAAAGTATCCAGTTACGCAAATATATTTAAATAACCTCACAAACTGTCCGGTTACATTTGAAATCCGACTAGGAATCATATTGGCACTATTAAGTATGCTTATCTGATTTAAAGAAATTGTTAAGAGTCATTGTGTATCCATTTTTCTTTTCTTGCTAGTTCGACGTCATACATTATATTTCATTGTATATAACATCGAACTGGGGGGACTTAATGATACGCATATAAGCAAGGTTGTGCGGATGCGCATCCAAAGCATTTAATCACACACAAAGGCATACGTTACGGGTATAGCCGCACGCTATGCGCCTATACCATCTGGTGCGAGTTTCGTATACTTGCACAGGGGTCCGGTACATTCTAGAAGAGTGTACGGTATAATCAAGTCGGATTCTCTTCCTTAAATAATGAAAGTTAGTTAAGGATGAGATTGCATTTAATTAGGGAAACGATTCTATAGAAACCCTAATTCGTGAGCCTATAAATATATAGCTCATAAACCCTAAAAACATATACGTTCACTTGTTTACTCATACGTAAACTACATCATACAAATCTCTATCGTACAAACAAAGCTTCTTACGATCTCTAAAGACTTTCAGGTATGTATTGAACTATAAAACCTTCATGTCTTTGGGCCACTCAACCTCATATGCTAGGTTGTTGGTAGACTCTCAAATCGGCCACCCTATTGGAATCGAAACGATACCAATGTGGGTTATCTACGACTAAGCGTCGGAGGTTCGAATATTGTTAGTCCTTAAACCCATTTTATGCACTCAAGTGTAGGTTCACATTGACCCCGTGAAAATATGCTTGATCATTCCTAAAGGTATATAGAAAGTGTCGGGGAAGTAGCGGTTTTGCAAGAAATAAGAGTAAGGGGCTAGTTCGAGTAAGTTAACGTAATTAAGTCTTGCATTTAGGATTATTATCATCATTATTATTTGAATGTGTCACTTTTGACTATGCGGAAAGTGATTATAGATCTTCAAGTGTGAGCATAAGTATCTAAGTATGTAAGTCTCTAATTGAGTCATGATTGAAATATTGCTTGTATTGACACCTTGAGTTTATGTTAGCTAAATGTTTTGGATTAAACCGAATGGTCAAAGAATTTGTATAAAAGTGATGAAGGATTTAAGTAAGTTCAAAATAAGGTTATGATCAATCATGAAATAAGATGTGTCAACTTATAAAATTAATGAAAGGATTATTAGTGATTTTAATGTTATTAAGTTGAAATGGGTTAAGATTGACATATAAGATGAAATGGGTCAAGATTGACATATAAGGTGAAATGGGTCGAATTTGACTTTAAGTTTGTGTAAAAGGGGTCTTTCATGACCAAGATATATCTTGCGATTATATATGAATGATTATAAACGGATAGTTAACAGAACGAAAAGGGTTGCGATTCACCAGATATGGCACGGCGTACCAAAAGGGTGGCACGGCGTGCCACTTGAACTTGTTTTTCACCAGTCCTGAATTGGCAAGGCGAGCAAAAAATGTGGCACGGTGTGCCACTTGACCTTTGATTTGATCAGACCTAGCTTGGCACGGCGTGCCAAGTGTAAAAAAAAATTGTCGTTTTATGGTACGAGTTTTAGGACGTTTCAAGTTGGTATCAGAGTGGTGGTTTAAGAGACTTAGATAATCCATCTTAGAATTATCTAGACTTAAATATAAGTAGATCTATGATTAACGCATGTGATTGCTTGATTACTATTAGTGATGATTTGTGATTACCAAGAGTAGCCTACGCTAGTATGATATATGACTATGTGATGATAACATGAAGTGAATGCTTACGTGATTAGTAAGTGAATTGTATGCATGATGTCAATGTTAATAAAAGTATGTATTATATGAATACAGGGAAAGAATAATTAAAATATAATGAGTTGCATGGGGTAGTTCGGGCAGTAATTAAGTGGTTATAGGTGTTCCGAATTGCACCCGTGCAAGAGGTCACCTATAACCATACGAGAAAAGAATGGTTATTGTGTCATGTTATGTTTATGAGTGTGCATAGGGTAAGGTTTATGATGCAAGTGGTGAGACTTAGGTCAAGCCCTTGTAAGATTGATGATGCAAGTGGCGAGACTTCAGTCAAACCCTTGTAAGATTGATGATGTAAGAGGCGAGACTTCGGACAAATTTTTGTAAGTGTAATGATGCCTGTGGCAAGAATTTGGTCAAGCCCTTGTTAGAATGATGAATCGGATCCAAATAAGTGAATGATGAATGATACAAGGGGCTAGTTCCAAGAGGACTATGCATTTTCAAGGTAATGAATGATGAATGATGCAACGGGCTAGTTCCGAGAGGACTATGCACTTGCAAGGTAATGAATGATGAATGATGCAAGGGGCTAGTTCCAAAAGGACTATGCACTTGCAAGGTAATGAATGATGAATGATGCAAGGGGCTAGTTCTGAGAGGACTATGTACTTGCAAGGTAATAAATGATGAATGATGGAAAGGGCTAGTTCCGAGAGGACTATGCACTTGTAATGAGATATGATGTAAAAAGTGGCTTGGTGCTCCCAGATTGCATCCATGCAAGAGCGTGACGATCAAGCTCACTAAGTGATGAGCTTGGACTTAAGTCCATGTTAAAGATAATAAGCTTAGACCTTGTGTCTAAGGTATGTTATGATTGGATCTGATTTAAGAAAGCAACCTTCGGGTTGAAAAGTTAAGGTTATGTTTATGATAGTGTTTATGTTAAGAGTACTCATGAGTGTCCATGATCACGAGTTATGTGATGTAAGAATGTCCATGGGTTTTCTCATGGTCACGAACCATGTTATGAATGAGGACTCCCTTGATAATAGGATTTCATTTGAAGCCTTGATCACGAGTTTATATAGGATGATGTAAGTTGAAAAGTTTGAGATGAACAACCGTATGAATAGGTGTAAGACTTTGCGCGAGACCAAGCAAATTAATAATAATGAAGCGTAAGACTTAACGTGGGGCAAGTCATTTGTACGAAATAGATATTTAACTTCACAATAGGTATATCATGTTGATATTGCGAGACCTATAATTCGTAATAGATATCATAAGTGCATGATTAAAAAAATGAATTGAAACATTCATGTAAATTAGTTGTCAAAAGCAGCATGAATGTACCCTTATGTGATCGTGACTAATAAAGAAATTACTATAACATGATAAAAGAGTTTTAACTTTGCCAAATGATGTTAAGATCGAGGCAATAAGAGATATGAAACGAGTTAAGTCCATATGTTTGATAAAATTTTTGCAAAAAAATAATATAAAGAATGTATTGTGGACTTAAGTCTCCAGATTGCACTGAGCAAGAGATTACTTATGACTATATGAAAAAGTAAATATTAATGTGATCGATGAATGATATTTATGTGAATGATAAAATTTAAGTTTTATGTCAAAGATTTATAATATGATTATTATAAGTCGCAGGGACTATGAAATGCGCACGTGATGAATGAAAAGACATGAATGCAATGTAATGAACTCTATTGATCAAAGTATCAATATTTAAAAGAGCCTTACTCTAAATATTGAAGAGATGGTAATGAAGGACTACCAATATTTTGCCATATACACATTCAGCAAGGTGTGTTTTCTCGTAAGTTATGTTAATTATTACTTATATGAATGATGATACAATTGAAAAGGTTAGATAAAGGTCATCAAAGTACCAAGACAAGAACATGCAATGACTGAGTGGATGTGAATCCATACACTTGATACGCTCAATGTATTGACAAGATAAGTGTGACTTATTTTATGTGACTTATTTTTTATAATGTTGGTTATATGTTTATGTTGATTAAAGAAAACTTGAGAATTGTTATTTTGATGAATGTTATCCTATAAGTGTTGTAGCTTACAAACATTAAGGAAGTTTAGTATGATTAACGGTAGTTATGAGATGAAAGAATTGATCACCAGACGATGTAGATAGGCAAACTTTAACCAAATTGAATATTGAGACGGAAAAGAAGTATGACTTTAAAGTAGAATTGACTTAGAAATGTAATAGATTATGCCAAAGAAAAATGGATATTATGCTTAAAATAAATGCATGAGTAAGTGTGACAATATGCTATGATAAGTGCCTTTATTCTATGCCTATGCAATTGGTGTTTAGATAAAGTGAATGTAGCTAGATAGGTTTTCTTTGATAAATAAAAATGTTGACATTGTCACGAAAAGTTACATGGTGAAGCTGAAAGGAACGTGATGGTTCCGTAATTGAATATGGTTAGATATAATTAGTTAAAGACAAGTAAGGGTAGACAATAAGTCACTTTAATGATTATGTTTTAATAAAACAGATTTAAGGAATATAGAACAACGGTTACAAAAAATTTACATCCAAGTAAATTTAATGAAAAGTAAAATGAGATGATTACACACTTCCGCAAGTAAGAAGAGTTGTGAGTTCCTTCGGAAAATGGGTAGCGAATAACGGTTAGTTTTAACCGGTGTTACGGTGGGTTCCTGAGGACACGAACGAAATAACGGGGGAAGAGTTGTCACACCCCAAATCTCGATGTATTTTACTTTATTAAATTTCATGAAAGTTTAAGTTGTCTATGTAGTCGTTTCGCGCAATGTTACAGTTTTGCGCATAACTTGCTCATCCGGGCTCCGTTTTGGGTGATTCAAAAGCCCAGGCGTCAGTCTCTTAATGGGCTACGATTCTATGTTATAATTTTTTAGAGTTTGAGTGCAACTCAATGGTTACTAGGTTGAAAATTGACCAGCTGTAAATTACGGTTTGTTTTTGTAAAAGGTATGAGAATGGGATGGCTTAAATTGTCATAAAAATGAGAGGTTTTATTGGAGCTGATTTGTGAAGATCTAGACCAGATTTCTAGATCATTTTCATCACCATTATCTCACTAGAAACACATACACATGAGTTTTAGAGAGAGAGGTCAAGAAAAAAGGAAGAAACGAGGGTTTTGAGTATTTCTCTTTACCAAATTCATTACTAGAAGAAGTAGAGATTATATGGAACTCGTTTTTCATGTTCTTCAAGGTATAAATCTGCCCTAAAGTTGTTTGTTTTAAATTTATCGGTTAGTAACTATAATTTACAAGTTAAATTGATAGTTTTCACATGTTTCGAAGTCATGCAAACTATGAATACGAATTTTATGTCAAGAAATCTTTGAATATAGGTTAAAAGCTCAAGTTTGATTGAAAGATATGTTTAAGATGTATATAGATGGTTTATTGATTACTAAGAAGTGAGTTTTTGTATGAAATATGATGATGCACACCAAGTGTTCGATAAAATGCCAAAGTGATAATCAAATGATAAATGAACTAGTTAAAGAAGGATTTTCTAATGTTAAAGATGTTAAAATGATTGAACACGTTGTTAATGGTAAAAAAAAATTAGCTAATGCACATGAGGTATTTGTGTTAATGTCACAATGAAAGTAGAAGTATGATTTTGAAGTTAGTTGATAAATAAGTGTTGGTTAACTAATATTTATGATGAATTTAAGTTGTTAAGTGAAAGAAGTATCAAAGGATTAACTTTTATGAGTTAAAGTGTATGAATGTTTAATTGTTTATGAATGATTTATGGAATAATGATATTTTGATAGGTGTTAGTCGGGTACAAGAGATCAAGGTAGCTAGTACATCGACGCAATGTGAGTTTCAAAGGTAGATTCATTTACTAATTAATGTGTTAATTATATGTTCGATATTATTATGTGTTGTTAGTTAGAATCACGAATATTATTGTTGAACGGAACACGCGTTTTGATTTATGGTAAATCAATAAGGTAGATAATTAGTGAAGCAAATTTTGTTAGTTTTAGTATGATTGTGAAATAAAGAAAGACATGCTTCTTAAAAAGATAAGAATTTAAAGTGATACATGTTTCAAGTATGTTGTAATATTGTCTATTTTATGATTTAAGTGATGAATATGGTAGACGATATTTTGTTGTCGATGTGTTGTGTACACTAATCAAATTTAAGATGTTGAAAAAGTCTTTAAAGGATTGAGAAAGGAAAGAGAACTGGTTGTAATAATGTATTACGAGACCTTGATAGACTATACGCTGAAGTAGTTCCAAGAGGATACACCGATTAAGGAGACCAAAAGAGGTAAGTGGCCGAGTATTACCTAATATGATGCACATAAATGAATAAGCGAGGTAAGTTTTACATGAATGTTGATACATGAATTAATGTATCATTTTATACATGTATTACTTTATGGGATTTATTATTTAATATGTCTTAGATTGATGTGGTACATTATGTCACGAGGCATGAGAATGGTCAAGGATTAACAATCACCGCTAGAGATATTAATTACCAAGAAGACGGGTTACGAAGGATAATTATTGCTATTTATAGTGTGCCAAGTTTATGGACACTTATTCTTAACTCTCTATGTTACTCACTAAGCATTGAGCTTACCCATATTCATTGTTATTATGTATGTAGGTACATGAAAAGCGGCAAGAGAGTATAAAGTGGATTTGCACGAAAGTATTGGGTCAAGTGAAGAAAAAGGATCTCGCACGTTCCCAAAGGTATATCGCAAGTGTCGAGGAAGTAGCGGTTTTGCAACAAATAAGAGTAAGGGGCTAGTTCGAGTAAGTTAACGTAATTAAGTCTTGCATTTATGATTATCATCATTATTATTATTTGAATGTGTCACTTTTGACTATTCGGCGAGTGATTATAGATTTCCAAGTGTGAGCATAAGTATCTAGTCTATAATTGAGTCATGCTTGAAATATTGCTTGTATTGACACCTTGAGTTTATGTTAACTAAATGTGTTGGATTAAACCGAGTGGTCAAAGAATTTGTATAAAAGTGATGAAGGATTTAAGTAAGTTCAAAATAAGGTTATGATCAATCATGAAATAAGATGTGTCAACTTATAAAATTAATGAAAGGATTATTAGTAATTTTAATGTTATTAAGTTGAAACGGGTTAAGATTTAAATATAAGATGAAATGGGTCAAGATTGACATATAAGGTGAAATGGGTCGAGTTTGACTTTAAGTTTGTGTAAAAGGGGTCTTTCATGACCAAGATACATCTTGCGATTGTATATGAATGATTATAAATGGACAGTTAACAGGACGAAAAGGGTTGCGATTCACCAGATATGGCACGGCGTGCCAAAAGGGTGGCACGGCGTGCTACTTGAACTTGTTTTTCACCAGTCCTGAACTGGTACGACGTGCCAAAAATGTGGCAAGGTGTGCCACTTGACCTCTGATTTGATCAGACCTTGGTTGGCACGGCGTGCCAAGTGTAAAAAATAAAAAAAATAATTTTTCGTTATATGGTACGAGTTTTAGGACGTTTCAAGTTGGTATTAGAGCAGTGGTTTAAGAGACTTAGATAATCCATCTTAGAATTATCTAGACTTAAACCTAAGTAGATCTATGATTAACGCATGTGATTGCTTGATTACAATTAGTGATGATTTGTGATTACCAAGAGTAGCCTACGCTAGTATGATATATGACTATGTGATGATAACATGAAGTGAATGCTTACGTGATTATTAAGTGAATTGTATGCATGATGTCAATGTTAATAAAATTATGCAGTATATGAATAAAGGGAAAGAATAATTACAATAGAATGAGTTGCATGGGGTAGTTCGGGCGGTAATTAAGTGGTTATAGGTGTTCCGGATTGTACCAGTACAAGAGGTCACCTATAACCATACGAGAAAAGAATGGTTATTGTGTCATGTTATGTTTATGAGTGCGCATAGGGTAAGGTTTATGATGTAAGTGGTGAGACTTCGGTCAAACCTTTGTAAGATTGATGATGCAATTGGGGAGACTTCGGTCAAACCCTTGTAAGATTGATGATGCAAGAGGCGAGACTTCGGTCAAATTTTTATAAGTGTAATGATGCATGTGGCAAGACTTTGGTCAAGTCCTTGTAAGAATGATGAATCGGATCCGAATAAGTGAATGATGAATGATGCAAGGGGCTAGTTCCGAGAGGACTATGCACTTGCAAGGTAATGAATGATGAATGATGCAAGGGGCTAGTTTCGAGAGGACTATGCACTTGCAAGGTAATGAATGATGAATGATGCAAGGGGCTAGTTCCAAAAGGACTATGCACTTGCAAGGTAATGAATGATGAATGATGCAAGGGGCTAGTTCTGAGAGGACTATGCACTTGCAAGGTAATGAATGATTAATGATGCAAGGGGCTAGTTCCGAGAGGACTATGCACTTGTAATGAGATATGATGTAAAAAGTGGCTTGGTGCTCCCAGATTGCATCCGTGCAAGAGGGTGACAGTCAAGCTCACTAAGTGATGAGCTTGGACTTATGTCCATGTTAATGATGATAAGCTTAGACCTTGTGTCTAAGGTATGTTATGAATGAATCCGATTTAAGAAAGCAACCTTCGGGTTGAAAAGTTAAGGTTATGTTTATGATAGTGTTTATGTTAAGAGTACTCATGAGTGTCCATGATCACGAGTTATGTGATGTAAGAATGTCCATGGGTTTTCTCATGGTCACGAACCATGTTATGAATGAGGACTCCCTTGATAATAGGATTTCATTTGAAGCCTTGATCACGAGTTTATATAGGATGATGTAAGTTGCAAAGTTTGAGATGAACTACCATATGAATAGGTGTAAGATTTAGTGCGAGATCATGAACTTGTATTGTTCTATATGTTGTTTTAAGCACACAATACTTGGTGTCATCATCAAAACAAAGTAGTTAACATTTTAATATTATTATTGGATCACTAACCAACAACATCATCAACTTTAGACAAAGTTATGATGAATCTATATACACCGCATAAGAGCGATTCAAGACCCTGCTGAAGAAATGCCCTAACCACCAGTTAGAACAGTCAGCCCAAATCTGTACCTTCTACAATGGTCTAACGGTGCATCACAGGATGACGATTGATGTAACAGCTCGGGGAAATCTGATGAACCAAACTACAGATGAAGCATGGGATTTGCATTAAAACATGATAATGCATCATCATGACTGGAATAGTGGTGAACAGCTTTCATCATCCGCCCCTCTCTCCACACTCAACACTCAAACAGAGGTCATCAAAACCCTTACGGATAAGATGTATTCTTTTGTCAAACAACTCAGAGACCTGAACAATTAGTAGCGGAAAGTTAATCAGGTTCAGGCCTGCACTAACTGTACTAATCAACCACTAATAGAAGAATATCAGGTTGAGTATGAAAACCCTGATGGTTCAGTCTGTTAGGTACAATACCTAGCTTGTCAGCAAAACCCTGGATTTAGTCAGCAATCCAGAGGGAACCAGTTTCAAAGAAGTAACCCACCTCTTTTTCGATTCCCACCTTCTCCTCAACAACAAATAACCTATGATCAACCTATACCACTTACGGGTCCACCACTAGAAGAGAACCATCCTGCTAACTAAATTAAAAATGCAACCAACTCAGCTCTCGGAATCGAAGACCTTATAAACCAATTCATTCAAGGTCAACACCAGCTAAATCAGAGAACTGTATCTAGACAAGACCAGACAGAAGTACTCATGAGAAATCAATTGGCTCTGCTCAAAAGTTTAGAGACGCAGCTCAGACAATTATCTCAAAGCCTTGAGGTCCGACCGTAGGGAAGATTTCCTAGTAATACCATCCAAAATCCCCACGTAGAAGAAGCAAAATAATTGGATTCAATTACCCTGGATGAAGAACCTTCACCCAGAAGAAGGTAAGTAAGACTAATGAAGAAGTCTGTTGACGTACCAAAGACACCTCCACCAGATCCAGTTCGTGTACACTATCCTGGAAGACTTAAGACCCAGAGAAGCTTGATACCTTCAAGCTCGACGATAAATTCTTGGATACCATGTCTAAATTACCTAACCGGAGTACATATATATGAAGTCTTCTCTCTACAAAGGAACGGATGCCAGTTGCAAAAAAAATACCGCTAAGTGCAGAAAGCTCAGTACTACTCAGAAATACTCGACCTAAGAAATTAGGAGATATGGGACGATTTACTTTCCCATGTTCGATCTATCAATCTGGAACCATTCATGCTTTAGCTAGATTTAGGAGAAAGCATCAACCTCATGCCTTATTCTCTCTTCAAGAGATTAGAGCTGGGAGACTTAACACCAACCAAAGTGACTATCCAGCTTGCCGACCACACTATCAGATATCCTAAAGGCGTAGTTGAGAACATCTTGGTGAAAGTCAATAGATTCTTGTATCCTCCCGATTTCGTAGTTATGGATATCAAGGAAGACCTCAATACCCCTATCGTCTTAGGACGATCATTCATGAACACGGCTAAGACTGTCATTGACGTGTACAATCAAACCATGTTTTTACAATCACATAGGGAGAGCGTTACTTACCGAATTGTCTGTGACGACCCGGGAATTTCTGACCAAATTTAAACCCAAATCTCATATGATTTCTACACGATAAGCAAAGTCTGTAATGTTGAGTCTCGAAAATTTTGAAACTATATTCATGAAATCAATTACCCTTTGACTGTGCTCGACGATTCACGAACAATTAATTGTAAATAGATATGTGTGTATATATATATATATATAATAATTCGAAATATAATTTGAAGTATAATAAAATAAAAAATAGGATATTATAATAATTATTATTTAAAACATATCTTTATATAAATAAAGTATATTAAAAATAAATATTAAATGAATGTAATACTTGTTTGATGTTCCGATAGATTGTAAGCAAGTTAAGTTCAAACTTATATTATTTAAAATAAACGGTGATACGAAAATGAGTTATATAAGTTATAGGCTTATTAAAAGTATATTTAGGATCTAAATATTTAATTTTAACACTTTTTATATTTTACCCAAATATGAGAGGGACAGTTGATGTAATTTTTATTTATTTAATGATTGAATTTTATACCATAATGATCAAAATAAATAAATATAGTTAATCTAAAAATTTGAGATTTTTCTAAAGACATTTATCCGCCACTAATTTAACAACGGAGCACGATATAATACTTCGTGACTTGATAAGAAGACAAACCTTAGGCTGCTATATTTTCACATGTTTTAAAATCATATAATATATTAATGACCATTGAAAATAAAGGAACCCACTTGTTACCATTATTCCTAAAGTGTATTGGTTAAATTAAGATTTCTGTATCTTTTTGTTTTGTTTCCACCATCACTTTCCTACATGCATTCAACATCTAATTGTTAACTGTTTGTCATATAATTCATTTGAATTATTAATATCTTATATTATTATTATATTATTCTTATAATTCAATGTATTTTTTTTTATCTATATATGTATGTGTGATTTCATTGCATCTGAGAACACCACAAGACCCATCTAGCCACTTCGTCATCATCGACAACCATTAAAACCCATTGAACTCTATCACATGCCTGCAACTATTTAAGCTCGATTACTTGCTAACAATTGTTCGAAAACCACCATCATCATCACCACAAAATCACCACCTTAAACCATCACCACCAGGCTGCTGTTATACTTATGTTTCTGTTTCTGTTTCACCATCAAACATCATCATGATAAACACCATCGCCACCTTAAACCGCCACCATCACTAAACCCTCACCATCTCTAATACCGTCACACGATCACCACCAACTCCATGACATCTCCTTCATCAACACCGTAAACCATCACCTTCATCATTAAACTGTGTGAGTTACTGTCACTGTTCGGCCAGAAACAAAACCCCAAAAACCACTATCATCGTTTACGTATGTCACCACTGCTACGCGTGTATTTTTTTATTTATTTATCTCTGTTTGCTGTTGAAACACACCAGAGCACCACCACCACCGTACATCACCGCCACACTGCTATGCTTTTGAGTTTTTTTTTTTTTAAAAAAAAAAACCTCGAAACCCATTTAAGATGATGATGAATAGTAAAACGTTCACATTGAAGAAGAAGGAGACTAGCAAAGTTGATGATGACATGAAGATATTGATGATGGTGACTGTTGAATAAAGATCGAATGATGGTGATAAAGATAATAAGCGAAGATGATGATGATAGGAAGTAAGATGACGATGAATAGTGGCGAGGGAGAAGGAATAATTGGAACGTAAATGAATGATGCGAATAAGTTGCAGCAATACACGTTTATTTTTCTTTATGGCCGACCAAAAGTGATAACCACTTGTGCATCTTGGTGATTAAATATTCCTGTTAATTGTTGTTGTTTGAGGTGGAGCCAGAAGAACAATGATATACGCATACAATCTATAGTAATGGGTACCGGATCATTAAAAGACCCATTTTATTAATTTGGGTCATGACAAGGTGTGAATTTTATTGGGCCAGGTTTATGTTTTTGGGTAGCTGGACATACGAAACCCATATGATGATAAAAGGAAAACGTTGATATTGATAATTTATTTTTCTGCTGCTACGATTCTATCTGTCCCTATATACACAAAAAGTTAATGATGATAAGAGATGATTTTATGAAGGTGTTATGAGTATTCGATGATAATGATGATAGATGATCATGTACAAAATCGATGATGATGAAGATGAAATAAACAAAGACAGATGATGATGAGCGATGGTATTATGATGGATGATATGAAGATGATGAATAAGATTGACGATGATGGATGATGATTTGGGTACATGAAGATGATGAAGTGATGATTTTGTGTTATGAAGAAGAAAAGGGACACAGACAGGAAAGGGTTAAATAAATATAAATCGTGACTCACAATAGAATTGAGTGAAGTGGATGGATGGTTAGGGGTGTTTAGTTTGAGCGAGAGGTCGTGGGTTCGAGTCCCGGCTTTAGTAGCTTATTCTTTTTAAGCCCTTAAAGGTAGTTTACATAATATTATTATTATTATTATTATTATTATTATTATTATTATTATTATTATTATTATTATTATTATTATTATTATTATTATTGTATGTGGTTATTTTTACTTATTACTAGTATTATCATATTACTAAGTATTAACATCTATTAATATTATTAGTAGTAACACTATTATTATTATTCGTGTTATTATTATGGTATCATTATTATTATTATTAATTATTATGATTAAGATTATGGATATGTTAATTATCGTTAATACTAACTTAATATTATGAATATGATTATCATTAGAAATAGTAAAATTATTATTATCATTATTATTAAGACTAGTATTAATATTAAGCAGTAGTTGTATAAATTTTGGTATGAACATAAGAATTAGTTATAAAGTCATCATTTTTATATCATTATTAATAATATTACTATCATTATTATTATCAATAACAGTACTAGTATCAGTTTTGTAATTATTAGTATTATTATTATTATTATTATTAAAATAAGTATCATTATTGACAATGTCATTATTATTATTAGTATTATGATTATTAATAAAGTTGTTATCATTATTGGTAACTTATTATTATCATAACTTTCATTTTTAAACAAATAAATATTTCGTATATAAAACCTACCTATTACTTATACAACAATTATATTAATAAGTCATATAACTATATATAAAATATATTAACATTATTTATATAAAAACTTATATACAATAAATTAGGAATTTTTAAGATATAAACATATTAATATAACTGTATAAATAATAATCATTTACAAATATATATATATATATATATATATATATATATATATATATATATATATATATATATATATATACACACACACACACAAACTAAATATATAATATATAAAGTTATAAGATATGAAAATTGTTCGATTACGGGTATATATATATACACACACGAATGATATAGGTTCGTGAATCTGAAGCCAACCCTGCATTGTTCAGTTTCATTATATGTATTTTTACTACAAAATACAGTATGGAGAGTTTCATTTGGCTTTTTACCCTTTATATTTTTGGGCTGAGAATACATGCGCAATTTTTATAAATATTTTACGAAATAGACACAAGTAATCGAAACTACATTATATGGTTGAATGATCGAATCCGAATATGCCCCTTTTTGCTTGGTAACCTAAGAATTAGTAAACCGATCTACTAATTAACGCGAATCCTAAAGATAGATCTATTGGGCCTAACGAACCCCATCCGTTGGAGCGGATGCTTTAGTACTTCGATGTTGTTTTATCATGTCCGAAGGATTTCCCGGAATGATAGGGGATATTCTTATATGCATCTTGTTAATGTCGGTTACCAGGTGTTCAATCCATATGAATGATTTTTGTCTCTATGCATGGGACGTATATTTATGAGAACTGGAAATGAAATTCTTGTGGTCTATTAAAATGATGAAAATGATCGTTTATGATAAACTAATGAACTCACCAACATTTTGGTTGACACTTTAAAGCATGTTTATTCACAGGTATGAAAGAAATCTTTCACTGTGCATTTGCTCATTTTAAGGATATTACTTGGAATCATTCATGACATATTTCAAAAGACGTTGCATTCGAGTCGTTAAGTTCATCAAGATAATTATCAAGTCATTTATAGTTTGGTTATATTATGAAATGGTATGCATGCCGTCAACTTTCGATGTAATGAAAGTTTGTCTTTTTAAAAACGAATGCAATGTTTGAAAAATGTATCATATAGAGGTCAAGTATCTCGCGATGTAACCAAATGTAATGTATTCGTCCAGATGGATTAGGACGGGTCCTTTCAGTGTCCAGCCTACCTACATTCATTATCCCACCATCATCTTCTAATATTTGTCATAATTACTATTTTCCTTGTCATAAAAACCTACATTACAATCTTTTATGGAGGAATTTATTTCGGATACATATGCATGTAACGTATTTAATTCCGTAAAGAGAACTTATATTTGAATAATATTAAAATAATAATTATAATGATAATTATAATGAAAATAATAATAAAGTTTGCTTAAGAATTAAATATTTATAGTTTTAATCATAATTATTGGTAATAACAAATGACTCTAGAAATTTTTGTTATTAAAAATAAAATACTATTATTATATGAAGAAGTACAATATGCTTCAAAGTTTGTACATGTGTATTTGCGATGTTTTGTAAAATACTATACAATTTGTTTTAAACATTATATATATGGTCATTTGGGTGTTTTATCATAATGTTGTACATAGTGTGCTTCAAATATTGTACATATAGTCATGTGGGTGTTTTACCATTAGGTTATACATAATGTTTCAAATATTGTACATATGGTCATGTGGGTGTTTTACCATTAGATTGTACATAATGCTTCAAATATTGTACATATGGTCATGGGAGTGTTTTACCATAAGGTTGTACATAATGCTTCTCATATTGTACAATTAACATGTTAATATTTTTATTGAATAACTAAATAATTATTTTAATGACATCATCATTGATAGCTTAAAATTTCTCTTTTTATTTTTGAATTCTTTTCAAGTTTTAATATTCCTCATTTATGACATCATCATGATAGAGATTTATTAGAAACTAAGATTATAAGAAAACAAAGATTACATCATCAATTTTATAGAAATACTATATGGCACAACATCACCCCTTAGATGAAAACTCAGGTTTTAATCCTAGCCCTACGTTACTTGAATACGTTTTTACCCAATTTGAAACATCATCAACAAATGCAATTTACATTAATATCTCGACTTTTTTGTGCTGTTGGTCCCTCCATTATACATCAAAAAGCTAACAACGTCCATTCGGTTTATTTTTTTGGCTAACAACATCCTTTCATTATCCCATTTAAACATACCAAGTCCCTCCGTCAACCATTCGTTTAAATGGACGTTAAGTGCCATCACGTGCAATGCATATGAGGGTAAATACATCTTTTTATCCTCCATTATCATCTCTAACCTTACTTAATTTACACAAACCATAATTCCTTCTTTACCTTGTCTCTTGTGTTCATCCCAAAATTTAAAATCACTATAAACCCTATTTATTTTTCTTAAAATAGAATCAAATATATGAAACCGCGAATAAGATATTTTGTTAAGCAACTTAGATCAAAACAACATTCAATTCCAGAATCAAGTATGAACATGCTCGTTTTTCAAAATTCGAACATGAAATCTGAAACATATTAATTGAACAAATTGAGACATGAACTTTGTTGTTGTTGAGACAGATTCCATAAGCTACGATTTGAAGATTTTAATATCAATCTTCATCCATAACAGCATTAAGTTCCCATTGTAATGACCCCGTCATTATACCGACCCTGTTAAAAAATTTCTTTTATAACATAATAATATTAATGACAACGACCACACGATTATGTTTTCAAAACACTTTCAATTTGTCAACAAGTTTACACAACCTTAAAAGGTTTCGTACAATACTTCAATACAAAAGTGGGCATAACCCAAGATCCGTTTGACATAACCAAAAGGGTAATTTCGACCCAACTAGTTTAATTTCCAACATGAGACCGAGCATGGTGATTGGGGATGCACTACCCAATCCTAAGTCAAATCCAACAACCAAGTCTTCTAAAACATCACACGATAGTCTACTAGTTTTCGTACTTACCCTTGCCGCCTCCAGCTTACGAATCTATAAAAATATAAACAACGAGAGGGTAAGCTATAAAGCTTAGTGAACATAAACGTACTATATCCATACATATGCATAAAATGAATACGTATCCAGCAACAAGTAATAAACACATATCACATCCATGTATAACTAAGCAAGCTATATGCTACACACTACCACGCCAATCTGCAGGATTAGCTACAACACAACAATATATATATATATATATATATATATATATATATATATATATATATATATATATATATATATATATATATATATATATATATATATATATATATGTATACACACACACATACACACACATATACATATACATATACCCATATATCCCAAGGTCAACCCCTTAACCTCAACCACATGAGGGTTGGCTGAAACTACACGCGCCCCCGTGAATCCGAAACCACATGTGATTCACTACCTTCGTCTCAACTACAATTGGGGTTGGCCGAAACCACACGCGCTCTAGTGAATCCGAACATTCACGAGATTCACTACCCTAAGCCATAACAACACCAATGGGAATGTCCAAAACCACACGCAACATTGTGAATCCGAAACCACACGAGATTCACTGCCTAAATTTTCACACTCCCAAATGGGACCGGGGCTAAATTTGAATAACCAATACCATAACACAAACGTAATAATCGAGAACGATTCTAAATGAAACATTTTATGAAAATAATATAAATTGTATTGCAGTGGAAATAAATAATTGTTTACATCATTATTTAAAATGTAAATGTTTAGTGCAAAATGAATATGGTAAAATGAAGACTCCAAGTAGGCAGCAATCAATTCACCAAGTAGCACAAAAGCTAGCAGTCACATGAGACAAAACATGTTTAAAAGTGTCAACCAAAAGGTTAGTGAAGTTCATTGGTTCAATAGTAACCAAGTTATTAGACCACAAGATTTAGTTTAAAAGCAGTTTGATATAGACATATCGATTCGAAAGTAATGCTGTGGTGTATGATATCGAGAATAAACAAAGTTTATCCCATGAAATTTTATCCGTACGTGTCAAATTATTATGTATTCATTGACCATCGGTCAAATGAATAGAGACGTTACTCTCAATAGGCCTACTCACAATAATTACGTTTGCATTTATACATAGCAACTAACGATATCATGGCAGGAATTTAGCATGAAATATAGCATGACAGCATAGTTATAGTTTGAGTACTTATGTCTAAAGCGTAAAATAGTTAAAAGCAAGCATGTGTCTCACCCCAAGATTTGTAAAATAGTTATGAAATAGTAAAAAGTGGGGTTATGAAGTTAACCTTAATAGCAGATGAAGTTATTCCAAGAAAGTAATGAACTCAAGTAAATGATGGAGATCTCAACCTAGAGATATAAGTTAGGTCATTAGTTTGTTCAATCCGACAAGTAAGAGTTCATAAGTAAACTTATTAGTTGTTGAATTGTTTAACATGTTTGTGTGTCTACCATAATCATGTTTAGATGTTGTACAACCTTGCCCAAACCTCGGTGCTATCAAGTAAGTAAAGAGATGACCAAATGCGGGGGTCAGGAACTTTCAGCTAGACTATAAATCTACAACCTTTCGTTTAATCTAAAACCTTAATCCCATAAGTAGTTCGAGACATCATCCCATGACCGTATGTAGCGGTGAAGTTCGTATAAGTCATACGTTTATCGTTATGATTATAGCTTCACTAGTTGCGTGTGTATAGAAATACAACACCTTTAATAGTTACTTGTATAATAGTATAATTCATACACTTATATGTATTAGTTATATTAACTATTAATAGTTTGATTAATGTTGCTTTATATATATATATATATATATATATATATATATATATATATATATATATATATATATATATATATATATATATATAGCCAAAAGTTCAAATGAGAACCATTAAAAAGGCGAGAACTGCGAGAACTTTTGATTTATAAAGATTTTCACATGTAACTAGATTGAATCACACATAAACCTTGATGAAGAGTATGAATGAACATAAAATAGTTGAAAAACACTTATATTTTACCTATATAATTAAATATATAGTTTCTCGTTCACATGTGCATATTTGTTTTTGATCATGTGAACAGTTTCATATAATTAACAATTTAACATGTAATTTAAGCTAAAGAACATATGTTTGTTAATAATATGTGCATTAATTAACATCTGCATGTCATTTGTTGTATTTAAATGCATAAAAACTATTAAATTAAATAGTTCTTATAGTTCTCACATTTTTAGTTGTTCTCGTTTGAACCTGCCCCTAAGTATGATATATTAGATATTAATCACAATTATAATCATATTAATCTAAAACATTATTCATATCGGCCAAAAAGTCACGTTTTTACCCCCGATATTGGGCCCTAAACCCCATAATGTTCCAAACTTTATCGCAAAAATAATCGCTTTATCGGTTGATTTTGTAGATTAAGTAATTACGAAGGCGATGCAAAAAGAATCAAGTAAAACGGAGCTAAAACGAAGAATCTAGAGCGAAAACGGTGAAAGACAAGAAATCAAGTTACGATCCAGTGAATTTCAGCTGACCAGGCAAGCAAACGGCCTACCAAACGGCTTGCCTGGCTTGCAAACGGCCTGCCAGCCGTTTGCATGCAAAAATCAAGTCTATTTAAAGGGCTCTCTCCATCCATTTCAACACACACTCAATTTACAATTCATTTTATATTTTCAAGTTTTAGTTAGTTTTTAGTAGTAGCTAGCTTAGCTTTTATTTTTCGGAGGATATCCCAGCGAGTCCCTGCGATCTCGGGCAGATTTCTTCAGCCTTTTCAGGTTTTTATTTGAAACGCTTGTCATTTGTATTAAACATGTGTTCTTACCTTTTATGTTTAATAATGCATTCCGATATTACCATGATAGCTTAATTAATCTGTATGTTGCCGTGATAGAAGTTTGGGTAGCATAGTTATGTTAAATTAGTACGGTTACTGTTATTATGTTGAACTTGTGAGTCTGATAGATTTGTATGCTAGCATCTTAAGGATTGACCAACCTAGGTTGTGATCAGGACTTGTCCACCTATATGAACTTAGCTACTTCATAGGATTAAGACCCCTGGTTATACTGTATCTGAAGATTCCATGAACTCGGTATGGCCGGAGTTCCCGAGAGGCATCTAATGCATTTTTAGGACACGGAACTTAGGAATTGAGACATGAATGACATAGTATACCTATTAACTATTCCAAAGAGACCTCTTAGGAGCTCTTAAGATCTAGCTAGTGCCTTGACTGTATGACCCAAACCTATTGCATGTTCTTGTTTGATTGTTGCTCTAGGATTAAATCATATCGACTGTTAGGTACCTGTTAGGTTTCTATCTGCTTTAATTTCAGTATATCAACTATAATGTCGTATAATGGTTGATTTGGTTTGATCTCATTAGTATGATGAAACAGTTGTTAGTTTTCATTTAAGGTTTTGTCAACTTAACCCGACGGACTCCTTCCGTTTATGATCAGTGTTCAATCAACACAGCACGTTGTTATTCAGTTAACTAAACTGATAATGAGGGTTAGGATTAGAACTCAACTCACTAATAAACCTAGTGCTTTACTAAGGATAACCTTCGAGGTATAGTCACATTTCAGTTAAACAACCAAGTGACATATTTTCACTACTCAACGAGAACTCTGAGAGTCTAGAGATAAGTAGGTCTGTGTAATTGGCTCATCCAACTAGATCTACACCATTCCAATCATAGCTTTAATATCAACATAATTACCTTTCCCTAGCCCAAACTAATATCTTGGTCAACATTTCCCTGATCTGCATACTCCGGACATCCTTCCATGTATTTACTTTTCCGTAATTAGGACCTTTAGCTTAAAACAACTATTATCCTTCTATCCAGGTAATTTAAACAAAAGGCAATTATCCACTTCATCTTCAATTCGTTAAACCATTCAAAAACACGACCCTAGGTTAACTTACACCTTCTTCAATAGAATGTTAAAAGTAAATTTAGGTCCCGCACAAAATAAATTAAACAAAACCCCTGTGTGCTACCTTGATCAACTGAATCTGACGTCCTGCGACCTAACGACACCGCACGAGTAAAACTGTCCGTTTCGACCGTATCTTTGGAGGTATATCAGAGTTCTCTGGCGCCGCTGCCGGGGAATCGAATATTTTGATTGAGAAAGATTTTAAACAGACAAAAGTATTGTTTGGTGGTGTCTAAGAAAAACATTTATACACGGACTTGGTTGTTAGATTTTCTGAACAGTCTCCAATTATATTGTAACCAAAGGATCATGCCTCTCCGTAGTCGGCCTGGCCACCTAGATACCAAGTAATTTGTGACAAATCCTATTATTTGGAATATCCAATAATGTTAGCGACCGAATTTCAAGAATAATTATTTTTATTAAATTATCGATCGTTTTAGTCAATTAATATTTTCTAATATCTACTTTTCAAAGTCTTTAAAAACAGAAAATCATAAAAAATGGAACAACAAACACCCTTGCTTCGATGCAAAAATCATGCTTAGAAGAAAGAGGAGGACCAATCACCTTAGGAGCCGAAGGAACTCCTGAAATCAGTTCACATATGATCAAGTTGGTCAGTATCATCTGTAAATTTCAAGAATTACCGACTGACGATCCAAACTTTCACTTAAACAAATTTATCAGTCTGGTTGACTCTTTTAAGAAGGAAGAAAATGAGAAAAACCTTTTGAATTTTTTCAATATTCTCTATCTACACACTCTTTAACATGGTTTGATGAGCTTAACCCGAATTTAACACATTCATGGGAACAATTAGCCACTAAATTTTTAAACAAATTTTATCCACCTTTCTGTAAGACCCGTTTATTCGTATGATGTATATATGTAGAGCACGTATGACGTATAACGAATATATATATATATATATATATATATATATATATATATATATATATATATATATATAAGTAAAGAATATATATGTGTGTATCGAATAAGTATATATATATATATATATATGCATGCATATGTAAAGAGTGCGAGAGTTGATCGAGGGTTATTATACGTGTCATAAAGTGTATGTACGTTGCACGAATGAAGAGCGTGAAGCGGGTACGAGTCTTATTGTTCGACAAGTTAAAAACTGGACGAAAAACGCCCAAGGTCACGGCGCGACCAAGGGAACTGCGGCGCGGTAATGAACTCAAATCAATATCAGACAGCATGCAAACAAGACCACCAGACCACGCTGTAGGTCACGACGCGGAGAAAGAAGGCCACGACGCGGCGCTTCTGGGTGACTGGTTCTGGATTTCGTAATTTCAAAGGGAATGTGAGGGCGTTTTGGTCTTTTCACGTATGGGGCGTATTTAAGCCCCAATTCTGGTCCACTCATTCATTTATCTCATTTTCTTTTCTCTTTTCTTTCTAATTTCTCTCCCAAAACATAAAACCCTCATAGATTCAAAGTGTAATTCGGGTGTGAGGATTCGTGATTCGATCTTTGAAGCAAGAAGAAACGTTGTTCTCCTCGTTCTTAGCTACAAGTTGATACTAGTGGTAAGCTCTAACTCTGAATTTCATTTTCGTGTTCATCATCTAAATTTAGGGCTTTTGATTTTATGTTCATAGATGGAACCCCACTAGTTGTTAATGGAAGATGATAACTAGGATTCGGGTTTATAAGTGATGAAGGCTGGTTTTGGGTTTGGTGAGAGAGTTTAAACATGTGAGACTTGCAAAGTGTGGATAATCACTAGTACTAGTGATTATTGATGTATTGGAAACCATTTGAGTTCGATTGGTTGTCTAATTTTGAATAGAGTCAAAATTAGGGTTTGATGATGATTGTGGCCCGATTTTCATTTTAGTTGAGTTTATAAACTTAAAATGAGTTAAGTTAAAGTATAAACTTGAGTTAATGGCATTTTGAAGTCAAAACTTGCAAATGGTGAGATGTTGACTTTTTAAGGGTCAAAATGGGTTTTCAAGCGAAACTCGAGTTAAAATGCGTTCGGGTGCTAAAGTTGGTACTTTTAGGTATGTTGGGTACGCAGGATTTGGTCTTGTTGGTTTTCGACCTTCGTGTAGCGTTAAAAGTGCAAAGGGTGTAATTTGCACTTGTTGTTCATTCGGGCGGGTCGAGAGTCCAAATGAGTTTGTATTGATGATTATGTGATAAATGTAATAGGTACGTTCCATTGCTGAGTTATGAGATTGAATTACACTTCATCGAGGCGTTTAAGGTGAGTGTAAATTTACTATACGCATATGTATGTGTAAATTGGGTGCGTGTGTAGGGAGACCCTTGCTCAGGTTTACTCTATGTTTGTGTGGGAGAATGGACTCCTCTTGTGCTTCAGGTCCATGTGATACGCTTATGCATTTTGGATTACTACCCTTGATGTTGTGATTGGCTAGTGTGACGACCCGGAAATTTCCGACCAAATTTAATCATTAATCTTCATATGTTTCTGACACGATAAGCAAAGTCTGTAAAGTTGAGTCTCAAAATTTTGAATTGTGTTCATGTATCCAATGACCCTTCGACCATTTACGACGATTCACGAACAATTGTTTGTAAATAAATATGTACATACATATATATATGTATATATAGACATATATAAATATATATACTTCTTAAACATAATTAATATTATATGTATATTATAATACGTATATAAAATGAATAAATATTAAATATTGAATATATGTTATTATATACCATATAGTTAAAAATATGTAATTGTAATATATTAAATTGAAATTATAACTTAAAATAAATGGTATAGTAATATTATTATTTTCAATATTAACATCAAGGTTAGTACTATAAATATAACATACGAACATGAAACTTGATATATATATATATATATATATATATATATATATATATATATATATATATATATATATATATATATATATATATATATATATATATATATATATATATATATATATATATATATATATATATATATATATATATAAATTGATATATTATTATTATTACCAATAATCTTATTATCATTAATAATATAAATAGTTATTATAATTAATATAGTATTATGAATGTTATCTTTAATCATTATCATTTTTTATTATTATCATCATTATTAATATTATAGTTATTATTATTATTATTAATTATTATTAAACTTATTATGTTATTAAAAATAATCATTTAGTTATTAATAATATTATCAAATTATTATTTCATTTCTCTGTATTGATTATTAATGATATTTTATTACTATCAATATTATTATTATTATTATTATTATTATTATTATTATTATTATTATTATTATTATTATTATTATTATTATTATTATTATTATTATTATTAATATATTTATTAATTATTAAATATAAAAATACATAATGGTACAGAGTTGTTTCCAATCCCTTTCAGCTAATATTCTTCCTGCTTCCTGATCTTTTTTTTTTACATCAATTTCAATTCACAAAACTACAAGAATTAGTTTAATGTCATTTTCTACTTTTTATTTTATTTTCTTTTATTTACGAATTAATTCTGTTAAAGTCTCATATCTGATATAAAACAATCTAACACTCTGGAATTGATTACAAACATCCAAGCCAACAGCAACATCATCCTACACGTTACCAATCTCTGTTTTTAATTAAAAATCAAATAAAATTTTAAAAAGAACAAAACCGTCCTCTGTTCTTGACCATTTATTCAAAGGCCCGATTTTTGTATCAAATTTCAAAATCTAGAAATTTCAAGATGTTAGAAAACTGTCACTAAAACTTTCTATAAATTTTCAAATGTCAATTTTTTCTTATCGATTACGAATTCGAGGATTCAAAGTTTGGTTTCAAAAGTCAACCGATTCGTTTATGAAGAAATTCGAGTTCTCTGTTGTGTTTCAAGTTCAATTGATTATTGAGATAGTTTCTAAGAAAGGTTTACCACATATTTCATGTAGAAATCTAAAGCTAAAACCTCTTGTACTTCAAAATCACGAATTTAGTTGTTCATCGTGTCTTTTTAGTTACAGTTTGATTTTATTAATTTTTTTTTCCTTTTTGCTGTTTTAAATTAATTCAATTACTTACTAAGGAACGTTTCTATTTTAATTGCTGATATGATTCAAATTTTAAAACCTGTTAAAACCTTAGTATGATCGTTGGTCGATTTTGAATTGGTGAAGAAGAAGCAGAAGCTGTTAAACGGGTTATAAACAAAATCAAGGGGTTTCCAAAATAGAAAAACGGTTTGGTTCTGATGGTTAGAGAGGTGTTGTATGAATCAGGGGGTAGTGGGATCGAGTCTCAGCTGGGATTCTTTTTTTTTTTTTAAAGAAAACTGATTTTACTCAAGGTAGTTTAATTACTTAATTACTTAATTACTTAATTATTTATTTGTTATTATTATTTTTATTAATTATGTTATTAATATGTTAAAGATTGTTATCACTAGAATTAATATTACTAATAATGTTATCATTATAGGTAATATCAATTAAAATTTATTAGTATTATCATTACTAAAATTATTAATATTAGTATTATTATTATTGCTATTATTAGTAGTATTATAATTGTTATCATTGTTATTATTATTAATATATGTATAAAGGATAAACATTATGATTACTATATATAAGATTTATATTGTATTATGAGGTATTATTATAAGATAATTCGAAAATGAAAGTCATGACGATTTATATAGTTATATGAAAGGATAATATATATACATATATATTTAGACTTATATAGATAATACATAAAGATTTAAACTTTAATGTAAGTGTTAACGAGTACTTCATTAATAACTACTACTTAATATACTTAACAACTTTACAACAAAAATGTTAGTTACATATGAATCATATGTATATATATATATATATATATATATATATATATATATATATATATATATATATACTTTTGGTTAATATAACGTTATTGTAATTAGTACTTAATTATACAATATAACGTTTCGTATAAATCTATTAGACTTATATAAATTTAATAACGTATTAATATATTTTATAAGTATTTAACATGTTGATTTTAATAAATTTATTATTATGATAATAAATAATAATTAATTATTTAAAATAAATTTATTCATGTTATTAATGGAATATAAAATTCATTTAAATAATAGTTATATCACTAATAATAATATATATATTTGTTCGATTACAAGTATATGTTTTAATATATATATGAATGATATAGGTTCGTGAATTCGAGGCCAACCCTGCATTGTTCAATATAGTCATATGTATTTTTACAACAAAATACAGTATTGTGAGTTCATTTGATTCCCTTTTACTCTTTACATTTTTGGGACTGAGAATACATGCGCTACTTTTACAACTGCTTTATTAAATGCTTTTGAAATACATTTTGAATTGCAAATACATGAAATGCTTTTATAAATATTTGACGAGATAGACACAAGCAAAACATTCCTCGAATAAATTATGTGGACGTGATAATTGCCACCATTGAATTATGTGGACGTGATAATTGCCACAATTGATATGAATATTTTCCCCATGTTTATTATTGCTTGGTAACCTAAGAATTATGGAACATCACTAATTTTGAGAATTAGTGCACGCCTAATTGACGCGAATCCTAAAGGTAGCTACCGGGTTTAACACCCCCACCCAGAATGTTCACTAGACGGAAGGGCTAGTGGGCGTGGTGTTTAGTACTTCGAAGTTTATATGATTATTATACAGACGAGATGTTCTGTTTTGGGGATATTATTATGCGCATTATATGTTAAGGTCGGTTACCAAGCCAAACTATGAAAGTAATGAAAAGTGAATGTTATGTATCGAGAGAATGATTTTATACACAGGTTATGTGTATGTTATTTTTGTGCACGAGATATGTGTACGATTACTAAGATTTATGAAAGATGATTTTGTACACGAAAAAGGTGTACTGTATTTAAAAGATATCGCATGTACATTACAGCTGGGTATAGGATTCGGGCCCATTTGTACCATGCATAAGTTAAATCTTGTGGTCTATCAAAATGATAAATTTTATTGTTTTATGATAAACCTATGAACTCACCAACCTTTTGGTTGACACTTGAAAACATGTTTATTCTCAGGTATGAAAGAAATCTTCCGCTGTGCATTTGCTCATTTTAAGGATATTATTTGGAGTCATTCATGACATATTTCAAAATACGTTGCATTTGAGTTGTTGATTTCATCAAGAATATTATTAAGTCAATTATAGTTGAATATGTTATGAAATGGTACGCATGCCATCAACTTTCGATGTAAAGAAAGTTTGTTTTTTAAAAACGAATGCAATGTTTGTAAAATGTATCATATAGAGGTCAAGTACCTCGCGATGTAACCAACTATTGTGAATTGTTTATAATCGATATGGACTTCGTCCGGATAGATTAGGACGGGTTGCTTCAGCTAGCGTGTTGGATAAACCCTTTGGAGATGGATTTTGCTAGCATTTGTCGTGGACATGATTCGGGTAGTGAGTCGCGTGATGTTCGGATTCACTAAGGCACATGAAGTTCGACCAACCCTATTGTGATGTTTGACTAAGGTATGAGTTGAAATGTCCCGTTCATATTGATTATAAACGTTCCATATTAATTGATTTTGTTGCGAGGTTTTGACCTCTATATGAGACGTTTTTCAAAGACTGCATTCATTTTTAAAACAACCATTATTTTATTAATAAAGGTTTCAAAAGCATTACGTAGATTATCAATTAATGATAATCTAAAATATACTGTTTACACACGACCATTACATAATGGTTTACAATAGAAATATATTACATCGACATATGTTTCTTAAATGCAGTTTTTACACAATATCATACAAACGTGGACTCCAAATCTTGTCTTTATTTTAGTATGCAACAGCGGAAGCTCTTAGTATTCACCTGAGAATAAACATGATTTAAACGTCAACAAAAATGTTAGTGAGTTATAGGTTTAACCTATATATATCAAATCGTAACAATAGACCACAAGATTTCATATTTCAATACACATCCCATACATAGAGATAAAAATCATTCATATGGTGAACACCTGGTAACTGACATTAACAAGATGCATATATAAGAATATCCCCATCATTCCGGGACACCCTTCGGATATGATATAAATTTCGAAGTACTAAAGCATCTGGTACTTTGGATAAGGTTTGTTAGGCCCAATAGATCTATCTTTAGGATTCGCGTCAATTAGGGTGTCTGTTCCCTAATTCTTAGATTACCAGACTTAATAAAAAGGGGCATATTCGATTTCGATAATTCAACCATAGAATGTAGTTTCACGTACTTGTGTCTATTTTGTAAATCATTTATAAAACCTGCATGTATTCTCATCCCAAAAATATTAGATTTTAAAAGTGGGACTATAACTCACTTTCACAGATTTTTACTTCGTCGGGAAGTAAGACTTGGCCACTGGTCGATTCACGAACCTATAATAAATATGTACATATATATCAAAGTATTGTCAAAATATATTTACAACACTTTTAATACATTTTGATGTTTTAAGTTTATTAAGTCAGCTGTCCTCGTTAGTAACCTACAACTAGTTGTCCACAGTTAGATGTATAGAAATAAATCGATATATATTATCTTGAATCAATCCATGACCCAGTATATACACGTCTTAGGCTAGATCACAACTCAAAGTATATATATTTTTGGAATCAACCTCAACCCTGTATAGCTAACTCCAACATTACTGCATATAGAGTGTCTATGGTTGTTCCAAATAATATATACACATGGGTCGATATGATATGTCAAAACATTTGCATACTTGTCTATGGTATCCCAAGATTACATAATATATTATAATACATGTATAATACAATATAAGTTAGCTAGGATATGATTAATATAGATTTGTTACCAATTTTCACGTTGCTACAACAAGAAAAATTATCCAATCTTGTTTTACCAATAACTTCTTCCTTTTAAATCCGTTTTGAGTGAATCAAATTGCTATGGTTTCATATTGAACTCTATTTTATGAATCTAAACAGAAAAAGTATAGGTTTACAGTCAGAAATATAAGTTACAAGTCATTTTTGTAAAGGTAGTCATTTCAGTCGAAAGAACGACGTCTAGATGACCATTTTAGAAAACATACTTACACTTTGAGTTTAATCATGATTTTTGGATATAGTTTCATGTTCATAAGAAAAATAATTTTCCCAGAAGAACAACTTTTAAATCAAAGTTTATCATAATTTTTAATTAACTAACCCAAAACAGCCCGCGGTGTTACTACGACGGCGTATGTCCGGTTTTACAGTGTTCTTCGTGTTTCCAGGTTTTAAATCATTAAGTTAGCATATCATATAGATATAGAACATGTGTTTAGTTGATTTTAAAAGTCAAGTTAGAAGGATTAACTTTTGTTTGCGAATAAGTTTAGAATTAACTAAACTATGTTCTAGTGATTACAAGTTTAAACCTTCGAATAAGATAGCTTTATATGTATGAATCGAATGATGTTATGAACATCATTACTACCTCAATTTTTCTGGATAAAGCTACTGGAAATAAGAAAAATGGATCTAGCTTCAAAGGATCCTTGGATGGCTTGAAAGTTCTTGAAGCAGAATCATGACACGAAAACAAGTTCAAAAAAGATTTCCACTCGAAATAAGATTGTTATAGTTATAGAAATTGAATCGAAGTTTGAATATGAGTATTACCTTATATTAGAAAGATATCTTACTGTAAATAAGAAAGATTTCTTGAGGTTGGATGATCATTCTACAAGATTGGAAGTAAGCTACCAAACTTGGAAGTATTCTTGATTTTATGAAACTAGAACTTTTGGAATTTATGAAGAAAACTTAGAAATTGAAGATAGAACTTGAGAGAGATCAATTAGATGAAGAAAATTGAAGAATGAAAGTGTTTGTAGGTGTTTTTGGTCGTTGGTGTATGGATTAAATATAAAGGATATGTAATTTTGTTTTCATGTAAATAAGTCATGAATGATTACTCATATTTTTGTAATTTTATGAGATATTTCATGCTAGTTGCCAAATGATGGTTCCAACATGTGTTAGGTGAAATGTCCCGTTCTTATTGATTAAAAACGTTCCATATTAATTGATTGCGTTGCGAGGTTTTGACCTCTATATGAGACGTTTTTCAAAGACTGCATTCATTTTTAAAACAAACCATAACCTTTATTTCATAAATAAAGGTTTAAAAAGCTTTACGTAGATTATCAAATAATGATAATCTAAAATATCCTGTTTACACACGACCATTACATAATGGTTTACAATACAAATATGTTACATCGAAATCAGTTTCTTGAATGCAGTTTTTACACAATATCATACAAACATGGACTCCAAATCTTGTCCTTATTTTAGTATGCAACAGCGGAAGCTCTTAATATTCACCTGAGAATAAACATGCTTTAAACGTCAACAAAAATGTTGGTGAGTTATAGGTTTAACCTATATATATCAAATCGTAACAATAGACCACAAGATTTCATATTTCAATACACATCCCATACATAGAGATAAAAATCATTCATATGGTGAACACCTGGTAACCGACATTAACAAGATGCATATATAAGAATATCCCCATCATTCCGGGACACCCTTCGGATATGATATAAATTTCGAAGTACTAAAGCATCCGGTACTTTGGATGGGGTTGTTAGGCCCAATAGATCTATCTTTAGGATTCGCGTCAATTAGGGTGTCTGTTCCCTAATTCTTAGATTACCAGACTTAATAAAAAGGGGCATATTCGATTTCGATAATTCAACCATAGAATGTAGTTTCACGTACTTGTGTCTATTTTGTAAATCATTTATAAAACCTGCATGTATTCTCATCCCAAAAATATTAGATTTTTAAAAGTGGGACTATAACTCACTTTCACAGATTTTTACTTCGTCGGGAAGTAAGACTTGGCCACTGGTTGATTCACGAACCTATAACAATATATACATATATATCAAAGTATGTTCAAAATATATTTACATCACTTTTAATATATTTTGATGTTTTAAGTTTATTAAGTCAGCTGTCCTCGTTAGTAACCTACAACTAGTTGTCCACAGTTAGATGTACAGAAATAAATCGATAAATATTATCTTGAATCAATCCACGACCCAGTGTATACATATCTCAGTATTGATCACAACTCAAACTATATATATTTTGGAATCAACCTCAACCCTGTATAGCTAACTCCAACATTCACATATAGAGTGTCTATGGTTGTTCCGAAATATATATAGATGTGTCAACATGATAGGTCAAAACATTATATACGTGTCTATGGTATCTCAAGATTACATAATATACAATACAAGTTGATTAAGTTATGGTTGGAATAGATTTGTTACCAATTTTCACGTAGCTAAAATGAGAAAAATTATCCAATCTTGTTTTACCCATAACTTCTTCATTTTAAATCTGTTTTGAGTGAATCAAATTGATATGGTTTCATATTGAACTCTATTTTATGAATCTAAACAGAAAAAGTATAGGTTTATAGTCGGAAAAATAAGTTACAAGTCGTTTTTGTAAAGGTAGTCATTTCAGTCGAAAGAACGACGTCTAGATGACCATTTTAGAAAACATACTTCCACTTTGAGTTTAACCATAATTTTTGGATATAGTTTCATGTTCATAATAAAAATCATTTTCTCAGAATAACAACTTTTAAATCAAAATTTATCACAGTTTTTAATTAACTAACCCAAAACAGCCCGCGGTGTTACTACGACGGCGTAAATCCGGTTTTACGGTGTTTTTCGTGTTTCCAGGTTTTAAATCATTAAGTTAGCATATCATATAGATATAGAACATGTGTTTAGTTGATTTTAAAAGTCAAGTTAGAAGGATTAACTTTTGTTTGCGAACAAGTTTAGAATTAACTAAACTACGTTCTAGTGATTACAAGTTTAAACCTTCGAATAAGATAGCTTTATATGTATGAATCGAATGATGTTATGAACATCATTACTACCTTAAGTTCCTTGGATAAACCTACTGGAAAAGAGAAAAATAGATCTAGCTTCAATGGATCCTTGGATGGCTCGAAGTTCTTGAAGCAGAATCATGACACGAAAACAAGTTCAAGTAAGATCATCACTTGAAATAAGATTGTTATAGTTACAGAAATTAAACCAAAGTTTGAATATGATTATTACCTTGTATTAGAATGATAACCTACTGTAAGGAACAAAGATTTCTTGAGGTTGGATGATCGCCTTACAAGATTGGAAGTGAGCTAGCAAACTTGAAAGTATTCTTGATTTTATGAAACTAGAACTTTTGGAATTTATGAAGAACACTTAGAACTTGAAGATAGAACTTGAGAGAGATCAATTAGATGAAGAAAATTGAAGAATGAAAGTGTTTGTAGGTATTTTTGGTCGTTGGTGTATGGATTAGATATAAAGGATATGTAATTTTGTTTTCATGTAAATAAGTCATGAATGATTACTCATATTTTTGTAATTTTATGAGATATTTCATGCTAGTTGCCAAATGATGGTTCCCACATGTGTTAGGTGACTCACATGGGCTGCTAAGAGCTGATCATTGGAGTGTATATACCAATAGTACATACATCTAAAAGCTGTGTATTGTACGAGTACGAATACGGGTGCATACGAGTAGAATTGTTGATGAAACTGAACGAGGATGTAATTGTAAGCATTTTTGTTAAGTAGAAGTATTTTGATAAGTGTATTGAAGTCTTTCAAAAGTGTATAAATACATATTAAAACACTACATGTATATACATTTTAACTGAGTCGTTAAGTCATCGTTAGTCGTTACATGTAAGTGTTGTTTTGAAACCTTTAGGTTAACGATCTTGTTAAATGTTGTTAACCCAATGTTTATAATATCAAATGAGATTTTAAATTATTATATTATCATGATATTATCATGTATGAATATCTCTTAATATGATATATATACATTAAATGTCTTTACAACGATAATCGTTACATATATGTCTCGTTTAAAAATCATTAAGTTAGTAGTCTTGTTTTTACATATGTAGTTCATTGTTAATATACTTAACGATATGTTTACTTATCATAGTATCATGTTAACTATATATATATCCATATATATGTCATCATATAGTTTTTACAAGTTTTAACGTTCGTGAATCACCGGTCAACTTGGGTGGTCAATTGTCTATATGAAACATATTTCAATTAATCAAGTCTTAACAAGTTTGATTGCTTAACATGTTGGAAACATTTAATCATGTAAATATCAATCTCAATTAATATATATAAACATGGAAAAGTTCGGGTCACTACATTAGGTGACTCACATGGGCTGCTAAGAGCTGATAATTGGAGTGTATATACTAATAGTACATACATCTAAAAGCTGTGTATTGTACGAGTACGAATACAGGTGCATACGAGTAGAATTGTTGATGAAACTGAACGAGGATGTAATTGTAAGAATTTTTGTTAAGTAGAAGTATTTTGATAAGTGTCTTGAAGTCTTTCAAAAGTGTATGAATACATATTAAAACACTACATGTATATACATTTTAACTGAGTCGTTAAGTCATCGTTAGTCATTACATGTAAGTGTTGTTTTGAAACCTTTAGGTTAACGATCTTGTTAAATGTTGTTAACCCAATGTTTATAATATCAAATGAGATTTTAAATTATTATATTATCATGATATTATGATGTACGAATATCTGTTAATATGATCTATATACATTAAATGTCGTTACAACGATAATCGTTACATATATGTCTCGTTTCAAAATCATTAAGTTAGTAGTCTTATTTTTACATATGTAGTTCATTGTTAATACACTTAATGATATATTTACTTATCATTTAACATAATTATCCAAGTGTATCAATATCTTAATATGATTCATATGTACCTAGTAAGACGTTATAACGATAATCGTTATATATATCGTTTTCGAGTTTCTTAATTTAATAGTCTCATTTTTATGTATATAACTCATTGTTAAAATACCTAATGAGATACCTACTTATAATAAAATCATGTTAACTATATATATAACCATATATATGTCATCGTATAGTTTTTACAAGTTTTAACGTTCGTGAATCACCGGTCAACTTGGGTGGTCATTTGTCTATATGAAACCTATTCCAATTAATCAAGTCTTAATAAGTTTGATTGCTTAACATGTTGGAAACACTTAATCATGTAAATATAAATTTCACTTAATATATATAAACATGGAAAAGTTTGGGTCACTACAGTACCTACCCGTTAAATAAATTTCGTCCCGAAATTTTAAGCTATTGAAAGTGTTGACGAATCTTCTAGAAATAGATGCGGGTATTTCTTCTTCATCTGATCTTCACACTCCCAGGTGAACTTGGGTCCTCTACGAGCATTCCATCGAACCTTAACAATCGGTATCTTATTTTGTTTAAGTCTCTTAACCTCACGATCCATTATTTCGACGGGTTCTTCAATGAATTGAAGTTTTTCATTGATTTGGATTTCGTCCAACGGAATAGTGAGATCTTCTTTAGCAAAACATTTCTTCAAATTCGAGACGTGGAAAGTGTTATGTACATTCGCAAGTTGTTGAGGTAACTCAAGTCGGTAAGCTACTGGTCCGACACGATCAATAATCTTGAATGGTCCAATATACCTTGGATTTAATTTTCCCCGTTTACCAAATCGAACAACACCTTTCCAAGGTGCCACCTTAAGCATGACCATTTCTCCAATTTCAAATTCTATGTCTTTTCTTTTAATGTCGGCGTAGCTCTTTTGTCGACTTTGGGCGGTTTTCAACCGTTGTTGAATTTGGATGATCTTCTCGGTAGTTTCTTGTATTATCTCCGGACCCGTAATCTGTCTATCCCCCACTTCACTCCAACAAATCGGAGACCTGCACTTTCTACCATAAAGTGCTTCAAACGGCGCCATCTCAATGCTTGAATGATAGCTGTTGTTGTAGGAAAATTCTGCTAACGGTAGGTGTCGATCCCAACTGTTTCCGAAATCAATAACACATGCTCGTAGCATGTCTTCAAGCATTTGTATCATCCTTTCGCTCCGCCCATCAGTTTGTGGATGATAGGCAGTACTTATGTCTAAACGAGTTCCTAATGCTTGCTGTAATGTCTGCCAGAATCTTGAAATAAATCTGCCATCCCTATCAGAGATAATAGAGTTTGGTATTCCATGTCTGGAGACGACTTCCTTCAAATACAGTCGTGCTAACTTCT
The DNA here is from genome assembly GCF_046630445.1 of Rutidosis leptorrhynchoides. Taxonomy (NCBI): domain Eukaryota; kingdom Viridiplantae; phylum Streptophyta; class Magnoliopsida; order Asterales; family Asteraceae; genus Rutidosis; species Rutidosis leptorrhynchoides. Next base: position 349,168,052 of record NC_092333.1, on the reverse strand, counting down.
CCATCTTGTCATCTTCTCTTATTGGCAGGAAGTGTGCTGACTTGGTGAGACGATCAACTATTACCCAAATAGTATCATAACCACTTGCAGTCCTTGGCAATTTAGTAATGAAATCCATGGTAATGTTTTCCCATTTCTATTTCAGGATTTCAGGTTGTTGTAGTAGACCTGATGGTTTCTGATGTTCAGCTTTGACCTTAGAACACGTCAAACATTCTCCTACATATTTAGTAATATCGGCTTTCATACCTGGCCACCAAAAATGTTTCTTAAGATCCTTGTACATCTTCCCCGTTCCAGGATGTATTGAGTATCTGGTTTTATGAGCTTCTCTAAGTACCATTTCTCTCATATCTCCAAATTTTGGTACCCAAATTCTTTCAGCCCTATACCGGGTTCCGTCTTCCCGAATAAGATGCTTCTCCGATCCTTTGGGTATTTCATCCTTTAAATTTCCCTCTTTTAAAACTCCTTGTTGCGCCTCCTTTATTTGAGTAGTAAAGTTAGTGTGAATCATTATATTCATAGATTTTACTTGAATGGGTTCTCTGTCCTTTCTGCTCAAGGCGTTGGCTACCACATTTGCCTTCCCCGGGTGGTAACGAATCTCAAAGTTGTAATCATTCAACAATTCAATCCACCTACGCTGCCTCATATTCAGTTTATTCTGATTAAATATGTGTTGAAGACTTTTGTGGTCGGTATATATAATACTTTTGACCCCATATAAGTAGTGCCTCCAAGTCTTTAATGCAAAAACAACCGCGCCTAATTCCAAATCATGCGTCATATAATTTTGCTCGTGAATCTTCAATTGTCTCGACGCATAAGCAATCACATTCGTTCGTTGCATTAATACACAACCGAGACCTTGCTTTGATGCGTCACAATAAATCACAAAATCATCATTCCCTTCAGGCAATGACAATATAGGTGCCGTAGTTAGCTTTTTCTTTAATAATTGAAACGCCTTCTCTTGTTCATCCTTCCATTCAAATTTCTTCCCTTTATGCGTTAATGCAGTCAAGGGTTTTGCTATTTTGGAGAAATCTTGGATGAATCTTCTGTAGTAACCAGCCAATCCTAAAAATTGACGTATATGCTTTGGAGTTTTTGGGGTTTCCCACTTTTCAACGGTTTCGATCTTTGCTGGGTCCACCTGGATACCTTCTTTGTTCACTATGTGATCGAGGAATTGAACTTCTTCCAACCAAAATGCACACTTTGAAAATTTAGCGTACAGTTTTTCTTTCCTCAATACTTCTAGCACTTTTCTCAAATGTTCTTCGTGCTCTTGATCATTCTTTGAGTAAATAAGTATGTCATCGATGAAAACAATGACAAACTTGTCAAGATATGGCCCACACACTCGGTTCATAAGGTCCATGAACACAGCTGGTGCGTTAGTCAATCCAAACGGCATAACCATAAACTCGTAATGACCATAACGCGTCCTAAAAGCAGTTTTTGGAATATCATCCTCCTTTACTCGCATTTGATGATATCCAGAACGTAAATCGATCTTCGAATAAACTGACGAGCCTTGTAGTTGATCAAATAAGTCGTCAATTCTCAGCAGTGGATAACGGTTTTTTATGGTAAGTTTGTTCAACTCTCTGTAGTCAATACACAACCTAAATGTACCATCCTTCTTCTTAACAAACAAAACAGGAGCTCCCCATGGTGATGTGCTTGGTCGAATGAAACCACATTCTAATAGTTCTTGCAGTTGGCTTTGCAGTTCTTTCATCTCGCTGGGTGCGAGTCTATAAGGAGCACGAGCTATTGGTGCAGCTCCTGGTACAAGATCTATTTGAAATTCAACAGATCGATGTGGAGGTAGTAACGGTAATTCTTTCGGAAATACATCGGGAAATTCTTTTGCGACGGGAACATCATTGATGCTCTTTTCTTCAGTTTGTACTTTCTCGACGTGTGCTAGAATAGCATAGCAACCTTTTCTTATTAGTTTTTATGCCTTCAAATTACTAATAAGATGTAGCTTCGTGTTGCCATTTTCTCCGTACACCATTAAGGGTTCTCCTTCTTCTCGTACAATGCGAATTGCATTTTTATAACATACGATCTCTGCTTTCACCTTCTTTAGCCAGTCCATGCCAACTATTACATCAAAACTCCCTAACTCTACTGGTATCAAATAAATCTTAAATATTTCGCTACCCAGTTTAATTTCTCGATTCCGGCATATATAATCTGCTGAAATTAATTTACCGTTTGCTAATTCGAGTAAAAATTTACTATCCAACGGCGTCAATGGAAAACTTAATTTAGCACAAAAATCTCTACTCATATAGCTTCTATCCGCACCCGAATCAAATAAAACGTAAGCAGATTTATTGTCAATAAGAAACGTACCCGTAACAAGCTCCGGGTCTTCCTGTGCCTCTGCTGCATTAATATTGAAAACTCTTTCGCGGCCTTGTCCATTCGTGTTCTCCTGGGTCGGGCAATTTCTAATAATGTGGCCCGGTTTTCCACATTTATAACAAACTACATTGGCATAACTTGCTCCGACACTACTTGCTCCGTCATTACTCGTTCCGACACCATTTGTTCCTTTCGTTCTGTTAAACCCTGGTCCGTAGACCTCACACTTCGCCGCGCTATGACCATTTCTTTTACACTTGTTGCAAAATTTGGTGCAGAACCCCGAGTGATACTTTTCACACCTTTGGCATAGCTACTTCTGATTGCTGTTGTTGTTGCAGTTGTTATTGTTGTTGGAATGATTGTTGTAGTAGTAGTTGTTGTTGTTGTAGTTGTTGTTGTTGTTTTGCCATTTGTTGTAGTTGCGATTGATGTTGCGATTGTTAGGATAGTTGTTGCGATTATTGTTGTAATTGCTGTTGTTGTTGTATTGGTGATTCTTATCACCGTTTTCCTCCCACTTTCTTTTGACTTGCTTCACATTGGCCTCTTCAGCAGTCTGTTCTTTAATTCTTTCTTCAATCTGGTTCACTAGTTTGTGAGCCATTATATATGCCTGTTGTATGGAGGCTGGCTCGTGTGAACTTATATCTTCTTGGATTCTTTCCGGTAATCCTTTCAAAAACGCGTCAATCTTCTCTTCCTCATCTTCGAACGCTCTCGGACACAATAGGCACAATTCTGTGAATCATCTTTCGTACGTGGTAATATCAAATCCTTGGGTTCGTAACCCTCTAAGTTCTGTCTTGAGCTTATTGACCTCGGTTCTGGGACGGTACTTCTCGTTCATCAAGTGCTTGAATGCTGACCACGGTAGTGCGTAAGCATCATCTTGTCCCACTTGCTCTAGATAGGTATTCCACCATGTTAACACAGTACCTGTGAAGGTATGCGTAGCATACTTCACTTTGTCCTCTTCAGTACACTTACTTACGGTAAACACCGATTCGACCTTCTCGGTCCACCGTTTCAATCCGATCGGTTCTTCGGTTCCATCAAATTCCAAAGGTTTGTAGGCAGTGAATTCTTTGTAGGTGCATCCTACATGATTTCTTGCGCCGTTAGCTGCATTGCTAGATTCGGAGTTATTGTTGGTATGTAGCGCAACCTGTACTGCAGCTATGTTTGCAGCAAGAAAGGTACGAACTTCCTCTTCGCTCATATTCATGGTTTGTCGAGTAGTCGGTGCCATTTCCTTCAAATAGTCAAATGAAATAAGTTAATCATACAGAATATTAAGAGTAGTCAATAGTATCTCGTAGCACAATATGAACTCATTTATAAAAGCTTTTTCTTCATATTAGCGTTTTATAAGTTTAAATTCGGGTAGTACCTACCCGTTAATTTCATACTTAGTAGCTAATATACAATTCAACTACTACAATTCTATATGAAAAACTGATTATAATAAGATTTCGCGTTCAAACTTTTACACAATATTTTACAAACTTACAATACCGCTTATTTTACATATAGCATGAAATATAGCACACAATAACTTTGATACAAGATAGTTGTGAATATAATTCTAGCTAGTACACAAGTCGTTTAGTAAAGGCAATAAAGACACGTAATTCATACTTCCAGAAACAAGTCATGCATTCTGGTTTTACTAGGACTACTTCCCATCCTTGGTCTTGTGGAACATAACCGTTATGGCCGTTGATAAGACAGCGTGTTGTAACGTCATCAAAGGGACGAGGGTTACGTAATGTCCAACAGTCCCGTAACAATCTAAAAACCTCATTTCTTACCCCAATTACTGACTCCGTCACTTGTGGGAACATTCTGTTTAATAGTTGTAGCCCGATGTTCTTGTTCTCACTTTGGTGAGAAGCAAACATTACTAACCCCTAAGCATAACATGCTTCTTTATGTTGCATGTTAGCCGCTTTTTCTTAATCACGAAGTCCTATATTCGGATATATTGAGTCAAAATAATTTCTTAACCCATTGCGTAAAATAGCATTTGGGTTCCCCGCAATATATGCGTCAAAGTAAACACATCGTAACTTATGGATTTCCCAATGTGATATCCCCCATCTTTCGAACGAAAGCCTTTTATAAACCAAGGTATTCTTGGAATGTTCTTCGAATGTCTTACAAACTGATCTCGCCTTAAATAGTTGTGCTGAGGAATTCTGACCGACTCTAGACAAGATTTCATCAATCATGTCTCCGGGTAAGTCTCTTAAAATATTGGGTTATCTATCCATTTTGTGTTTTTATACTGTAAAATAGATAAGAGTTAGATTCATAAATAAAAAAAATACTTATTAATACAAGCAATTTTTACATATATCATAAAGCATAAGCACACTATATTACATATATTACACCACACGAATACAACTATCTTATTCTGACTCGCTCGTTTCTTCTTCTTCGGTTTTGGTTCGTTTTTCCAAGTTTCTAGGGATATATGATGTTCCCCTAATACGAGCCGTCATTTTTCACATTGGTTTAGAAAAACCTGGTGGTTTAGAGGTTCCCGGGTTATTGTCACAATTTAAGAAATACGGGTGTTGACGATACATATAAAGTTCATCGGGTTTGGAATCAAATTTCTCTATTTTTATGCCCTTTCCCTTATTGTTCTCTTTTGCCTCATTAAATTGTGTTGGTGTAATTTCTATAACATCATCGAAATCCTTGTCGGGATCCGATTCATCGGAGAATTGGTAATCCTCCCAATACTTTGCTTCCTTGGTGGAAACACCATTGACCATAATTAACTTTGGTCGGTTGGTTGAGGATTTTCTTCTACTTAACCATTTTATTATTTCCCCCACTGGTTCTATTTCTTCTTCCGGTTCTGATTCTTCTTCCAGTTCCGATTCTTCTTCCGGTTCCGACTCTTCTTCCGGTTCCTCTTCGGGAACTTGTGAATCAGTCCACGAATCATTCCAATTTATATTTGACTCTTCATTATAATTAGGTGAGTCAATGGGACTTGTTCTAGAGGTAGACATCTATCACATAATATCAAACATGTTAAGAGATTAATATATCACATAATATTCACATGTTAAAATTATATAGTTTCCAACAAAATTTGGTAAGCAATCATTTTTCAAGTAAACACGGTCGAAGTCCAGACTCACTAATGCATTCTAACAAACTCGATAAGACACACTAATGCAAAATTCTGGTTCTCTAACACCAACGCTCGGATACCAACTGAAATGTCCCGTTCATATTGATTATAAACGTTCAATATTAATTGATTTCGTTGCGAGGTTTTGACCTCTATATGAGACGTTTTTCAAAGACTGCATTCATTTTTAAAACAACCATAACCTTTATTTTATTAATAAAGGTTTCAAAAGCATTACGTAGATTATCAATTAATGATAATCTAAAATATATTGTTTACACACGACCATTACATAATGGTTTACAATAGAAATATATTACATCGACATATGTTTCTTAAATGCAGTTTTTACACAATATCATACAAACATGGACCCCAAATCTTGTCCTTATTTTAGTATGCAACAGCGGAAGCTCTTAGTATTCACCTGAGAATAAACATGCTTTAAACGTCAACAAAAATGTTGGCGAGTTATAGGTTTAACCTATATATATCAAATCGTAACAATAGACCACAAGATTTCATATTTCAATACACATCCCATACATAGAGATAAAAATCATTCATATGGTGAACACCTGGTAACCGACATTAACAAGATGCATATATAAGAATATCCCCATCATTCTGGGACACCCTTCGGATATGATATAAATTTTGAAGTACTAAAGCATCCGGTACTTTGGATGGGATTTGTTAGGCCCAATAGATCTATCTTTAGGATTCACGTCAATTAGGGTGTCTGTTCCCTAATTCTTAGATTACCAGACTTAATAAAAAGGGGCATATTCGATTTCGATAATTCAAGCATAGAATGTAGTTTCACGTACTTGTGTCTATTTTGTAAATCATTTATAAAACCTGCATGTATTCTCATCCCAAAAATATTAGATTTTAAAAGTGGGACTATAACTCACTTTCACAGATTTTTACTTCGTCGGGAAGTAAGACTTGGCCACTGGTTGATTCACGAACCTATAACAAATATGTACATATATATCAAAGTATTGTCAAAATATATTTACAACACTTTTAATACATTTTGATGTTTTAAGTTTATTAAGTCAGCTGTATTCGTTAGTAACCTACAACTAGTTGTCCACAGTTAGATGTATAGAAATAAATCGATATATTTTATCTTGAATCAATCCACGACCCAGTGTATACACGTCTTAGGCTAGATCACAACTCAAAGTATATATATTTTTGGAATCAACCTCAACCCTGTATAGCTAACTCCAACATTACTGCATATAGAGTGTCTATGGTTGTTCCAAATAATATATACACATGGGTCGATATGATATGTCAAAACATTTGCATACGTGTCTATGGTATCCCAAGATTACATAATATATTAGAATACATGTATAATATAATATAACTTAGCTAGGATATGATTAATATAGATTTGTTACCAATTTTCACGTTGCTACAACAAGAAAAATTATCCAATCTTGTTTTACAAATAACTTCTTCATTTTAAATCCGTTTTGAGTGAATCAAATTTCTATGGTTTCATATTGAACTCTATTTTATGAATCTAAACAGAAAAAGTATAGGTTTATAGTCAGAAATATAAGATACAAGTCGTTTTTGTAAAGGTAGTCATTTCAGTCGAAAGAACGACGACTAGATGACCATTTTAGAAAACATACTTCCACTTTGAGTTTAATCATGATTTTTGGATATAGTTTCATGTTCATAAGAAAAATCATTTTCCCAGAAGAACAACTTTTAAATAAAAGTTTATCATAGTTTTTAATTAAATAACCCAAAACAGCCCGCGGTGTTACTACGACGGCGTATGTCCGGTTTTACAGTGTTCTTCGTGTTTCCAGGTTTTAAATCATTAAGTTAGCATATCATATAGATATAGAACATATATTTAGTTGATTTTAAAAGTCAAGTTAGAAGGATTAACTTTTGTTTGCGAGCAAGTTTAGAATTAACTAAACTATGTTCTAGTGATTACAAGTTTAAACCTTCGAATAAGATAGCTTTATATGTATGAATCGAATGATGTTATGAACATCATTACTACCTCAAGTTTTCTGGATAAAGCTACTGGAAATAAGAAAAATGGATCTAGCTACAAAGGATCCTTGGATGGCTTGAAAGTTCTTGAAGCAGAATCATGACACGAAAACAAGTTCAAGTAAGATTTCCACTCGAAATAAGATTGTTATAGTTATAGAAATTGAATCAAAGTTTGAATATGAGTATTACCTTATATTAGAAAAATATCTTACTGTAAATAAGAAAGATTTCTTAAGATTGGATGATCATTCTACAAGATTGGAAGTAAGCTAGCAAACTTGGAAGTATTCTTGATTTTATGAAACTAGAACTTTTGGAATTTATGAAGAAAACTTAGAACTTGAAGATAGAACTTGAGAGAGATCAATTAGATGAAGAAAATTGAAGAATGAAAGTGTTTGTAGGTGTTTTTGGTCGTTGGTGTATGGATTAAATATAAAGGATATGTAATTTTATTTTCATGTAAATAAGTCATGAATGATTACTCATATTTTTGTAATTTTATGAGATATTTCATGCTAGTTGCCAAATGATGGTTCCCACATGTGTTAGGTGTGATGACCCGGGAATTTCCGACCAAATTTAAACTTAATTTCATATGATCCCGACACGATAAGCAAAGTCTGTAATGTTGAGTCTCGAAAACTTTGAAATCTATATTCATGTAATCAATTACCCTCTGACCATTCCCGACGATTCACGAATAATTGTGTGTAAGTAACAATGTGTATATATATATATATATATATATATATATATATATATATATATATATATATATGTGTGTATATAAATAAATGTAAACAACTGTATATATAATAATTTGATATAATAAAATATAATTTAAACATTATAAGTAAGTATGTAAATAATGTACGAAATAATTATGCTATAATTTAAAATGAATCTATATATAAATATTTATGATTCTATGTGTAATTAAATGTGTATTGTAACATATATAGTGTATAAATATTCAATTATATAATTAGTAAACATTACTTAAATAGCAAAATTGTAAAATTTATATATTATAAGTAATTACAAGTTAAAATATAGTTATTGACTTATTATTACTTTCATTATGATAAAAAAAAAATATTAATATCAGTATTGTTAATATTACTAAATAACATAGATATTAAACTTGATACATTTAATTATTATTAGTATTATAGTTATCATTATAATTAATAGTAAAATTTTAATTAGTATTATGATCATTAATACAAATAGTGTTATTATCATGAATGAAATTATTATTTGCAGTATTATAGCTAATATCATTATTTTTACTTATTAATATTATAAATACTATATTATTATTATCATTGTTATTAGTAAAATTATAAGTTTAGTTATTATTAGGATTATTAAAAGTATTATTATTAATTGAATATTAATTATTATCAGTCTTAGTAATTAGAAGTTATTAACATTATCATTTTCTTTTAATATTAATATTATCATAATATTATTATTAGTCTTTAACAATAATATTATTATTAGTATTATTAATTATTAATAGTATGGATATAATTATATTAATCATCAAAAATAAGAAATTAGATATATATATATGTACACAGATATATATATATATATATATATATATATATATATATATATATATATATATATATATATATATAATATTACATATATATTCGTATTATATATATAATATGTATTATGAATATATATATATAATATTATACATATATATATATATATATAATATATTATATATATATATATATATATATATATATATATATATATATATATATATATTTATATAAAACGGTTAATACATATATGAATATAAATAAAGGACGCTTTCTGTTTCCCATCATTTTCAAGAACTGTAGGAGATTGATCTTTGTTTAATTGGTAGTATGAATCTTTATTTAAACACGAGTATAACTCCAAATTCTGTTAACTGTTAGTGTTACTTTTAATTTTTAAATAAAAAGCAGTACGAACGAATTATCTTGATGATTTCTTTAGCTATAAACAGTCAAATTGACTCGTGTTATTGGGGAGCAGTTATTCAGTGTTTTCATTGTCATTATCACATATCAATCAGAACCCTTTTTATCGAATAGAGTTCAAACAGAAAGAGGCAAGAACACATCGAACCTCTGTTCTTAGCCCATTTTTCTTTAAGCATCAAAACCGAATCAATTTTAAAATCTAAAGATGTAGTTTAGTTAGGAATCATGTGCTCAATCTTTCTGGAAAATTTCAATTCTCAATTTCTTAAATTGAGTATGAATTCCAAGGTCAAAGTATATTTTTAAAAAGTTAAACAATTGTTTCTTAATCAAAATTCGAGCTATATGTTGTGTTTTAAGTTAATTTGAGAATCCAGAAAGTTTCTAGGAATGGATTAAAAACTTTTTCATGAAAAAATCGAAGCTTAAAAGTGTCTAAATCTTAAAATCGCGTTTGAAGTTCATAGTGGTCATCGTGTACCTGCTGTTCCTGTTCGATCAGTATTATTTTTTTTTCTTTCTTGTTTATTGATCAAACACTTAAAGTTCAATCTCATTTATAAGGCAAACAAAAGTCCACGATTTAAATGGAATAGATGGTATTCTGGTCGATTCAATTTCGAAGTGAAGAAGAAGGAAAATAGGAAGAAACAGAAACATGGTTTAACTAAATTAGAATCTGATTATAATCAGAAAAATAAACTGGTTCAGATGGTTCAAGGGTTGTTCGGGTGTACCGCAGGTCGTGGGTTCGAGCCGCTCCTTGGGCTTTTCTTTTTAGAAGGAGCTTTAAAAAGTAAATTCCATTTCCATTATTATTATTATTATTATTATTATTATTATTATTATTATTATTATTATTATTATTATTATTATTATTATTATTATTTGTTATTGTTATTATTATTAAAATTTGTTGTAGTTATGTTAAAATAAATAATATGATTAATGTTATTATCATTTTATATATATATATATATATATATATATATATATATATATATATATATATATATATATATATATATATATATATATATATATATATATAACTAAATAATAGCTGAGTAACATTAGTATTATTAATATTAATTATTACTATTATTATTATCAATATTGATATAAGTATTATTATTATTGGGATTATGATTATTACGATTAGTGTTATTATGAAAGTAAAACAAGTTATTACTAGTGTATTTATCGATTTTAATAAATATATGTATCATTTCAAATATTATCATTATTATTATAAATATGACTGTCACTGTTAGTATTATTAGCATTAATATTAATATTAATATTAAGATTATTATCATTATTACCACTAATATGATTATAAGTATTATCATGAATATTACTAATATGTAACTACTAAAATTATTATCATAACTATCATTAACAATAAAATTAATATTTTTATAGTTATTATCATTATTATTATTATTAATATTATCACTAATAGAAATATTAACATTATTACCTCTATTAGAAAAACTTAAGTAATATAATTATTATAAGTGTACCATATTTCATATTATTTTAGTATTATTATAATTACTACTTTTCAAACAAATGATATATATATATATATATATATATATATATATATATATATATATATATATATATATATATATATATGTATATGTATATATATATATATATGTATATATATATATATATATATATATATATATATATATATATATATATATATATATATAATACATATAACATAACAAAATTTATATTTGTATATACAAAATGGAAATATGAAGACATATACATATTATTAATATAAATATGACATAACTAATAAATTCATATATACAAATGTTCGAGTGCAAATATGTGTATTAATATATGCAAATAATATAGGTTCGTGAATCCGAGGCCAACCTTACACTTGTTCAATGATGTTATATGTATTTTTACTACAAAATACAGTATGGTGAGTTTCATTTGCTCCCTTTTTAAATGCTTTTGCAATATATATTTTTGGGACTGAGAATACATGCGCTTTTATAAATGTTTGACGCAATAGACACAAGTACCTTAACTGCATTCTATGATATAATTATCTGGGATTGGGGGATAATTATTATGACACGCATTAGTGCTCGGTTTCTGTTAGAGCGTATGAGCTCCCGAGCCGGGTGAATGGTTTATTATTTATGACATTTTGGCACCGGTTGGCCTATATTTTATAAACATGTGTTCAGCCGTGGGGTGTAAAGACCGGCACAGAGGTTCTATATTTTGAAGGCACATGTATTCAGCTGTGGGGTGAAAGACCGGTACAGATGGTTACTATTATATTTTGAATCCTCACCAGGTGTTCTTCATATGAATGATATTTTGTTTGTGCAGTTGGAATGGGACTTCTGTACGTTTTATAATACTTAAAATCTTGTGGTCTATTAAAATGATGAAAATGAAATGATTACTATAAACTAATGAACTCACCAACCTTTTGGTTGACACTTGAAAGCATGTTTATTCTCAGGTTTGAAAGAAATCTTCCACTGTGTATTAGCTCATTTTAAAGATATTACTTGAAGTCATTCATGACATGTTTCGAAAGATGTTGCATTCGAGTCGTTGAGTTCTTCAAGATTATTGTTAAGTCATTTATAGTTAGATATATTATGAAATGGTATGCATATTGTCAACTTTCGATGTAATGAAAGATTGTCTTTTCAAAAATGAGTACAATGTTTGTAAAATGTATCATATAGAGGTCAAGTACCTCGCGATGTAATCAACTGTTGTGAATCGTTTATAATCGATAAGGACTTCGTCCGGATGGATTAGGACGGGTCCTCACAGTTGGTATCAGAGCCAGGTTTCCTAGCGAACCAGGTCTGCATTAGTGTGTCTAACTGATAAGTCGTTAGGAGGCATTAGTGAGTCTGGACTTTGACCGTGTCTGCATATCAAAAGTTTTGCTTATCATTTCTAGTTGGAAATCATCTGCTTATCATCCTTAGGAAATTACCTGCTTATCATTCTTAGTCTAGACACATCTTACTGCAATGATTACATGAATAGTGTATAGACAAAATTTATATCTTATCGTATCTGCTAATCTATATCTTAGCATATCTGTTACTGTAACTTTGCCTGACATATTCCGTAGATTCCTCCGAACTTATGGGATTTTAGTATTATATATGCATATGTAAAGTATGTATTGCAGGGTACTAATCTACATCCTATAACCTATTTCTTATCGAAAATCCTTCATCTGATCGTACGAGATGAATCCTGCAACCAGTTCGAGTCCCTCTGATTTCGATAGCTATTCCGATAGTTATTTCGATCTAGATGTTCACCTAAGCTCCAAAAACAGCGTCATCGGCATGAATCAACCAATCAGCCATTATCAATTCATCTGATGGGTTCGTAGTTGACTTAATTAATGGAAACGCGCAGAAGGCAATCCCTTCCACCAACTGAATTCACCACTTGATAATGAACCTGAAGCGTATACCGGCGAACCTGTTTGAGACACCATTTTTAGTCTCATTTCCAGGGTAACTCGACAAGATCATATTTTATCCACAATTCTAAACCTTATTCATCCGCTCGTTCCGACTGACAATCATCCTGGAGTAATAAGTCAACGAACTTCGCGCTCGAATAATCAATTCGGAGAATATGGTGCAAAATGTACCAGCTTCAGCAACATCACCGGCACCAACAGTACCATCAATAACAGTACCAGTACCATCAACAATCCATGCTTCAATATCATCGTCTGTACTTTGAGTATGATATTCGTTCTACGTATCGTTCTACCTCATTTATCTTCGTTCGACATGACGAATATGTAATCTCTAAAGTTTTAGAAATTATTTATTCTAGTTCCAACCGAAAAGCGAATGAGTTTAATATCATGTTAACTTATTAAATCCATGAGTACATCTGAAGAAAATATATATGTATATATGTTTTCATAAAGATTGTAATTAAAAATTCTCTTGTACAAACTGTTAACGGTGAAAATATTTTAACGGGTAGGTAATACCCGAGGAATATTTAAAGTTTCACATTAATAAGTTACATTGTACGTTCTTCGAATTTGATTCAACAGTCATTTACTATCATATTTACATCCACCGATATACAAATCCGTTCACCACAGAATAACCATATTCATCTAATTTCAAATTTGGATTTTGATTTATCAGAATCCAACAAGTGGCATAATGAAGAAATAATGGACACAATAAAAATTGATTAGAAACAGACTAATTAACAATATGAAATTTTGTTAAGAAATCACGCTAACAAGATTC